>NW_027556098.1:113693541-114321041 GCF_003287225.1 Phascolarctos cinereus
TTTTTTTAGCATGCCAAGGAATCTGCTGTCATTGATAGCCATTCAAATTCCTGGGGTACAGATCTGTACCTTTCAGGCCTTCTTAGAGTATGCAGCCAATCAGCAGCGTTCTGTGGCAACTTAAGTTAGAAAAGTAAAGCATTTCACAGAAGAGAGAGGAGGATTAGTTAAGGGAGAAAAGGGGAGTTTTTGGAATTCAAATAGAAACATTTATTATCAGAATAACAAAACGCTCCCTGTTTCAGGGAAGTATAAAAGGAGAAGAGAACAAATACTTTTACAATTGCAAAAGTCATCCTTTTAGACAAAACGACAGTCTCTTATCCAAGGAGAACGAATAATTGTTACAGCAGTGAATGAGGTAGGTGACACTATTTACTTTTATGTCCTTGCATAGAGGTTTGGGACTTTCTACTAATAGGCCACCAGGTGGTTAGATTCCTATATTGCTAGACCAGGAAGATGTGAAATGATTGTAGTTCCTTTCTGCCCCACTCACCCTGGTACCTACGCCCACAGTCAAAATAATTCTTTACTCTTCCTGTTTTCCCCAGTGATACCCGGTCCTCCACACTTTTTCATTATTCTGCGGTTGAAGCTTTTCCAAAAATGATGTTCATCCATGTCAGAAACAAAAGGGAAGTTGGAAATGTGTGTTTTTTCCTCTTTGTTTCTTTCTTTTTTCTTTCTTCCTCTCCTTCCTTTTCTTCTCTCCCTCATTCTCTCTCTCTCTCTCTCTCTCTCTCTCTCTCTCTCTCTCTCTCTCTCTCTCTCTCTCTCTCTCTCTCTCTCCCTTCCTCCCTCCTCTTTTCTCTCTCTCGGTATATGGAGAATCAAATTAGTTGGAGTTTATACATGCTGAATTTGGGGTAATGCTGAAATATCCAAATAGAAATCTTCAGTGGACAGTTGAGGATATAGGACTGGAGCTCAGGTGAAGTACAGGGCTTTTGTTGCAGATTTGAGAATTATCCACATAGAGGTGATAACTGAAATCAAGGGATTGAGTGTGGAGGAGGAGAAGTAGGCTGAAGTTTGCATTCTGGCCTCCTTCTGTTGGACCTCAGAGTCCTGCTTTGGAGGCCTTGGACTCTGATTGGTCAGCTTTTACCTTATTTAGCCCAATCAGGGCCCACTCCTCTATTTCATTAAATAGCCATTGCCCCCACAAAGGATTACACTCAGCTTTTCTGGGCAGGTGGTTCTTGGTTGTAATCCTAGCTCCTTTGCCTCCTGGAATATCATATTCCAAGCTCTCCCCTCCTTTAGCATGGAAATCACTAAATCTTATGTGATCCTGACTGTGGCTCCACGTCTTGGATTGTTTCTTTCTGGCTGCTTGGAGTATTTTCTCATTGACCTGGGAGCTCTAAAATTTGGCTATACTATTTCTGGGAGTTTTCATTTTGGCATCTCTTGTAGGAAGTGATTAGTGGATTTCTTCCATTTCTATTTTGCCCTTTGCATCTAAGATATCAATGCCGTTTTCATTGATAATTTCTTAAAATATGGTGCCTAGCCTCTTTTTATTGATCATGGCTTGCAGGTAGTTGAATAGTTCTTAAATTATTTCTCCTCAATCTGTTTTTAGGTCAGTAGCTTTTCCAATAAGTTATTTAATATTTCCTTCTAATTTTTCATTCTTTTGACTTCATTTGAAATCTCATGGAGTCATGAGTTTGTCCCATTCTAATTTTTAAGGAATTACTTTCTTCAGCGAATACTTGTATCTCTTTTTTTAATTTGTCCAATTCTGTTTTTTAAGGAGCTCTTTTCTTCAATGAGTTTTTGTGCCTCTTTTACCATCAGGCCAATTCTATTTTTTAAGGTGCTATGTTCATCAATACCTTTTTGTGCTTCCTTTTGTTGTTGTTATTGTTCAGTCATTTAGTTGTGTCCAACTCTTTGTGACCCCCTGAACCATATTGTCCATAAGGTTTTCTTGACAAAGATATTGGAGTGGTTTGCTATTTCCTTCTCCAGTGGATTAAGGCAAATGGTGGTTAAGTGACTTAACCAGGGTCACACAGCCAGTAAAGCTGGATTTGAACTCAGGTCTTCTGACTCCAGGCCAGTACTCTATCCACTGAGTCACCTCTGCCTCTTTTGCCAAGCTGTTAATTCTCTTTTTATAATTTTCTTACCTCACTCTCATTTCTTTACCCATTTTTTTCTACTACTCTTATTTCTTTCTTTAACTTTTCTAGGAATTCTTGTTCGGCTTCGGTCCAATTAGTATTTTTCTTTGAGGCTTTACTTGTGGCTATTTTCACATTGTTGCTTTCTTCTAAGTTTATGACTTGATCTTCCCTGCCACCATAGTAGACTTTTATGGTCAAGTTCTTTTTTTGTTGTTGTTTGCTCATTTTTCTAGTCTATTTCTTCACTTTAAACTTTATATTAAAGTTGGGCTCTGCTCACCTGGGGGTGGGAAGGCACTGTCCCAAGCTTCAAGCTTTTTTTTGTGCTGCTGTTTTCAAAGCTAGTTTTAGGAGTCTGCAAATTTTTGGTGCTTCCAAGGTAATGTGATCTGGGAAGATGTGTGGTTGCTGCTCTTCTGGTCTGCTCTCTGGTCTTTACTTAAGAAGGGCCCCTTCTCTCCTGCATCTGCAAGTGCTAGCACTTCTCTGGTCCCAGAAACTGTGACCAGGTTCCCTGCTCTCCTGCAGCCACAAGCACTAGTGCTCTTCTAGGTCTTAGTTCTCTGACCAGAATTTGTTCTCTTATGACTCATCACAAGTGCTCCTCTCCAAACCCTCCTCCCCCTGCCAATGTCTCTTGGCTGAGAGCTCCTGAAGCTGGCACTGCTGCTGTTGGGGCTTCCTCCAAAGCCCCCCACTGGTGCTGCTGTCATACTCTAGGCCAGCTCCCACCCTGGTGTCATAGACCTCTCTTGGAGACCTCCTAAGTTGTATTGGGCTGGAAAAATATCTCATTCTGATCTTGTGTTGGATTTGCCACTCCAAAATTTGATTTGAGGAGTCATTTTTAAAGTTGTTTGGAGTGGAGTGTTGAGAGAGTCCAGCCGGGCTGCTTCCCATACTCTTCCATCTTCTATATTATCTTTTATTATGAGAATGTAAGCTCCTAGAGGGCAAGGATTGTTTCACTTGCTTGTTTTTATATCCCCAGTGCTTAGCACAGTGCCTAGCCAGTAAATGCTTAATACATCCTTTTTCATTTATTCATTCTTCAAATATGTCTACTTCTAGTGGTGCCCAGGACAAAGAAGTGAGTAATTTGATTAATTCTGTGAGGTCCTGGCGGGGTTCAGCTATCATGCCCAAGATTTCTATATCAATATTTATTTAGGAACCTAGCTCTGGTCATTTCCTTGTCTCCTTTCCCTCCATCCACACCATGTTGCAGTGCTAGGTCTAGCCTCAGTATCTAGCCATGGAAAGAAGCCTGTTTTCCATCAGCCTTGGATCTGCCACAACAAAGCTCTGATTTTAGCTCTACCTTCAAGTCTTCTATACTGCCAAAGATCCCCTAGTAGAGCTCTTAGCCTAGCCCAGCAGAGTCCGCCTCCCCAAGGTCAAAGATGTGATTACCTTCCTCTTGCTTCATGTGGTACTATCTCTCCATTAGTTCCAGGACCAGCCAGGTCAAACTATAGCCAAGATAGCTTCTCTAAATCCTTCCACTCCATACCACAGGCTCTATTCTGAGCTACCTATCTCTTATTGACCTCTTTGGCAGCTAGATTGCACAGTGGATAGTGGAGTCAAGAAGAGCTGAGCTAGAATTCTACTGCAAGCACTTACTAGCTATAAATCACCTAATCTCTGTTTTCTCATCAATAAAATGAGGATGATAATAGCACCTACCCCCAGGGTTCTTGTAAGGGTCACATTGGATAATATATATAAATTTTTAAACCTTAAATTAATATGTAAAAAATTAGTGGGGGGAGGGGCAGAAGAGCAGGGAAGCAAATACATTAGGTTTTGTACACGTTGAGTTTGAGCTGATGATGGAACATCTAATATACAATACGATTGATAATATTTTATACACTCTGATTGAACTATCAGAATTGTGCAAGAGTCCCACCCATCTTCCTGCTTGCTCAGCATTAGTTGAAGCTTAAATCATCTATAAATGAACTTGATCAATCTCAATCTAAGCCAAAGTCTCTTTCTCTGATGCCAAGTGCCTTAAATATTTTTTCTTTTTTTAAAATTTATTTTATTTTTAATTTATGGAATAAAATAAACATTTCCATAACACAGTATAATAAAAAAGTTAATTGCACATAAAACTACAAATCTATTATGTACAACTTGCTATTCCTTTTAAATATATAACAAAGTTATCATGCAAATTTTTTTCCTTTTTTTCTTCCCTCCCCCTCCCACCCCACCCTAGAGATGGCTACCTAATGGTACGTGTGTGTGTGTGTGTGTGTGTGTGTGTGTGTGTGTGTATATATATATATATATTTAATTATTTTATACATACTTCTATTTATCAGGTCTTTCTCTGGATGCAGATATTGACTTTCTTCATATGTCCTTTATTTTTAATTTGTGTATTTGTAATAGTCAAAATGACTTAGTTGCTGAAAGTCATTCTAAAAACAATATTGCAGTCACTGTGTGCAATGTTTTCTTGGTTCTGCTCGCTTCTTTCTTTGCCATTTCATGCAAGTCTTTCCATGCCTTTCTAAGATCACTGAGCTCATAATTTCTTATTGCATAGGAGCATTCCATCACAACCGTACAACACAGCTTATACAGCCATTCCCCAATTGATAGGAGCCCTGCCATTTCTAGTTTTTTGCCAGTATAGAGAGCTACTGTAAACATCCCATTCGCGAAGTGATAGTTACTATTTGTGAATTTCTCTCCATCTTACTTTTGCTCACTATTTTCTCTCTGCCTCTCTTTTTACCCTATCTTTTCCTCCACTCCCCATCCTACACAACCCTCTAAGAGTTCCCTGCAACTGTCTCTCCCACCCTCCCAAATCCTAATCTACAGACCCCCCTCTAAAAGTTCCTCCCCTGTCCTCCAGTTTTCTCACCTCTCTACATGTTCAGAATATTTCTACACCCTTCCAGATGTATACATTGTTTCCTCTTCAACCCAAATGAAAGTGAGGTTCCAACATTACAAGCTCCTTCCCCTACCTGCTTCCTCTGTATTAGTTCCTCCTTTCAAACCTCATTTTTATAATATAATTGTTCTCTTTTACCTTTTCCTACCTGGTTCTGTTTTTTAGAGTCACCCCATCATACTTAACTCACCCCCAACCTTTCTTTCAGATGATGGCAGTTTTAAGAATACAGTTTAAGAATACTAACATTTTCATATATATATGTATGTGCATATATATATTCATTACATTTCATTACTGATAACATTTTCATATATATGTATATAATAAGCAAGGCAGTTTGACCTTAATGACAACCTTATAATTAGTGTTTCATGTTTTCCTTATATTTATTCTGGATCTTTTATATTGAATTTTCCATTGAGTTCTGTTCTTTTTGCAACAAATACCTTAAAGTCTTTCTATTCAGCAAATATCCATTTCTTAAATTCAGGATTATACTGAACTTTGCCGGGTAAATTATTCTTGGACACAAGCCCAGCTCTTTTGATTTTTGAAATATAGAGTTCCAAGACCAGCCTTTTAGAGTAGAAGCTGCATTTCACTAGGATCAGGATTCCCTTGGCTTTTGCTGTACTGATTGGTCAAGATCCCTGCCAATTTTCTTCCCTATATTAAATAATTTAGACTAGTCATTCAAAAATGTAATCAAGAATCACTGCAATTTACTGGATGATGGATTGAGACCCGCAAGGAACCTTAGAGAGCATAGTCAGAGGGAGCTAAGTGGCACAGTAGACAGAGTATTCAATCTGTAGTCAGGAAGACTTTCGTTCAAAACTGGCCTCAGATATTTACTAGTTGCATGACCTTAGATAAGTCATTTAACTTCTATTTGCCTCAGTTTCCTCATCTCTCAAATAAGGATAATAATAGCAACCACCTCCCTGGGTTGTTAAGAGGATAAGATGTGATCATATTTATAAAACACTTTATAAAACTTAAAGTGCTCTATAAATACTATTATTATTAAGTCCAGAGATGGGGTAAGATGAAACTGAGCCTTGGAAAGGTTAAATGACTTACCTAAGGCCACACAGGTAATTAAATAAAGAAGCCAGAATCTGAACTCAGGTTACCTGATGCCAAATCCAGCACTTCTCTATGATTAAACCAAATAGGCAACCCCCAAACAACAAGTGTTCCAGTTCTCTATCATTAGCTTCTAGAAGCAGCTTTGAATGGCTCCTGAGAGTCCATTATGAAATATTCAGAATGAGCATTGACACGTTAGAAATCTGCAGTGGCTACAAATTGGGACTTGATTTATTGTTTTGTTGATTGTCTAGACTTAAGAAAGGGTTACTGCAGATTAAACTTGAAAGTGTGCATACATTTCCCCCCCCTCTGGAGAGCCCGGCTGTGAAATGTTCATCAGCATATCCCTCCAGTCATCCAAGGTCATGAGGGCAGGAACAAGGCTCTCCCGTAGGATCTCAGTCTTCATGGTAGGTCATCCCCAAAAGACACACTCAGGCAACCACTTAGAGTGCCAAGTTACTTTATTACATGCAGTGTGTGGCATTCCCAGGTATATGCCATACATGTAAATAACTTATAGGTACATGCAATCTCTTTATTCAATCCAGATTTATTCATTTTCACCTAGTAATAAGGCCCTTCTGTTTGTTTTACCTCCTATGTCTCCATCTACCCTTCCTCTCACCCACCTTACTATTATTCCAAGTCCAAGTCAGAGTCCTTTCTCGGCTTCCTAGTTAAGGATACAGTCTCATCTATCTGGTCTCTTTAGACTAGGGATTCTTGACCTGGGATCTGTGGCCTTGTTTGAAAAAAATTAAGAACTATTTTTCATCATAATTGTTTTCCTTTGCAATTTTATGTATTTTATTTTATACCTTTTAAAACAGTATGGAAAGGGGTCCATAGGTTTCATCAAACTGCAGAAGGGTCCATCTCTCACACACACACACACACACACACACACACACACACACACAAAGTTTGAGAACTCTTGTTTCAGAATGTAATCTTTCCTCTAATTCTGGCTGAACTCTATTTCAGGCAGGCCCCTGACACTCCTAGGAGGATTCCTGCTCCTAGGAATCTCCTTAAACTACTTCACCTTTCCTGCTCTACTCACTTAAAAGCTTTTCTTAGTCCACTAATCTGTGGTTAATAGCATGTTCTCTTTCTCCTATTCACTGAAGCTCCTCCCCTACCAATCCTATTTTCAGATCTCCAGTCTCTCTAAACAACTTCCTTTTCTCTTCATCCTTTTCCTCCACAATTCTAAAATACACTTACTTGAAAGGTACCAATAGAGTCAGTTAGGTATCAAAGCCATTAACCTTTTCTGATGATACCAGTCAATTTACAAAGTGCAGCCGGGGATGGGCTGCCAATAGAACCAGTGTGAGTGTCTCTTTCTTGGCTTGCTTCCTTCTCCCCACCCCCATCTCACCACCCTTTCACCGTAAGTCTGCAGCCTTCTGCTTTCCCACCTCTCTGTCCCTCTTCAATCCCTTAGTTCCTTATCCATCTTGGTGCAGCCCCCAACTCTCCTCTTAGTAAGCCTGTGGCTTTTTCGATTCTTTGTCTTAGTTAACCTTCATACCTACAGGCCAGAGTATATATAGAACCTGTAAGCCAGATTCTGAGGAAGTAGTATTCTTTACTGTTAAGAATCAATGTGCTCATTTATAATTCTGTTACCTTTTTTTTTTCATTGCTTGATTTAACTACAAAAAGATCTTAAGTCTATGGTTATAATCTTAGAAAAATAGTACCTTGTATCAAAAAACACAATATAGTTAGAGCAGTGGGGAATAGCTTTCTCTTCCTACTCAAATGATCACATATGAACCTACTGCTTATATGTTGTGTCCCCCATCAATAGGCTCTAAAGTTCCTTGGGGGCAAAGATTATTTTTCATTTTGTCTCTGTATTCTCAACAATTAGTACAATTTCTTGTATTGTACTTAATAAATATTTGCTAGATTGGATTGTAATAAGGAAAATCAGGTTTCCCAAAGTTATACATCATTATGAAAAAGAGATTTATGCTTACAGCCTTGGCTTGCCCCTATAAATAATAAGCTCCAGTGTTTTCTCCATTTCTCCTAATGGTGATATTCAGTGCCGAGTTATTCATGCCAGATTTGAAATCAATCATAGCTACTCAAATGCCAACCAGTCCAGTACCTCCATTTTGTTACGTGTAACCACCATTCTCTCTTCTCTCACTCTCCCTTTTTCAAAGAATGACCATGATGAAGGTGGGAGAAATTGACGGTTCTGAGATCTGTAGGCTAGAAATTCCCTTAATAGCAGGGACAATTTTATTTTTGGCTTTCAATCCCCAGCACACATTCTATGAAGGTTCATAGTTATATGTAGAACTGTATCATGTGCTTTTCCATCTGTGTGGCCCTTGCTTTATCCCTACGCCTATAGAGGCCCTTCTCCAAACCATTGCAACTCTGAAGTCCCCCAACTCCTCCTTTCTGAATCTGAGCAGTCCCTTGCACCTGTGACACTCAGCTTGGGAACTTTCCTATGTGATGCCTGAATGAATGAATGATGGTTAACCCTGCCAGGCCTGTACCCATTGGGTAATTTATCTATTTTCTCCTCTCCTAATGCCTGTAATCTTTTTATGATTTCCTGATTGCCTAATGAGCCACTTTCTCTTCCAATAGTTATTCTTTAGGCTGATTTCTTAAGCAGAAAAGAAATTAAATTAATCAGCTATGGGGTGGAGGTGGGGGTAATGTAGTAAATCTAAAAAGCTACAACATAGGGTGATTAGGCTTTGGGAGTTGGCTGAAGCTTCTAAGAACCCAGTGTTCCACAGAGACACAAGAAGCTGATCCTCAAAATCACAACACATTCTCCCTTCCAGGAGGCTGGAGGAAAACAGCAACACCAGAGGGATTTCTTCCTCATGGTCTAGGCTTGAAGGTGGAGACCAAGCTCTTCCTGGCTTGCTTGGGTTGCTCACACATGCTGGTCAGAAGAACTGGGTCTGTCCTATGTTCCACAATATTGAAGGGGCAAGTCTTCAAGTGTTCTGACATGGAGGTGACCTCATTAAACTGCCAGCTGTTAATTCTGGAGAAAAGGCTGCTGAACTGCCAGATCTGTTGGGAAGGAATAAATTCAATTCATTTCAACAAGTATTTATTAAGCACCTACTGAATACCAGGCAGTATCCTAAATGGTGAAAATTCAAAGACAAAAATGAAAACAATCCTATCCCTCAAGGAACTTAGATTTCTTGGGGGTTAGGTGGTATGGCAAGTGGTAGGGAGGATTGGAAATATGCTGGTAAATGTTTAACAACTGAATCTTAAGGAGGGGAAATTTGCTGCCAGACACATTTTAAAGTTTAATCCACATTATTAACATTTTCTCTATCACTATGTTAAGTCTAGACCACAGGGTCCCAAAGTGGGCAATACTGCCCCCTGAGGGGCACTGGAAGAATCCAGGGGGGCAGTAGTAGCCTCAGGTTCGATTGGTGGGTGCTGAATAAAAATAAAGGGATGGTGGAAGCATGAGGAAAGAAGAAAAGATAAGAAAATTTTGAAAAATTGTTCATACATATTTTATCTGTTGTATAACAGAGTTAAAGTCATAGTGATTGCATCATTTTCCAAATAAACACAAAAAATGCAAGTTATAACCAATCAGTGGTCAAGTCCACTGACAGATCTTAACAACCAAGTGTTGGCAGGCAAGCCCATCTCACATTGTCTGGAAGTCCAGCATACTTCAGCAGAAATATGTACATGTAATGACTTGTTTATAATATGATACTATATGCTTACATTATACAATATTGTATCATCAAAATTTCAGTGCAGGAAAAAACCTATAAATTTACAATGAATTATTAAATTTAAAATGTGTCATTTCAGAAAAAAATTTACTTTTTTTGAAATGATGCAAATTTCAAAAAAATACTGTTAAGGGGTTAAAGAAGGTAGATTTCTAGGGGGGTGCTGAGTAATTTTTTTAAAAGGGGGTGGTAGGTCAAATAAGTTTGGGAACCTCTGGTCCAGACAATTCACAAAACAATAGATCAAGCCTTTGCCAGTTTCTAAGGTATGAATGCTCATGTTGAATTTTTTTTTTTTAGGCAGTTGGAGTTAGGTGACTTGCCCAGGGTCACACAGCTAGTGTCAAGTATTTGGTCTGAGGCTGGATTTGAACTCAAGTCCTCCTGACTTCAGGGCTGGTATTCTATCCACTGTGCCACCTAGCTGCCCCAGCATGCTGAAAATTTTAACAATTGACTCCTGAGACAGTTTGAACTAGGTCCAGTACACCCCTGGGGAGGATACAACAACAAAATGATGATGATGATGGTGATGGTGGTGGTGGTTGTGGGACCTAACTTGGGGTATAAGGTATAGAGTACTTTCAGGGTAAGGAAACTGCCTTTTGCAATGCAGGTCAACACTTTTGCAACTTTAAGTCTTAGAGAGTTGCCTCAAACCCTGAGAAATTAAATAGATTGCCCAGGGTCACATTGTCAGTATGTGCCAGAGGCTGGACTATGACCCCAGTCTTTCTTGCTTGGAAGCCGTGCTCCAGCCACACACCACATTGTATATTGTATTCCCAGTGCTTACCACAGTGCCTGAAGTATAGTAGGTGCTTACTAAATGTTTTTGATTAGTTGATTAGAGTAAATAATTTTGGAAAAATAGGATATTCCCCATATAATTGACAAATTAGATCATTAGACCAGACAGCATAACTCCTCATATACCACAGAGTGGTGCAATTGATAATTAAATGTATGATCACTAAACAAAGTGTAACCTTTAAGAGAAAGAATTCTGTGTGGTGAGATCATGCTCAATATACAAAATTTCTTTGGAGGGTAAAATAGATAGATGAATAAGAGCGAAGCAGAGAACCCAATTTATTTAGACCTTTAAAAGTTCTTTACAATACATATACACCAAAGATTATATTAGCCATGGGTCAGTAGACAGCAGCTAGGTGTTGGTTGCAGTGTTTTCAAGAGATTACATGACTGGGGCAGCTAGGTGGCACAGTGGAGTCAGGAGGACCTGAGCTCAAATGTGGCCTCAGATACTTGACACTTACTAGCTGTGTGACCCTGGGCAAGTCACTTGACCCATTGCCTTGCCAGAACAAACAGACAAACAAACAAACAAACCCAAAAACAAAAAAAGAGATTACATGATCAGGGAGTTGGAAGGACTAATATGATGAATATTTCAAAGGAAAAGATGATGGGATTTGAAGATGGATTATATGGAAGAATAGAGGAGAAGAATGAAAAATGACCACAGAGACTAGAAGGCTCAGAGATTAGAAGGCTATTGACAGAAGTGGGATAGTTAGGAATGGGAGCCAGTTTAGTTTTACAGGAAAGATGAGTTTTATTTTGTACGTATTGGGTTTGGTGTACTGTCTGGACATTCATATATATGGAAATGTCCTATAAGTAGTTGAAAAGATGGGGACAGAAAATCACGTGGAAGGATCACAAGATCATAGATTTAGAGTAGGAAGGGATTTAGGGATTATCTAGCCAAACTTCATCATTTTGCCAATGAGGAAAGTGAGGCCCAGAGAAATTAATTGCCAAAGATCATATAGATAGGAAGTGGTAGAGCTTAAATCCAAATCCCAGAAGTCTGTCTCCCAAATAGCCCTTCTTTGCCCTGAGCAGTGCTCCTCCAGGATTTCAGTCATCTGATTAGGGTAATATAGTGAATTGCCAAACCTTAAGAAAGTTATAGCAGAGCGAATGAGATGGCAGAATCCTGATTCTATGATCTTAGGGAAATCACAAAAAAAAAAACTCGGCTAGGCAACTATTGTTTCTTTGTTCTTTTAAAATCCTTTATAACTTGGCCCCTTTCTATCCTTGCAATCTTCTTATTCCTTTCCTTGTACTTTATGATTCAATGACTTTGGGCTCCTTGCTGTTCTTTGCACCAGACACCTGATCTTCTGACTCCTGCCATTTCTCTGGCTTACCCCAGTGAATGGAATGCTCTCCCTCCTCATCTTTGCCTCCTGGTTTTCCTGGCTTCCTTCAAGTCTCCCCTAAAACCTTACCATCTACAAGAAGCCTTTCCTGGTTCTTCTTAATGCTGCTTCCTGCCCTCCATGGTTTATATCCAATTTATCTTGTACCTGTTTGTTTGTAAATAGTTATTTGTACGTCACCTCCCCATTAGAATGAGGGCAGGAACTATTTTTGCCTTTCTTTGTATCCCCATTGCTTAGCACAGTGCATGGCACATGTTGTTTAGCTGTTTCAGTGGCGTCCAACTCTTTGTGACCCCATTTGGGGTTTTCTTGGCAAAGATACTGGAGTAGTTTGTCATTTCCTTCTCTAGCTCATTTTACAGATGAGGAAACTAAAACTGAGGCAGAGACTTGCCCAGGGTCATACAGCTAGTAAGTGTCCGAGGCCAGATTTCAACTCAGGAAGATGAGTCTTCCTAACTCCAGGCCCAGCACTCTATCCACTGTATCACATAGTTGCCCATGGCACATAGTAGGTACTTAATAATACATTTATACAAATTGCATACAACTTATACAATGACTTCAGTAATATAAAGGAAAACAGCTTTGAAAGACCTCAGAATTCTGATCAATGTACTGCCACTCTAGTTTATTCCTTTATCACCTCTTACCTCAATCATTGCAGTGACCTCCTAATTGGTCTTCCTACCCTAAAACTCTCCCTACTTCAGTCCATCCTCCACCTTGTTGCCAAGGTGATTTTCTTTAAGTGCATATAGGACCATATCATTCCTCACCTCAACAAACTTCATTGGCTTCCTGTTGCCTCTAGAATCAATTATAAATTCCTCCTCTGTTTTTCTTCTTAAAGATTTTCACAATCTGGCCTCATCCTCTCTTTTGATACATTATTTTGTACATTATTCTCCTGAATAGGGGGATAGCCCTCTCCCATAGAAGCTATACTCATGGGAGTATGGTGACCCCAAACAAGTCCCACCCTCTAGCTACTGCCAACATAGACCCTTGTCCTCTGCATATTACAAATCCTACCTCCTGCAAGGCTAGCTGGACAACCAGAAAATGAAACACACCCAAACCACATCCTAGCACACACATACCGGAGAGGTGGTTAGTGTTTCCTAACTTTAGAGACAAGAAAGAAAGAGAAAGTGCAGACTGCAGGGAGTGCTTCTTGACCCGCTGAGGTTTTATTTTTTTTGAGTGAGGGGAGATCCCAAGGAAAGGGTATGAAAATAATAATAATTATATAACAATGTATTTATATTATTGTATTATTTATATTAATGTAAATAAATGATAATGCAAATTGAATCAGACTGGGCGTAAGTAGTGAAAAAAATTACCTGTTCTACTTTTCTACTTCCTGTCATGTTTCTAGGAGGTAAAGAGTTAATTAGACTTCTGGAAGGGAAGGAAGGTCAAGATGCAACAAAGTCAGAAAACTTGAGTTTGAGCCTTGGCTACTCTGTGACTGTAGGCAAATCACTTAACCTCTCTGGGCTTCATCTGTAAAATGGTGATAATACAAGATGGTGGTAACAACATTTGCTCTACCTCTGTTACAGGATTGTTGTGAGGAAAGTCCTTTGTAGTAAGTATGTAGTCCTTTGTAGTAAGTAATGCGTCACAGTATGTAGGCCATTAGACCTGGAGTCTTGGAGACCTTCAAAGCTCGCCTTAGACACTTCTTAGCTCTATGACCCCGGACAAATGACTTAACTTGCCATTTGCTGAACGCCGAATATTGCACTAAGCACCTAGGAGGATACAGATGGTCTCCAAAGCCAGCTGTCTCTCTCCAGTAGTGACCTTTACTAGGATGTCAGTGACCAGGTATACTTGCCTTTTTGTGAGCTCTCCAGCCAGTGCCGCCATGGGAATAGGTCTTTTTCTTCCATTCCAAGAGGACCATCCCCCTCTCTTGCAAGAGTGTAGCACAGATGCTCCTCATGAGGACAGACACCTGGGACAGCTGAGCCAAGCTGACGCTATCCAAGAACCCTGCAATATACTGTAGTATCTCTAGGGGCAGGCTGGTCAATGACCTTTGGCTTTTCCCTCTGGGCCCCAGCTCTGGAGCAACCTCAGGCTTGATGGCAAATGTCCTGAGTTTTTGGCTGTAGATCACTTTGGCTTTTTGCCCGGGAGGGCGGAAATGATTCTGAACGAAGGTGCACCCCAAGTAGGCCAGTGGACAGCGATGCTGGAACCAGCCATTGAGGCACGACTGGATATCAGAGTGGATGTTCTTGAAGTGCAATGGGAACTCATCCCTCCTAAAGAACTTGTTGCAAGTAAAAGTAAACGCTGAACTACTCTTGTTATGTCTCCTGGTCACACACTCACTGTGCAGTTCCACGTGGAGACCTGGGGGGCCTTCAGAAGTAAGGTCTGCCAATACTGCACTTGAGGAAAACTGCTCTGGCTCAAAGCTGTAGGTCTGGGTTGCAAAGTCCATGAAGAGTCCATCGATGCTCCTTGATTCAGAGATGACGTGGCCCTTCAGCTCCCTTTCCATGGCACACAGAAGGGTAGTTCTGATTAGATCAGATTTTGGCAGTTCTTCTACATCGATCCCCAAATCTGAGGTATCTGTGGCCTTGTGTACACTTGGCCTGTTAGCCCCCATTGCGTCACCAAGTCGGGCCCTCTTCCCACAGTAGCTCACTGGGACTTTGAAGGTGTAAACAGTCTTGACTTCCTGAGCTTCTAGGTTGCCATAAACAAAGTCCCTTTCTCTGGGCGTGCAAGCAGGAATCTGGCCAAAGTGGATCAGCATTCTCCCATTATGCACCAGGTACATGTTATAGTCCTTTACATCAACTGCTGCCTTCAGTCTTTCCAATACTCCGTCTTGCCAAGGTGCGAGTCCTGTTGTTTCCATATTTCTGTAAGGGTCCTTCTCCTTTTGGTCTGCCTGGCCTTCTTTCTCCACACTAGCTCCCTTTTCTGAAGCATTGCTCTGACTGGAAGTCTGTTCTTTCCCTGTGCCCTGACTACTCTTGCCCCCAGGGTTTGCTGAGGAATTTGTCAACATCGATGCCGCGTGCTCTTTGCTGAAAATGTTTTCCCATTTCCCAAAACTGGCCAGATCCATCCCTTCTTTGTCTTTTGCCAAAGCCTCTCGTTCTTGCTGACTCAGTTCCACCATCTCGCCATTAGGTGACATTCCACTCACTGGCAGAGAATGAGAGTCCACCCCACCAACTGCTCCTTGTTCCTCCAAAATGGCATCACTGTCCATTTCCAGTTCTTCCTCAGTGAACTCTCTGGATTCAGGGAAAAACTCCACCATCTTCAGGGAGCCAAAAAGGACCTTTTGATCCTGGATGGCCAGAGCTGTGTCCAAACATTCCTCGCTGTGGGGCTCTTTCATGATATTCTCATGAAGAATCGTTTCTGAGTCTATATTTGGCCAACGGTTCCACTCCATGGAGCAGCAGACCACGCTGGCTGGGCAGACCTGGAGGTGCTTTGCCAGTTTATGTCGGGCCATAGAAAGAGGACAGCCATAAGCAGAGTTGAGGCAAGGAACCTGCTCCAGGGGACAAAGCAACTCATGCTCTTCCTCCTTGCACATGTGGAAAGCTGCTCCACAAAGCCGGCGGCAGCTGATCACCAGGCAGGAGATACTTGGCTCTACTGGAACCTGACACTGTCGATGGAAACATTTCTCACAATGCCGGTGCTGTACGGCTGGAGGTCTCTGGACCCTGCCCTGTGGGTCAAGGACAAAAGGGACAAAGGGAAAAATAAATAAATGTTAGAAGGAGACCCTTTATAGTCTTGGGTTCTCTCCTTGGAGAGCTTGTTTACCCTCACAGCCATAAGTAAGTGTAGCCTTAGGTGTGTGGCTATTTCCCCAAGTAGCAAATTTGTATTCCTACCCTTGACCTTTTCATCTGACAACTTGGTCCCACGTGTAGCAGGGGTAAGGAGGGGTGCCCTCAGTGGATTTTACAGGTCCCATTTGACAGGAAATATACACCAAATCCATCAAAGCAGGAGTTTTTAATCTTTTTTATGCTATGGATCCCTTTGGTAGTCTAGTGAAGTCTACAGACTCTTTCACACAGAATAGTGTTCTTAGATGCATAGAACAAAATACATATGATTACAAAGGAAACCAATGGTATTGAAATAATTATCAAAATATTTATAAAGGGGCAGCTAGGTGGTACAGTGGGTAGAGCTCCAGCCTTGGAGTCAGGAGGACCTGAATTCAAATCCAACCTCAGACACTTGACACTTACTAGCTGTGTGACCCTGGACAAGTCACTTAACCCTGATTGCCTCACCAAAAAGCAAAAAACCAAAAATATTTATAAAGCAAGTACCTGGACAAGACCCCTTGCCTTAGAGCTTCCTTTGAGCATTCCTGTTATGTGTGTTTCTGGTTGCTTCCAGAATATCTCCAGTTGGATATCCTGCTATCATGTGTCAGAAATCAACTTCATCAGCTTTCTTCCTCCCCAAAGTGAGCCACTTTTCCGCTTCGATATCATGGACAATAGTACCACCTGCCATTTGCCTGACCATGACAGAGTCATAAGATGAAGGTATCAAAGCTCAAGTTGGAAGGGCCCAGGGGTCCTTACTCATGAATTTGCTTTTAAAATATTTTGATAACTGTAATTCAATATACAGTTATCCCTTCCACATGGTGGGGGTTAGGGGTACAGTGTCCTCACAATCTGGAAAATCTGTGTAAAATCTTTTGGCCCTTTCTTCTTAGCAGAGAAGTCTGAATCTTTATAATATTAAAAGATAAAATATGTTGGTATTACACAATACTATACATATATATTATGCATTTCTGAGTTTCTAAACTTTTTCTGTGTCATCTAGTGGCCCTTGCATGTCATCTGTGGCTTCTGCAAAATTCCCCCCAAATTCCCATTTAATTTCTTATGTTGACCTGCCACATATTGGAACTGTGATGGGGAAAGTCACAATGTGGAAGGGAGAGCTGTAGTCGGTTTCCTTTTTCCTAAATATTTTATTTTATGCATTTAAAAAACATGATTCTGAGAAGGGACCCATAGATTTCACTATCTTGTCAAAGTGATGTTCCAAAGGGTGAGAACTTATGATGTAAACCAATCCCCTTATACAATTTAATTTAAAAATTTTCCCTTTTTAAAAAAATTATGGATTTAATCATCAATGCTATGGCTCTCTTGTTTTATAAATTAGAAAAATGAGGCCCAGGGTGGTTAAGTTGCTTGTCAATAATATACAGGTAATGTGTATCACAGGTAGGCTTTGAAGCCAGGTCCCCTAGCCCTAGATCCAAGAATCTTTCGATAGCGATACTCCTTGCATCTTTACTTCCTTTCTCAGACTCACTACCCCCATTAATCACTGAACTCTCCTAATTCATGCTCCCCTGTCTGTTCAATCTACTCTTTCCTCTCTGTTTTCTAAGACTTCAATCTAGGCCGGGTCTTCATCACTGCATATCTGGAATTTTAAAATCAATTCCTGTTTGGTCTCTCTAACTAGTCTCTCCTCTTTTCAGCTTATTTTTTACACAAATGTCAGGAGAGTATTCTTCAAATACTGTTTTTGTCATTGCCTTCTCAAGAATATACAATGGTTCCCAGTTCTTTAATTATAGCACTACCCCCTGGGCATAATCACCTTTTTGACTGAATTTCTTATTCATTTTTGTGAGGAAATCCCTATACAACTTTGATTTTAAAACTGTTTCGTCCTGTTTGTTCAAATGGTTTTAAAATGTTCAGAAGAAAAAAATTGCAAATTCCATTTAAGTATTAAAAGCAGATTTGACCAGTGCCTAAGAAAGGTTGTAAAATTCCACTTCAGGGGTTAGCACACAAAATTCTTTGATATGTGCACTAGACATTCCTTAAGAGGAAGAATATAATAACTTGGTGGCTAAAAACAGTTAAAAGGTCCCACCTGGGACAAATGGGAACTTAGCCGTTGCTAAATTAAATTGAATTTGAATTGAATTAGCCGAGGTTGCTTGCCCTTGGAGGGTATAGATACTGTGCTGGGCTGTGCTATGACTTTATACATTAGGAACCAAGTGACTATGGCTCTCACTGACTGGCCAATAACCACCTTTCTCCCCACCCCCACTGCTGCCCAGGCCTCACTTGCTCAATTGTTCAGGTTTTGATGGTTCAGAGTGAGTGTAAATAGCAATTGTTTCTGTTCTGGCCAAAAACTTTGAGCATCTTCCCTTTCCTGACTGATTTTTCTCTGAAGGCAAAGTAGACCATCTTTTACCTCAGTTCTTACCTAACCTTTATCTGCTAATGGGTGTTGCCTCAGACAAACTGAGATCTGGGAAAGACCTTGGCTTAAAAAGGCCCAGGTCTCCCATTGCATCCTGGGCCATCACCAGTCGTCCTGACCTGTATCTTGCCACTGGTCTCCAATGACTCTGGAGGAGAGAGGGAGGCTCTTTTCACAGTCCTGCCTCACTTAAATCCAAGTCAAGACATCACCCTCCTGATGTCATTGGTCCTCTTCCAGAATGAAGAATAAACAACAATAGTAGGTGACTGAGATTAGGTTCTGATGCCCAGGAATTAGTTTCCTCCTGCTCCCTGCTTTAGTTAATTCAGTTAATCTGGTTCATTAGTTAATGACACATATTACCCGTGTATTCTTGACAAGCCACTTAAATTAAATTTAATAATTTAGTAACAATTTACTCCTGTCTTAGCTAATTCAGGTGGCAACCCAGATAAATGATATATTTATAAATACAGCTTTTATTCATATAAATTCATTTATATATTATATTATATAACAGCAATATATAATATATTACAAATGTATATATTTATATAAATATACATTTAGCAGCTTATAAATATAAGCTACTAAATAGCTTTAATTTCATCCTGAAGCCCAGCAATAAGCTTGCTGGCATCACTTTATATGAATGTGTCTATGTACTCGTTCTTGTGACTGTCAGACCTATTTTGAACAGAGGGAAAGAACTGATTATCAGGACTGGAGGTTCAAATACAGTCCTAGCAATAATAGCCACAATCAATAAGTTTGTGAGGCTCAGAGTTGTAATGGTGAAAATAGTATCATCTCCATTTAACAAAGGAGGAGCCTGAGGTCAGGTGGCTTGCCCACATGGTGGCGGAGCTGGAACTCAAAACCAGGCTTTCTGGGCCCAAACTCAAACTTTTTCCACTGTACTCTGCAGCTTCCTTACTCCTAGTTGGTAGAATTCAAGTAAATAAGTAATTAAAAGGAATTTGATGCCTGAATTTTTGGGGGTGAGTGGGTAGAGGGGGTGTTGTGAAGGTAATTGGGGAAACATGAAATAAATAAATAAGTAATTAAAAGGAATTTGATGCCTGAAATATGGGGTTGGGGAAGTATTGTGAAGGTAGATAGGGAACAAGAAAATAAGTAATTAAAAGAAGTTTGATGCCTGAATTTTTTTTTTTGAGTGGAGAGGGGTTGTGCAGGTAGATGGGGAAATAAGCAAAGATGTTCTTTCTGACCAATCTCCAAAATCCCTTAAAGAGTCTAGAGTAGGTCTGGAGCAGGTAGGAGAGGCCCTAGGTAGCTCTTAATGGGCAATTCTGGGGTATAAGTTTAAGCTTTTTCTGAAAGCAAAAGTGGGAAAACTAGAGTTAAAATTTGATAAGAACTGAATTATAGGAGACGAAGAAACACGTGCATTTACATTTGAACTTTTTACATATTGCTTTACATTGTATCTTAGGTTATAAAACAAAAATAGTTATTAAAGATACTCCCTGTATGACCTTGGACAAGGCACTCAAGATATCACCCTCCTGATGTTATTGGTAGCTTTGTAGGCCTCAGTTTACTCATCTGCAAAATGAGGAGAATGGACCTCTGAGGGTTCCTTCCTGTTCTAGATTTATGATCCCAAGAGCCTATGATTTGTGAATAATATATGCTACTTTTAATAAAAAGTTTTATAGAGAAATGATAATCTGCTATATTGTGTTCTTTCTGCCTCTCTTAACTATGTGTGCCTGCAGAGAGCCTATGAAGTGGGCCTACATACCCATAAATGCTCACTTCACGTGGCAGCAGCTAGCAGATTCCTATGTTTGTTTCATTGTTAAGAGAATGATAATGAAAATGACAGAGATGACGAGAGTGATAAAAAAGAACATAACATTTATCTCAATTGAAAAATGTCACTAACTGATCTGGTTGATAACATAGGCTGCATCATCAATCCATCAACAATCATTTCTTAAGCTCCTACTATGTGCCAGGCTCTATGGATACAAATAAGATAAATAATCTAATCTCTACTGTTATGGTCTTGGGATTCCTGAATGGCCTATTTATTTTATATATGGTATTTGATGTCAGGGACAATAGATGGTGAAGTGGATGGAGTGCCAGGCCTGGAGTCAGGAAGACCTGAGTTCAAATCTGGCCTCAGATTTTTATTTGCTATGTGACCCTGGGCAAGTCACTTAACCTTGTTTGCCTCAGTTCCTCATCTGTAAAATGAGCTAGAGAAGGAAATGGCAAACCACTCTAGTGTCTTTGCCAAGAAAATCTCAAATGGGGTCAACAATGAGTTGGACAGAGCTTTAATGATTGAACAACCACCACAAAATTTAGTGTCATCATTTTTCAGGCAGGTAGAATGATATAGTGGAGAGGAACTGGAAACTGAGTCAGTGGACTTAACCTCCCTGGGCTTCACTTTCTTTAGATGGGAGTGGTACAGTGAAAGAAACCAGGAGACCAGGGTCTAAATCCATTGCCTGATGTTGACTATTTGTGTGACCTCAGACAAGTTACAGCCTTCTGGAGCCATAGTTTATTTTTCTACAAAGTTAAAGGTTTAGACTACAAGAGGTCCCTTCCAACAATCTCTATAATGAGAGGGTCAGACTAGATGAATTCTAAGATTCCATCCAGCTCCATATCTTACAATTCTATTTGTTTTCCTTTCAAAGTGATCTTGTGGGGCAGCTAGGTGGCACAGTGGATAGAGCACTGGCCCTGGATTCAGTCAGACCTGAATTCAAATCCAGCCTCAGACACATAACACTTACTAGCTGTGTGACCCTGGGCAAGTCACTTAACCCCATTGCCTAACACCCCCCCCAAAAAAAAATAAATCAAAGTGATCTTGTTTTAGAGGTACAGCATATATTGGGGCCAATAAATTGGCCTTATGTTTCTTAACAGAGCAAGTACCAGAACCATGGCATCACACCGCATGGCTTCTTCCCTCCAATAAAATCAATCTCATTATTATTCTGCATCTGTTTTGCTTACTAACTTTGCTCTATGTCATATAGTACTTTATTGTTGTTCAATCTTGTCTGACTTTTCGTGACCCCTGGACCATAGCACACCAAGATTGTCCATAGGGTTTTCTTGACCATGAAACTGGAGTGGTTTGTCA
This sequence comes from Phascolarctos cinereus, assembly GCF_003287225.1. Taxonomy (NCBI): domain Eukaryota; kingdom Metazoa; phylum Chordata; class Mammalia; order Diprotodontia; family Phascolarctidae; genus Phascolarctos; species Phascolarctos cinereus. The sequence continues at coordinate 113,715,081 of NW_027556098.1, forward strand.
TTTCCTTCTCCAGCTCATATTATAGATGAGGACACTGAGGCAAACATGGTTAAGTGACTTGCTCAGGGTCACACAGCTAGTAAATGTCTGAGGCTGGATTTGGACTCAGAAAGATGAGTCTTCCTGATTTCAAGCCTAGCATTCTATCCACTGTGCCCCCTACCTCTGTATGTGTGATACATATATCTGTGTATATGTATAAATATATGTGTATGCATAAATATATATATGTATATATACACTATATATCTATGCTGTATATACTACATATATATATATATTCACATATATATATATATATTCACATACATACACATGTGTTTACACACATACATACATACCTCCCAGGATTGTTGTAAGGATCAAATGAGATAATATTTATAAAGTGCTTGGTCCAATCCCTGGTACATGTAGTCACTTAATAAGTATTAGCTATTAAAATTATTATTAGGCAGAGGTTAAGTGATTTGCTCACACAGCTAATAAGTGTCTAAAGTAGGATTTGAACTCAGGTCTTCCTGGACTCTGGGCCCAGCATTCTATTCACTGTACCGCTTAGCTGCCTCATAAAAAGTTGCCTTACTGTTTCTTTAAAACTAGCTCCTAATCACCTGCCATTGCCATCAGAAAGGAAGGTATTATCCATTCCATTTATAAATAAAACTTAAAATTCCTTGTATTTAGTGTATGACAATGATGATAGCCACATTCTGTTTTCAGGCAGCACCTTCTATCTCAGCATATCAAAGCGCTGATCAAAGAGTATTTGGTGAAAACTTTTAGCCCATTTTAGTGATGGTGAAACAGAGGAGCCCCAAGAAAGGAGTGAATACCAAGTACCAAGGCTATTTTCTCCAGAACTAGGTCATGTTTTGTGCCAGGCTCTGGGCCAAGATCTCTGGTGCAGCCAGAGAAGAGCAAACATCTCCAGAAGAGGAAAGAAGGTCTGCCAAGTGAGCACTTCATATGTAACAGAAGGCACAGGTTAAGCAAAGACCAAGTGCAGCCCATAAAAACCCAGCACTTACCATAGTGCTGACACGTCTTCTTGCTTCTTAGCTCTAAAGGAAGATATAAATAATTAGCAACAGAAGTAAGACACCTATTTGTTGTTTTTTCTTTTTAAAATTCTGAATTTAATAAACTTCCATTAAAATGAGTACATTCTTATATATAGCAGAACTGAAAGGACTGTACTACTATGTACAGCTTGCTTTTCTTTTTAAGTATGTGATAAATTCAGCATCTTTCAAAACTATCGTGCTCGTCTATGATTCTGCACCCTTTTTTCATTCTCTTCTATTTATTTATGACATGTATTTTTCTCAAGTGAAAATTTTTATATTTCATTCTTTCCAGTTACGTGTAAAAACAATTTTTAAACATTCCTTTTTTAAAATTTCGAGTTCCAAATTCTCTCCCTCCCTTCCTCCCCTTCCCCTTCTTGGGAAAGCAGTTTAATATAGATTATACATGTGCAGTCAGGAAAAACATATTTCCATATTAGCCATGTTGTGAAAAAAAAAACACAGACCAAAAAATGAACAAGAAGAATAAAGCAAAAAAAAGTATGTATTGATTTGCATTCATACTCCATCAGTTCTTTCTCTAGAAATGGACAGAATTTTTCATCACAAATCCTTCAGAATTGTCCTGGATCATTGTATTGCTAATAATAGCTAAGTTCTTCACAGTTGCTTGTCTTACTTATTGCTGTGACTGTGTTTGATGTTCCGGTTGTTCTCATTTTACTTTGCATCAGTTCATGTAAGTCTTTTCTGGTTTTTCAGAGAGCATCCTGCTCATCCTTTCTTACAGCACAACAGTATTCCATCACAAACATATACTACAACTTGTTAAGCCATTCCTCAGTTGATGGGCATCCCCTCAATTTCCAATTCTTGACCACCACAAAAAGTGCTGCCATCAATATTTTTGTATGTATAGGTCCTTTTCCTCTTCCTTTTTCTTTGATCTCTTTGGGATACAGACCTAGTAGTGGTTTCACTGGGTCATAGGGTACACACAATTTTATAGCCCTTTAGGCATAGTTCCAAATTGCTTTCCAGAATTGCTGGATCAGTTCACAACTCCACCAACAGTAAATTAGTGTCCCAGTTTTTCCACATCCCCTCCAATATCTGTCATTTTCCTTTTCTGTGTGACATGTATTTTTAAACAGATACTCTGAATCTCAGCTTCCACATCTATAAAATAAAGGGGCTGGACTCCCTGGCTTCCAAGGAGATGGCAAACCACTCTACTATCTTTGCCAAGAAAACCTTAAGTGGGGTCAGGAAGAATCACATATGACTGAAATGGCTAAATAACAACAAGCCTTTGTCAGGGTCATTCCTCAGAAAGTTTTTTTCTAACACTACGTGTTGAAATCCTATTGTGTCCTTCAAGGTCCACCTCAAATGCAGCCTTTGGTGATTACCCCAACCAGAAGTCCTCTCTTCCTCCTCTGAATTCCTAAAAGACCTAGGGTCTGTAATTCACTCTTCAAGATGTTTTTAATGGTAACTATTTGCATGTGGTTTTATCTCCCCTCCTGTGAGGGGAGTGTCTGTGATGCATGTACATCTCTCTTCTACTGCATCCTGCGCCACCTCTAGTCATCCTGATCCACATCTGGTCATTGGACCCAGATGGCTCTGGAAGAGAAAGTGAGGCTTGTGACTTTGCCTCCCTCACTTGAATCCAATTCATTTGCACGTCACAGCATCACCTCCCTGATGTCAGGGTCCTCTTGGAGAACAAAGGACAAACAATAACAACAACAATCTCTCCTCAAAGTATTTTTCATTGTAGCATTTTGTGTATAGTCTTATCTCTCCCACTAGATCAAAAGTTCCTTGAAGACAGAAATTTTCGTCTAATTTTTCTTTGTAGCCTCCACAGTGGTGGGCACATTGTATACTCTAAACAAGCATTTGTTGAATGAATGGTTGATTAATGAATATATCCTCATCCTCCTGCTTCCCAGATGGAAGTTCTTTTGAATTACAGAGGGATTGCCCTACTTTGTATTTTGGGAATTGCAATGCCCTTTGATTCTCCCACTCCAGTTGGTCAAACCTTGACAATCATCTACACTGTAATGTTCCATCCCTACTGGTCTGCTACCAAATTCATGGGAAGATTCACTATTCCCTTAGTATTTATGCTTACCCATTTCCTATTTGTATTTTTATGCGTGATCAATGCTCTACCAGCATTCTTTCCGCTCCATTGCTTCCAACGTGGGATGCTGCCATTTGGATGGGTGACTGTCTCACCTGGCCCACTATTCTAGGCAGCGAAAGTGAAGCCTTTCTTTACTTCTCTCGCTACTCCCGGTTGTATTCTCACCAGCTGACTTGTAGCTGCATGGCATCTCTCCTCACTACCCCTTCCAATCCTGGGACAGCCAGTTTGATCTGCTTTCCTGTATATACCTCTACTCACCATCCCTAGTCACTATTCCACTATGTTTGTGGTCTCTCCCAATTAGAATATATGCTCATTGAGGGCAGGGGCAGTCTTTGCTTTTGTAATTGTACCCCTAGCACTTAGCACATAGTAATTGCTTGCTAAACGCTTTTTTCTCCATTCATTCATTTCCTATTTTGTATGTGTGCAGTCTCTTTTCCCTCCCTAATTAGGCTGTCCTGTATCTAGCTTCATTCTTCTCAATTTGACCAATTTATTAAGTTCCTACTCTGCAAAATTCAGTCCTATAATCTACCCACAAATTAGATGACATCACTTTCGACTTCATCAGCACCTGTTATATTGTCTACAAGTTGACAAGGAACCTTTAACGGTTATTCTCCCTCCCACCCCCACCCCAGTTGAACCATGTACCAACTTTTTACTTTGAATATTTAATGTGTGGGAAGGAGACAGACTAGGAGTTACTTTGGGCAAAAGCAGGCAGTGACTGCAGGGAAGTCTAGTGTACCTCTTTATAACTCGGGGATTCCTTATCTGGTAAGATGCTTTTGGGAAGACCATGTGGGTGATAACATGACCTAATGGGCACTATGCAAGATCCAGGATAGTTGGCAAAATCTTTGTTTGTTTGTTTTGGAGGGAGGTTGGTATACAGCTTTGTGGGGCTAGTGGATAAAACACTGCACCTGGAGTCAGGAAAACTTGAGTACGTATCCTACTTCAGACACTTACTGGCTAGAGGGGCAGCTAGATGGTGCAGTAGATAGAGCACGGGCCCCAAAGTCAGGAGGACCTGAGTTCAAATCCAGCCTCAGACCAAACACTTGACACTTACTAGCTGTGTGATCTTAGGCAAGTCACTTAACCCCAATTGCCTAAAAAAAAGAAAAAAAAGACACTGGCTGGGCAAGACACTAAACCTCTCTCAGCCTCAGTTTCCTCAACTGTAAAATGGGGATAATAATAGCACCTACTTCCCAAGGTTGTTGTGAGGATTAAATGAGATAATATTTATAAACTGGCACATAGTAGGCACTTAATAAACGTCTGTTCCCTCCCTCCCTTCCGTCAAGGACTTTACATTCTATCACGCATTCCATCCTTACAAACTGTGTAGGTTGTTAGCAGGGACCTTCTGGAGGTCAGGTGATGGGGCTAAACATTCTGTTCCAAGATCTCTCTGTGCGTTTCTTAGAAAAACACAGAGAAATGCCACAGTCAGCAGCATATGCAGACTATACTTCCTAGAAAAATTACTCTAGAGTTGTTTATAAACTCATTTAGATACTGAAAAGATTCTCAGAAGGGAACTAGAGAGGACTGAATTAGCCCTGGGGGCCTCAGGTTTTGGAACCCATCAAAGAAAGAACACTCTCTAATTATAATGATGCTAATTCTACCTTTACTAAGGTCATCAATGCATACGGGGACATTATCAATTAAAGAGGGGTGAAAAATCAGTGCCAGTGGATCAGCTCCCCTTGTCTCTCTCAGGCTCCCTCAGTGGCTCGTCTTGAGTTATGCTAGCAGCAGCCCATGCAGCTTAGGAGAGTCTCACAGGTCAGAAGAGCAATCTCTGCCTCCACCTACAATTGCTTTTATCCTCGAATGTTGGATGTCACATCAGCCCAGGGTTTGGCGCAGCTTTGTCAGCTGTCCAAAATGGGGAGGTGTGACTTGAGATTATATGTCTCTGGAATCTTCCCCTCCCCAACTTTACAACCTTATTTTTTCTGGATTTTCCCCCTCCCCTTTTAATCCTGTTTTCCTGTTTCCACATAAAATCTTACAATGCTCATTGCCCTTGGGCTATTTGTAGATCTAGGTCCAGCAATCAGGACTGAGTAGAGGTCATAGCTGTGCCTGCTGAAAATCTCTTGCAAGGACACTCTTTGTACATGGGGAAAGAATATTCCATAATATACAAGGAGAGCTAGGCTTATTATGTCATGGGATAATCATAGGTGCTAGTTCACCTGACTGCGCTGAAGGCCCGGCCAGTTGGCTCGAGTCTCCCAATTATGTTGTTAGGAATCGTAAGTTGTCCCACATCTCAGTGGAAAGGTCATCTAATGAGCTCTGTCCACTATAGGTGCAGACATCTAGCTGCACCCATATTTTAATTTCTGGTCGAAGGTTCTACTCATGTGACTCTTACCCAATTCTTTACCTGCTATGGACTTCTATCTATTTACACAGGATGGGGAAAAGTCATTATTTTGTTCTAACAGTGAAGCAGCTCTCTAAAAAGATCAATCAACTAACCAAGCAAATTATCTCCTAAACTGGGCCAGGCACCATGCTGGGAACTGGAAATACAAAAGGCAAAAGTGAAACAATCCCTGCTTAGTTAGGTGATGCAAAGAAGAGTGATTGGCCTGGAGTCAGGAAGACCTGACCCTTAGACACTTAACTAGCTCTGTGATCCTTGACAAGTCACTTAACTTCTTTCTGCCTCATTTTCCCCATCTGTAAAATGGGGATAATAAATAGCACCTACCTCCCAGGGTTGTTCCAAGGATAAAATGAGATAACATTTGTAAAGCACTTTACAAACCTTAAAATGCTATTTAAATGCTAGCTGTTGTTATTATCAGCTACTAATATAATAAACATGAGACATAATATTCCACTTATGGAAACATAATTAGGATCATAGAATCACAGATATGTCAAGAGCTCAAAGGGACTTCAGAGATCATCTTGACCAACCCCCTCATTTTACAGATGAGGAAAACGAGGCCCCTGAAACGTTATGTGATTTGCCTAACGGCAACAGAGCTTGAATTTAAACCAAGGTCCTCTGGCATGGCATCATAGAATTACACATTTCTAAGCCGGAAGAGACCTTAAAAGCCAAATACCTTTTTTCCTACCTGAAAAAGAATGCCCTCTACGTCATACCTGACTTGTCGTGATCCAGGCTTGGCTTAAACCCTTCCAGTGAAGGGGATTCCAGTATCTCTGGAGGCAGGCCATTTTACTTTTAGAGAATTTCCTAGCAACTAATTGGCATTTTCTCCTTATGTGAAGCTGAATTTGCCTCTCCTGCCCTGCAGTGTTCCTGGATCTCTCCTCTGAAGTCAAATAGGAAAAGTACAATGCCCTTTCAAATCCATTAAGGTAGCTATCATATGCCACCTCTTCCCTGACTTCAGTCTTTTCTTCTTTAGGCTAAACGGTTATCTTTGATTGGTTCTTATGGCTCTTGAACCCAAGACTCTGTACCAGCCGTTTAGCTGATTTTGTATTATTCCACATACTATCAGAACAAGAGGAAGCTCCTCTACCTGCTTTGGGAAACTGGAACAAATACCTTTTTCTGACCTAGGCATTATTTGAGCCATCCTTTTGTGTCAAATGGACTTACTTCCATTTTGACCAAGTCCATATTCTTTTGTTTTAACCTTCCTCTCTAGCCTAGGAAACCTCCTTCACAACTCAGGAAATGAGCCTAAACTTCATACTTGTGATGAGCAGGGGTGTGCAGGAAGATGTTTAACAACCAGCTTCCCCCGCTACCACCAAATGTATACACAACATACTTTTAAAGTTTAATCTGCGTTACTAACATTTTCATCATGACTTTCTCAAGTCTAGAGAATCATCAAGATAATAATTCAAGCCTTGATTTGCATTGTTTTCTAATTTATGACACGTAAATGTTCACACTGAAAATTTAACAATCAGCTCTCAGGAACTGGTAAAAGCCGGCTCTAGATCCCTAAAGCCCTTAGGTATCTGAAAGTACTCCTATCTGCATATGACAGTAATTATCATAATGTAAATATTCGTACTGAATTAAGATGAATTGAATGTATCATGCCAGGAATATGGACAGTGAAAAGCCCAGATGTGTAACTTTAATTTTCATTGTTTATAGATTTAAAGCTAGAAGGAATAGCAGAGTCCAGGTAATGGAATCCCCTCATCAGACAATTGAGGAAACCCAGGAAGGTGTAATTAGTGACCTGCCTAAGGCTAAACGGTTTCAGAGGCAAGATGTCACAACTAAATGTAAAAATCATTCTTATATACTATTTACTCAGAGGTCCCCACATTGCTGCAATGCCTGCTAGATAGAGTGCCTGGCCTGGAGTCAAGAAGACCTGAGTTCAAACGCAGCCGTGACCCTGGGCCAGTGATTTAACCCCTGTTTGCTTCAGTTTCTCATCATAATAGCACCTACATCCCAAGGTTATTGTGAGGATCAAATGAGATAATGCTTGCAAAATACTAAGCACAGTACCTGGGATGTAGTAGGTGCTGTATAAATGCTAGTAATTATGTTATCATTATCATTATTATAATTAATGAAATTGTTTTGTACTATGATTTGAAGACTGAATGCATGTGGATTTTAAGACACTGTTGCAGAGGGGGATTAAAGAGAAACACTGAAGTCTTGGTCCCACGGCTCTGGAGAGAAAAATCTATCTATTCTCAGCCCCATTCCAAGCGAAATCCAACAATTTCTTGGTTTTTTTTTTGGGGGGGGGTTGTGAGGCAATTGGGGTTAAGTGACTTGGCTAGGGTCACACAGCTAGTGTCAAGTGTCTGAGGCTGGATTTGAATTCAGGTCCTCCTGACTTCAGGGCTCTATCCACTGCGTCACCTAGATGCCACAATCCGACAATTTCTTAACCTCTCTCAGACTCTGTTTCCTTAACTGAGTAAAATAGGCATGATAATAGCACCTACTTCTCAGAGTTGCTGTAAAAATCCAATGAGATGATACATTTGAAATGCTTTGCAGCTCTTAGTCCCTATATTGCCTATTGTTAGCCATTTTTATTGAGCGCCTAGTAGGAGCGGGGAACCACTCCTACTTGAGGCCACATGTGGCCCTCTAGGTCCTCAAGTGCGGCCCTTTGACTGAATCCAAACTTCAAGAGCAAATCCCCTTAATAAAAGGACTTATTCTATAAAACTTGGACTCAGTCAAAAGACCGCACCCAAGGACCTAGAAGGCCACAGGTTCCCCACCCCTGAATCCATTCCCTTGGATGACATTGACGGAATGGCAGCAACGCAAAGCTGTCTGTTGAGGTGTTAGTTGGTCCAGACCTTTTGCTTTTATTGGTGTGGGGAGTTCCCTCTGCCAAAGATTGCCGGCAAATACTCTGCAGCATTCTCAGGGAGTTGCCTTGATAAAGGTCAGTTTAACCACAATTTGCCTGTGGTTAAACTGCTGCCATCTATTTGGGTGTTGCTGGGGCCTATTGTATCAAAATCCTGTCACTTCTAGTAAGTGCAATCTAATGGAAAGAACATCAGGCCAGGAATGAATACAGCCGGGTTTTAGTCCCAATCCTGGCACTAGTGAGCGAGTTTTTTACATTCTTCTACCAAGGACTAAGGAAGTAAGAGCCAGGTATCACTGGAGGCCTCTCACCCAAGCTGCCTCCAAGAAGGAGAATGAATGAGGTATGGTTGGGAACGCCGACCCAATAAACACCAGCCTTTGGAATGGAGCCTCAGGTATGGGCCACTTTAGTGCTCAAAGCCCAGGCTGAAGGAGGGGCCTGGTCCTTTGTAATGCCTTGCTTGGAGTTTGGCCTTATCTACTATCCCATAGAAGAAGAAGAGGGGGCTTCCCGAGCTCACACTCCAACAAGATTTATAGTGGCAGAAGGGAGAAGCAAATAGGTGGAAAGGAAGGTTTTCCTTCCTTTCTCACACTTGGCCTAACTAAAACCTAGTTAACAAGAGTAACTAACTAAAGAATGAAATCTTCTCCAGAATTTTTCTTGATTTTCATAAGGAAACTCCCCACACATACCATATCTCTACTTTCTTCCCATTGATTTCTCAACCTAGGATCATAAGATCAGGAACCTAGAGTTTTATGGGATCTCAGAGGCCATCTAATTCAGCTCCCTCATTTTACATGTGAGGAAACCAAGGCCCAGTGAGGTATAAATGATTTTCCCAAGGTCACACATAGATAATAAGTGTCAGAGTTGGAGGCAGAGGACCTAGATTCAAATTCCTCTTCTGATGCTTATCTCCTTGGGCAAGTCATTTAATGTCTTTGGGCCTTCATTTTCTCATCTGTAAAATGAAGAGTTTGAACTAGCTGGCCTACATCCAGCTCTGCATTGATGATCTCACGTTGGTCCTTCAGCTTTCATGACAATTCTCTAACCTGATTCTCCTCCTACCCATGCAACCTCATGTTCTCAATGTCCTTTGCTGTATACCATCCAAGGCCATTCCTTCTGTCTATGCCAAACTTGGGTATCCTCAGTGGCTCTGTCTAAGGCACTCCTCCTTTGTCTTGTTTTTGCTTTTTTTTTTTTTTTGCTAGGCAATGGGGTTAAGTCACTTGCTCAGGATCACACAGATAGTGAGTGTTTTGTGTCTGAGGCCACATTTGAACTCAGGTCCTCCTGACTCCAGGGCCAGTGATCTTTCCACTGCACCACCTAGCTGCCCCACACTTTTCTCTTTCTATGCCCATGTAACTCCCATTGACATGGGAGTCTTTCCTCATTGGTGGAAATCAGTGCCAGAACTCACATGATCTTTTTTTTTTGAGTCAATGAGTCTCTTTAGACTCTCTCCAAAACTCTTCAGTCAAACATGTCTATTTGAATCTCTTCAAGTTTTGAGGTGCTTTTGGCTTCTAGCTTTGAGAGAGATGGATTACGCCAATTCCACTTCAGGTTGCTGAAGGAAAAGACCATGGGAAGAAGCCAACATGAGGGGATCTGGCAGTTTCCATCATGTCCCTGTCTTTAGCTTGCCACATTAGAGACTTCAGGGACCTTTCCTTGGATGAGATGTAGGCCTCTCTCTCTTAGTGGAGCTGAATTATCTCACTCCCAATGAGAAAGCATCTTCCCTTTGTGTTGTCTGGAATACATTCTCTTCTGTATATTTTCTCTGATTTCTTTTTTTTTTTTGCTATCCACTTGGATCAATGGGCTCTGTTGCTTACCATATGTGTTTATTGGGAAATTGATATTTGATGGGAAAGGAATCAAGCCTTGGATATAAAGCTTGGGGTCCTGCTTCCCCCAATAATGAATAGCAATCAGTTTAGCTTGAATCCAAAATTCATATTCCCTAGACTAATAATATTTATGGGTAAATAAATACAATTCTAGCCCAGTATTCCCTCTTTCTAAGGAGAGCAGAATCTGGTGCCAACTTCCTATATCCCCTCCTGACAGGAATGGAGGTCTCCTTTGGAGAATGGAAGGTGGGAAAGAGGCTAGAGATGGCTATTTAGCCTCCCTCTGAGCCACACAGGACACCCCCATGCTACATGAGGAGGGACAGCCCTCATTATACCTCTTTCTGACAATTCATATGGCCACCGGTGAAATTCAGGCGCTCATTACCTCTTGATTAGATTATTTCTGTAGTTTCCTACCTGGACTCCCAAGTTCCTCTTTTTTTTGTAATGCCTCCAGAGATCTGTCAAAATAATCCTCCCAAAACACTTCTTACTACAGCTAGGTCTTGGTAATAAGTTATATATGTCTCTCCCACTGCTCAAGGAACTCTCGTGGCTCCTTATTATAGAATACAAATTCCCTGGTTTGGCTTTTAAAGTCCTTTACAAACTGGCTCCAACCTACCGATTCAGGCATATTCCACATTATTTCCCCTTGTATTCCAGCCAGATTCGTCTGTTTGCTACTCCCCAAATTTAATATTCTATCTTCTGTCTCTGGTTCTAGGATGTCAATGCAGTTTTCCTTTATGATTTTCATCTAGTTTCTTTCTTTGATCATGGTTTTCAGGTAGTTCAAAAATTCTTAAATTATCTCTCCTCAATCTATTTTCTAGGTCAGTTGTTTTTTCTGATGAAATGCTTCACATTTTGTTCTATTTTTTTCATTATTTTGACTTTGATTGTTTCTTGATGTCTTATGGAGTCATTAGTTTCCACTTTCCCAGTTCTAATTTTTAAGGCATTGTTTTCTTCAGTGAGCTTTTGTACCTCTTTTTCCATTTGACTAAATATTCTTTTTAAGGAGTTATTTTCATCAGTGAAAATAATTTTGTACCTGTTTTACTTTTTGGCCAATTCTTTTTTTTAAGGTGTTATTTTCTTCAATATTTTTTGTGCCTCTTTTACCAAGCTGTTCATTGTCTTTTCATAATTTTCTCCTCTTGTTCTCATTTCTTTACCTAATCTTTCCTCCACCACTTTTATTTGATTTTGAAAATTATTTTTATCCCTTCCAGGAATTCTTGTTGGGCTTCTATCCAATTCACATTGTTCTTTGCTTTGCTTCTAACTGTTTTGACTCTGTGTCTTGATCTTCCCTGTCACCACAGCATCTTTTTATGTTCAAGTTCTTTTATTTTTTTCTGTTGGCTTATTTTTCTGGCCTATTTCTTGACTTTGAATTTTATGTTAAAGTTGTACTCTGTCTCTGGCATGGGAGATGGAGGGGAGAGAAGGGTGCTATCCCAAACTTCAGGCTTTTTTGCACTGCTGTTTTCAGAACTAGTTCTGGGAATTTGGAAGTTTTTGGTGCTTCTAAGGTGGTGTGATCCTGGGAGAGGTGTGATCATTGCTCTCCCGGTCTGTGCTTTAGTCTTTACCTAGGAAGGGCCCCTGATCCCTTGGGAATGGCAGTTGATACTATTGCTTAGGGCCCCAGCTCCCTCAAGACTGAAAATGTTCCTCTCTGCCTTTGAACTATGATTCAGAAGTAAGTTTAGGCAATGGAGTTGCCAAACAGCATACAGTCCTGCATCCAGTGCCAGCACAGGGGTTCCCCATAATCTTTCTGACTAGATCTCCCAAAGCATCTTGTGCTTCTGTTGCCACCATTAAGTCCCACCACCAGAATTGCATCCATGTGGGCTCTGGGCCAGATTCTACCTCCTGTTATTGATATTTCCTTCTGACCTTCTAAGTTGTCTTGGCCTGGAAGAATATCTCACTCTGACCTTTTGTTGGCTCTGCCATTCCAGAATTTGACTTGAGGTATTATTTTTAAAGTTGTTGGGGTGGGGGGAATATTGGGAGAACTTGGCTGAATGCTTCCTTTACTCTGCCATCTTCACTTGTTCTGCATCTTAAAGGACAAAGGTAATCCTATGAAATAGAGGTTAGGAGAGAATGCAGTTCAGACATGGGGGATGGTTAATACAAAGGGGAAGTAGAGATGGGAGGTGGTGTATACGAGGAACAGAGAGAAGGCCATTTTGACTAGATCACAGAGTGGGAGGAAGAGGGGTGATGTATAATGAGACTGGAAAGGTAGGTTGGGGCAAGGTAGTGAAGGACTTTGAAAGCTAAACAGAAGAGTTTATCTTTAATTTTAGAGGCCATAGAAAGCTACTGGAGTTTATTGAGAAAAAAAATCAGCAAAGCTAATCAGTACGTTGAAAAAGTCTGACAATATAGGTAATGTTCCATACCCAGGGATCCTCCAGTTTTGTAAAGGAGTGATAGTATATGTCTTCTCATATCTCTTTTTTGGAGCCAAACTTATTCTTTGTAATCTTGTAACATTCACACACGTGTTGAATTTGAGATGTTTCCAAGACATCCAGTTTGAAATGTCCGATAGGCAATTGGTGATGGGAGATTAAAGCTCAGGGGAGAGATTGGGCCTGGATATATAGATCTGTGAATCATTGGCACAGAGATGATAGTTAAACCCAGGGAGGCAGATGAGGTCACAGAGTGAGAGTGGAGAGAGGAGAGAAAGGGTCTGGGATAGAACATGGGGGGAACACCCACAGTTAGGGCTCATGATTTGGATCATGAACCAGCAAAGGATATTGAAAAGGAGCAGTTAGGTAAAAGAACCAGCGGAGAATAGTGACACAAAAGCCAGAGTGGACAGAGTATCTGAGAAGAGATAGTGCTCAACAATGTAAAACGAAGCAAATAGGTCAAGAAGGATGAGGAATGAAAAAAAAAGACCATAAGATTTGCCAATAAAGAGATCACGAATAACTTTGAAGAGATCATTGTCAGCCAAATGATGAAGTCAGAAGCCAGAATGCAATGGGTTGAGAAGAGAGATGAAAGGAAGAAAGTCAGTGAACATTTTTTGGTAGGATTTTGGCTCAGAAAGGAAAAAAAAACATATGGGATAGTTGTTTGAGGGGATGGTAGGGTCTAGTAAAGGCTTATTTTAGAGCTTGGACATTTTTGAAGGCTATTAGTAAGGAACCAGTAGATAAGGAGAGGTTGAAGATTGGGGTGGGGGTGGGGAATGACTGAAGTTATAATCTGCTGGAGAAAACAAGAGGGAATGGTACCAAGGGCCCATGTTGGTGATTGTCAGAGACAGGGGGAACAAGGAAGGAGTAGGGAATGGTGACAAGGGGTTTGGAGATGAAGCAAGGGGGAAAGAATTTCACATCAAATGACCCCAATTTTCTTAATAAAGTGGGAGGTAAAGTATTCAACTAAGAGAAGGGAGGGAGAAGTATGAAAGGTTTGAGCAGAAAAGAAATTTGGGAAGACTTTTGTGGGTAATGACATAGAGAACTAATTAGGGAAGAATAAGATTGCCTTGCTACAGTGAGGGCCCAGCTGAAGTTGTATCATACAAATCTATAATATATCTCACTGGAGAGTATGGCTGTATGACTCCTTCCAGATCCAGTCATCAGCATGTGAGTAGGAGCTGGGGAGTCAGACAGTGGGATTAATCCAGGGCTGAGGTTTTGCCAGGGATGAATGTCACTAGGACAAAGGAGTAAGGGATCAGAGAGTAGAGGGCAGAAAAGAGCTGAATTGGCTAAATATGAGGTCAAGATTAGAGTGGAGGGAGTGAAATCACAATAGTATTTGGAAAAGTGCTGAAGAGTGGGGAGACTGGAGATCTGCAGTCTATAGAATGTCTATAGTAATATATAGAATGCGTTGAAGAGGGAGAGAAGCAATGGTAGGATTTTATAGTTAGAGGAAGGTCAGAATTCTTAATGGGGTAGGGGTAGCTAGATGGCACAGTGAATAGAGCACTGGTCCTGGAATCAGGGGGACCTGAGTTCAAATCTGGCCTCAGACATTTGACATTTACTAGCTGTGTGACCTTGGGCAAATCATTGCCTAGTCAAAAAAAAAATTCTTACTGGAACCTTTCAGGGTAATGGTAATATCCAATGTGTGATGCCTGTGCATGGCTAAGGTGGTGTGAAGGGCAGGTCATGGGGCTTAAGGAAAGCGGAGAATTTGAGGGAGCATCAATATAAATGTTGAAGTCCCCTAGCATAAAAGTAGGACTTTGAGAGGGGACGAAGACCACGAGTCGGGCGAACTCCCTGAGAAAGGAGGTAGAATGATTTGGGAGCCAATATACATCTGTCACCATCACTTTGATTAGGAGGAATATTTTGATAATGTGCACTTCAGAGGAGGAAAAGTTGATAAGTAATGGTGACAAAGAGATAGTCTGGAAGTGGTAATGCAAAGCAAAGAAGATTCAGACTCCTCTTTGATGACCAGTGTATCATGAGGTATGGTTGAAGCTACAATACAGCCAGGGCTAGAGAAGAGGGCCAGGGATATATTGTAGAGAAGCAGATCTCTGTGAGGGCTAGTAGATGGAATGAGTGTGAAGGAAAAAGGTCCAGGACAAAGGGATATTTGTTTATTATGGAACAAGAATTCTAGAGGGTACAGTGGAAGGGGCAAACGGTGTTAGAGTGGTTCATGGATGGGATATGGTCAAGGAGAATAGGGATGAGGGAAGAAGAGGTGGGGATGGGGATGGTTTTCTCTTATAGGACTGTTGATTGATTATTACAGGAATAGAAAGGAGACAGGTGGTGGGAAATGCTTAGTCAGAGGTAGTAGTGGGTAGCAGATGAAAAATTTAGCTCACAAGGGCTAAAGGTGGAGGATTTTAATCATTTTTTTGTTTTCTAGTCCTGTGAGAGATAAGGGGGAGTGACAGGGGTCACTCCCCTCATTCCTGGCCTGCAGAGGGCACTATGTTGGACCTGGGGCTTGGGTTCACCCACCTTGGTGGTACTGCTGTTCAAAGCCTGCTGCTGGTACTCCTCCACTGAAGGGGCTAGGGAAGGTTTGGGACAGGGGCAGAGGAAAGAGCAGTAGGTGGGTTGTGCTAATGCAGCCAGGTCTCTCTAAGCCTCAGTTCATGCCGCACTTCCTATGGAAGATCTTCCCTGATTCTCATGGTTATTAATGCTCTATATTTCTCCTTCACTAATCCTGTAAATATTTATTCTTTTCCATGCTTTATCCCTTAGGAGAATGTAATGTCTCTGAGGAAAAGGCCCTTGTTTTTGGTCTTTTTATCTCTATTCTCTAGAATAGTGCCTTACACTTAATTGGCTCTTAATAAATGTGTATTGGATTGTTTTGGATGGTATTTGAAGCTATTGGATAATCTGCAGAAGTGAGTCTCTGCCCTTTACTCTTGAACTTATATCTCAGGATCTCTGTATCCATCTCCCACCCACTCAGCTTGGGGTGCTTTTCCTATGTTTTGTCCCTGGTGTAAACATCCTTAGTTATAGCTCCATGTACCAGAGTTTTTTCTCCATTGATTTAGCTTTCAAAAAAAAAAAAAAACCAAAACCAAACAGTGTCACCTCCACAACATGATGAGGCATTGGAGTAGGATTTTAGTGGATCAGCACACTACCAAATAAAAACTAAAAAGTACAATGGCTGGAGTCAGAAGACCTGGGTTCAAATCCTATACCTGATACTATCTATGTGACCTTGGGTAAATCAATTAACCTCTCTGGGTCTCACTTTCCTTATCTGCAAATGAAGGGTTGGACTAGATGACCTCTGAGATCTCTTTCAACTATGGATCTATAATCCTCTGTTCCTACGATGTATATAAATCCAAAATTCTGGGATTTATATCAAGAATGAAAGTTGGTTTAATGTGATGAAAACTGTAAACATAATAGAGTATATTAATAATGAAAACAAAAATATGCATGATTGTATCAATAGATTTTTTTAAAAAGTGCTTTTAAAAAACCCCCAACAGAATTCAATACTAATTCTGAAAAGTATAGAGAGTTCTCAAGGCTCTGGACTTGCTAGAGCTCTCAAGCCAGCTAGTTCTGGGGATCTGGAAGTTTTTGGTGTTTCCAAGGTGGTATAATCCTGGGAGAGGTGTGGTCACTAATCTCCTGGTCTGTACTCTTGTCTTTACCCAAGAAAGGCCCTAAATTCCTTTATAAATGAACCTTCCCTTAATATAGTAAATGCTGTCTATAGGAAATCAACAGCCAGCATTAAATAAATGTAATGGAGAAAAGCTAAAGGATTTTTCAAAATGATCAGTGGAAAAGATGTCCATCATGGCCACTGTTATCTGATATAGTGGGAGAAATGCTAGTAATAACATTGACAAGAATGAGAAATTGAGAGTATAAGTATAAACAAAAAGGAAACAGAGCTATCACTTTTTGCATCTATTTAGAGAAACTTAATGAATCAACTAAAAATTAATTTTAAAAAAAAACCTCACCAAAGCTTCAGGATAGAAAATAAACTTACATAAATCTTTAGCATATCTATATATTATTAACAAAACCCAGAAGGAGGAGATAGACAGAAAATTTTCATTCAAAATTACAAAACATATCTGGGAGTCTACCTACCAAGATGACACAAAGGAACTGTAAGAAGGCAACTAGACAACGCTCTATAAAACATAAAGACCTGAATAATTGGAGATGTCATTTGTTCATGGTTAGACTGAATCAGTATAATAAAAAAAAGACAATATCACCTAAATTAATATCCTTATTCAGTCCCCATCTATCAGACTACCAAAAGATTGCTTTAAAGAGCAAGAAAAAAAATAACAAAATATATCTGGAGGCACAAAAGGTCTAGAATCCAAAGAGAAATGAAAAAAGTGTGAATAATGTCAAGCAATTCCAATTCTCAAACTATGTTACCTAGTAGTAATGCAGCCCTTGTAAGTTCCAGGACTGGTCTACCATTTCATGATCACCAGACTAACTTCACTCCCAGCTTTCCCACGAACTCTCTGAATTCCATCTCCTTGTTAGCATCCTTTTCATGCAGCATCAATCTCTTTTTTGATTGGTGAGTCACAAGGTAAGTACCTTATGCCATGATCATTTTACTCTCAGCCCCTGTCTCAATTCTTATTAAGCCTTAATCACTGAATGGGCCATCTCCAGTTGTCCCAATCTATGTCTGGCCACTGGACCTAGATGGCTCGGAGGAGAAAGTGAAGCTGGTGACTTTGCACATCCCTCTCTCACTTGTCATGGCATCACCTCCCTGATGTCATGGTCCTCTTTGAGAACAAAGGACAAACAACATCTATGAATAAAAAAAGAGCTGCCCTCTGGGGACCAAAGTGGAACTGGCCAGTTGGGCAACATGGCTTCTTTCTTTCTTTCTTTCTTTCTTTCTTTCTTTCTTTCTTTCTTTCTTTCTTTCTTTCTTTCTTTCTTTCTTTCTTTCTTTCTTTCTTTCTTTTCCTTCCTTTCTTTCCTTCTTTCTTTCTTTCTTTCTTTCTTTCTTTTTCCTTCCTTCTTTTCTTTCTTTCTTTCTTTCTTTCTTTCTTTCTTTCTTTCTTTCTTTCTTTCTTTCTTTCTTTTCCTTTCTTCCTTCCTTCCTTCCTTCCTTCCTTCCTTCCTTCCTTTCTTCTTTTTTCTTTCTTTCTTCTTTCTTTCTTTCTTTCTTTCTTTCTTTCTTTCTTTCTTTCTTTCTTTCTTTCTTTCTTTCTTTCTTTCTTTCTTTCTTTCTTTCTTTCTTTCTTTCTTTCTTTCTTCCTCTTCCCTCTGTCCACATAGGGTATCATATCCTTTAACCCCAAATCACTCTGGCTGTCATGATTGGTCAACAATAGATCCCATGCCAAGCCCTACTTGATCATTGTTTGGGTCCTGATTGTCTCTGAATTAATGTAAATAGTAATTGGTTCTGTTTTGGCCAGAAACCCTGAGGGTCATCTCCTCCCAGATCGATTTTTTAAAAATTTATTTATTCATTCCTTTTAAATTTTTGACTAGGTAAAGAGGCCATTCATTCTCTGCTTCAATTGCTATTAAGCCTTAACCTCTGAATGGGCATTGCCTCAGTCAAACTGAGACCTGTTAAAGACCTTAGCTTAAGAAGGCCAAGGTCCCCCATTGCATCCTGGGCTATATCCAGTTGTTTTGATCTAGATCTGGCCACTGGACCCAGATGGCTCTGGGGGAGAAAGTGAGGCTGGTGACCTTACACAGCCCTGCCTCACTGTAATCCAATTCACTTACATGTCATGGCATCACCTGCCAGATATCATGGTCCTCTTTGAGAGCAAAGGACAAACAACAACTCTCAGACACACTTTGAGCTCTCTGGGCTTTATCTCCTTTCCAGCAGGCCTTACCCATCCCACCCCACTCTGCTATCCAGCCCCTCTTTATGCATTGTCTTCCCCCATTAAGTTCTTCAAGAGTAGTGATTGTTGGGCAGCTAGGTGGCATAGTAGATAGACCTCCAGCCTTGGAGTCAGGAGGACCTGAGTTCAAATCTGGCCTCAGACACTTCTAGCTGTGTGACCATGGGCAAGTCACTTAACCCCCCAAAGCCTCACCAAAAGAGCAGAAAAAAAAAAGAGTAGTGATTGTCTTTTTAACTTGTATTGGAAGCCCCAGCACTTAGTATAGTGCTTGGCATATGGCAAATGATTAATAAATGCTCTATCTAATCATCAAAATCATGCAATGTTAATTAAAAAATAGAAAATTAATCAGTGAAACAGTTTATGTACACAACATATAGAAAGAAGTAAATGAACAGAGTAGCATCACATTTATTATACCCAAAGACTCCAACTGTTGGGATAAGGACTCACTATTCAGTAAAAACTGCTGGGGAAATTGTAAAGTAGTCTGACAAAAATTAGAATTAGAATAACATCTCATGCTGCATACTACTAAAAGCTCCAAAGGGATGCACAACTTAGATATTAAAGGTCACAACATAAACAAATCAGAGGATTGAGGAAGGAAAAAAAAAACATTTCACAATTGGGCAAGGAGTTGGAGGAAAGGGGCTAACATTAAGGTTTTCAGGGGGGGAAAAAAGGGCCATAAAAGCATTTGAGATAGAATAGAAAGAAAGCCAGAAGGAATCATGGACAAATAGTATGCTACATGTTGAATTCATTACATATGTAAGGGGGAAAGTAAGCCATACATATTAGAGATTCAAGGTTTCAGGTACAGTTCTCTTTTTCTGTTTTTTTTTATTGTATATGGAAATGCTGATTTTATTTGGGGTTTTCTAAGATTAAAATACAGTAAATGAAATGTAAAAGTAGACTGAATTACTGCACAACAATTCATTTGAAACAGTATTTGCTTCTAAATATGGGGATTGTGACAGATAGGAGAAACCGACCAAGTCTCTTCACTTCGAAATTCCTAGAAGTGACATACAGCATTCTAATTCTAATTATTGAAATGAGTGGTCCCCATTTATTGTGTAAACTAGGGAAAATCACTTCACCACATTGAATTTCCCCATGTAAAATGGGACTGATTGCTCCTGCTTTGTCTATCTCATGGGATTGTTGTGAGAATTAAGCCATGTTCCAACAAGACACATGATTGGCAGAAATCCATTCATTGCAAGAAATAAAAGGACAGCAGAAAAGGCAGATTATAGTATGAAAACTTGATTAATTCTACCTAAAATTCTACCTAAAAGCACCAAAAAAGATAAACTCCACATCTTGAGTATTGAAGAAAATGGGGAAGACATGATGGGTCTGGGAGAAGAGACTTACTGGGGGCTGGGGGAGGCTTGTTCCAGGGCAAGACAGGATCAGCCCTGGATCCTAGAAAAAGCCAGTGACTATAGGGCATGAGGTCCTCTGTACCCCACCTCCCCCCGACATCTGCCAAGAACAGGTCTCCGAAAGTGTCAGCTACAGTTAGCCAGCCTCTGACTCATTCTCCCCTGAAAGACATCTGTGGTAACAGGACTTCGGACTTTCCTTTCTGATTTCCTACTCCCCCCCCCCCCCCCCCCCGCTTTAGACTTAAGGGATTAAAGAAGGTCGCTTGAATTGAACAAAATTGGGTATATTGAGGCTAGCAGCATTTCTTGACATGCTTAAAATGCTGGCAGAATGTCAGGATGAAAGAAGGCTAAGATTCTGGCCCCAGAAGGTGGGTAAAATTATTGTCAAGGGGTACGGTTAGGATAGGGACTTTTCATTGTTATAAGGAACTCTCTTGTGAGGAAACACCCTTTACCAATGCAGCTTGGCACCTTCTCTATAAGTTATGGTCTTATAGAGTTGCCTACAGAACCTAGAGATAAAATGACTTGCCCAAAATCACGCAGCTGGTAAGTGGAAGAAACAAAAACTGAGCCCAGGTCCACTGTCCCTCTATTCATTATGGGATGGTGCCAATGCCAGAATCAATGGGTAGGAGGTTCAAAAAGGCAAATTTAAGGTTGATATAAGAAAGAAAAAACTTCCTAATAATTAAAATGATACCAAAATAGAATGGAATGCCTTAGTAAGTTGTAGCTTCCCTTTCATTGTAGGTTGCCAAACAAATATTGGATAGTCACATGTTGGTTTTATTATAGGGAAAGTTTTTGTTTCAGTATGGCTTGGACTAGATGGACTAGATGGCATCTTCCAATCTGGAGATTTCCCTTCTATTTTTTTTTTTAAATTTTAGAAGGAAAGAAAATATTTTTTTTACCTCCTTCCCCCCTCTACTGACAGAGAGAGAGAGAGAGAGAGAGAGAGAGAGAGAGAGAGAGAGAGAGAGAGAGAGAGTCAGTCTTAAGCTGCTTTTCAGTATTTTAAGGTCGTGAAAAACACCCCACTTTAAAACAGAAAAGAGGAACCCAAAAGTTTGTCTCATTTGAGGATTCTTGGGTCAAGCCCTGCTGCTGTTTCCCTGTGAATAACTCCAAGGCAATAATTGGAGGGTAACACCATCTTCCCCCTCCTCCTCTTCCTCCTCTTCCTCCTCTTCCTCCTCCTTCTCCCTTCTCACTCCCTCCCCCCCCCCACCATTTCCCTTTCTCCCAGACTAGACTTGAATTGGCTACTCATGGGCTCAACCCCACTGCTGACTGGGACAGAAGCTTTGACCTGCTCCACATCTAACTTGGGCTACTTCGAACCTCTCTAGGCAGCCTGGTGGCCCCTAGCTGCCCACGGCTTTTGCCAGACTTAGCTGGGACACCCCGTCAACTTTAGTAGCACAGGATTCATGAGCTCAAGTGATCCACTGGCCTCAGCTTCCCCAGCAGCAGGGTCCACGGGTGTAGGGTGTGTGTGTGTGTGTGTGTGTGAGAGAGAGAGAGAGAGAGAGAGAGAGATACAGCCATCACCATGACTAAATACACCCCTCCAGAACTGATAATTCTAATGAATATGAAGGTGCTTTATAAATTGTAAAGTGTTATGCAAAAGAGGTTATTATGCAGCTTCTATTCATATCCTAATTGCCTCACTTCAGAACTTTCCAAACTACCTTCCCGTCTCTATCACTCAACATTCCCCCCCAAGAAATCCTCTGCTCCAGCCATTCTCACTGTCTCCTAACTTATGCCCTCTCCTTTCCTCTCTTTTAATATCAGTCTCCATTTTCTAATCTTTTCTTTTTTTGGCATAAGGGAAAGAAGCAGCAAGGAGGATACAGGGCCGGGAGCTAGAACTGTGAAGCCCCAGCTTGTCTCAGAAAGCCAAGCTTCCCAGGGAGGCTCCTGGGCTATGGAAGAGCTTAAAGGCTCTTTCTTCCTAGCTCACTTTCACTGCACTAAGTGGGATGGGAAGCCTGAAGGTGGCAAGGGTCAGAAGCCGAGAGCAGCCAGGGCAAAAAAAGGAGGAACACAAGCAGCCCTGCAGGTGCTTGAGCTCATTTGTAAATGAAGTCAAGTTAAGTTAAAATTAGCACAGTGCCTGGCACATAGGAAGCACTTCAGTGCTTATTGACTTGCCTTAAAATGAGAGGTTTTCCTTAAAATAGACATGCAAGCTGAGGCTTAAAGTGTAGATTATTAATAATAACTACATAGTACTTTAAAGCTATGATGTATTTTCCTTACAGCTTTGTGAATGTAGTTAAATTATTATTGTTGTTGTTGTTGTTATTATTATCATCCACATTTCATAGATGAGGGAACATGGTCTTAGAGAAATTAGGTACTCATGTCTGACTCTAAGACCAGGGAGCTTTCTTTCACTACAGACCTGCACAGCCTGCTGGCCCACAGGTGGCTTAAGGTACGGCAAAGAATTTCAGGCAGTCTGCAGGAAAATGTGGAGGAAAACGTGGAGGAAAACATCCTTTGTATGTAGAGGAAATCCTGAGGGCTGTAAGCAGCTCAGGCCGCAGGTTATGCAGGCCTGCTTTGCTACATGCTGCCTTTATACATTTCTCAAATAATTTATGCAATTATAATTCACTCACTGTCTGCCATGCCTTCTCCTTCCTTACGTGCATCTCGTGGCCTCCCTGTCTTCCTTTGATACCAAGCTAAAATCCCTTCTACAACAAGTCTTTCCTAATCCTCCTTAAGAGCTAGTTCCTTCCCTCTATGGATTATTTCCAATTTATCCTGTCTATATCTCGTTTATACATTGTATTTCTGCATGTTGTTTTCCTCATCAAAATGTGAGCTGCCTAAAAGTGGGAGTTGCCTTTCTTTGCGTGCTCATCGATTAGCACAATGTCTGCCACATAGTAGGTGCTTAATATATGCCTGTTGCCTTGAAAAAAGGATTATATAATCTCTTTGGTTATCCGCACTATGTGCAAAGCACCACCATTCACTGGGGGACAGCTAATCAAATGGTAGGTGTGTGGTGCCTGAGAAGAAATAAAATCTTGTAATAAATGTAAGAAGCAAAATGAGCTAAAACACTGGCCATGTCTGAGAATGCTTGTTACACTCTGTCCTTGTAGTCTATCATCTCTCTCTTTTTAAAAAAAAGACAAGTTTCAAATGTACATAACAAAAGTTCACAGTTTGTCATCCAGCACTCCTTCCTACTTTTCATATTGTATATTGAAATGCTTGTGTCAATTGATGATTAATTTCATAATAAAGTAGATACAAACCTTAGAGTGATGAATGATGCCTCTCAGAGGCTACTATTCTAATCACTGGCAGCAGTCAGACAATTAATGAATCAACAAGCAATATTTATTAAGCATCTGCTCTGTACCAGGCACTGCTCTAGGTGCTGAGGATGTAGAAGCAAAATATCTCTCCCTCCCTATTGGGAAAGACAACATGGACAAATATAAGTACAGGGATAGGGACTAGACTATTAAATTCTTTACTATAGAGGACTTCCAGGTGAGGAAATTTTCTCTGCTAATTCAGGTTGGTATCTTCTTTGCAACTTCCAGTTTTAGAGAGTTGCCTAGGGTACTAAGAAATCAAGTGATTTGTCCAGAGTCACATATTCAATATGTGTCAGACACAGAAACTGAACTGATGTCATTCTTTCACCTGTCAGAGATGAGAATGAACCTAGATTGTCTTGGTTTCAAGATTAGCTCTATATCCACTGAGCAAGCAGCCTGCTTCTCTCTCTCTCTCTCTCTCTCTCTCTCTCTCTCTCTCTCTCTCTCTCTCTCTCTCTCTCTCTCTCTCTTTCTCTCTTTTCTCTCTCTCTCTCTCCTTCCTTCCTTTCCCTCTCTTATCCCCCTCTCTCCCTCTCTCTTTCTCTTCTCTTCCTCCTTCCCTCCCTTCTCTCTCTTCTCTTCTGTCCTCTTCTCTGCTCTTTCCCTCCCTCTCACTTTCTGCCTTCCTTCCCTCCCCTCCTCTCTTCCTTTCTTTCTCTTCCCACCTCTCTCTCTTCTTCCCTCCTTTCTTTCTTTTCTCTTTTTCTCCTTCCCTTTTTTCTTTCTTCTGTCTCTTCCTCCCTCCCTTTTTCTCTCTTTCTCTTCCCCTTCTCTGCCTCTCTTTCTCTTCTCTTCCTCCTCTCTCTTTTTCCTCTTCTCTTCTCTCTCCCCTCCCTCTCTCTTTCTCCCTTCCTTTCTCTCCCTTCTTCCTTCCCTCCTTCTCTCCCTCTCCTTCCCTCCTTTATTTCTTTTCCCACCCCTTCTCTCTATGTGTGTGTATATATCTATATCTAATCTATATCTATATATGTTACAAGGTAAATTGGGGGTGGGAAAGCATTAACAGTTGGAATATTAGGATAGACTTCATGTAGTAGGTAGTGTTTGAGTTTGAAGGAAGCAATGGGTTCTAAGAGGTAGAGATGAGGAGGGAGTACATTCCAAATATGGAGCAAAGTAATTTGCACACTCATGGAGATAGGAGATTGATAGGACATTTTTGCATGCAAGGAACAAGCAAGAAGACCAGTACTGCTGAGCTGCAAGATTTACAAAGCAGAGTAATGTGTAATAAGGCTAGAGAGACAGGTGGGGGCCAAGTCCTGAAAGGATTTAAAAGGCAAATGGAGGAATTTATAGTTGCTCCTGAAAGCAATAAGAAACCATTGAAGTTTTTTGATCAGATCAGATCAAAGGAAGTGATATGGTCAGATCTGTACTTCAAGAAAATCACTTGAGCAGCTATGTGGAGGATAGATGGTAGTGGGGAAGACCCTTGAGGAAGGGACACTCATAAGAAGTCTATTAAAATAGTCCATGTGAGAAGTAATTAAGACCTTAACTAGGGTGATGGCCCCTAGGGCATAGAGAAGGTGATGGATGCAAGGGATGTTGTGGAGGTAGAAGTAAACAAGATCTGGCAACTCACTGGATATTTGGGGTGAAGAGAGTGTGTAAAGTTGAGGATGACACAGAGGTTGGGAATGTGGAAGAATGGAGGAATTGTGGTGCCCTCAACAGTAATAAAGAAGTTGGGAAGAGGAGTGGATTTGGGAGGCAGGGGAGGGGGAGGCGATGAGTCTGTTTTAGACATATTGAGTTTGAGCTACAGCACATCCAGTTTAAACCATCCAATCAATAGGCAGTTAGAGTTGCTCAACTAGAGCTCATGGAAAGGCTAGGGATAGATGTATAGATATGAGAATCATCTGTATAGAAACGATCCTTGAACATCTCTATTTGGGTGTCCCATTAACAACTAAGATTCAATTTTCTGAAAACTAAGTTCATTATCTTCTTTTCATGCCCAACTGTCCAATCAATGGCAATTGTTCCACCATCCACTCGGTCCCTCAGGCTCACAACCTTGTCCTTATTTTTGACTTCACTGTAACCTTTACCTCCTATATCTGGTTAGCCACCAAGTATTGTCAGTTCTTCCTCCACAATGTCTCTTAAACAGAATGCGGGGCCTTGACTCAGGAATTTGAATTCCTGAATTCAAATCTGACCTCAGACACTAGCTGTATGACCCTGGGCAAGTCACTTAACTCAGTTTTTCTCAGTTCCTCATCTGTAAAATGAGCTGGAGAAGGAAATGGCAAAAACCACTCTAGTACCTTTGCCAAGAAAATCCTAAATGGTGTCACAAAGAATGGCACGTGACTGAAAAATGGCTGTTATTGGTGCATGCTTCAGTGTTATTGTTAATTGGTTAAAAGAAAGACTTTTTTGGCCTTTGAGAAAGCATCTTGATCTGGTGGGACTGGAGCTTGAGTAAGACAATGAAGGATAAAGGAAAAGCCTAGTGGAGTCAGAGAAAGAGGTAGCAGGCCTATGCAAATGAAGGCAGAGTAAGAATAACTTTGAACAATTATTTGAGTTTTAATTAATTAATCCTCTATAGGGATTTAGATAACTGAGAATTAACTGAGAAAATCATCATTTGTGACCACATCCAATACTGAACAAGACATTCTAAAGAATTTGAAGCTGTTGAGAGAGAGGATGTTGGAATGGTCCTAGGGGTTGAGATGTATGTAGAAATTTTTGACAGAGTTTGAAAATTGTGGGCCAAAAGCAGAGAACATAATTTTTTTTTCCTCTGGCCTACTTAAATTTTTTGAAATTTAATTTTTTCAATTAACAAAAATCTATTTCTTCTCCCCCTTACCTTTCTTCCCACATTGGACAAAAAGAAAAGCAATACCTTTGTGACAAGTATACTTGAGCAAAACAAATTCCCACATTGGTAATGTCCAAAAAGTATGTCTCATTTTGCACCCCAAGACCATTAGCTCTCTGTCAATAAATAGGTAGGACCCCTTATTATTGGTCCTCTGGAATAATGGTTTAGCCTAATTAAATTAACAACCTCTTTTTTTAGGTTAAAAAGAAGCCAGCTGTGTTCTAGAATAATTCTGAACAATGCCAGAATCTTGTCAGAGAACAAGAAGAAAGGGAGAATTTATTGTGAATTCTCGAGGAACTAAAAATCTAGGCAGAGAGCTACTTGTTTCCTGGGATTGGGGTTGATAAAGAAAGTGAGTCTATCTTGGATAGGTCTAATGGCAAAACCCAAACTAGGAAGTGACAAGGGTCTGAGGAACTGACTGGTGGGAGCAAAAAGACAGATACCTTTGAGTAATTAGCTCAGGTAAATTAAAATAGAATTGGCATTGCAGTTTTAATAGTGGCAGGCATAGGGGAAGCTATTTTGGGAGAAGGGGAGTTCTTTATTCCCTTCAAATCATTCAAAATCGATCCGGGGCTGATCATTCTGCTGATATGCAAAGTTGGGATTGACTATGATAATTAGCTTCTGTTAATAATTTAAACGCAGAAGAGGTTCTTTTAGCTTTCAACTAGTTAGCTGGAGCTAATTCTTACGTCTGCATCAGTAATCTTGCCTTACTGGGCCATGATATCAACATGGCTTCTCTGGACTATAACATCACCATCTTCCCTCCACTGACAACAATCTCAAAGCATCATTGTCACAGCCAAACGAACAGTTTGCATAGTACCATCTTTAGCTCTCCATCTGCACTAGGAACCTCTTTGCCTTTTCATTTTTAAATTTGTTAACTCTTATATCAATTGTTATATCTTTTTTTTTTTAAACCAGACCTGTGATTTCACCAATGTGAGGAGTTCCCATTTAGAAAACTTTCTCCAAAATGCAGATTGACTGTTTCTCTAAAACTTATAGTCTTAGAGAGTTTCACACAGATACACAAACCTTCCCAACTCTAAAACTGGCCCTCTATCAACTATGCTATGCTGGCTCACACTGTATTATTTTGTTCATGCCTTCACGTCATATTATTTGTGTAATTTCCTTTGTGCTGGCCAAGGTAGTAACTGGTCATGTGGTTGTTTTATGTATAGCTAGAGGTCATGTAAGGAGAGGAAGATGGTACCCAAATGATGGTCTTGTGGGTACCCAGGCTCCTCCCCTGGTCTATGGAGCCACAGGCCCCTTTTTGAGGTTCTGTGACCAGGGCAGTCATAATAATAGCTGACATTTATCAAGTGCTTGAGAAATTACACAACACTTCCATATATATTTCCCCATTTGATCCTCTTGACAACCACGAGTTGTACAAATATTTTTATCCTCATTTACATAAGAATAACTCAGAGAGGTCAAGTTACTTGCCCAAGTGTCACATAGCTATTAAATGACAAAACTCGGACTTCAACCCAGTTTTTCTAGCTTCAAATATAGTGCTCTTTCTATACCTTATGTTACAAGGAGCTCATTGCACACTTCCTTGAAGCCTTGGATTCCTCCATTCAGATAAAATTCATTATTATTATTATTATTATTATTATTAGTTGTTGCTCAATTGTGTCTGACTCTTTATGAGCCCATTTGGGGTTTTCTTGGCAAAGATACTGGAGTGGTATGGCATTTCCTTTTCCAGTTCATTTTACATATGAGAAAACTAAGGCAAACAGGGTTAAGGGTGACAGCTAGTAAGTATCTGAGGCCAGATTTAAACTCAGATCTTCCTGACTGATAAAGCCTAGAGCTTTATCCATTGGGTCACCTAGCTGACCATAAAATCCATTAGAAAGTTAAATAAATATATGATAAAGATGATCTATTTTGGTAGCAAATAGCAATGATTCATGTCTCAAATCCCCTTTTCCTCTGTCACACCTCCAAGAAGAGGAACAGAGAACAGGTGGTTGTTGGGAATGCTGCTGCCTAAATCATCTGAGTCTTTGCATTTTTCCTCGGTTTTGCTTTGCTTGAGTTAGACTTAGGATCATCTAAGTCCAACATCCTTCTTTTTAAAGAGCAAACTAAATAGTTCGATCCCATGTTCCTACCAACATCCTAAGCATCCCTTGCATTACACATGCCAGTTGGTCAGAAGTCCTCAGCAGAACCTCAGCAGAACCTCAGCTCAGTAACACTAAACCAAAGTTTTGAAAAAGGAAGAAATCAAACATAGCACCACCGTCATTCAATAAGGCCACTTCCCTGGAGCAAAGGCAAGAATTATCTAATTACATTTAAAAGATCCTCAACGTCCTGGGTCATTAATATCTAAAAGTCCCTCAAGCCTTTTTCCTTTCCTCGCTGTGAAGCATTTGTCAGGTTCAGTCATTAGGTCATTGTCTCTTGCCTGGGGCTTCAAGTATGTTGTGTGCATACTTAGATCTTCAATCATTCAGATTACCGGGTTTTTGTTTAGAAAGTGTACTTTTATTGCTTTCAGGCATATAGTTATCTCAAATTAGGTTTGCTAAATATTTCTTGGCAGAGAGCTTTAGAGGACCTGATATGGCCTAGATATTAAAGATTTGGAGCTTCGATAGTTGAAAGAACAGTGGATTTTTCATTAGAGAGCTTGGGTTTGAATCCTGGCTCTGCCCCTTGCTAGCTTTGTGGCCATGGGCAAGTCAGTCTTTCTGGGTCCCAGTTTGTTCATCTCTGAAATGATGCATTGAACTGGGGGACTCTAAGGTCGTTTCTGGCTCTAAATTTATAAATTGCTAAAGAATTCAGTGGAAGTCTTTCCTGTAGTGGAAAGATGGTGGCAGTAAAAGGTAGGAAACTTGGGTTCTAGTCCCCTGCCCCCACTTACTAGATACTTCAGGAAAGTCACTTCTCTCTGGGATTCAATTACAATCTATAGGAATTAGATAGAAGCCGGTCCTTTTCATCTGTCATTTTATTGGTACAATGAATTTTCAGATGAGGAAATGGTCTCTAGCAATGCAAGTCTATACCTTCTCAGACAATTGCCTAGAGCTTTTAAGCTTAGAAAACTTACCTAGGCTCATACAACCAGCATGTCCTATGCATTCAGAGACCGTTAGTTGCTGGTGCTAGATTTCTTTCTTGTTGTTTTTTTTTGTTTTGTTTTTTTGCTAGGCAATGGAGTTAAGTGACTTGCCCAGGGTCACACAGCTAGTGAGTGTCTGAGGCAGAATTTGAACTCAGGACAATGAATCTTCCTATTTCCCAGACCAGTGCTCTATCCACTAGACCACCTAGCTGCCCAGTTTATTACTTCATATCTTTCCTGTCTCCTCATCTGCCAAATGGGGATAGTAATACTTGTCCAACCTATTTCATTAGAAAGCACTTTGTCAGAACCAAATGAAGAGTATGCACAATTATATTATAGTTAAAGGGAAAGAAAAAGATAATGAAATGTACGCTGTGTGATGAGTTCTATTGACTCAGCTTAGCCCTAGAGAAGAGATGACAAGATTAACCTTCCTCCTTTCCTTGGAGAGGTGGAGAACCGTCCACTATGCAACGACATAGCTACTCTCAGACGAAATAGAAGTATTTCAGGATTACTGATCCAGACAGGATAATTAACCCCAGCTAACTTCTTTTTTCTTCATCGTTACAAAGGGGCACTCACTGGGTGGCGGGAGGGAAGAGTACATTCAGAAATGATAGTGATGTAAGAACAAAAGATATGTCAACAAAATACTTTTAAAGTGCTTTGTAAGTTTTAAAGGGTTATAAAAAATTGAAAGTGATTCCTTGTAAGCAGAAGGATGAGTCTTTCAGTCTCTTCTCACTCTAAGAGCTAGGATTCAAAATGAATTCTTAAAAAAAACAACTCTTCTTTTAAGTCCCCTCCCTCATAGCCTCTCTCGCTGATATTATTAGTTTGTTTAGGGAATCTCTGTTTGGGATCCTAGAGAGTACAGAAAACAATTTTATACTGTCTCCTCCCCCCTGACCCACAACCCCACCGCCTTCATTTTAGACAGGCCGAGTCAAGTTTTAAAGATCTTCTGGTGTCTTTTGATATCTGAGAACAAAGATTGCATTGGCTTAGGCCTTCCCTTTTGAAAAGTCTTACCTTAATCATATATCCCCTGCAATGATATCTACCACACGTGGGTCTCCTGGCTTCGAGCAGACGGCTGATGAAAAGAGAAGCAGTGCCCTAGGGGAGGCTGAGAATAAGGGGAGGCCGAGAGAAAACTTCTGCAGAAATAGCTCAAGTGCCTGGATGTTAAAAATAAAACTATATCACACTCAGCAATGTGACCAGGCTCAGCTTACAAGCTTTTTCCTTCTCCTGCATTTATTAGCAGTCTGCTACAACTAGGTGGTTGTTTAACAAGGAAAGCTGCATGGAAAGAGCAGCTGTTTTCTGTCAGAGGTTTCTGCCTGGAGAAAGGAGGAGAGACTCGGTAGGCAGGTCATTTATTAAATACACTGCCCTCCAGTCCAAATGCCCCTGTGTGCCCTCAGTAGACCTTAGTTCTTCATTGCTGGTATATCAATCAGTAGGTACTGCTGGTCTAATTTTAACTGTGCTTTTTTATCTATGACTGTCATTGGCTGAAGCTGCAGCTAGGAGAGATGACATGTCATTTGGTTTCTCCTATTTCTTCTGTAGCCTCCTCTAGCCCTCTCTGATCCAGAGGAAGGATTCTGATTAAAATAAACAAACAAACCAAAACAACCTGTGTTGAATTTATTCATTCTCTCTCTCCATACACACACACACATACATAATACATACACACTTATATATATTCTTATTGTCTCCCTGGTTACAATACAAGGAGTGATTGTTTCGTTTATTGTCTTTGTATTTCTGGTCCCCAGCACAGTTCTGGGCACATAGTAAGTGCTCAATAAATGCTTGTCAATTGATTGGTTGATTGACTGAGCATGGGGAGTGAGGAAAATATAAAGTTAAGATAGGACATGGTCCCTATCCTTTAAGAACTTTAGGACCTGAGTTTAGCTAGGGATATGATACATATATGCAAATCACTTTAACACAAGATAATATGAGTTAATTGTATAAATGTGTGGCTGGGTGTGAAAGTTGTTTGAATGAGGCAGCAAAGTTCATCTGGTGAGCTGTTAGGAAGGGAAGCATAGGAATCTTACTCTCCTCTGGCCCCCCCCTTTGGAATGTGGGTATTACTAGTCTTTTCCAGCTTCTCCTTTTCTCCTCCTATGGGGCATGATCCGCTCTGTAATCTCCACCCTCTTCTCCATTCTGGCAGAGGGTTCTTCTGAGCCTTCCTGGAAGGGGAATAATGGAGAATGTAGTATGCTTTAAAGAAGCAGGCCGCCTTCCCCCAGACAGCTGTGATGACTGGCTTGCTTTCACTAAGGGACAACCTTGGGCCCATGTCTTATGTTGCCTTGGGATTTTGATATTAAAATATTTAAAGATTTATGAGATTGACTTTCATATAGTTTCTGAATCCCTAGTCAGAGAGATTTACTTTTCTTCCCCCTCTTCCCCTCCCCCATTCAGATAGAATTTCTCTCTCTCTCTTTCTCTGTCTCTTTCTCTCTCTCTCCTCATTGTCTTTCTTTTTATAACTCCTTAGTCACAAATAATGAAGCACACAGACAGGTAAGAAGTAGCTTTGATCAATCACTTTATAGAGCTGGCAAACTAAATGAAAATTGTAAACAAATTTTGAAGAACAAGAAAACTTTGGATTTAACATGTGCTGTCTGACCCAGGAAGGGGAAAAGGAGAGACAGGGCATGTTACCTTTCTTTATCAGACCTCCCAGAGAGAAAAGTTTCATAAGTATTGTTCTACCTGAGTCACACTCATCTTGACAGATAAAGTTGGCTGCTCAAACACCAGCTGTGCCAGCCTCCTCTATGCCCTTTTCTCTCTGTCTCTCTTTTGAAGTCCCTGTTCAGACTCTTCTTTTAGAAGTCATGCTCTTGGGGCTCCCCTATTAGCCCTGTGTTTTGATTCTTACGATGTTTCTCTTCTAGCACTAGGGGGGAAAACCAACAACATTGTCTTGTTAAAATGTACTTGGTTCCTACATCTCTCAGAGGCTCTCCCAGTGAAGACTTTCTCTCCACTTGTAGAGAATTGGTCTTCAATGACCTGCTGCAAGAATAAAACATGTCCTATGGCAAGGTTTCAGTTGGGGAAAATCATTAGTGATTGGCAAGATCAGGAAAGACTTTCTAGAGAACATGATATTGGAGTCAGGTTTTAAAGGCAGGGCAAGAATCTAATGGGTGAGGAGGAAAAAGAAGGGAATGAGGCATTTCAGATATTAGATACAGCATAAGAAGAGGACCAGAGAAGGGATTGTTGTCATTGTTCGTCCTTCATTCTCAAAGAGTACCAGTGACATCACAAGGGTGATGTCTTGACTTGTGAGTGAATTGGATTTGTGAGGCAGAACCTCACTCTCTCCTCCAGAATATTTGGAGCCTAGTGGCAAGACATAAGTCAGTATGACTGGTGATGGCCCAGGCAAGGGACAGGAAAACTTAGGGTGAATATAGGTAGTCCAGGTTGGCTGAAGCATAGAGAATGTAGGGAGGAAGGGAGTAGCATAAACTAAGCTGAAAAGATAAGCTGTTGAATTGTAGATGGCCTTGAATGACAAAGGCAGAAGAATTTTATGACTAGACAGATCTATGTATTTGGAAGATATATGGGTTGCAATGTGAAGGGTGAAATGGAGGAAGAATAGTGGGAAAGGTAAGATCTGTTGAGAAGCTATTGCAATGGTCCAGGTAACTAGCAATGAGGTCTTCTTGGACCAGGAGGAAGGCAGTAGGAATAGAGAGGATGTAAAAGATGGAACCAACAGGACTTTGGAACTATTTGCATATAAATGGTGGGGGAAGAGAAGAGTCAAACATAACTCTGAATGTCGGCCCATGGAACAAGAAGAAAATTGGAAAGAGCCAGAGGCATAAGTGAAATCGAGAGAAGAGCTAGGGTTGGAGGAATGATTATGAAGTTTGTTTGGGGCACCACCCTTTCAGCTTTATTATCTATTCTAGGAGTGGAGAACCTTTGGCCTCCAGGCTACATGTGGCCTCGAGGTCCTCAAGTGCAGTACTTTGACTGAATCCAAACATTCACAGAACAAATCCCCTTAATAAAAGAATTTGTTCTGTAAAACTTGGACTTAGTCAAAAGGCTGCGCCCAAGGACCTAGAGGGCCATAGGTGGCCTGGAGGCCACAGGCTCCCCACCCCTGGGCTGGAGGCTACTCCCTTGTTTCTAGCCAGAAAAGAGATAAGTCAAAGTGGAGAGATGCCAGTAGACCTCTTATAACAAAGAATGCATTTTTTTTGGTTTAAAACAAAGGAATTTAACGAAATAGCTTAGTAAGAAAAATTGCAATTCCATATGAACCTAGCACAGTGTATACCTTTAAAATTTCTTATTTTTAATTCATGGAATAAAACAAGCATTTCCATAATATAATATAATTTAAAAAAAGATGATTACACATGGAGCTGCAAATCTATTATATACAACTTGATATTCCTTTTAAAATATAATAAAGTTATGTAAATTTCTTTTTTGTCCTTTTTTACTTTCCTCTCCCCCCAGATGACTACCATTAGACAAAAGTATGTATATGTATATATATATATACGTATATGTAAAATCATTCCAAACAAACTTCCATTTATCAGTTCTTTCTCTGAATGCAGATAGTGTCTTCCTTCATGTATCCTTCGTGGTTAATTTGCGTATTTATAATAGTCAAAATGATTTATTTGTGGAGTGTATGTTTGACACTGAACATTTTACAGAGCTTTATAGGGGAATAGTGACCACCACATTTGGTCAATCTGAAGTGCTGTATATACAGTATCCACCCTGTGCACTCCTCCCCCCTCTCCCAGTCGGAATGTAAGCTCCTTGAGGGCAGGAACTATTTTGTGAAAATACTTTGAAAAAAGCCATAAAACTGGACTTACATACTTAAAAAGAAAAGCAAGCTGTACATAATAGAGATCTGCAGTTTCAAACACAATCTTTTTTCTATTCTACTATGTATATCTAAATGCTCATTTTATTTGGTGGTTGTTAAATTTGGAATAATTATTTTTGTAATATTTTTAAAAGATCTGTAAACATGTAAGCTATTATTATTGTTGTTCATAAATATGCATTGATGGATATCCTAATCAGGATAGAGCCTTTGGGGGCATAGACAAGCTCCATTTCCCCCCCTTTAGCTTACACACTATTTCCAAAAGAAAAAAGAAACATTATATGTCAGCCTTGCAAAAAAAATTTGGTCATTCTCTGAGATTTGGGACTACCTTTTGTAAGGCTTCCAGATTTCCCAGGATGCATTTTAGAAAGGGAAAAATTGAGTGCATCTCAATGCTCGGTTTTGTCACCACGCATCCTTTTCTCAATACGCATTATCTTTGCTTATTGAGGTCTCATGAATCTTTCCCAGGTTGAAAGCTCCATAAAGGAGAGGAGCAGAGGAAGCAGAAAGATATGTCCTTTAAAAAGAGAAAGTAAAAATAGGCCTTGCTCACTGTTTTCTATATCCTGCTAATAAGTTAATTTGTCTGTCTGCCAGCTGAGGTTGGCATTTTACTGACTCAGACATTTCTTTTGAACTGTCATCATTGTCCCTTTCAGTTGCAGCTGGGGAACCATAGGACCTGGGAATGTTAGGTATCATCAAGCAGATGGAAAAGCTTTTACAGGGGCAAGGGAACCTCTGAATGAATATTATGTTCATGTAAGGCAATCCTGAAAGTACCTTCAATTTGTAGCATCAAAAGGGAAGGAGTGAAAGAGAATTTGACAGCTTTGGGGTTGATTCATATCAACTCAGACTGCAAGTTGAATAGACCCCCTGGGGAAATTTACTGGATTTTCAAGTGCCAGAGTCAGAGCATGTTGGTCTGGATAGAGGTCATTTATCAAAATATTCATAGTAGCTCTTGGTGGTAGCAAAGAACAGTAAACAAAGTGAGTGTCCATCCATTGGGGAATGGCAGGAAAAAACTAAGGTACATAAATGTAGAGGAATATCATACACTAAGAAATTATCAATTTGAGGAATTCATAAAAACATGAGATTTGTATGAACTGATGTAAAGCAAAATAAGCAGAAAAAAATAATATACACAATGACTTCCAATGCAATCAATGAAAAGATCAGTAAAAAGAAATTGACCTCTGAGTGATGGAAAAACCAAGAAAAGTGCCAGAGAAGAGGTTATGAGACATAGATAACTCCATCCTCAGAGCAGAAGGGGGTTGTGTGTCATTGGAGGTAGAGTGGATAGGTAGACAAAGTCTACTAGGACAGAATATACTCTACATTGTCAGATAAGGTTTGTAAATCAGATATTTTTGCTTTTCATTGTCACAGGGAAGGTTCAGTATTGGAGGTGGTAGATGACTATAGTGGTAATAACTTGCATTTATACTTTACAAATATTATCTCATTTTATTATGACAACCTTGGGAAGTAGGTGCTATTATTATCTCCATTTTACAGTTGAGGAAGCTAGGGCAGATGAGTTAAGTGACTTGCCCAGGGTCACACAGCTAGATATGAACTCAAGTCAGCCGGACTCCAGGGCCAGTGCTCTATCTAGTAAAGTGCTGTTTTTTTTTTAATCATCTAAGCCAGTGGTTCTCACTTGCTTTCTCAACTAGGGGTGAGGTACTTTAGGAGGAAAAGAATACAGATCTGAAAATAAATGAAATTTAATGAAAAAAATAAAAATGAATATGAAAACAGTATTTTAACAGTTGATCTCAGAAGGTTTCCCGAGACAAGTTTTTTGTAAACCTGAAAGAACAATGTAAATGAATTATTCCTAGGAGAAAATTATTTCTTTCAGGAACTGAGGCTTCATATGTTTGCAATAGCTTATTTCTCGATCAAGCTTTAATTGCATACCAATTCTATGGAAACTGAATGAAAAGTATAGGATAATAAAGGAAAAATAACTTGGGGTTCAAAATTAGAAGATAATAAAGGAGAAATTACTCATGGTACAAAGATGACTGATGTGGTTAGTGTGACTAAAAAATTTAGCAGTTGAGTGTGAGTTCTTTATTTGTTTTGTGTGGGATAGCGACCCCAACCGAGACTTCTGGAAGTGGAAAGCAGAGGTTACCTTTATTACAGTCTGACGAGATGGCTGTGTGCTGGTCGATACACCTGGAGAGAGGGAGAGGGAGAGGGAGAGGGAGAGGGAGAGGGAGAGGAGAGGGAGGGAGAGGGAGAGGGAGAGGGAGAGGGAGAGGAGAGGGAAGGGAGAGGGAGGAGGGAGAGGGAGAGGGAGGGAGAGGGAGAGGGAGAGGGAGAGGGAGAGGGAGACTGCCTAACAGGGGCCGCCTTATAAAAGCAAATCTCCGACCACCATGAAAACAAGTCTCCACCCACCACTATCCCTTAGCCCCTTAACTGGGGGTGGGCTTACATTCTAGGCTTGAAAGTTTCTTTCTATCCCCTTAACCGGGAGGTGGGGCTTACATTCCAGGCACACGAAATTCAAAGTCAAGGATAAACGGCTCAGGTTGGGGGTGGGGCAGGGCTTATTCTTTCTGTTAAGTGCTTAAAAACAGGGTCTGAGTAGGGGAGGATTTTGAAAGTAGTAATCAAGAATTATTTGACCCTTTGAGGAACCTTCACTTCTGAGAGTTCATTTCTCACGCTACCTTCTGAACTCATTACCTTCATTACACTGAGAAGTCTTCACTGGGACATCCCATTCAGTTTGTTTGTCTTTTCGGTAAGGACAAGAGACACAAGATTTAACCTTGTAGAAGTCTGGCTTTTACAGAGTACCATGAAGACCTTCAGTCCAGAAAGTAAATCCTTGAGGGAGTGCAAGGCAGTGACAACTCAGAATCTGGAAAGATCTGTTAAAAAAAATGCCATTACAGTGTGGTGTGTGAATTACTTGGGATTGAGCATTCATTTAGATGTGGTTTCATTAAGTGACAGTAAAGGTCTTGAATATGCACTTGAATATGGAAACAATCCTGACTCACTGTCTGACCTTGACCAAATAAAACTGGATTGAGGGGGTTTCCCCACTTGAAGTTAGGTTCTCTGAGTGCAGCACTAAGGTGGACATGGCAGCTAAAGCACAGGAATAACCAGGTTTCAATAATGAAGAAGTATTTCTTCATTTTAAAAGTTCAGGAAATGATTGGCAAAGTCTGGATTGCCCTGGGCCCCTGGTATTCAGAGAAAAATTACTGTAGTTGGGAAATGAGAGGGTTTCAGGTGAACTCTGATCCTGGCTGGTCTGGGGATAGGAGAGCTGGAATTACCAAAGTGTTACTATGATCAGTGTTAGCATAGTGGGGAAGGTAGAGCAGCTGCACTATAGGGTAGAAAGGAAACAGCTGTGTAAGACAAACTTAAAGACTGCACCAGAGGAGCTCTTCTATGTCTACCACCAGCATAGAAAAGCTGGAAGAGTGGTCTTTCACCAGTGGTATTATTATGTAGGGAGCATGCCTGCTGCC
The DNA here is from genome assembly GCF_003287225.1 of Phascolarctos cinereus. Classification (NCBI taxonomy): domain Eukaryota; kingdom Metazoa; phylum Chordata; class Mammalia; order Diprotodontia; family Phascolarctidae; genus Phascolarctos; species Phascolarctos cinereus. Next base: position 113,753,057 of record NW_027556098.1, read on the forward strand.
AGCATAAGAAAGCTGGAAGAATGTGATGTTCCACTGCTGATGAAATTGAATTGCCAAGTGTATTATTGGGTAGAAACTTTTGGGAAGGCAGTGTAAGAAGCAAGAGCAAGGAAATTTTTTTTGTTTGTTTTTTGTTTTTTTTGGAGGGGGGTTAGGCAATGGGGTTAAGTGACTTGCCGAGGGTCACACAGCTAGTAAGTGTCATGTGTCTAAGGCTGGATTTGAATTCAGGTCCTCCTGAATCCAGGGCCGGTGCTCCATCTACTGCGCCGTCTAAGTGCCCCCAAGGAAATATTTTGTGAACAAGCCAGCAACGTCATTGTAAGGGTCTTATGTTCCTGACTGTTGATCCCTTTTGAGTGGTGGCTGTCTGTGAACTGTCTGGGAGTATATGTTTCTTCCAAGGTTCTTCATGTGGTTCTGTGATGAATATTGTGCTTCTCTTTAGCGGGAACGAGGACCTGGCTTCTGAGGAGTCTGGCTAATAATGACTTATGGTACAGGTTCAGCTTATAGCTGCATACTTGATTACTGTGCCAGCTAACTCCTTCTTTCTCCTGGGGAAGACGATGAGAGCATTATGCAGTAACATTGGTTGGGCTGGGACCATGAGAAGCTCTGGCCGATTGGAATACATCAATTCTTGCTCTTGTCAGGGACATGGTTTGCCTGTTGTCCTTAGGACACATTTTGGCTACAGTTAATGTTTGTGGGTTCAGGGCTGCCCCTTACCAGCAAGACTATAGGAGAGCTATGAGAAAACTGGCTTCACCCTAGGAGGTCCCTTGCTTGTGCTGTTCTTTCTGACTTTGATCTTCTACACCCTGAACTGTGCCTTCCTTGTCCAGATCGAGGACACCTGGCTCTTCTCCTCTGCACCTGACCTTAAATCTATGCCAGTACTTTCTTGCTTAGCTAGATTCCCTGGGTTAGCCCTTTCTAACTCTCCTTGCCAACCATATCCTTTATGCCCTGGTACGTTATTCTTCAGGACCAATCAGTCAGTCAGTAGACATTTATTTAACACCTACTATGTTCTCAACACTGCTGAGCGCTGGTGACATGAAAAGAATCAAAAGATGGCCACTGATCTCCAGGAGCTTATAATCTAATGGAATAACAAGCAAATAAATATGTACAAACTAGCTATAAGCAGGATGTATAGGAAACAAGAGGGAAGGCATTAGAATTAAAAGGCATTGAGAAAGGTTTCCTGTAGAAAATGGGATTTTAATTGGAACTTAAGGAAGCCAGGTAAGACAGCAGGCAGGGATGAAGAGGGCAAGACCGAAGTAAGTAGAGAGATCTGGGGAGCTAATGGCTTCACTTGGGATTAAGTTGCACCTACTCACTGGTTCTCTCAGACTCTTAAAAATTGTTTATTCTGAATTTAAATTTCAAACACAAGAAGTATTTCCATACGAAGTTGAACAGAAAGAGGATTGCATAAAAACCTGCAGGTCTCTATTATGAACCTCTTTCTTTCCTCTTAATGTGTATAAATTCAAGTTGTAGTTTACGGAGCTATCTGGCTTACCTGTGTTTCTCTCTGGTCTTTCTTCCATTCTCTTTTCTGTCCCTAATCTAGACTCTTGGGAGAAAGTGGCTGTGGTGCCTGTGCCTAAGGTGATGCCACAGCTTCTGCATCTGGAGGAGTCCTGTGGCCTAGTACACATGGGTCACTCTGAGGCCTTCCAATATCAAGTGGAATAAGACCACTTAGCCAAGCTCTGATACTTCAGAAAGGCATCAATTTTACTGAATAAAGAGCTAGCCCTAATTCTGAAATGAGGGGACTTAGGACCTAATGACTAGCTATAAAATATGTCAATGAGCCAGACAATCAATCAGCAAGTATTTACAATGTGTAAAAAGTGAGGGGAAGTTGTCTCAGAAGGACCTGTGACTCAGGTGAGTTGTGTTTGCAAGTGAGGTTGCAGCTGACATTTTAGGAGCAGTGTAAATAAAGGAGTTTCAGCAATGTGACCACACCTGGGATGTGTGGAGGTTTCTCCCATCCAGGATGCTACATAGGATCTGCATGGACTGTTGAAAAGCACAGAGACTGAGGAGTCAGAGGAACAGAGTCTAAACCCTACTTTTGAGGCTTACTTCCTTACCATGGGTTGGACCTGTGTTTTAAGAAAATCACTTTAGTAGCTGAATGGAGGATGAATTGGAGCAAGGAAAACTTGTGGCAGGCAGATAAACCAGCTATTGCTACAGTACAGATATGAGGAGATGAGGGCCTACCCTAGGTGGTGGCAGAAGAGAAAGGAGCACATTTGAGAGATGTTGCAAAGGTGAAACTGACAGGCCTTGTTGGGACATGGTGGGGTGGGGATGGTGAGAGACAGAGAGTAATTGAGGATGATACCTAGGTTGCAAGACTGGGAGACTGTGAGGATGGTGGTACCCTGGACCACCATAGAGAAGTTTGGAAGAGTGGAAGGTTTGAAGGGGAAAATGAGTCCAGTTTTGGACATATTGAATTTAAGATATCTACAGGACATCCAGTTTGAGAGTCTAAGAAGCAGTAGGAGATGAGAGACTACAGGTTAGCAGAGAGGTAAGGGCTGGATAAATAGATCTGAGAATCATCTGCATAGAAATGATCATTGAATCAAGTGAAAGAGTCTAGAGGGAGAAGAGGGTCCAGGATAGATCATTGCTGGACACTCGTGGTTAACAGGTGTGGCCTGGATGAAGATCTGGCAATGGACACTGAAATAGGCAGAAGGAAGACCAGGAGACAGTGGTGTTCTGAAAATCTGGGGAGAAGGGAGTATCAAGGAGAAAAGAGTGATGGGGAGAAATCAAGAAAGATGAGGACTGAGAAAAGGCCACTGGATCTGGCGACTAAGAGATCATTAGTAACTTTGGAGAGAGGAGTTTCTATTGAATGATCAGATTGGAAGCCAGATTGTACAGAGTTAAGAAGATAGTAAGAAGAAAAGAAGTAAAGATACCCATTATAGATGGCCTTCTCAAGTTTAGCCTCAAAAGGAAGGAAAAATATGGGACAACAGCAGGAATGGATGGATCAAATGAGGTTTTCTTCAGGATGAGACATGGACATGTTTGTAGACAATAGGGAAGGAGTCAGTAGTCAAGTAGCGCAGTCGATAGAGTGCTAGACCATCAAATCCAGTCTCAGATACCTACTAGCTCTGTGACCCTGGGCCAGTCATTTAGCCTCTATTTAGCTCAGTTTCCCCATCTGAAAAAGTGGGGATGGAAATAATAGCACTTACCTTCCAGGGTTGTTGTAAGGATCAAATAAGATAATATTTGTAAAGCGCTTTGTAAACCTTGATATAAATGTTACCTATTAATATCATTATTGTGAGTTTAATTTGGTTTTAATGATGTCTAGCACACTCTGCTTGTATCGATAAATGTTTAACTGCTTTTCATCATAATGAAGAACAGTGTAGACACTATATTTTTGACTAAAGTTTACTTGGGATGGCAGCTAAGTGGCACAGTGGATAGAGCACTGAGCTTGGAATCAAGAAAACTCATCTTCAAGAGTTCAAATCCAGTCTCAGACTCTTACAAGGTGTGTGACCCTGGTCAAGTCACTTAACCCTGTTTGCCTCAGTTTCCTCATCTGTAAAATGAACTGGAGAAGGAAATGGCAAACCACTCCAGTATCTTTGTCAGGAAAGCCCCAAATGGGGTGAGGAACAGTCAAACACAACTGAACAACAAAATCACTTGGGATAGTTAACTTAATTTTTTTTTTATACCTTCCATGACAACTAAGGAACAAATTCCATCTGAGTAGAACAGAAGGTAACCTACACTATGCAATAGATATACTTGAAAAATTGCATGTATAAAGAAAATATCTTTTATCATGAGGCAGCATGGTGCCAGTATTTGGAGTCAGAGCACCTGGGTTCAAATTTCAGATCTACCAATTTCTACTTGTCTGACCTTGGGTAAGTCCTAACCTCTGTGGGCCTTGGTTTCCTCATCTGTAAAATGAGAGGGTTAAGTTAGATGACTTCTCAGATCTCTTTTAGCATAAAATCTATGACCCAATGACCTCCACATTCAGCATCTGATCCAGACGTAGGACAAATATGACACTTAAGGATCCTACCCTTAATTTCAAAGACTATCCTACCTTTAGCATTTATTTCATTATCATGTCACAGGTCCAACACTTAGCACAGTGCCTAGCACATAGTAGGCATTTTGTTGCTGTTGCTGAGTTGGTGTTTAGTTGTGTCCAACTCTTCATGACTCCATTTGGGGTTTTCTTGGCAAAGATACTGGACTAGTTTGCCATTTCTTTATCCAGATCATTTTACAGATGAAGAAACTGAGGCAAACAGGGTTGTGACTTGTCTGTGGTCATACAGCTGCTAAGAGCAGTCTTCCTGACTCCAAGCCAACACTCTATCCACTATGCCGCCTAGCTGCGCCATAGTAGGTATTTAAATGTTTATTGGTTTGGATTGGATGCTGAGCCCAGGTTTATTGTTCACCTATAGTGCTGGTTCTACTCACTTTCCCACTCTACATATCTAATCAATTGCCAAATGGCGCCATTTCTACCTCCGCAGCATCTCTTGCTGATATTCCCTCCTCTCCCTGGTTCAAACCTTCATCACCTCTTGCTTGGACTATTGCAATAGTTTTCTATTTGATCTTCCTGTCTCATATCGCTTCCCATTCCAAACTATCCTTCACGTAGCTGTCAAGTTATTTTTCCTAAAATAGGTTTGACATTTCAAGTTCTTCACAGCCTGACCCCTTCTTACACTTTACTCTGTTCCTCTTCAGTCCAGCGATACTAGCCTACTCCCTGTCCCACATATAAGCTACTTCATCTCCCATCATCAGGCCTTTGCACTAAACATAATGAACTCAGCCTGGAATATACTCCCTCCTTACCTTTGACTCTTGGAATCCCTGGTTTTCTTTAGATTTCAACCAGGGTTCACCTTCTACAGGAAGCCTTTCCTGGTTCCCCCCAGCTGCTAGTGCATGCCTTCCCCCAATGACCTTGTATTCATTTTGCATACATTCTCTATCCTCAAATGTTACATATGTACATATTGTATCCCTGGAGAGAATTAAGTCTCTCTGGAGGCAGAGATTTTACTTTTTGTCTTTCTATCCTCAGCATAGTGCCTGGTATGTAGTAAGACCTTAATAAAAGCTTGGTGATTGAGACGGTCACACACAGATACAAAAAAGGCAAAAGAAAGCAAAACCAAACCAAACCATAACTATCATCGCAGTCTTTTATTTTCCCTTGGGCAATACCTTTCAACTGATGCAACCCTAAAATAGAAAGAACCATGAGGTTATAAATCTAGGGATGAAACAGGTGGAGACTAAGTTTCAACAAAATACTCCCCTTATAACTATCGCTTAGAGCTGCTGTATACATGGAGGCACCCATAGGCTGTCTCTTGTTCCTTTTGGGTGTTCAATTGCTTCATCAAGCTTCCTGAGTTCTGACTGAGATTAACCCTTGGTTCTGATACATGTAACTGAGTTGAAGACTCATGAAACTCAGTTCTTGGTTGGACCTATATCCTCGTTATTGTCTGTCTTTGTAACTCCACTGCCTGGGTCTGTGCTTATAAAGCACAGTAGCAATTTAATAAATGCTTGTTAATTGGCTGATTTTGCCTTTGTATTCTCAGTGCCTAGAACAATAGCCAGCACACAGTAGACACTTAATAACTGCTTGTTGAATGAATGAAAGGAGAAGCCAAAAGTCAAATGTAGTAGTCTCAAGCCACCATGCCACTTCAGCTTGGTTCCTGAGGTCCAATCCAGAAGCACAAGTTCAGAATCGCCAGGGCTTCTGAATCAGAAAATTCACTGTTGTCTATCATGATAGAAGAGCCAAGAAGGAGATCCCAGGTATTAGATGATGACACTCCTTCCACTATGGGAGCTTTCTCTCTCCTGGAAAGGGAGGATACAGAAAAGAATTAATCACAAACTATGAGGGCAATATTCAATTTAATACTATTCAACCAATATGTATTAAGTACTTCCTAGATAGGAAGCTCTTTGAACTCTGCCCTCATTTGTTCTCCTTCTCCCTCATCCTTCCTTTCCTCCCTGACTCTCCTTTGCACCAAACACCTCCTAACATCATGATTTACAGCCAGCAGCAGCTCATTGTTTCTGTTTCCTCATATGACGCCTTATTACTCCCAGGGGTAGAAAATACATAACCAGCCCCTTCAGAACTACAGAACATAAATGATTGCTATGGACTAGAACTTTATAGATATTTTACAAACAAAACAAAACAAAACAAAACTGAAGAGTCAGTGCATGGTTCAAAATTAGGGTGTATGGTTTAGGTCAGTGGCACCCAAAAATCTAGACAGTATGCTAAAAAGAAAAGACATCACCTCACTGATGGTAATCAAAGTTCCTTATAGTCAAAACTACGGTTTCTGCAATAGCAATGTATGGCTGTGAGAGTTGGACTATAAGGAAAGCTGAGCACCATCAAATTGACACTTTTGAATCGTGGTGCTGGAGTAGACTTTTGAGAGTTCCTTGGATAGACAGGAGATCAAATCAATCAATACTTAAAGAAATTAATTCAGACTACTCATCAGAAGGTCAAATGCTGAAGCTTAAATACTTGGCCACATCATGAGAAGAAAGATCTTATTGGAAAACACCCCAATGTTGGGACAGAAGGCATAAGGAGAAGGGCATGGCAGAGGATAAGATGGATAGGTAGTGTTATGGAAGCAGCAAACATGAACTTGGACAGGCTTCAGGAGATAGTAAAGGACAGAAGGGCCTAGAGTGCTATGGTCCATAGGGTTACAAAGAGTCAGACAAGACTGAATGCAGTAAGTCCAACTCAAATAGAAACAATCACTCTTTGGGAGGTTTGCCAGCAGTGAGTTTGACACCTCTGGTCTAGATTACCGGAGGGACATCTTTACATCACAGAGTTAGAGCTAAAAGGGACTTTGGAGGTCATCTTAATCAATCCCTTTATTCTATGGATGAAGAAATCAGGCCAAAACAAGCTAAATGACTGGCCCAGGGCCATTCAGGATTTGAGCCTACTTGCTCAATTTAAAAGCCAGTTCTCCTACCTCCTCCACCACTGAGACATGTTGCCTCACTTACACTGACTTTCGCTATAGCCCTCCGGGAGGTAGGGTGGGAGGGAGAGAGAGAAGAAGAGAGGGAAAGAAGAAGAGGAAGGAGAAAGAGAGGGAGGAGGAGCTTTTTTTCATTTGAGCACAATTATGCCTCCTAATGTCACATGGAGAACAGCTACTAGGGACTGAGTAATTAACTAGTCCTCATGCATCTCAAAATTCTCTCACCTTATTTTCTCCTTCAATTAGATTTTTATTAGCACCTTCAAGTGATAAAATTAAAATCATTAAAATTAGCAATAAGGAGGATGGGGGGGAAGGGATGAAAGAAATGATCAGACCCATCTTCTCTCTGTCCTCATACATGCCACTCAGATCTTCCTTCAGTCTTCTCATGCTATTCTTCCCAGCCTGAAATGCCTTCTTTCCTTCCTCTCTGCCTATCCAAATCCTGCATTTCTTGTAGGCTGGGTCTATAACATTTGTTGGGTCATAGACCATTTTGATGGTCTGGTGAGGACCCCTTTTCTGAATACTATTTTTAAATGAATAAAACAAAACACATAGGATTATGAAGGAAGTCAATTACATTGAAATACAGCATATTTTAAATAAATTATATATTATATCACAGACATTATATAATTATATGCATAATATATGTAACATATATTATATACACACACGTATATACATAAGTATATATGTGGATATATGTATACATGCACACATGCACACCCAGTTCAAGGACCTTGGGCTAAGAACCTCTGTCTAATGGGGCAGCTAGGTGGTACAGTGGATAGAGCACTGGTCCTGGAGCCAGGAGGACCTAAGTTCAAATCTGGCTTTAGACACTTGATGCTAGCTATGTGACCCTAAGCAAGTCACTTAACCCCATTGCCTCATGGAAAAAAAAAAAAGGAAGGATCCCTAAGGACCTAAGGCCACAGTCTCCAAGAAAACTCCAACTATTCTAAATGACCTCAAATTGCTTAATTCTTTAATTTAGGATTTAACATGGGATTAGCCAATGTGGTTTTGTTTGTTGTTCACTGTTCTACATGGGATCACTGTCTCTTCAAGTTCTTAAGGGCAGAGACCTTCTATATTTCTCTATCCCACAAGGAGGCCTAACAATGTTGTGTTCAGAGCAAGTGCTCAGTAAATATTTCCTAGTAGTTTGTGTGGCTTGAATGGATTTCATTCATGGATATGCTACCTCTGTACAGCAAGAATGGCCACCTAGGAAAAACTATTATAATGGAGACAAAGTGGTTTAGTGGATAGGGCACTGAACTTGGAGATAGGAAGCACTGAGTTCGAATTCTGCCTCAAATACCTGCTAGCTATGTGATCCTGTTGCCCCTCTTGGCTTCAATTTCCCAATCTATAAAATGAAAGGATTGAACCTTATGAACAATTAAACTCTTAATAGCCAATTTCAGTTCTAAACCTGTGGTCCTATAAATTCTATCATAGCTTCTCCCTTTATCAATGCACTCTCAAAGTTATCTGATAGTTATGGGTCTTGATTTTTATGTTTTTGCTCAACACACAGTCCTTAGTTGAGGTACCATGTATTGTACCACTAAGAAAAAAGGGGAAGGAAGTCAAGGAGGGCCACAGAATTTTATTTAGGGCATGTACATACAAGTCCCAACTTGCCTGAGATGTCAATTTTGTTAAAAAAAAAAAAAGATTGGTATCCGGCTTGTATCTAAAAAGCTCACTGATTGGACTAAAAAGTGGAAAAGAGAGAGAAATCATTAGTGCTCCATTAAAAGTTGATGGTTAGTTGTGGTTGAGAGAGATTGAAACTACCTTTGTTTTCTACCAGAAAGAGTATACATGGTCTAATCTGCAAAACTGACTAATGACATACTACAGCTAAGTAAAGGATAAGGCTGCCAAGAAAGAGAGCAGATTCTCTCGATAGCCACGAAGCATGGGGGTGCTCAGACAAGCTGGACCTTTTGACCTTAGAACTGTAAGTTACTACTGGATTTTTTTCTAAGAGAACATCAGGGATGTAGGTATAAAAGTGTTTAGATACACCAGGTTTCTGTTACTGTTTTGTTAATTTGATGTTGCTTTGAATTATTGTTTTGTAAATGGTTGTTTATGTCATTCTATAATGGTTTTTACTAAGAACTTATTATAAAGTTATAGGTTAGTAGAAGAAAATTTTATAGAAAGACGTTTGAGATATACCACCTTTAATTTCTCGGTAAAGCCAGGCTATATAAGGGTGTGAATGGACAGTTGGGGGAGGCTGTTTGCCAGTCCCTTGGGGTAGTTATTCTGGTGGTGTCTTAGATGAGATAAACTTTGAGATGGTGAATTATAGTAGGCAATGGCCGCATGTCTTCAATATTGAGGCGTGTGTGTGTGAGGCAACTGTGAGGAAACTGTGAGGCAACAGTTTCTGTGAAAAACACCTACAGATTTTAGTAAGTGTGAGATGTTGGCCAGTAAAGCTAATGTTTTAAGGGGACAGTTAGATGGTGGAGTAATAGAGTGACGGGCCTGGAGTCAGAAAGATTCATCTTCCTGAGTTCAAATCTGGCCTCAGACATTACTAGCTGTGTGACCCTGGGAAAGTCACTTCCCCCTGTTTGCCTCAGTTTCCTCATCTGTAAAATGAGCTGGAGAAGGAAATGGCAAACCACTCTGGTTTCTTTGTCAAGAAAACCCCAAATGGGATCATGAAGAGTTGGACACAACTGAACAACAACAAAAAAGCTAATCCGATCTTTCAGTCTTGGGTCTGGACCTTTACTAAGAAACCATTTTGCTATTTTTACTCTGAGAGAGCTGCCTAGTCACTGAGAAGGTAAGTGACTTGCCCAAGGCCACACAGTTAACATATCTTGGAGGCTGGTCTTGAACCCAGGTCTCCCCAACTCAAAGCCAGATCACTGTATCACGCTGCTTCTAAGTGCAACCTCAGGGTGTTATCAATAGCAGAGTGTCCAGAAGGAGTCAAGGGACAGGCCCTTTCTTTTTTGCTTTGATCAAACTACTCTGGACTACTGTGTTCAGTTCTGGTATTCACATCTTAGGAAAGATGGAAGGCTACATCTAAGGAGTGTGGTCAAGACGGCAAGGGGCCCAAAGCTGAGCCGTATTTCAATTGATTGAGGGAACGTAGACAGTGGGCAATGGGTCTAGCCTGCATGAAGCAAGGGGTAAGAGGATTGACAACATGATAGCTATCTTCAAGCAGTCAAAAGACTGTGGATTTAGGGCCAGAAGTGACCTCAGCGGCTATTTTATGCAACCCCTTCATTTTACGGATGAGGAAAATGAGGTTGAGAGGGGCCTTGCTCAAGGTCATACAGTTTGTCGTGTGTAAGAAATATCAGACTCATTTTTCCTGGATCCCAAAAACAGAACCAGGAAGAATTGGGTGGAGGCTTCAGAGATGCAAATTTTGGTTTGAGGTAAAGCAGAACTTGAAAGAGCAGGACCAGAGAGGAATGAGCCACCTTGGGAAGATACAAGGTTTCCGAGAGACGTTATGATGTAGCGTAATGTGAACTGTGCTTTAACGAGAGACTGCTATTTAGGTCCGAGTTGTACTAAAAGATCTCATAAGTTCCTCTTAAGCTTTGAAACTGATTTTTTACCCCACCATGGGGAAATTTTAAGTTACAAGTTATCAAAGGTCACCACCTAGTGGCAAAAAATGAAACCAACGTCATAAGTCTTAAACCAAGTGGTAAAAGTCACTGCACTAGCTAGTATAAAAGATGAATATTTCTCTCTTCTCTTTAATAACTAATTATCATATTAGGACCAAGGTTTTTCCCCTTTTCTACTTCCTCATCCAGAAACCAACCAGTGTGGGAAATTTCTCTTAGAGATTTACCCAGGCCAAGATCTAATCAGACAGTAAAAGAAATTCTAAGTTTGGGCCAATGGGTGTATTCCTGCTCATTGTGTTTGCTCAGACAGGTGTGTGGGGGGCGGAATGTTGATTCTCCCTATTATCAAGACAAGTGATATGTGAATTGATGTCTCTTTGACCAAGATTTGAGTGACCTAAGCCATGTACCCCAAGATAGCCCACCTCCTGTTTGATTCATCAATCAGAGTTGAGTAGGTACCCCTCGGGAACATGGGAACACCTCTTCTTCAAAGGGCATATGAACTGTGACCCCCCACTACCATTAAGGGTCTTTGGTCTAAGCCAGCCAAATGATCATCCTTGTAGTAATAAACTGCTGACCTTATTAATAAAGTGATTGAATTACCTAGAAACTATGTCTCTCAAACCTTTTTAAATGTCACACTAGATAAAGTGACATTATTGCATCATATTAACTGGGAACAGTGAGGGCCCTCACTAGTAGGTGGAGTTAGACTTGGATCCTGACCAAGTTCTTTCAATAATTTCACTTGGCCTCATTCTCTCCATTGCAAAATGAGAGAATTGGGCTAAGTGGATTCCAAGGTGACTTTTTAGTTCTACCGATCCATGACTCTCCAAGAAATCCAGTCCAATGAAAACCTAAGGGTTAGGCTCAACCATGTCCTTTTTGTCTGCCATACTGAGGCAGCTAAGTGGTGCAGTGGATACAGTGCTGGGGACTGGAGTCAGAAAGACAGCCTCAGACACTTACTAGCTGTGTCACCCTGGGTAAATCACTTAACTTCTCTTTGTTTTAGTTTCCTTAACTGTAAAATGCGGATAATAACAATAATTACCTTGCAGGATTGTTGTAAGGATCAAATACGATAATATGTGTAGAGCACTTAGCACAGTGCCTGGCACATAGCAGAAGTTATATTAATGCTTATTTTCTTCCCCTTCCCTTGTTATCCCTATTGGTCTCACAAACCCATCTGATCACAACCTGAGAGCTGAAAGAGTCCTGAGAAGCCATCAAGGCCATTTCCCTCGCTTTTATAGATGAGGAAAGTGAGGCCCAGATAGGCTTGCCCAGGTCACACTGCTAGAACGTGTCTGAGGTGAATCTGAACTCAGGTTTTACTGAATTCTAAGCCCAGAACTCTATCCATTGTACCACCTAATCACCTGTGGCTCCAGTCCCCAAAACTTAAGTTTGGCATTATATATACACATGTATTTCCTATGCATGGCCTCCTGGGCCCCTCACCTATTCTACTGTACCTTTTAGGGAAGCCCACGTTATGTTAAAAACAGTTAAGGGGGCCACAGAGCAGTCGTGGCAGAGATCAGGTGATTGCCAGATTAAAAAGCAGCCTGCAATCTCACGAAGCATTTCTGATCTGAACCCCCAAAAACTTCTAGGAAGGTCTGAAGCAGAGTCACATAAGACGTACCTATTTGGTTCAGGCCAGTATTACAGTTTCAGGACACTCTGCGACTAGTTCCATTACCCCTGATGCTCCTCGCCAGGGAATTTTGAGAGACTTCTGAGATATTCAAACTATAATGTTTCCACTTTCCCTTAGGGAAACCCTCAAAACCACTTCACCCCCTGTTTCCTATAACATCTGTCAGTCAAGAAGTGAATCACCCTTTCTACCCACTACCCCAAAGGAGACAGAAGTAAGTCCCTCCAAGGCACGTGAGGCCAGAACCAAAGACTTGAGGTAGTCCTTACATCTTAAGGGCATGGATAGGGCTTCCCTCTCAAGATAACAATGCCAGAGGGGTAGCCAGAAACTCCTATAGGGGTTATCCAGTGGCCCTCCACAGACCACTCTGAGCTCGGTATCATGGGAAAAAGTGGCACTCACAGGGGTTTCCTAGTGGTCGCTTCAACGTCCACTATGGCAACACATACCATTGGCTTTCTGGTTGCTCTCTCCCCCAAGCAGGCCTGACCTTTTCCTAGTTTCTAAACATTTGGGTAGGGAGTAGGGGGCTTATGTTCTATACAAATCATTGACATCATCTTCTAGAGGCAGAGGGATTTCCTCAGTTGTAAATTGAGAAAGTTGGAGGAGATGATTGCTAAGGTCTCTTCTAGCTCTGAATCCCATGATCTCTGAGTTTGGGAGCCATGATCAGTGAGCCAGATATCAGAAAGGACATAGTAGCTCTGATAATGCTTTGAAATTAGGCACTGTCATTCAAATGGTGCTTTTGGGTGTTTCATGTATATTATTTCATTTGAGGTATCACCATAATTAATTTGCGCCATCTTACATAGGAGGAAAGTGATGCTCACATGGTCTTCTTAAATCCAAGACTTGTGCTTTCTCTACATTCACAGTTGGGGGTGCTGCTGTTTCTAAAACTAGGTCCCTCAAACTCACTCTCTGCTAAGAGAGTCGTTTTCCACTAGAAGAGTGTAAGCTCTTTGAGGGTAGGTATTAAAATTTCATTTTTGTTTTTGGATCTCCACTGCTTAGCATAATATCTGGCATAAAGTAAGTACTTAATAAATATTTGCTCTCTGGCTGCCTGGACACGTTGTAAAACTTGTCTAGGGTTGGTTACCCCTTGCCTAGGAGAGATCACTGCTTAATGGATGCCAAATATGACGAAACTATGCCAGATTAATGGGTCTTCTCTTTCCATGCCCTACCATCACAGCAAGTAATTCCCCAGGCTCACCGAACGCCTTTCCACATTCCCTTTTTTCCTGACATTCTTGCCTGGAATGACATCTAGAGAGCGGTAGCTCGGTGGCTTCTCTTCTGTCCAGCTTGGGGGTTGAGGAGGACGGTGGGATTTCCAGCCTTGATGATACTGCCGTTCCTTCTCTTCTTCTGAACTCCAAGAGCTGTGGCAAGATGGCGGGGAATAGCTTCGGTGTCGGTGGCTGCGGTGCCTGTAGGTGCTCTGCCTTTGGCCTGACCGATGGCGCCTCCCTGGCGAGCGGCTACGTTGTGTTGAGTGGTTGGGGCGCCAGTGGGTCTCCTGGGAATAGGACCCATCATCACTCAGGCTACCAGAGTATGGCCTGGACTTGGGTGAGACTTCCTCCCTAGAGTTCCAACGTCTCCCACTCTTATAGTTCTCACGAGCCCTACGCTCTGAGGCTTTGGGCTTTGGCCATGGTTCCAAGGACCCTCGACGGAAATCAGAGGAATGATTCTGTCTTCTCTCCTCTTTCACTTCCTCCAGAGCCCAAGGTCGCCTGGAAAACTGCTGGTGAGATGATTCACTGGTCCTCTGGGAGGAGGGAAAGTCTGTGACTAAGGGGGGAAGGTGGATAATCCTGCGTTCCACGATTTCTGAACCCAGGGAGGACAACATGCTGAAGTGACGACCGATTCTTGCTTTGTGGTCTGCTGGGAGGGACTGGGCAGGGTTGAGTTTCTGCAGTTCCTTCTCTAAGTACTCTAGCACTCCATTGGCAGCAGGGGGGTGAGTTGGAGTTGGGGGCACTGGCATCTGAGGGAAGCTGGCCGGTGGGGACAAATCTAAAAACAAAGAGAAATGACAATATCACTGTTATGACAAGTCCCAAGATAAATTGATTTCCCTGGTTCATAGGGGTACCAGAAAGTCCCCTGGAACACCCTGTTTATTTGATTTTCAAACTAATTGTTTGATCTGTGCTTCTTCCTGAGCCATAGAAATCCGCATTGTCCTTTTCCCAAAGGCCCCACACAGCCCATGTTCTTACCCTCAGCCCTCCTAGATTTCTTTGGTAGGGTTTACCTCGCTGCAGCAGCGGGTTCATTTGGTAAGATGAAACCTGGGAGCTCCTGTCAGCTCTCCAGTAGAGGGGTTTTTCCATCATCTGGGGGATTAGTGCCCGAGCCTGCTTCATATACTGATGCCGGGCCAGGGCTGCAGGGGGGAAAAGGAGAAATGATTACCTTCACTCTGTGTAGTTTCTCAACCCCTCATGAGACCAGAAGGCAATGTGGTATAAGGAGAAGGAGCCCTGGGTTTGGAGTAAGAGACATTGGGTTTAAGACCCACCTCTTCCACTGGTAAGCTAGGTGAGCCATAATCCCTCAGGTTCAGTTTTCTCATCGGCAAAATGGAAATTATACCACCTATTCCACTGGGTTAGTTTTGAAGGAAATGCTCTGTAACTCTAAAACTACCTAAATGTGAGTCGGTATTAGCCAACCTTTCCCAAAACCAGCCTCTCCTCCAAATCTGATGTGCCATGTTTTCAGTGAATAGGAGGTTTGGAAGGACTCTGTAAACTCCAGCTAAGACCTGGACTTCCATCGACCCTGAAATGTAGATTCTTCAAAGAGGTTTTCATAGAGAACAAAAATCATTAGCTTTAAAAATGTTACCACTCTGCTTTCCCCCAAGGTGGAACAGCATGTATTTTATCAAGCATGCAAATAAATTTTGGCAACTGACCAAGATGGCATCCAGTCATTAGCCAGAAATAGAAGGCACAAACACAGCAAGTTATTAAGGATACAGGCCTGGAAGGGCAGAAGGAAGTATATAGTTCTGTAACAATGTGTCCTCTGCTTCCTCCCAGGTAGATGAGCACTGAGTGTTGGAGGTAATCAAGGGGGTAGTACTTGGTGCTCATGAGGGATTCAGGCAGTAGCTTTCTGCCCTTCTCCCCAGTCATGACATCTCAAGGGTTGGAAAGCAACTTGGCAGTCATCCTTAAGAAGTGGACTTGCAGCCTCCAAGTGCAGGGAAGCTCATTACCTTGGGAAGCAGACAACTCTAATTAGATTTCCTTATATAAAGCCTAAAGCTATCTCCGCAGCTTTAGTTCACTGTTCCTAACTCTGCTTGCTGTGGTCAAGCAGAATAAGTAGAATCCCTCTTTCACATGACAACCCTTCAAAGACTTGAAGAATTTTTTGTCTTTTCCCCTTACAACCCCTACCTCATCTTTCCTTCTCTAGGCTAAAAATCCCCAGTTCTTTCACCCAGACTGCTCACTACAGGGGCTTTCTTCAGTGACAGGAATCTGGCAGGAGGAGGAAGGAAGGGAAATACCAGTCCTAATCAAGGGCCAAAGCAGGAAGGTAGTGGACAGGTCCTACCACCTATCTACCCTAGAAAATTCCACTCTGACCTTTAAGAGCTTATGTTCTCAAGTGACAAGATGCACACTACACATGGCTCATCCATGAGAATAGATACTTGCACACGGAGGAATTCTTTGCTAAACTTTTAGCTTTCTCTGGCCAAGTCTCTGTTTTGAGGGAGGTACATCTTAGAAAGTAGCACACCTGTCCCTTGCACATGCAAAAAGTACTTGTATGTTTCAAAGTGGAACTGTCCAGGGCCCCTTGAAAAGGGCATTCCCAAAGTCTTCAACGTTGACTTTCTGGCCCAGAGCTCCTTACCTTGCACTTAAAAACTTTTGCAGGGGGCAGCTAGGTGGCGCAGAGGACAGAGCACCGGCCCTGAAGTCAGGAGGACCTGAGTTCAAATCTGAACTCAGACCAAACACTTGACACTTACTAGCTGTGTGACCCTGGGCAAGTCACTTAACCCCAATTGCCTAAAAAAAAACCCAAAAAAACTTTTGCACCCCTAGCCTACACCAGAAGAGTAATGTGCTAGGTGGGGCAATGCCTACAGTGTTGGGTTTGGAGTTATGAAGGCCTCAGACACTTATTAGCTGTGTGAGCCTGGGTAAGTCACTTCACCCTGTTTACCTCAGTTTCCTCATCTGTAAAATGAGCTAGAGAAAGAAATGACAAACACTCTGGTATCTTTGCCAAGAAAACCCCAGATGGGGTCATGAAGAGTTGGACTGAAAACAACTGAACAACAAGAACAAGAGGAGGGTCTGGGGAAAGAGCTGTCCAGGATGGACAATGTGAGTGGGACCAAGCAATACGGGGTACCAAATGCTGCTTCCATGGGAAATAAATTGAAGGCCTATCGATCTAGAATACAGAGAGCAGCACAACAGTAGCCCTAGAAGCATCCTGTGCTCAAAAGCCTGGGAGTGAGCTACAGGCAAGCTGCGAGGAGCACCCGGGTGCCCAGGGAACATGTTGTCAGGGGCTCTCACTGCTGCATCAACACCACTTTCATATAACACTGAGGATGCTCGATCCTCCATCCTCCTCCAGTAACAGCTCTCTGCCTACTCAGTATTTCCTCTATAGGCACCTTCGGGAAGCCTCCAACAAACTGCCCTCATCACTCTGATCCAGCTACTGACTCAGCTGCTTCCTCCTTCACTCTCATTTCTACCCAACTCCGTCTACCCTTTCCCAGGCTCCCATTATTGCTAAATGACCTTTTGCTAGTTTTGACTGTTTTGTGTTATATTATGAGCAACCTCCCCCATATTATAGACCTTTTTCACAAGTGGTTTCTCCCTCCACCCCCACCTTTAACTGGAATCTAGCTTTCATCTGAGGTGCTTCTTCCCTCATAGCTCTTTCAATGGACAACACATTTTCTCTGCTCGATCATAAGCAAGGAGAGGTCAGGATCAATTCATAGTAACTACAAATCATATTTGCATAACACTTTACAGCTTAACAAAGCCCCTTCCTCACAACAGTCTCATGAAGGAGTTACTGTAATTATTATTGAAGCTCAGAAAAATTGTAAGACTGTGGGCAACTCACTTAAATAGTAAAGGTTGGGGACAGGATCTGAACCAAGCTCATCTGATTTTAAGTCATGTGCGTTTTTCCTATCATATCATTGAGTTATTCATCAAACATCAAACTGGGGAAGATCTAAGATGACACTTCCCTCATTCCTTTGCAGAGGTGTGGGGGAGTGGCAGGTTTCACAGGTGTGAAACATTGCATATGTCAGATCTTTTTTGGTGTATTGATCAGTTTTGCTCATTTTTTTCTTCTTCCTTTTTAATTTCTTTTTCTTTAAAAATCCTTGTTCCAAGGAGGGAGAGGGTAGGATATATGGGGGAAATCTAAGTAATGTAAAAACAAAAGATCTCATAAAAATTTTAAATTTATTTTCAAAAATGTATTTAAAAAAGAAAGAAAAAATAATTAAGGTATGGGTCCTGCCCTCAGAGACCTTACAAGAATACTATTTGGTCACTGATTCTGCTTTATCAGGCATTAAAGTTTCCCTTGGTATAACCCCCCTGCCCCTTTATTCCCTTGTTTTTGGTTTTTCTATCCCTAGGCCCTAAGGATTAGCTTGCCACTTTGTTTTTAGCTATAACCACCCATGGTTTCCATTCCAAGGTTTCTCCCCTCCCCCCATCCCCACTGCAGAATGGACTGTCTCGAAATTTCTCCCCTACCTTCTAGCCCACAGAACAATGACACAATCCTTTTTCTGGTTTCCTAGGGTTTTTACTGCTAGCACAGTGGGAAACAAAGTGGAAAATAACAATGATAGGCATAGGGAGAAGTTACAAAGCTTCAAGAAGCCTCCAGTATCTTATAATAAAAGTTATCCTTATTCATTGAGTTTCTCTCAACTCTTTAACAGTATCATTGTGTTCATTCATATCATCCTTAGCTGTAATTTTTACACCACTTTCATTCCTGGGGTAGGTAGGTGCTAGTGCAGCCTCACCTCCCTTTGGCAGAAGGCTTACTCTTATCTATATTCTCCACCCTCTAATGGAAGACTAAGATCATATAAGAGAAAATGGTAGGTCTGACTATGTGAAACACTAATTAGATTCCTCTACATTTTAGAGGAGTTAATGCTAACTTTAGGTTTTCCTCTTGACAAAGGGGCTACTTTGGGTATACCAACCCAGACTTCCTAATCATTGCTCTGTTATCACCCCTCACCATGTCTTTTTTTGATTTCCATCATTAGGTCTGCTGCCCTCCAAGACACATTCCCAACCCTCCTCAATGACTTCATCCTTGTTGACTTGAAAACCTGTTGTGTTGACCAATCTAGCACCTGGACTTCAGTTCCATTAATTATCTCCCTTCTTCAGTCTAACATTTTCCTTCCACTATCTTCTCCTCTGCCTACAAATATAGTCAGATTTTTTCCTACCTTAAAAAACAGATCTTGCCTTGCTCCTCCTACTCCAAAGGATGCAATGATTTCACTCCTTTTTCACAGTGAAATTGCTCGAGAGTCATCTATACTTACTTCCTCCACTTCCTCACTACCTCCTACTCATGCCTTATTCCTTGAAATCTGGCTTCTGCCTACATCACTAATGACCTTCTGTGATCTCTTCTTAGTTCTGACTCCTTTTCTTCTCTATACTATTTCATGCCCTACATAATCGCTTCCTCCTCTTCCCTTGACATGAGATTATCTTAGTTGCTGGGGTTTTTTTTTTTTAATTAATGGCACCATTATCCTTCCAATCATTTGGGTTTGCAATTTCAAAGTCATCCTCAATTTTGCCAATTCTACCTCCCCAAAGTCTCTCATATTCATTCCTTTTCCCCTACTCACTTCACTACCTCCCTAGTTCAGGTCTCCTCACTTCTCACCTGGACTCTTGCGATAGCTTCCAATTAGGTTTTCCTGACTCAGTTCTCTTCCCTCACAAACCCATCCTCCACACAGCTGCCAAACAGAGATATCTAGAGCACACATTACTCCCTTGGCTCAATAAAATCCAATGGCTCCTTGGACTTGGAGTCAGAAGGAACCTTAATTTACTTAGCTCACTGCCCCCTTCCCTTCTCATTTTACAAATGGGGAAACTGAAGTCCAGAGTGGTTAAGTGATTTGTCCAAGGCCACACAATCAGCAATAGCACAGGTAGGATTAGAACCCAAGGGTTCTAAGTCCAGCTTTTTCCACTATATCAGACCATAGTCCTCCTTGCATGTCCTCATGTGGTGGATGCCATTCTCCCTCTATTATAACTATATTTCAATACATTCTAGAGAGTCCTGCATACCTCTGCTTACTCAGGAGGACAAATCACAGTAGTCAAGGGTACAACAAAAGGAAAGGAAGTCTTAAACATAGCATCCATTCTGGAGCAGAGAATACTTCCTTATTTGCTCAGTAACAGATTACATTTAAATCTCTACTCAAGAGTCAGGCTGACGTGGGGATGGAGTGGGCAACCACTGACTCATGTGAATTGAGGAGTCTCACCAAGAAATGGCTTCTGCAGCCCTGACACTGTGACTGGGCTTCCCATAGATTTTGGCTAACACATTGAAAGCCCCCTTAACCATGAAACTTTCCCCTCAAAGGTGAAAAATATGAAATCATCTTCAGCTATTAATAGCAGAACACTAATTATGGAAGTAATCCCCTACCAGTATCTTGGGAAAATGAGAACAATGGCTATAAATAGGAGGTAGGGGTGTATCCTCTCAGGCAGCCCCAGTACCCTGAAAAGAACAGTGGAAAAGCACTGAAGATAATAAACTCAACTGGCTTTATGAGAACAAGCTCTCAGAACTATTCCCTGCAGAGGCAACCAGGTTCACAAAAAACAATCACCCCAAACCACCACCATTCTGACCAAACTTCTTATCTCTGTCCTGTTGCAACCTTGGACTCCATCCTCATTTTACAAGTGAGGAAACCGAGTACCAGGGATGTTCAATGACTTGCCCAGGTCAGAAGTGATCTAGGGACCCTGATTCTTTTGACTCAAAGGCCAGTACACTATCCATTAGACCACACTGCCTCAAACAATAACACATATAGGGCTTTGCTGGCTATAGCCCCTGCTTAGAATGTACTCCTTCTCTTTGAGCCTTAGCTTCCTTTAAAACTTCTACACCTCTTACGCAAGGCCTTTTCCTTATCTTTCCTGGCTATTAGTTACCCCCCACCCCCACTTTGTATTTACTTTGTATACATAGTAATTACTTTCATGTGTAGACATTGTTTCCCCTGAGAGCCTAACATCCTTGAGGACAGGACTGTTTCATTTTTGGCTTTGTATCCATCCTTCCCTGCACCCCCTCCCCAAGCCTAGTTAGTGCTAGCCAGGGCAGTTCCTGACATATTGTAGGTGCTAAATAAATATTCATTGATGAGCTGAATTACTCCTTTACTGGGTTTTCGACTCTCCACCCAATGACCTTTGTTCTTCCTCTCTAAATGAGATCATTTCCCAAGATTCTGTCTTCTCTTTACAGCTTCTCTCTTGGTGAGCTGTATTTGCTATCGATCTCAGAATTTCAATTTATGACTCCCAAGTCTCTATCTTTATCCATGATGTCTTCCCTAATCAAATTTCCAGCATCCCATTGGGATATCTACCATATGTCACACAGGCACTACATGCACAACAAATCTAAAACTGAATTCATCACTACCATCCTCTTCTCTGGCTAGTTCCTCCTCACTTTTCCTTATTAAAATAATACTAACAACAACAACAGCAACAATAATAACAATAATAGCCTGCCATGTTCCCAATAACCAAGCTTAAAAACATGAAATCATCTTTGATACCTTCAACTTTCTCACCACAGCATCCAATCGTATCTTAAATCCTATTGACCTTCCCTTCCCAGTGTTTTCGAATCCATCCCTCTTTTAAGAGGTACCTAGGTGGTTCAGTAGATAGAGCATTGGGCCTAGAGTCAGAAACACTTGAGTTCAAATCAGGCCTCAGACATTTACTGCATGACCTTACATAAGCCCCTTGTCCCCCTCAACTGTAGAATGAGAATGATAATACTTCTACCATCTATCTTGCAGGATTGTGAGAGAAATGCCTTAAAGTGTCATATAAATGTTCCTCTTCTAGTACCTCTTTGATCTGGTTACCATGTTTTTCAAAAACTTTGACTGGTTCTCCATTGCCTACTAAATGGAGTCCAGTCTCCTCATCTTGGCTTTCAACACTCTACACATGCCCAAGATCTCTTTCTTGCTTTATCTGCCTCTATATTTTACATGAATCCTAGACTAGCCAAAATGG
This sequence comes from Phascolarctos cinereus, assembly GCF_003287225.1. Lineage (NCBI taxonomy): Eukaryota > Metazoa > Chordata > Mammalia > Diprotodontia > Phascolarctidae > Phascolarctos > Phascolarctos cinereus. The sequence goes on from NW_027556098.1 coordinate 113,774,877, forward strand.
AATGCTCAGTATTCCATTAACAAACATTTTATTCTGTTATAATTGTGTGTGTGTGTGATTTTCTCATTAGTATGCCTTCTCCCACCTTATTCATCACCTGTTGAAATCCTATGCATAATTCAAGGTTCAGCTTTGATCACCACGCCCCCTCTCCCAAGCTCTCCTAGGAAAACTTCTAATTTCTCTGAATTTCTATAGTACGCTTACCACATATTCCCCTATATTATATCTATTTGCATATGTCATCTCTATTTCTAGACTGTATATTTCTGGAGGCCAGGAGCCATGCCATATTCACTTTTTCATGCATATATAAAAATTTATTTTTTCAATTTTTTAATTTATGGAATCGATAGAATAAAAATGGCAATTTTACTCAAATTAATTTATATATTCATGCTATGTTCACTTTTGATACACTGTACTCCAGAATGCTGAGTAAGGCACCTAATACAAAGGAGAATAAGCACGTAATTAAGCTCCTACTATGTGCCAGGCACTGTATTAAAGGTCTAGTTGGCATGCTCATCAAATTTGAGAGGGATAACAAACACATCAAGTGAAAATTGGGTTTCAAATTTCAGCAGGCTAGAATATTTGGGCAACTATAACAAACTGAAATGTAATAGTGATTAACATAAGGTCTTACCTTTAGGGTAAAAAAAATCAGCTTCACATATACAAAATGGGACTGTACTAAACACTTTATAAACATTATCTCATTTGATCCTTATAACAACTCTGGGAGGTAGGTGCTCAATAAAGGTTTGCTGAAGGAATAAATGAACAGGACTGAGCAACAGCATGGCCCTCAGAGAGCCAAAGGGGTACAGTGAATAGACAGTTGGCCTCAGAACCGGGAAGAACTGGGCTTGAGTCCCACATCTGACACATTCTAGATGCTGGACACTGGGCAAGTGTCATTCAGTTGTTGGGGCTCAGTCAGTTCTCTAAATCTATTGTTGTTTTGTTGTACGTCCTTTCTTGAAGAGGACCATGACATCAGGAAGATGATGCCATGACTTGCAAGTGAATTGGATTTAAGTGAGGGAGGTTTGTGCAAAGTCACCAGCCTCACTTTCTCCTCCGGAGCCATCTGGATCCAGTGGCAATATATAGATCGGGATGACTGAAGATGGCCCTCTCTCTAAATCTATAACATTGCAGAGAAGGAACCAACCTGTATTAGTGGAGGGAATTTCCTAGTCTGGGAATTCCCTATAGCATGGAAATCACAGATACAGATCCTGTCTCTGTTGTTTTCAGAAATATTCTGTCCCAGTAGTCTATATTGATTCAGGAATAATGGGCCTGTTAACGTGGGTTATATAAAGGCTAATTGCTCCTTTGACATGGGCCAGGCACGTTAGCCTAGTTCCTACTGACCTGACCATGGCCATTTGTAGTATGAACCACTCCCACTTCTGTTAATTTCTGAAAGTCCTAGAACCATGTCAGGGAGCACATCCTTACTTACTAGCTGTGTGACGCTCGGCAATTCGCTTCATTTTTCTGGGCCTCAGCGCCCTCGTCTATAAAATTAGTAGTTGGGCTTGAAGACCTCTAATTGTCTTTATTATCCTGCAATCAGACACCTTTCTTATGGTATTGAGGTTTAAACATTATTTTCACTTCAATTGATCTCTGGGCCTTAGTTTCCTCATTTGTAAAATGAGAGGGTTGTACTCCATCGTCATTCTGGTCCCTTTCCAAATGTGACACGCTAGGGTTCTAGGATTCTGTGAACTCTTCTCAGTCTGTGAGGAGTAAATGATGATAAGAGAGAATCTAGGGGATTTAGAAAGAAAGGAAGAAAGAAAGAAAGAAAGAAAGAAAGAAAGAAAGAAAGAAAGAAAGAAAGAAAGAAAGAAAGAAAGAAAGGAAGGAAGGAAGGAAGGAAGGAAGGAAGGAAGGAAGAAAAAGAAAGAAAGAAAGAGAGAGAGAAAAAAAGCAAGCACGCAAGCAAGCAAGCAAGAAAGCTAATTTCTTTACTGAGTGGCTACTGGACAGGTGTGCCTAGGAAAGTTATCCCCCAGAAAACCCCTCACCTTCCTCAGGGCAGCAGCACCGTCTTGGACAGCAAGGACAGCGGACATAGCAGCAGCAATATTGGGGACAACACTGGCACCAGCACACACTGACCAGCACGATGAGGAGGATGGCACCAAGGATGATGAAAATCACCGTCAGCCAGTCTGCAGGGAGCAAGTCAGAGTCAGTTAGTTATACACAGAGGTGCCCACTCCAGGCCCTTACTCTCTATGTTGGAAAACCCTATGATTTCCCTAGCATGACGATTCTATGGGCAACCCAAGTGTGAAAAAAGCAATTTCATAGCAGGACAATACGGTTCACAAAATTGAAGAGGACCAACGAAGCCATTGTGATACCCACCTCCTAACAGAGAGTGCTAGATCTGGGCCACAGAATGAGATACAGATTTTTAGGACGTGGCTTATGCAGATTGACAATATATATTTACTACAAGGGTTTGTTTTTCTTTTCCTTTTTTTTGTAATGGAAGGAGCTGGAAGAGAAAATTACTTTTTATTAATTAAAATTAAAAGAAATGCTTGCTAATTGAAATAATTTTAATTTCCCTTAATTTTTTTTAGAAAGAGTGATTTAGAGAAAGAAGGAGCAGGCACAAGGGAAAGCAAGGGAGCCCCAAATATGTCCCTCCCCAATGGCATCCTTGGCCATCTTCATCCTGATTGATATCTGGCCACTGGACCCAGATGGCTCTGGAGGAGAAATTGAGGTTGCTGACTTTGCATAGTTCTCCTTCACTCAAATCAAAGTCAGTTGTAAGTCATGTCATCCTTTCCCTGATGTCATGGTCCTCTTCAAGAAGGAAGGACAAACCATAACCTGTGAGTAGTCTGAGCTGCCTGGATGGGGACCCTGCTGGCCAGTTTCACTTGGGCAACTCAGCTCATCCCCTCCCCTCCTAGATTTCTTTCTCAAAGACCAAGCCTTAAACCCAATTTACTCTTGATTTCATGGTTTGGACAATAGGTCCCTGACCAACCACTATTAATGGTTCTTTTTTGGGCTCAGAGTGATGGTAAATAGCAACTGTTTCTCTTTTGGCCAGCAACCCTGAGGGTCTTGCCCTCCCAGTTGGAGGTTTTTTTTTTTTATTAAAGGGTCCATCCCTTGACTCATTTCTTTCTTTCTTCTTTCTTTTTTTTTGTTGTTGTTATTTTAGGCAATGGGGTTAAATGACTTGCCCAGGGTCACACAGTTAGTAAGTGTTATATGTCTGAGGCCAGATTTGAACTCAGGTCCTCCTGACTCCAGGGCTGGTGCTCTACCAACTGCACCACCTAGCTGCCCCCCCTTGACTCATTTCTTAAAGAGGCATATTGACTGAATGGGTGTTGCCTCGATTAAAGTGAGAACCTGAAAAGACCTGAGCTTAAGAGGGCTAAGGTCCCCCACTACATCCTGAGCCATCTCCAGTTGTCCTGACTGATATCTGGCCACCTGAGGAGAAAGTGAGGCTGGTGACTTTGCATAGCCCTCCCTCACTCAAATCAAAGTCATTTGCAAGTCATGTCATCATCTCCCTGATGTCATGGTTCTCTTTGAGAGCAAAGGACAAACCACACAACACAACCACAACTCTGCCCAATAACTGACACTTCCCCCAACTTTCTACCATACTTTTTTTTTTCCTATTCCCAGATATAGCTTTGTGACTCTAGATAAGTTATTTAATCTCTCTCAGCTTCAGGTTCCCCATCTAGAAAATAAGGTGGTATTCTCAATGACCTCCAAGAACTTTTCCAGTTATAAATCTATAACCCTATGCTCCTATGATCTATTCCCCACACCTGGAATGCTCTTCCTCCTCATTTCCCTTCCTTCTCTGGGGTCCTTCAAATCACAGCTAAAATCCCATCTTCTGGCCTTTTCTGATCTCCCTTGAGGGTAATATCTTCCCTCTGTCTACATAGTTGTTTTCATATTGTTTCCCCCAATAGATTATGAACTCCTTGAGAGCAGGAGCCATCTTTTTTCCTTTCTTTGTATCCCCAGCACTTAGCACAGTGCCTGGTATATAGTTGGCACTTAATAAATGCTTGATTGACTAACTGTGACCCAACTTCTCCCTATGTCCTTTTCACTTGCCTTTTTCTTATCTCCTGTGAAGATCCTTCTGAGATAAGTATGCCCTTCCTATTGCTTAGAGGTGCCAGTAACATTAGGTCATACCTGACAAACCAGAAATGGGCTATCAGTTCTCCTTAAGCTGGTGGAAAATAGTAGGAAGGCTCAGGACTGAGCCAAGGAGACAGAAGGTAGAAACATTTAAAGTATGATTACATGTAAGTCATGTAAGTTCTCTGGACCCCAGGTTACTCACCTAGAAATTTTCTTACTCAATTGCACTGTATCTCTGCTTTAAAAAAAAATTACTAGCATGCTGCAGCATTATTTTGTACTATTTTCATGACAGTTAAATAGTATCATAAGTACACTATCTACTCCAAAAAGTCTTTAGTAGACAACTTAGGAACTTAACCACTGCTTGTAACAATTTTTCCAAGAAAAAAAAGTGTTCTGAGTTTGAAATAACTGGCTTACAAATGAACTTTGGGACCACAAAACCATAAATTAACAATTATCATTAAATAAAGTTTCTTTTTTTTTTCTTTTTGTGTTTGTATCTCAAATGCCTGATAATGGCATTTAATAAATGCCTGTTCATTGACTAATTTATTGAATGACTCCAATTTATATAGTTAAATATAATTCCAAATTATACAGCTACATAATATACTTAGATAAGTTCTATAAAATTTTGAAAGTGTTTTCCTCACATTTACCTGGAAAGGAAGATAGTGCAAGTATCATCTCCATTTAACAGATGAGGAAATGAGAGGTTAAGTGACCTGCCCCTGATGACACAGTTAATATCTGAGATGGCACTGGAACCCAAGTCTCTTGACCTCAAGCCCCAGAGCTCTCACCGCTACCTACGCCACTTAGTAGTTGGGGATATGAATATGAAACTTTTCCTTTTGCATTTTTCTACCCTGACCACATTGGCTTGGTGGCATGGTAGAAAGGACAAAGGATTTGCATTCAAAAGGCGTGTGTTACTTCAAGCAAGTCACTTGAACTGAGTTCATTTACTTATATTTTAAATGGAGATAATCATACCTGAATCACCTAAGAAGTAGCTATTGCAATTATTATTCATCTTTTTCAATGGAGTTCAGATAGAAATTGTCCTGGGAAAAGTCATTATCTAGCTATCAAAAATTTTTTTAAAATGTGCACAAGTGGATAAAGGGGCTATTTTTTTGTAATTGAATAAAAATATCTAGTTATAAACTCATCTTATGTAGGCCCATTGGAAACACCTTCAGGATTATTATTATTGTAAAACTTCCTTTTTTTTTTTTTCAATAGGATACTCAGTTTGTACTCTGTGGGAGGCAGTGATGTAGGGAAGTCTGGACACCTAGGTTCTAGTCTCATTTCTGCCATTAACTCCCTATACAACTTTGGAGATGTCACCTCACCCTTTTGGGTCTTTGATTCTTCAACTGTGAAATGACTAAGGGTTGCCTTAGACCACCTCTAAGGTCCCTTCCCAAAATTCTATGAGAAAAGTGATACAGTAGACAGAGCCCTGGCTCTAGAAACAGGACCTGGCTTCAAATTCTGCCTCTGACCCTTATTAACCATGTGACCTTAAGCAAGTCTCTCAACATCTCTGAGCCTCAGTTTTCTCCTCTGTAAAATCAAAGGATTAGCATGATGCCAAAGGGCTAGTGAAGAAGCATACCATTAGCCTCTTGAGCAAGAGATGATAAACTGGAGATGCACGAGACAGATTTTTAATGGACATGGCCAAGGCAGGAATTTGTTTTGTTTGACTGTACTTCTGTTGCAAGGGTCTTGTCTTCTTTTCTTTTTCTTTCTCCTTCCCCCTTTCTTTTTTCCAATGGGGGTATGTGAGAGGGATATATATTTGTTAATTGAAAAAAAAAAGAATATAAAATAAAAGTTACATTAAAAAACTAGTGTTGGACTAAGGGTCTCTGAGGTTCCTTCTAGCTCTAGCTGTGATCTATGCACTAAACATAAGTTTTCCCCTCTAAGCTGGGTGAGGTACACACTAACACTAAAAGAGGATACTGTTATACCTAATCATTCAATGAGCCGAACCTTCGAGCAAGACTTCTCACCCTTGTTTGTGTCATGTCTGCTTTGTCAGTCTGGTGAAGCTTATGGATCCATCTCTGAATAATGCTTTTAAATGCATAAAATAAAATACATGTAATTTCTAAGGAAACCAATTATATTGAAATCAAGCTGCAATTTTTTTTCATCTATATTTACAGACTCCTTGAAATCTATCCATGGACCTGCCTTTGAGGTTTCAAAAAAAAAAAAAGGTATCAGGGGGGCAGTAGGTGATATAGTGGACAGAGCACCAGCCCTGGAGTCAGGACAACCTGAGTTCAAATCTGACCTCAGACACTTGACACTAGTTGTGTGACCCTAGGCAAATCACTTAACACCAATTGCTTCACAAAAAAAACAAAAACAAACCTGAAGAGGATTGGTGACAGACAGCCACAGAGGAAAGAAAACACAGGACTTACGGAGAACAATGAGCTTCACTTCCTTATCTGGGTCTCCTGAGGTGTCCCCTGGAGCCTCGATGGCACAGTAATAGACTCCATGGTCCCACCACATCACCTCATTAATCACAAGATCTGCTCCTGTGAAGCAAGAGGAAGAGAGGAAACAGGCTAGTCAAGAGAAGAGACTGAATCTTCTACATTGTCTTTCCAAATCCTGTAAGAATCTTTAATGCCCTAGGCTTTTTCCTTAAAAAAAATTTTCTCCCAAGCACTTACTCTCCTTTTTCTTTGAACGCAGCAGAAAAATTTTTTTTTTCCATCATAGGATCACAGATGTAGATCTGAAAAGGACCATAGGGACCATTATTTAGTCCAACCCCTCATTTTATTGATGAGGAACTGATGACCAGAAAGGGCTAAGTGACTTGCCCAAAATCACAAAGGTAGTAAGGATCAGAGATGGGATTTGAACCCAGGTCCTTTGCCATCAGAATCAGTATTCTTCACCCTGTACTATATTCTGACAGCACTTTCTTTGCTGACAGTGTCTTAAACAAAGGACAACTAGGTGATGAAAGTAGGCCTGGCATCAGGAAGATCTGAATTCAAATCCAGCCTCAGGTGAATCACACTAGCTGTGTGATTCTAGGCAATCACACAGGCACTTAACCCTGTTTGCCTCAGTTTCCTCATCTATAAAATGAGCCAGAGAAAGAAATAGTAAATAACTATCTTTGCCAAGAAAAATCCAAAACTGGTTCCCAAAGAGTCAGAAAGGACTGAACAAATGAAAAAAATCTTAAACAAAGAGCATGTGCTGAGAGGAGAATCTTAGACCCTGAAGGCATACAAGTTAGTGAACTTCATCAGCTGGAAGAAGTGTGCTCAGTTCTTGAGTGGAGTATTAGCTTGTGCGGTCTCAGAGGGCAAAGACCACCTTACTCCCCTAAAACACGGTACAGGGTCAATACATATTTGTTGACCTGAGCAGAAGGTATTTTGAAAGTGAATGTTATCTATGTAAAAGACACATTTTGGTACAGAGAAAACCACACTCCATCTGGGGTTAAAGGGTTAAAATTAAAACCTACAATTTGGCTACTTATTACCTGAGTGACCTTGTGGGCTCACCTCTTAATTTCTCTGCCTCTCAGTTTCCACACCTGTAAAAAGAGCTCTTAGTAACAGGAGCTTACAAGTCTTGTTATTAATACATTAATAAATAATGATAATAAAATAATTAGTAATAAATAAGAGCTTTCTTCCTTAGACGGAAGGAAGAAAATAAACATTTATCAAGTGCCTACTATGTTCCAGGCAATGTGCTAAACACTTTATAAATATTATTATTTAATCTTCACAACAACCTTGGGAGGTAGATGCTATCATTATTCCCATTTTACAGTTGAGGAAACTGAGGCAGAGAGAAGTTAAGTGATTTGCCCAGGGTCACACAAGTAGAAAGTATCTGATGCCAAATTTGAATTCAGGTCTTCTTGACTGCTGGCCCAGAGTTCTATCCACTGTACCCACCTAGCTGCCTCAAAGGACTTCATCTGATTATAGGAGAACAGATTTAGGGCAGGAAGGAACATCAGATCCATTGAGTCTAACACTCTCATTTTACAGGAAACTGAAGTGCAGGGAGGTTCACTTGCCCAAGGTCACACAGTTTGTTAAGCAGGATTTGAAACCAGATCTTGTTGACTCTTAATCTAGGGTCCTATCCAATATGTCATGTTGACTCTTGAAAGTCCCATGATCTTAAAGAGATACCCCAAAGATCTAAACTTGAGTGAGAATCTACTTCTGTGCTTATTTAGGTCAATAAATATTAGTGTACAAGGGCTGGAGTCCAACAAATTCAACATTTAGTTAGTACCTCATTCATACACACCAAGATGGGGGTTAGGCAGTGCAATAATAGAGTGCTGGGCCTCGAGTCAGGAAGACTCTTCTTCCTGAGTTCAAATCTGGCCTCAGACATTTCCTAGCTGTGTGATCCTGGGCAAGTCACTTAACCCTGTTTGTTTGCCTCAGTTTCCCCACCTGTAAAATGAGCTGGAGAAGGAAATGGCAAACCACTCCTGTATCTTTGCCAAGAAAACCCAAAATATGGTCATGAAAAGTCAGACATTACTGAAAAATGACTGAACAATATAAACCAGGTGTTTACATAATACCCCACATTTGCATATTATTCCACAATTTGCAAAGTGGTTTTTTGTTTGTTTGTTTGTTTTCAAACATAGAAGTCATTTTATGAGAGGCAGCCTGATGTAATTGCAAGTCCCGAAACTGGGAAGACTTGTGTGATTTGCCTAAGGTCACTGAGATAGTGAGCACTGGAGCCAGGGCTTGAACTCAGGCCTTCTGAGGGAAAAGTTTAGTATCCTTTTTTACTGCAGTGAAAGAATCTGTAGAACTTTGGTATAGGAAGAGAGAGGCCCAAGAGCCTAGGCAGGGGTAGGGAACCTGCAGCCCCGAGGCCACATGTGGCCCTCTAGGACCCCAAGTGTGGTCCTTTGCCTGAATCCAAATTTCACAGAACAAATCTCCTTAATAAAAGGATTTGTTCTGTGAAGTTTGGAGTCAGTCAAAAGGCTGCACTCAAGGACCTACGAGGCCACACATGGCCTCAAGGATAGAACAGGGGTGAAGGTATTTTGAGTCTGGTGAAATATTTCACTCCCAGTATAGGTGTATATAAAGCATACCCCTGACTTCTTATTATAGAACTAAAAAATTACCTTAGGGTCACAGCAATAGAAGTGGGATTTAGGGGAGGTAATTTTAAAATCAGCCAAGATGAAAGAACAACAGAAAACAAAAAGCAGAACAGAGGGAAAGGGCTCCAGAAAGGGGCTGGAGAGGCAAGGGAAAAGACATTTTTTAAAAAGGGTAGAAGAAAGAGGAAGAGGGGCAATTTGATTGAGGTCTGCAATTGATAACTGTTCAGAGAGAAACGAGTTAAGAGTTAGGTTAATGAGCAGAGGTTTTTCCTAACCTGAAAGGATCTAGGTAAAGGAGGCCTAAATAATAGCAACAATGACAGTGAAGATTGTTCCCCCCACCCCACCCCACCACCTCGTCAGTCCCCCAGTGAACCGTATTTTCTGGTGAATGTGCAGCTTCCTCCACCCGCAGGGCTCTAACTGTTTCAGAAACCATGCCTAGCTGTTGGCCACCCCCAACCAAATCCTGCCAACCCAGCCCCTGTTCCATTCCCTGGAGACCCAAGGAGCCTAGAAGAGACAATGGGGATGCTTTTGTTAAGCTTTGAACTGACAGGGAGGGCTCTCTTAGGTGGGAGACACTCTTTTTAGATACCAGAATGAAAGAGAACATCAGGCATTGGAGTTAAGAGTGTACTAACCTACTATTGAGAACTTACACCAGAGACTTAGAAATGAAAAAGACAGAGCAAACACCCCTGAGCAGTGGGAGGGCAGAGATTGGTGAGAGGAGCATTAATGAAAGGGAGAGAATATTGAGCAGAGGTCTCAGGGCTGCCACTGTATTAAAGCTGCAAGAGAAAATTCTGATTTCCTGCTGAGAATGGTAAACTTCTCTGTAGTGCTAGGACAGGACCCAAGACACAAATGGGTTTGTTACTGGCTAAGGTCTAGTAATGCCAGAGGAACAATAAGGAGTAGGACCAAGACCAGTGGATGGGAGTGATCTGTAAACAAAGGAGGAGCCATGCCAGCTGCGGACGAGCCGAGAGAGGTAATACTAGTCCTAGCTAATACACGACCGTACATGACTCAGTGAGGTTGTCGAGAGTAGAGAGCAGAACTGTCCACTGGCGTCAGCTGCTTTTATTTTCTCTGAACTCTCTATATTTTTTCAGCCTATAAATAAAGCTTTTCTTTTCTGAATTTCGTGACACGTGTACTTGGCAAGGAGATTGGAAACAACACACTGTAAAGTACCTGCTCACTGGATGACCACACATATGAATTTCTCAGATTCTGTAGGTGAGGACAACCAGTCAGAGAGATGGGAAACCCCACAAAATGCACCAGGGAACTTTGTCATGTGAGAGCCTCTGGCACAAAGGTTATGACAATAAAGACAGAGGTAGATAGGAAGTGGACTTTTGATTTCATTAGCTAAAAGGGAACATCAAAATGTGGAAACTCTCTCCATACTGCAAGTCAGCATCTTCTCTGGAACTTAGAGAGCTGCAGAGAGATGTTAAGTGACTTACCCAGGGTCCCACAGCCAGTACGTATCAGGAAAGAGACTTAAACCAGGTCTTCCTGGCTCTGAGGCTGACTCTCTATTCACTTCTCAACAACAATAATAATAATTCATATACTGCTTTACAGTTTTTATTATTTCCTTGTAAGAATCCAGTGAGGTTAATATTATAAATTATTCCTGTTTTATAAACGAGAAAACAGAGGCCCAGATAGGTGATACTATTTGCCCAAGGTCACATAGGCAGTGAATATCTAGGATCCAATTTAAGTCTTGATCTCCTATTCGATCTTTCTGTGACTTGTTAAATACCTCCAATATAGGAAAACAACCAGATTGGGGCTCAGGAGACCCTGAAGAGGGTAGTTTCCAATCTGAAAGTAGGGGTTTACCAGGATTCCAGAAGGTAAAGACTGAGTCACCCCAATGGACTGACATTAAGAGTTTTTCTTCCTCTGGGAAGAAAAAGGCCCCCAAAGGTAAAGAATCAGATTGTCAAGTTAAACTGACTCAAGTTGGATTTAGTGACTTTGTATCTGTAAAGTATCAACCTTCATATAGTTCGTTTACTTCTACATTCTGTAGAAGTAGTTTTATCCCTTAAAAGGATTTGTCTCTCCATGCATTTATTTGACACATAATTACAGAGTACCTACAATGTGCCAGGAATATTAAACCAGTGTGGTAAGATGGAAAGAAGACCGAATTTGGAGGCAGAGAGCCAGGTTTCAAATACCACGAGGCAGGGAAGTTTGGGGCAGAAGCAGCATGATGCATAAAAAGAACATTGGATTTGGCATCAAAGGACCTGGATTCAAATCCTACTGCTAACATTTACCATTTGTGTGAACCCAGGTAGGTCACTTAACCTCCTTAGGCCTCAGTTTCTCTCATCGTAAAATGAGGAAGGGAAGGTTGCGCTAAATATTCTTTAAGATCCTTTCCAGTTCAAAATTTATAATACCAACACTAAGTTTTAGTTGCTGGAGAGGGCAGATATAACTGAGTCTCAGTCATTCATAGTGTCCCTTCTCCAGAATCTTCAGTACCTTTGGTTCTTGCCAAGGGGCAAGTCATCAACCCTCTCTGGGCTTCAGTTTTCTCCTGTAAAATGATTTCACAGGATCATAGATTTAGGGCTAGAAAGACCTAAGAAAGCCACTGAATCCAACTCCTTCATTTTTGCAGATAAAGAAGCTAGTGCTCCAGTAATTTTGCCCAGGGTCATACAGCTAATAAACATGCCTGAGACAAGATCTGAAGTCAGGTATTTCTGATTCCAGATCCTGCACTTGAGCTCTTAACTCAAACCAACACAACCAACATCAAGTAGTCTGACTGCACTCAATGAATTGAAAAAGGGAAACACAGCCTGATTTGGCCATTTGGGTTTCCATTAGGTCACTGTGCTCATCAGGATCTACTTCTCAGTCTTTTTCTTCCCCCCAAGGTAACTGGAGTTAAGTGACTTGCCCAGGGTCACACAGCTAGTAAGTGTCAAGAGTCTGAGGCCACATTTGAATTCAGGTCTTCCTGACTCCAGGGTCAGTGCCCTATTCATTGCACCACCTAGCTGTCCCTTCCTCAGTCTTGTCAGCTACTAATTCTGGACATTTTGTGGGTCACTCACGGTTCTGGATAGTAATCTTGCGTTGCCGGTACTCCACACCCAAAACTGGCTCATTCTGTCCACGCCTCTGAGCCACAATTCGGACAGTTCTTTGGCTGTCATTGCAATCATTGGATGGGTCTTGGCCCAGAGCTAAAGCCGCTTGATATGCTGAGCACACAAAATACAACAGAGGAATCAATGACTTAGCACTGAGATTTCTATCACATCTCATTCCCTGAACCAGTAATTTCCAACTCAAATTGCATGCCTACATTTTTTTTGAGTTGGTAATTTATTTTAATTTTAATTTATTTATTTTATAATTTATATATATAAATTTTATAATTTATTTTTCCCCAATTACATGTAAAAACAATTTTAACATTCTTTTTTTAAATTTTGAGTTCCAAATTCTCTACTTCCCTCCCCTCCCCCTTCCCCATTGAGAAGGCAAGCAATTTGACATAGGTTAACACATGTGTAGTCTGCATGCTTACTCTAAGTCTGTATCATAGATTCTTTTGGACAAATATCTACTGTTGGAATCTTTATTTCTCTTCACAAAGACTTATTAAATCCATCGCAAATTCATCTGAATGACTAGATAAAGGATTATGTGTCTTGGGGGTGAGCCATAAGCATCTGGGCCTAGATAAGGATGAGGGTTTGAGATTCCTACCTTTAACTGCTATCTTAATTTGAATATTATCTGTTGTGAGAGTAGAGAAAGGAGAGTCTATATAAGTCCATCTTTTCCTGCTTCCTGGACTCAAAGGCTTCTCCTTTCCTCCCTTTCCCTTTCCTCCCCACCACAATTTCTTATTTACTATTAACATTTCTTCCCCTCAGTATGTCAATTACAATGATAAAAAAACAGCTGAAAGAAGCTGAGACTTTGTCTCCGAAACAACAGAACCATGGAATTTCAGTCAAAAAAAAATTCCACTTCTGAGGTCACAGGGTCCAATCCATACCTGAATAAAACTCTACACTAAGACATGTAGATAAGCTGCTATTATCACAGTCAGAGCCACTAGTTTGGAAACTTTGGGACCCAAAAGAAAATCAGACAGGCCAAGAATGCATAAGGAAACTAAGGTGTGTAAGTGCAAGTGTGTAAGGTTAGCTAACACAAGGGAAGACTCTAGCCTTAAAATGAGACAAGTTGAGTCAAGTGATGGAGGAATATATAACAAGGAAGGGAAATTTGGGGCAGAAGCAGCATGATGGATAGAGAGAACATTAGATTTGGAATCGAAGGACTTGGATTCAAATCCTACTGTGACCCTGGAAAGGGCACTTAACCTCCTTACACCTCAGCTTCCCTCTCTGTAAAAAGAGGAAGGGAAGATTGGACTAGATATTCTTTAAGATCCCTTCCAGGAGGCGGAGCCAAGATGGCAGAGTGAAAGCAGTGACTTGCTTCAGCTCTCCTTTAAACCCCTGCAAATATTCATAAAAAATGGCTCTGAACAAATTCTGAAGCAGCAGAACCCACAAAAAGACAGAGTGAAACAAATTTCCAGCCCAAGACAACCTGGATGATTGATCAGAAAGGTGTATCACGCCAGGCTGGGAGCGCAGTGTGGGCCTACAGGCCGCAGCAAAACTGGAGCAGGCCTCAGAGGACTGAATCGTGGGCAGCTGTGGAGGTTTCCAGACTCCTCAATCCACCAATGCCAAAGACAATTAAGAAGGTCAGTAGGAAAAGTCTGTTTCTGCAGTGCTAAGAGAGGAAGGAGGGGTTTCAGCTCCATTCCCCAAGAGTGTGGCCTTGTGGGGGAGGGGCAGCTGCTTCCTGAGCTTCCAGCCCACAGACTGAGGGGGAATCCAGTGGCTGATCAGAGAGGGATTGCAGGGATCTCTTTGCCAGTGCTGAGACAGGAATCTCTTGCTTTGCCCGTGTTTGGATCTGGGTCAGAGTTCTGGGCAGCGGTGCTGGGATGAGGAGGAGTGCTGGCTTGGTGGAGCTTGTAGTGGCTGTGGAGAGGACCCCTCCTCACAGTTACAGGACAGAAAGGAATACTTGTATCGCAGGCCAGGAAAGGAGTAAACACCTGCCCCTTATCATACCACCTTGGAAGAACTGAAAATTTACAGGCCCTACAAGTATCTCTGAAAACAGCTGTACAAACCCCCTGAAGCTTGGGACAGTACATTCTCCACATTGGAAGCAGACTCTTACCTTAACAAAGAGTTTAAAACTCAAGTAATTGGCTGGGATCATGAGCAAGCAGCGCAAAAAGAGTCAGACTATATTATCTTACTTTGGTGAAAAGAAGATCAAAATATACAACCAGAAGAAGACAACAAAGTCAAAGCTCCTACATCCAAAGCCTCCAAGAAAAATATGAATCAGTCCCAGGCCTTGGAAGAGCTCAAAAGGGATTTTGAGAAGCAAGTAAGGGAAGTAGAGGAAAAACTGGGAAGAGAAATGAGAGTGATGCAAGAAAATCATGAAAAACAAGTCAACAGCTTGCTAAAGGAGACCCAAAAAAATACTGAAGAAAATAACACCTTAAAAAATAGCCTAACCCAAATGGCAAAAGAGGTCCAAAAAGCCAATGAGGAGAAAATGCCCTAAAAAGAAAAATTGGCCAAATGGAAAAGGAAGTCCAAAAGATTACTGAAGAAAATACTTCCTTAAAAATTAGAATAGAGCAATTGGAAGATAGTGACTTTATGAGAAATCAGACACAGTAAACAAATCCAAAAGAATGAAAAATTAGAAAACAATGTGAAATATCTCATTGGAAAAACAACTGACCTGGAAAATAGATCCAGGAGAGAGAATTTAAAAATTATTGGACTATCTGAAAGCCATGATCAAAAAAAGAGCCTAGACATCATCTTTCAAGAAATTATCAAGGAAAACTGCCCTGATATATAGAACCAGAGGGCAAAATAGAAATTGAAAGAATCCACAGATCTCCTCCTGAAAGAGATCCCCAAAGGAAAACTCCTAGGAATATTATAGCCAAATTCCAGAGTTCCCAGGTCAAGGAGAAAATATTACAAGCTGCCAGAAGGAAACAATTCAAGTACTGTGGAAACACAATCAGGATAACACAAGATTTAGCAGCTTCTACATTAAAGGACCGCAGGGCATGGAATATAATATTCCGGAGGGCAAAGGAGATAGGATTACAACCAAGAATCACCTACCCAGCAAAACTGAGTATAATCCTTCAGGGGAAAAAATGGTCATTCAGTGAAATAGAGGACTTTCAAGCATTCTTGATGAAAAGACCAGAGCTGAATAGAAAATTTGACTTTCAAATACAGGACTCAAGTGGAACATGAAGAGGTAAACAGGAAAGAGAAATCATAAGAGACTTATTAAGATTGAACTGTTTACATTCCTGCATGGAAAGATGATATTTATAACTCATGAGACCTTTGTCAGTATTAGGGTAGTTGGAGGAAAAAAATTATATGTATGTATATGTAGATAGATAGATAGAGGGCACAGGGTGAGTTGAAGATTAAGGGGTCATATCTGGAGAATAAAATTAAGGGATGAGAGAGGATTATACTCGGAGAAGAAGAAAGGGAGAGGTAGAATGGGGTAAATTATCTCACAAAAAAAAAAGAAAAGTCTCTTACAGTGGAGGGGAAAGGGGGAAGTGAGAGGGAATGAGTGAATCTTATTCTCATAGGATTTGGCTTAAGGAGGGAATAACATACACATTCAATTGGGTATGGAAATCTGTCTTACCCTACAGGAAAATAGGGGGAGAAGGGGACAAGAGAACAGGGGGATGATAGAGAGGAGGGCAGATTGGGAAAGGGGTAATCAGAAGTAAATACTTCTGAGGAGGGACAGGGTCAAAAGAAAGAATAAATGGGAGGGCAGGAGAGGATTAAGGGAAATAGAGTTAGTTTTTCACAACATGTCTACTATGGAGTGTTTTGCATAACGGCACATGTACAGCCTATATTGAGTTGCTTGCCTTTTCAATGAGGGTGGGTGGGGAGGGAGGAAGAGAGAAAATTTGAAACCTAAAGTTTAAAAAATACATGTTTTAAAAAAATGTTTTCACATGCTACTGGGAAATTAGAAATACAGGAAATGGGGTACAGAAGTATGTCCTGCCCTACAGGAAAACAGAAGGGGAAGGGGATAAGAGAAGGGGAGAGAGATAGAAGAGAGGACAGACTAGGGAAGGGATATTCAGAATCATGCATCTTGGGGGGGGGAGATGGGGTGAAAATTTGGAACTCAAAAACTTGTGGAAGTGAATGTTGAAAACTAAAAATAAATAAATTTATATTAAAAAAAATAAAAGAAAGTAGATGGAAGCTTAGAAGAAGACATGGACAAGAATAATGTTTATTCTACCCTGTTAAAGTAGATGTGTAATTTTCAAAAGTAAACTGTATGTGGTTCCATATATTAAAAAAAAAAGATCCCTTTCAGCTAAAATTTTTAATACCAATACTACCAGGTTTTAGCTGCTGGAGAGGGTAGATACAACTGAAGCTCAGTCATTGATGGGGTCTTTCTCCAGAATCTTCAGTCAACCCAAAAGACTGTTCTTGGGCTTGGCCCACCATGTTCCATTAAGTTTTCCTCCATACTGCTCAGATAGCATCATAAGGAAAGCAAAGCTCATGGGTTTTCTAGGGAGGGGGGTCTCAACTGTATTCCAATCTGATGTCACATGCAGGAAGATGCTCAAATAAGGAAAGTAACCATGGCATATGGAAGTTTCCAGAAAAGGGGACTTGGCAGTGGGTCTAGAACAGTGGAAGCCTGCTACAGGTGAATCTTATGTGTCTGAGAGAACCTCCAAATCAGAGAGGTTAGGCAAGATATCACAGTTATCCACTTGAAGATGTCTAGGGAAGGAAACCCACTACTTTTTTTAATTTTTTTTTTTTAGCTAGGCAATGGGGTTAAGGGACTTGCCAAGGGTCATACAACTAGTAAACGTCAAGTGTGTCTGAGGCCATATTTGAACTCAGGTCCTCCTGACTCTAGTGCTGGTGCTCTATCCACTGCACCACCTTGCTGCCCTGAAACTAACTACTTTTTGAAGAAGACTGTGCCATTTTTGAGTAGTTCTAATTGCTGGGAAGCTTTTTAATCCTTAGAGCAGAAACCTTCCTTTCTGAAATTACCAACAACTCTTCTTAATTTCTTCAAGGGGAGCAAATACAATCCTTATTTCATACCACAGCTCTGCAAGTACTTGAAAACAGTCACTGTGTTCCCCTTAAGTCAAAGGTTCTTAACTTTCTTAATGGATCTCTTTGGCAGTTTGGTAGAGCCTATGGACCCCTTCTCAGAATCTCTGCCCAGTCAATGAACATTTATTAAATGCCTATTATGTGGCAGGAACTGTGATACAAAAGTTCTGGGGATAAAAAAAGAGGCAAAAGACAGTTCCTGCCATCAAGGAGTTTACAGTCTAATGGAGGAGACAACAAACAAAAATACATATGGGATAAATGGGAAATAATTAACAAAGGAAAGACACTGAAATTTGTTTGTTTGTTTTGCTTTTTGTTTTTAGGCAATTGGGGTTAACTGAAAGACACTGAAATTAAGAGAGGTTGGGGAAGGCTTCCTGGAGAAGGTAGGATTTTAGCTGGGACTTAAAGGAAGCCAGGGAGGTCAGTAGTCAGAGAGGAGGAGGAGGGAGAGAATTCCAGGCATGGGGGATAGCCAGAGGAAATGCCCAGAGCTGAGAGATGGAGTGTCTTATTTGTGGAGGAGCCACAAGGCTAACATCACTGGATCAAAGAGTATGTGTTAGGGAGTAAAGTATAAAAAGACTGGAAAGTTAAGAGTGGGCTAGGTTCTGAAGGGCTTTGAATGCCAAACAGACCATTTTGTATTTGATCCTGGAGGCAATAGGAAGCCACCCGAGTTTACTAGTAAGGTGGACCTGCAACTTAGGAAAATCACTTCAGTGGCTGAATGGAGGATGGATTGGAGTGGGAAGAGACTTGAGGCAAGCAGAGCTACCAGCAGGCTACTGAAATAGTCCAGGTGTGAGGTGATAAGGGCCTGCACCAGGGTGGAGGCAATGTCAGAGGAGAGAAGGAGGTATATTGGAAAGATGTTGTGAAGGTGAAATTGATAGGCCTTGACAACAGCTTAGATATTGGAAGGGTAGGGAGTGTGAAAGACAGTGAGGAATCTAGGCTGACTCCTAGGTTGTAAGCCTGAGGGACTGGGAAGAGAGTGTTTTTCTCAACAGTTAGAGAAGGCAGGAGGAGGGGAGAATTTAGAGGCAAAGATAATGATTACCATTTGAGATTCTACTGGACATCCAGTTCGTGGTGTATGAGAGGCACTTGAAGATGTGAGATTGGAGGTTAGCAGAGAGTTTGAGGCAGGATAGGTAGATTTAAGAATCATCAGCATAGAGATGGTAATTAAATCCATGGGAACTGCTGAGATCACCGAAGTGAAGTAGTATAGAGGGAGATGAGAAGAGGGCCCAGGAGAGAACCTTAAGGGACAACATACAGTTAGAGGATGTGATTTGGAAGAGGATCCAGTAAAAGAGCCAGAAAAGAAGCAGTTAGATAAGCAGAGGAGAATTTGGAGAGAGTGGTGTCTGGAAAACCTAGAGAAGAGAGTATCAAGAAGGAGAGAGTGATCAACGATGTCAAAGGCTACAGAGAGGTTAAGGAGACTCCAAAATATTCCTCTCCTCTCCCCTTCTGAAGGAGCCATCCCTAGTAACCATGAATAAAACAGAAATAAAAAGATCAGCACAGGTAACCAATAGACCAAGTCTTAGTATGTTCAATGTACTCTCTCCAGTTTGCATCTGCTGCTCTGCCTGGTTTCAACTCCACAGAATAAGATGCCCTGACCCTGGGTACTCTCTGGTGTCCTGTTCCCCTCCACCCCCTTTTCCTGTCTCCTTTTGTGTGCTGCTTCCCCTTTTACACTGTAAGCTCCTTGAGGGCAAGGATTGTCTTTCTTTTTTACTAATTGTATCCCAGGCACTCAGCATAGTACCTGGCACATAGTAGGCACTTAATAAATATTTATTGCATTGGATTAGATTGGAATGTTTTAAATCCTTAGTCCCCCAACTTCTGCACAGAAGGGAAGGAGGTAAATTTTTATTTCCTCTCTCCTTTGTGGCCAAACTTGATCATTATAATTAAAAAGCATTCCGTTTTGCTTTGCTTTTTTCCCCCTTTCAATTAATATTTGTAGTCATCATGTATATTGTTTACTTGGTTCTGCTTATTTCAGTTTGCATTAGCATATGCAGTCTTCCTCAGGCTTTTTAAAATTCTTTATATTTGTCATTTCTTATAGTATACTATTTTTATATAATTTTAATAGTATACCATTTAATATTAATATTACTAATTTAATATTCTTTTAAATTAATGTACTGTACAATTTATTTAGCTGTTCACCAGCTGAGGAGTATCTATATAACATAACAGTTAGTAAGAGCTAAGAAATGGAAATGAGGTGGGAATTTTCATCAATTGGAAAATGGTTAAACAAATTGTGATATGTGAATTTAATCAAGTATTACGGTGCCGTAAGAAGCAATGACTACAAAGAACGCAGAGGAAGACTTGTATAAATTGATACAAAGTGAAGTAGGCAGACAAGGAAAACAACATATACAATGACCACAATAAAAAAAATGAAGCCAAAGACTATGTAATTGTAAAAATCAGGCCTAAACCTCAAAAAGAGATAGAAAATGCACATTTCTCAGTTCAGAAAGAAGTGTTGTTATCAGGGGAAAAAATGGCTTTCTGGGGAGGAAAAAGCAAAGGATATATTTGTAATTAAAAGTGATGAAAAGCAAAAGACAGCAATAAAAATTTTAAAAATAAAACATGGCACCAGAGCTGAACACAGTATTCTAAATGTGGTCTCACAGAGTGCAACAGGGCTATTACTTCTTTTGTTCTAGACGCGGTTTCTTAATATGGCTTAAGATTCTTTTTTTTTTTAAAATTTATAGCAGTTCTTTTTGTGGTGGCAAAGAACTGGAAATTGAGGCAATGCCCACCAATTGAGGAATGGGTAAACAAGCTGTGATATATGATTGTGTGGAATACTATTATGCTATAAGAAATGACAAGGTGGATGACTTTGAAAACACTTAGGAAATCTTATACGCACAGATGCAAAGTGAAGGGAGCAGAACCAGGAGAAAGAACGTTGCACACAGTAACAGCAATATTGTAAGATGATCAATTGTAAAAGGCTTAGTTACTCTGATCAAGACAATGAGCCATGACAATTCCAAAGGATCCATGATGAAAAATGTTACCCATCTCCAGAGAGAGAATTGATGAACTTTGAGTGCAGACTGAAGCATAGTTTTTAAACTTTAAAAAATTTTTCTTGTGTTTTTTTTTTGGTATGTTTCCTTTTGCAACATGACTAAGATGGAAATATGTTGTATATGACTTCATGTGTATAATTTGTATCAAATTGCTTGTCTTCTCAAGGGGTGAAGGAATTGCAGGAAGGAGAGAAAGAACTTGGAATTCAAATTTTTAAAAAATGAAAGTTAAAATTTTTTTTAACATGTAATGGGGAAATATTTGATGAAATAAATATATATTTAAAAAGATTTTTAAAAAAATTTCTATTGCTTTTTAAAATGCCAACACACTACTAACTCCTTGAGCATGAAGCTCACTAAAATAACCATTAATAAAAAAACAAAAATAAAAACAAGAATTGCCATCTAGTCATACTTCCCATTTTGTATATGTGAAGTTGATATTTTTACCCTAAAGGTAAGAACTTATGTTAATCACTATTACATTTCAGTTTGTTATATTTACCCAAATATTCTAGGCTGCTGAAATTTGAAACCTGATTTTCACTTAATGTGTTTGCTATCCCTCTCAAATTTGATGAACATGCCAACTAGACCTTTATGCAAGTTATTAATGAAACTTTTAAATAGCTCAGGGCCAACAAGAGATTCCCTAGGGTACTCCACTAGAGACATCCCTTTATATTGACACTGACCTGTAAGTGATTGCTCATCAACTCTGATCTTTCCATCATTTCTAAAGTAATCAACTTTGCCATCATCTTGCTCATCTCTACTTTGTCCGCCAGGATAACAAAAGATTCAGTCAAATGTTTTGTCGAAATTTATATACATTATAATTCCTATGGTCTAGCAGCCTAGTAACTGTGTCAAAAGGGGAAGTGAAGTCAGGTTGCCATGATCTGTGCTTAAGGAAGGAATACTGGTTCTCTGTGATCACTGCTTCTTTGTCTAGAGTTCTGAAGTTTTTCCATTTTTTTTCTCATTACTTTGCGATGGTCATCGTGTGAATTTTCCTTTTGGTTGTGTTTACTTTGCTCTCTGCCCCTTCATATAAACCTTCACAAGTTCCTCTCAATTGTTCATATTCATTGTTTGTTATGATTTTCCATTACATTCATGTATCACAATTTATTCAGCCATTCCCCAACAGATGTTTGCCCAAAGTACTTCCAGTTCTTTGCTACTAGGAAAAGGGCTATTATAAGTATTTTTGCATATATGGGACTTTTCTCTTTTGCCAATTTGTCAGAAAAGTGGAAGTGAAGATGGTTGTTCTGGATAGAAGCTGTATTAGATGACCTCTGAGGTCTCTCTCCTCCAATTCTGTAGCTTAAGTGCATGAAAGCAAATACTTTTGAGTCCCCATTTATTAAGCTGTACTTCATGGCCGAGGTGACAGAAAAGTATAGAGTTTGGGTATGTCATGAACTCTGCCCTCATGAAGCTTATAGTCTAGTAAAACTTAACAAGTCTTCATGGAGAAGGGAAAGGAAGAGAGCAAATATGTCTGGGTATAGACCCCCAAGGAAGCATCTATAGGCTGAAGCCAGGAAGAGGCTCTCAGTTAATTTCTATAACTCTTCACTCACAAGCACAGGAGGAAGGCTTTTGGGGGGCGGAGAGGGAAGAGACTTAGGAAAACACTCACACGCAGAGTAGTAATCTAAGATTGGGTCCTTGCAGAAGGACTTGAAGCGCCAGGTGACCACCACGTCCTGCAGCTGGGCAGATGTGGTATAATCACACTTGAGGACGATGGAGGCAAACAATGTGACGTAGCGTTCGGTATCCTGCACCGTCACCAGCAAAGAGAGGCATCCTGAAGCCAAGAACACATGAGGAAAAAAAGTGAAGTGAGATGAGAGACCCTGAAAGGAGTATGAGATAATTTCCAAAAGAACAACAGTGAATATTAAAGGCTGATTGACTGACTGTATGAAATTCACTACCATCAGCAGGGCTTCATGGAGTGGTGGGAAAAACATTGAATTTAGAGTCAGAGGACCTGGATTTGAATCTTGGCTTGGTATCTTAAGGCCTGCAGGACCCTGGGCAAGTCACTTAATAATGTCCGTGGGTCTCAGTTTCCTCACCTGTAAAATGAGATTGGGTTAGATTACCTCCAAGACACCTTCTAGTTCTATATGTAAGAACCTGTGATCCCAAGTATTTATCAAATTATTTGGGAAATGCTATTACCTGGGTTCATGGTAGAGATACAAAAAGAACAAAAAAGGTTTCTGATCCGAAGATCTTAAAAATCTAGTTTAAGCTAGATGGCATAGTGGATGGATTGCTGAGCGTGAAGTCAGGAAAACCTGAGTTCAAATCTAGCCTCAGACACTAACTAGCTGTGTGACCTTGGGCAAGTCATTTAACCTCTGTCTGCCTCAGTTTTGTCATCTGTAAAAAGGGAATAATAAAAGCACCTACCTCCCAGAGTTCTCGTAAGATTAAAAATGAGGCAATATTTGTAATGGGCAGCTAGGTGGTGCAATAGATAGAGTGCTGGGCCTAAAGTCCATATAGTTTTCTTGGCAGGGATATCGGAAGGTTTTGCCATTTTCTTCTCCAGTGGATTAAGGCAAACAAAGGTTAAATGACTTGCTGGGTCATGCAGCTAGTGCCTGAAGCTGGATTTTAACTCAGGTCTTCCTAACTCCAGGCCCAGCACTCTATCCACTGAGCTACCTAGCTGCCCCTGGCACATAGTAGGCACTGAAGAAGTACTTATTCCCTCCCCTTCCTCCCTCTCTCTTTCTCTGTTATTATTATGATTATTGATAGTAGTGGTGGTAGTAGAAAAGATGGAGCATCCATGTATGAAAAGAGCTATCCCCCCACGAGTAGGAGGAATGCTCTCCCTCCTCATCTTTCCTTCTTGGAACCCCCTAAAGGCCCAGATCAAGTGTCAGCTCTTTGAAGAGGCCTTTCCTGATTTTCCCAAACTGTCAGTGGCCCCCTCACTCCAAACACTGCTAATTACTTTTTTCTATATTAGATATTTCCTGATCCATGGTTCTAGCCACCCACATAGAATCAAATTTCATCTTTGAATGTGTATCCCCAGGATCTAGCACCATTCCTAGTACTTGAAGTCACTGATTTATTAACAGGAAAAGAATTACAGAATGAGCTATGACAGCAACTTGGAGCCAGAAGATTTGAGCTTGGCTTTTCTGTCACTTACTGGCTGTGTGACCGTGGCAAATTAATCTCTCTGAACCTCAGTTTTCCCATTTGTAAAATGCCATTCCCCTCCCATAGGGTCATCATGAGGAACAAATAAGACAATGTATATAAGGGAAGCTAGGTGGCACAGTGGATAGAGTGCTGGGCCTGGAGACAGGAAGACTCATCTTCCTGTGTTCAAATCTGGCTTCAGACACTTACTAGTTGTGTGACCCTGAGAAAGTCATTTAACCCTGTTTCCCTCAATTTCCTCATCTGTAAAACAAGTTGGAGAAGAAAATGGCAAACCACTCCAATATCTGTGCCAAGAAAATCCCAAATGGGGTCTCAGAGTTGGACAAGAATAAACAACAACAAATAAAAGGTACTCTGTAGCTATAAGTTATCATATAATATAAATTACATTCATTAGTATTGAGGAAACAGAATGAAAGAGTAATCAGAGCAGGGCAGTAATCAGAAATGGTATCCTGGAGCCAAGCTTTTAATTGGGTTTTTTAAAGAATGAAAGGTTTAGAAGGACAGGAAATGAGGTAGGGTTTGGGAAAAGGCATCTCAGAGTAAAGTGAATAACACGGGGAATACAGATGGGAAAGATGTGCAGGTGATGGAATTTGTTAATTATATGCAAGGGAATACAAGCTGGCTGGCTTGCC
The DNA here is from genome assembly GCF_003287225.1 of Phascolarctos cinereus. Classification (NCBI taxonomy): domain Eukaryota; kingdom Metazoa; phylum Chordata; class Mammalia; order Diprotodontia; family Phascolarctidae; genus Phascolarctos; species Phascolarctos cinereus. The sequence continues at coordinate 113,799,445 of NW_027556098.1, forward strand.
AGGACTCTGAGTTAGGATACTCAAGCCCCAGTTCCACCAGAGACTTACAGTGGCCTCGGTCAAAAGACCTGTACTTTTTGCCTGTGATTCCCACACTAGGCAGTGCTTATTATTCCTTCCCAGGGATATTAGGAAGATCCCTGGGTAGAGGCTGGGTGGGCTTTCCTGTAACAGACTGGGGAGATTCTTAAGCCATTGAAGGAACTTTCTAAAATGATTAGTCAAGAAGTGGGGGGGAAAGGTCATAAGGGAATGAAACAAACTGGGGCACTTTGGTGGAGTTACTCTGTACAAGGCAAAGGGCACTTGTTTTGGGGTAAGAGGAGTAGAGTCCAAATCCTGACTGGCACTTACTACTTTTCTAAACTTGGGCAAGCCTCTTAATCTATCCTGGCTTCAGTTTCCTCCTCTTTAAAATTTGGGTGTTGGACTACATGACCTTTAAGGGTTATTCCAGCTCTAAATCTACGTTCAATTTAATATGCACTTAAAACAACAAACTACGTATAACAGAAATTGACCGTTTCATATGCACTCTTGTTCTTTTTACACCAAAATGTTCATGCTTGTTTAGGACTGTTTAGTACACAATAAAAAGGAAGATTTAAATTACATAGAAAAGAAATGATTGGTGAAGGAAAGCAAGACAGACATAAATAAAAGAATAAAAAGCTGATGGAAGGAGTCGAGACTGGGATGGGGTATATGTGTCTATCAGAGAAAGAAGGAACAAAGAAGAATGGAAGAGGAAACATAAGTATCCAGATTCTGGGATATAATTGCACTTGGGTGAATATAGGAGACAACAGACAGAGGAAGAATTTGTCAAGAGAGAATATATTAACAAAGTAGGGAAGTAGTTATAATAAAGTTCAGCACCGGGAAGGAAAAAAGAGATGGGCTCATCTACTGCCTCCCATGAGTGAGATGCCCGTCGATTCTTCTAGAAACTCAAGTTTTTAGAACTGTTAAACTCAAGTGTTTACTGCCAAATAAGTTAGCCAACAAACATTAAGTCCCTGTGTCCTTGTTATGTGACACACAAGAAGCCTTGTCTTCAAGAAGTTAATGTGTGTGTGTGTGTTTGGGGGTGGGGGTTGGAACGAGACATATAATATGGGATAGTCCATGGTAACATAACAAATACTTATTATGTCTACAATATTGCATAATATTGTGTTGTACTGTATTTTGCATATTTATTCTGTCTATAACATTGTATAATAAATGCAATATTGTACATTGTATTTATTATGTATACAATATTGTGGGTATATATATTCACATACCACAGTATATATACTATGTATTTTCATATATATACATTTACACAATATATTTAATACATTATTTATTCATCACATTTATTCTATTCCATTAAATATTATTTATGTATTTATTGTGTTTTATGTTTTACACAATTTTTATATTTCTATATTTCTCTCCACACACACTGTACTGAAGGTTATATGAATGGTAAGGAAAATGTGTTATCATTATTTAGAGGACAGAAGGAGTCAGGGTGAAGGAGGAGATGGAAGGAGGGGGAGGAGGAGGAAGGAGAAAGACAGAGAGAGAGACTCCTTCCAGCTGGGGTGGCATCTGAGCTGGGCACTGAGTGTGGGTAAGACGGTGATAGACAGATAAAGGCTAAGGAAGAGGAAGGCATTCTAGGCATAAGGAACAGCATGAGCAGAAGTGAGGTAGTTGCAAAACATAAGGATGATGAATAAACCCATTTGGCTTCAGAAGAGAGTTTGTATAGTGGAAGATAAAAGCACAAGGGTAGGTCATAAGATCACAGATTTTGAGCTGGAAGGAATTCAAAACCCCTCATTTTACAAATGAGGAAACTGAGGCAAAGAGAAGCTAAATGACTTATCTAAGATTGAATGAATATTAAATGCCTGAAGTGGGATTTGAATCCAGGTCTTCCTGACCCCAACTCCAGTGCCATTAATGTTTTGACCAGGTTTTTGCACAATTAGAGCTAAGTATTACTGGTGACTATGTGAAGGATGCTTTGGAAGTAGGAGTGTTGTATTAATATGTTGGTTTTGTTGAAATGCTTATATTTTTACTTCTTTGCTACAATGGGTGACTGTGGGTCAAAGTGGGAAAAGGGATATATTAGGAAAAAATGAAGGTGATATAAAAATCAAAGACAAATGTAGAAGGAACTGGAGGTAGGGGATGGGTTAGGAGGCTATAATAGTACAACAAAGGGGTAATAAAGTCTTCATTTCTGACAGAAATACAACCAAGAGATCAGATCATTTAAAAGAAACTTCCTATTTTTATGCTCGATTTCTGACAAAAAACAGTCCTGTGGTTTCCCTTTCTATTGACCTACAGACAGGCTCTCTCATCGTCAGCCAAGCTAACGGCGTCTCAGTGGCCATGTTGGGTGTTGGGAAGTCAGGGATAGAAGTTACTCAGTCTAAGGATCAGGTCCAACTGTGGCCAAAATTCTAAGTCTGCAAAGTTAGTCTAGTATCCTTAGCCTCCCACTTATCTCTTCTCAGAGGCCCAAAGCCTTTCCCTCCTTCCATCTATGAAAAGTGCTCAAAGGAAAAGGGTCTGATAAATTAATTTATCCTAAAGTATTGCCAATCCGAAGTGGGACCACCCTGCCCCTAGCAACCCTCCCCCACATCACCGCCTCACCCTGCCACATGAATACCAGAGAACCAGAGTCAGAAATTTTAACTACCTGACCCCTGTCTTAGGAATGATTATAAGAAGAATAATGTTTCCCATTTCTAAAGCACTTTACGATCCACAAAGCATTTTTGACATAATAATCCAGTGAGATATTGATGTTCTTACTTTAAAGATGAAGGAAAATTCACACAATCTTAATAAGAAACAAAGCTTTGGGGCAGCTAGATGGTGAAGTGGATAGAGCACCTGCCCTAGAGTCAGGAGGCCCTGAGTTCAAATCCGACCTCAGACACTCATAACACTCATTAGCTTTGTGACTCTGGGCAAGTCACTTAACCCTGATTGCCTCGCAAAAAAAAAAAAGGAAAGAAACAAAACTTTAAACATAGGATCTACTATGTAAGTGATTTTGTGGTGTTTGGTTTCTAGAGAAAACTGCAAAACAGGTGAAATAAGCCTTTGGGGCCTTCCCACCCCACTTTCTGCAACTTTTCTCATCATCTAGTTAGACCTCCCTTTCTCTTCCTCCTAGATTCTGAGAAAGGCTCTTTGTATGACTTGAGCATGGTGTTATAATGATATATTGGGGGAAGTCTTGAAACATTTGACATTTCATTGATTTCAGATGTTTTTTTAAAAAAGGAGCTCCTCTCTAGTTTGTGTGAGATGTTCTTGGTAAACAGTAACACTACAATTATTTGTGAAGTACCTACTACATGCAATGCACATGTGATGGAGGGATATTAAGGCTGAACCAGAAATCAGAAGACAAAGGTGATAGGGTGGTATTGCTGTAAATGCACTGGATGTAGAGCTCCAAATACCCGAGTTTAAACCCTGGTGTTGTCACTGAGTGACCTCAGACGAGGTCCTCTCCGGGCCTCAGTTTCCTCATTTGTCAAATGAAGGGGTAGACTAGGTGATTTTGGAAGCCCTTTCCAGTTCTAAGTCTATGATCTTATGAAGTTCATTAAATTATACAAATTTGCCCCTTTTCTGTCTTTCCCTAAATAAAAATTTGCTTTCCTTTATTACCCAGTAACAAGGAAGAAGGAAACTCATCTACTCAGTTTGGAGTAACCCACACAAAAATGTAGATGACGGATACTTGATACCCCCAAGGATATTTGCCTTTAAAAAAAAAAGAGCTTTAACATTCTTTAAAATTATGTTTTATTTTCAATTAACAAGCATTTTTTTCCCTCACCTCTCCTCCCCCCAATTAAAATGAAAAACAAAAACAAAACTCTTTAAACAAATATGCAAGCAAAGCACATTCTTCATTGACCACATGTGAAAATGTATGTCTCATTCCATACCGTTAAATCAACCACCTCTTTCAGGAGGTGGGTGGGTAGCGAGCTTCATTATCTCATTTTTGGAATTGTGGCTGGTTTCAGAAGTGATCAGTTCTTAAGTAGAAGAGCAGAGTTTTTAGCAATCCTCCCCCACATCACCACCCCACCCTGCCACATGAATACCAGAGAACCGGAGTCAGAAATTTTAACTACCTGATCCCTGTCTTAGGAATGATAATAAGAAGAATAATGTTTCCCATTTCTAAAGCACTTTATGATCCACAAAGTGTTTTTGACATAATAATCCAGTGAGATATTGATGTTCTTACTTTAAAGATGAAGGAAAATTCACACAAATAGCGGCAGAGCTGAAATTTGACCCCACTTGAGGCCAATCCTCTTTCTACTACCCCTTTGGTATAATATCTGCCTTATGCAATGCATGAGGGATATTTTTGTGGGATAGAAATTGCCCTCGAAGTCACCCCCTACTCTGTCTACTGGTTAGGCTGACCCTGCTTATTTTCCTGGCTCTGTCCGGTGGGGCTGGTCCTGTCCTCATCACAAAACCTCCTAGGATGCAGCACAGCAATTGTGTAGGTGAGCTGTGGAGCGAGGAGTAACACATGAACACCTTTCTCTCTCCTCTGCTCCTCTCCTACAGTTTCCCTGGATTTCTCTCAGACACACAGTGATGTCCAGAAACACAGATACAAATGTGGGGGGGTTCCACTGTGTGGGCATACAGGTACGGGGACAAATCCTGGGGACAAATGGCAGTTGTGAACCAGGGAAAGCGCAGACATGAAGAGGCCAACTCCAGAAGCATGCCAAGAGACAAGGCGGGAACACCACCAGCAGGTCATCGGACACCTGCCTGCTACTGTTTCCCTTTTTCCCGATCTGATGAAGGGCATTTCTGCCAACACCCTCTGCACCTGGAAATTGTGCCTAGTGACTTGGCATCATAAGAGTTTTCCCAGTTGTGAAAATGTCACTCAATTTTGTGTTGCACTGGACCTGTGTTATCATAGGTAAAGAAAATGCTCCTAGAGAAATTCCAATGCAGATCAACCTAGAGATTGGCCTAGAGCACTGAGAGGTCTGGCTATATTCTCACAGTCACAATGCTAGAATGTATCAGAGCCAGGACTTTCCCGACTCCAAGATCAGCCACTCCCCTAGGCTTCTCATCCTAACGTGTGAAGATTTACTTGTAAGACTAAAACATCCCCTGTACACATATAGGATCATACATACACATAACTGACAGGCAGTGGCCTAAACTTTCGCAAGCCTTGGCAGGGGGACCCTACAGCACAGATAGGTGCATCTACTGCTTATCTCTTTTTTGCTAATTTTTTCACACAGAATATGCATGGCACGGAGGGTAGGATGGGAAGACTGGTTGTGGACTGGTTCTTTCAGGGTTGAATTTGAGATAAAAAACCCCACCTGGTTCAAGGAATTTAATCCAGTATTTTGGGAGAGGAGAAGATTTTGGTATAGAGATTAGACATAGTTGGTGGAGAAGTGGAAACAGTCATTTGTTTTCCCACAACCTCTGCAAGAAAGGCAAGGCCCAATGGGTGAGGTTAAATATTTGGGAGGAATCATCACATAAGGTTAATTAAACTCATCCTTTCATTCATTAACTCAACAAATATTTATTGAGCACCTGTTACATTCAGGCAACTCTCCTTAAGCAGAGTAGGTGCTTAATAAATGTGTGTTGACTTGATTTTCAAGCCGAGAAAACTTTGTTTTTTTCTTTTTAAGCCTGGACATCTTTGAAAATTTCTAAGTACCAAGACCTCTAGGACAGTCACTACATCCTTATCTAAGATAGGACAGAAGGCTATGCAAACAAAAACCTCTGGCCCTTTCCAGCAGCAAAGATTTGATTACTGTGCCTGGAGGAAGAGATAGAAAGGGCAAGTGTTAGTGCCCAGTGGTAGGACAGATAGGAGGATGGCTGGATGGAATGAGATAATTGGTCTGGTCTGGGAACAGCTAGAGATAATGGGTCCGGGGAGGTTTCACTCACTCTGCTCAACGATTAGCACAGCCCCAGGGCAAGAGTTCTAAAACTCAGGGAGGTTTAACAATACAGCAATTTTATACTTTACAACAAAAGTAATCTTAATACTTAATGATATCCATAATTGTAATTTTGCTATAATACCACTAGGTAGAAATGAGTAAACATTTAAGTAAATGATGATAACTGCAGCCACAGAACCCAATTGCTTCATTTTATAAGTGAGAAAACCCACAAGAGTGGCTTGTTTTGCCCATAGGGTCAGTAAGTAGCAGAGTTACTACCAGGACCCAGGTTCTTTAACTTCCAGTCTAGTGCTTTTCTTTTTTTGTTTTCTTTCTGTTTTTGAGGCAATTGGAGTTAGGTGACTTGCTCAGTCACAGACCTCGTAAGTGTTTGAGGCCGGATTTGAACTCAGGTCATCTGACTCCAGGGCTGGTACTCTATCCATTACACTACTGGGCTGCTCCATCTAGTGCTTCTCTTGTGGTTTCGTCCTTCATTCTGGTAGAGGACCATGACATCAGGAAAATGATGACATGAATTGGATTTGAGTGAGAGAGGGCTGTGCAAAGTCACCAGCCTCACTCTCTCCTCCAGAGCCATTTGGGTCCAGTGGCCAGATATCGATCAGGATGACTGGAGATGGCCCAGGATGCAGTGGGAGATCTTGACATTTTTAAGCTAAGGTCTTTTCAGGTTCTTACTTTGATTGAGGCAACACCTATTCATTAAATAGGCCTGTTTAAGAAGTGAGGCAAGGGATGGCCCCTTTAATTAAAAAAAAAATCAAACTGGGAGGGGAAGATCATCAGGGTTGCTGGCCAAAAGTGCTTTAGTAACACATTACATTCAATATTACTTTTACAGAGCCTAACCAAAGTTGGAAGGGGGGTAGGGGGAGTGTCATGAACAGACAAAAAGAATCAAGGGATGGGGGGTAGGGGAGTAGGTGGGGGGTGTGGAGGAGGGGGTGGGGGTGGTAACCGAGTAGAAGCTGCTCTGATGCCTCTCCAGAACCCCCTGGCTCCATATCCCATGAGGACCCAGGTGACTCAGCCTCTCCACTTCTCTGTCAATGGGTTTCTATGATACAGATACTCCCAGATTCAAGGAACATAGTACTTAGATAAAAGGAAAAACCCTTGCACCAAAACAAAATTTAATTTTCTTTATTTAATCAAATTGCTTTCCTTACATTTAGCACTAAGGTATGATTAAGTTGTTTGGTTTTTTTTTAAAGGCAATTGGGGTTAAGTGACTTGCCCAGGGTCACACAGCTATTAACTGTGTAGGGTTGGATTTGAAGCCAAGTCCTCCTGACTCCAGGGCTAGTGCTTTATCCACTGTGCCACTGAGCTGCCTTTGGTATGATTGATTCTTGATGGAGAACATGTCAGTGGGGCACTGAGAAGGTCTTGGCTGCCTAAGAAGCAGTAGCCTCATTAGCAGAGGCTTCTGCCCATCCCTGAAATTGAATTGAAGGTAGATTTAACTCTATTTGCCCTGGACACATTCTGAGCTCTTGCCCTGGGAACAAAAATTGCTATTAGAGCATGTGATGATCCACAGAAGGAGATCAGGCTATTTAGTTTAAAGACAAAACTTGGGAAGTACTGATCTGAATGAAGATTATCCTCAATAAGGGCTGTAATGGGGAAGAAAGATTCTATTTATCTTGCAAGGCTCCAGAAGGCAAAAGCAGGAAAGTAATTGGCTTTCCCTCAAGGGAAGGTTTTTAGCAAATCCTGGATAACCACTTGTAGGGTAAGATAGAGAAGATTCTTGCTCAGACAGAGCCTGAATGAGATGGTCACAGAAGTCCCTTCCAAGCCTGAACTTCTGTGACTCTTAGGGAAGAATACCAAGGAAGCTTGCTTTTGGAAAATCTTACACCTCTCCATTCTTTTTCTGTCTATCTTGTGGTTCCTTTTTCTCTCCCTGCCCTTAGCCTTTCTTCCCACCCCCAACCCAGCACCCTCACGCCATCCTCTGGTTATACCAATCTCCACACTGTGCTCTCCCTTCTATCTTTGATCTAAAATTACCACTCCACCCTTCTTCCTTTCAATCAATCTTCCCTCAACCCCAATCAAAACACCCACTCTCTCTCCCTCTCTCTCCCTTTTTTTTTTTGGTGAGGCAATCGGGGTTAAGTGACTTGCACAGCTAATAAGTGTCATGTGTATGAGATTGGATTTGAACTCATGTCCTCCTGACTCCAAGGCCAGAGATCTATCCACTGCGCCACCTAGCTGTCCAACACCCGTTTTCTTAATACAGATCCTCTTCTTAGCTGAGGTTATATTCTAAAGGTTTCAGAAAAAAGAAAAGCGCAAACAATTTTGTTAGGAAATTGCAAATAAAGAGAGAAAAAGAATAGGACTTGGGAATATAGCCATCTGCCCCTCCTCTACATTCTCTTTCTGCCTTCCTCCCATAATAAAAAGGAGGAAAAAGGCTGGAAGAAGATGAGGAATGTAGCTGTCTAACCTAGCCCTGATACTTTAACTCGGGCCTTGGCGGAGCAGTTGCTGCTAAAATGTGAAGTGAGCCAAACATATTTTTGTTGCCTTACCACCTCTTTGGGAATAATGCCAATTATTAATAATAAAAATGGTAAAATGGCTAACATTTGTTGCTGCTGCTTGTCCTTCATTCTCAAACAGCACCATGACAACAAGGTGATGCCATGACTTGTAATCGAATTGGATTTAAGTGAGGGAGGGCTGTGCACAGTCAACAGCCTCACTTTCTCCTCCAGAGCCTTCTGGGTCCAATGGCAGGATATAGATCAGATTTACAAATATTATCTCAATTTATTCTTACGACAGCCTTGGAAAGAAGATGCTATTACTATTCCTCCTGTACTGATGAGAAAACTGAGGCAGACAGAGAAGAAGTGACTCAGCCGTTGTCACACAGCTATTAAGTATCTGGGTCTGGATTTGAACTCAGTTCTTTCTGGCTTCAGGCCCAAGGCTCTATCCACTACTCCACCTAGCTGAATGAAGAACCCTGAAGCCAGAGATCCTTCCTGACTACAAAGCTCTAAGTGACTATACAGTTATTCCTTCCACATCATGACTTTCCCCATTGAAGTTTTGATATATTTCGGGTTGGCATAAAAAATTAAATGGGAATTTAAAAAAAGTTTTGTGGAAGTCACAGACAACACATGAAGGCCAACAGACAATAAAGAAAAAAAGTTTAGAAACTCAGAATTGTATGAAATATAGGAATGGTATTGTATTATATCAAGCCAAATTTTACAATAAGGTACTGTAAACACCCCATAACAGAAAAAGAAAAAGAGGCAGCTGGGTGGTGCAGTAGATAGAGCTCCAGCCTTGGAGTCAAGAGGACCTGGGTTCAAATCTGACCTCAGACACTTGAAACTTACTAGCTGTGTGACCCTGGGCAAGTCACTTAACTCTGATTGTTTCACCAAAAAAAAAAAAAGCAAAAAAAATCATGAAAAAAGAAAAAGAAAAAATTCAGGCTTCTCTGGTACAAAGGGAGGGCCAAAATTTTTTATACGGATTTTCCAGATCTCAGGGGTACCATGCTCCTAACCCCCATGATGTGGAAGGGATAGCTGTATATCTACCTGGAAAGGATCTTTCTTGGGACCAACATGGTCCTCCTTGGCCATGCCTGTACCCAGAAGTATTTACATGAAGAGATCTGCAATAACAATTATAACCGTCATTTACCAAACCACGTCCCCTTTGGTCACTGGTGTTATCTTCCTGCCAGAATGGGGAGAATACCTCCCTTAACCTCAATGTCTTCACTATTTAACCCTTGCCCAAGCAAGGACCCTGACCTTTTCTTTTTTAAAAATTTTTAAATTTTTAGGCAATTGGGGTTAAGTGACTTGCCCAGGGTCACATATCTAGTAAGTGTCAAGTGTTTGGTCTGAGGCCAGATTTGAACTCAGGTCCTCCTGACTTCAGGGTCAGTGCTCTATCCACTGTGCCACCTAGCAGCCCTGCCCTGACCTTTTCTTACAGCAGAGCTATTTGGGCTTTTGCCTGGAAGAACAAGTCTGGAAAGAAAGAAAAGATCAAGGCTGAGCAGGAGGAAGACATCAAGCTGGGCTTGGCTAACTGAATTCTCTGGAAAGTCTGAGACTGCAGCTAGTGAGTTAGTAGTTGTTTTCTGTGACCACACTCCTTGAGAGACCTTCTATCAGAAAAGATTCTAACTCCAGGCCGCCCCTCCTACAATGCTGGAAGAGGCTGAGATCCACAGGGGTGGGGAACCTTTGGCCTCCAGGCCACTCATGGCCCTCTAGGTCCTCAAGTGAGGCCCTTTGACTAAATCCAAACTTCACAGAACAAATCCCCTTAATAAAAGAATTTGTTCTGCAAAACTTGGACTCAGTCAAAAGACCTCATCCAAGGACCTAGAAGGCCACATGTGGTCTCAAAGGCCCAGGGTTCCCCACCCCTAGGGCTCTGGGTTGACTTCTCCTATTCGTTGTGTGGTGTCCTGGCTTTGTTGAATTTAATGACTGCTCCTCCCCCCCCCCCGCCCCCACCTTAGCCACTTCCTCCAATAAACAACTATTTACCAAGGAAAAAAAGATAGAATGGAAAAGCATTTTTAAAAGAGCTTACTAAACTACAAAGGAACAGCTAGGTGGTGCAGTGGGTAGAGTGCTAGGCTTAGAGTCAGGAAGATCTGAGTTCAAATCCAGTCTCAGAAACATCCTAGTCGTGTGACCTTGGACAAGTCACTTAACCTCTGTTTGCCACTAGAGAAGTTAATCAAACCACACCAGTATCTTTGCTTAGAAGACTCCATGGATGGAGGACCATGGGGTCACAAAGAGTCTGACACAACTGAAATGATTGAACAATGACAAGCAGCCACAAGCATGGTGCTAAATGCAAGGGATAAAATATAAAAGCAAAGACAATTCAAACCTTCAAGGAGCTTACACTCTAGTGGGGGGAGACAACAGGGGGATGGTGACCAGGGACAGGCAGTTTGGACTTAAAAGTAACAAGATGGTAAATGGGGCCATGGAGAGCAGACTGATACATCCCTTCCAAGAAAAATGGCAGAACTGATTTGATGGTGACTTTAGAACTAGAGGAGGGGAAGGTATCTGGGAGTGGGAGGAGTGGGGAAGTGGAGAATGTTGTGGGGACAGTGGTTGGGAGCAGAATGCAGAACGAATGGAACACAGCTGGGGGCTTCCTGCAATGGTGGGTCAGAGGATGCTGTCAGTGATGAAAACATGCATTTCCTGCCGTCTTACCCCAACACACTCCCAGTGACTTCAGGCACCTCTCTCTGACTGTCCACAGACCTGCATAGGCTTGCACACTAACAGCAAAATTCCCCTGGCAGCAACCAGGTGCTAGCCCATTAACAATTTATACTGAACTGTGAATGAGGATGAATTACCCAAGGTGACATTTTATTTTTAAGAGGAGCTAACTAGGTCTTGAATTCAAACGAATAGCTAGCTTGTAGAAAGTGCTCGAGAGGAGACAGTCATGCACAAATCCAACTCCCTCTCTCCTTAGTGCATCTGCCAGAGAATAAAATAAAAGAAGCTTTATAAGCACAAAACAAATAACCTTGACCTTCTCCGGCCCTTGGCAAACAGAACTCAGACGGAGGCAGTAGGCATGGCCTAGTGAAAAGAGGAGTCTAATGAGCCAGATTACAGAGACCTAGGTTCCGTTCCCAGCGCTAGCTCTGATACTCACTAGTTGTGTGACCCGGGGGCACTTGACGTAATCTCTCTGTAGGCCTCATTTGCCTCATCTGTAAAAAGGGAATTTTTGCAGCTCCTACCTAGCAGAATTATTTTGAGGAAAATACTTTTTAAACTTACCTACATGTATGTGTGTGTATGTATAAACTTTATATAAATATAAAAGTGAGCTAGAGGGACTTCAGAGACGTGGGCTCCAACCCAGTTATTTTATAGATGAAGAAACTCGGGTAAAATCGCACACAATGTATCGGTGACAGAAACAGGTCTATAATCCAGGTCTCCTGATTTCCAGTTCAGTGCTCTTGACACTTTGGTGTTCGATTAAAAATAAAGAAAAATGGGGTGAACTACAAGTAGGGAAATGATACAGTTGAATCAGATTACTTGGGAGAGTGAGAAGACGTCAGGTTACAGTGATCTGGCTTCTAGCAGACTCATTGGGAGAAGCCTGGGGACCTAACCGGTTACATGAGGCAAATGCGTATGGGGACACTTTAAAATGGCAGAACTGATTTGATGGTGATTTCAGAACTGGAGGGAAAGGTACTCAGGAGGTAGGGTGGGGAAAATGGCTGGGAGTAGGCAGGGGAATTAATGGAAGTTGATGTTTTACATTTTATCCTGTGTATAACTTGTTGATGCATGGTTTCCCCCCCATACTGTGTCCCCCATTATACTATAAATTCCTTGAGAGCAATGACTGTCTTTTGCTTTCCTTTGTATGTTTAGTGTGTAGTATAGTGCCTGATATATAGTAGGTACTTAATAAATGTTTACTGACTCACTCTTTGGTGTATTTCTCCTTTAAAGTACTTGAGAGGACATATTACATCCTGTATACCTGTAACTCCCAAGGTTGTCACATATGAGGTACTGTCCGTTGCTGGAGTGCTGAGAATGGGGAGGTGGAGGAGAGGGGAGAGAAAATAAATGTTTAATTAATTACTGAATTAATTGAAATTTGAAAAAGATGAAATTGAATTACTTTGAAATCAATTTATTTGTTAATTTAATGTCACTTGTTAACAGTTAACAAATTAATGTTATTTGTTAACCATTAATTTGTTAATTGAAAATGGATAAAGTTTTTTTTTTTCTAAAATAAAGGTTATATGGGCGCTAAGTGTCTCATTTCATTCCAAACCAATAGGTCCTGGCCCAAAACACCTTCCTTAAAAGAACTAACTTCACAGGACCATAACATATTAGAGATGGAAGCAACCTTACAACTCTTCTAGCTCAAAACTCAATTTACAGATGAAGAAGCTGAAGCCCAGTTAGGTACATTGACTTGCTCATGGTCCTCCAGGTAGTAAATGACAGAAACAAGATTCTAATCTCAGCCCACAGACTCTTTCTACTATGATAAGCAGCCTTCCATCCACCTCCCTTTTCAGCCTTGTATGTGAGGCCTGGCAATGCTTTGAATTTGCATACATTCTTTTTACGGGAGCCCTCACAACCTCCCTACATAATTCACATGAAGAAGTGGGAGAGGAGAGATAAACAATGGCAAAGAAGAGAGGATCATGGGAATAAGATATATAAGATAAATAAAACAGAGGGCAAAAGAAAGTGCATTCATCTCCTTAGAATTTCAAAGGTAGAAGGTACCTCTTTCATTTTCTATATGAGGAAGCCAAGGCCAAGAGAGATTTGGTGGTTTGCTAATGCCAGTGTGTGGGACAGCTAGATGGCTCAGTGGATAGAATGCCCAGCCTACAGTCAAGTCTTCCTGAGTTCAATTCTGACCTGACACTTACTAGCTGTGTGACCTTGGGCAAGTCACTTAATCCTACTTGCATCAATTTCCTCAACTGTCAAATGAGCTGGAGAAGGAAATGGCAAACCAAATAGGGTCACGAAGAATTGAAGATGATTGAAACAAGTGAACAACAACAAAACAATGCCAATGTCACCCAGCTAGTTAGTGAGAGAACCAGGCCTACTGAGCTCTCTCAAGTAAACCATGCCTTCTTCAGCTTTCCTTGCCTTTGGAAGGTTGTTTGGGGAGGTCTGAATGAGGCAATTAATTGGCACAGTGGATAGAACACTGAACCCAAGTCAGGAAGACCTGAATTCAAATCTTGCTCTAGATATTCTCCTACCATGTGACCTCAGGCAAGTCGCAAGCTTTCTGAGTTTCAGTTTCCTCTTCTATAAAATTGATGGCTTCTAAAGTCTCTTCTAACTTTAAATCTAGGATTCTAGTAAGCATTTCTATAGTACTTGAAAGTTTGCAAAGTGCTTTACAAGTATTGTATTATTTAAACCTCACAACAACTCTTGAGGTAGGTGCTATTATTCCCATTTTACAGATGAGAAAACTGAGGTAAACAGAGGTTAAGTGAGTTGCCCAGGGTAACACAGCTAGTAAGTGTCTGAGTCCAAATTTGAACCTGGGTCTCCTTGACTCCAGACCTCATGCTCTATCCACTACACCATCCAGCTGGCTATGAGTTTTTGAGTAGCGGTTAATAATAATAGCTAACATTTATATAGCACTTACTATATGCTGGGCACTGTGCTAAACACTTTACAATAAATAATCTCAATTTATCTCCACAACAATTCTGGAAGTAGGTGCTATTACTATCCTCATTTTTACAGTTAGAGGCACATATTAGAAATTCAGTTTTGGGTACCACCCTTTCTTTCTTGTCTGCTCTATATTTGGAAGTTTTCATTTTAGTTGATGTTTACTGAGTTTAGAATTTTTAAAATAGGAAAAAAATTTTCAAAGAAGACTTAAGAACTCTGATTAAGGATGTGGCCAACCACGATTCCAGATGAAGTAAGCTGCCCTCCTCCTGACACAAAGAGGGTGGACTCCAATTACAGGATGAGACATGTTTTCATGCACAGCCAATGTGAGGATTTGTTTTGCTTGACTGTGCATATTGTAGTTACAAAGACCCTGGTTTTCTTCTTTTCCTCAGTAGTAGAGGGGGGAAGGAAAGGAAAGTGAGGAATAGGCTTGGGGGAGACAGAGGGAGAAACTGAGGGTGGGAAGGTAGGACAGAGAAAGAGAGTTGACAGAGAAAGAAAAGGCGAGAGGGAGAAGAGAAAAAGGAAAGGGAAAAGAGGAAGGGGAAAAGAAAAGGGAAAGGGGAAAGGACAAATAGAAAGCAAAAAGTGAAAAAGAAAGAGAAAGAAGGAAAGGGAAAAGGGAAAGAGAAAAAGAGAAAGGGAAAGAAAAGGGAAAAGAAAGGGAAAGGAAACAAAACAAAACAAAACAATGAGTGTGTTGGATTGGATAATCTCCAGGATCTACAGTCCTATGCCTAAACTTTCCTAAAGTAGCAAGGCCGGGACTAGAACCCAAGTTCCCATACTTATAGGGTTCTAGAGCTAAAAGATACCTTAGAAATTATCTAGTCCAATTCATCCCATCTTTATCTTGTTTATACATAGTTGTTTGCATGGTCTTCCCCATTAGACTGGGAGCTCCTTGACAACAGGGACTATCTTTTGCTTTTCTTTGTATCTCCAGTGCTTAGCCCAGTGTATGGCACATAGCATGCTTAATATGTGTTTGTTGACTGACCCCAAACTTTACATTTAACAGATAAGGAAAATGAATCCCAGAAAGTACAAAGCTAAGTGCTTTGTCCCATAGACACCTCCAACTCAACATGTCCAAAACAGAACTCATTATCTTTCTCCCCAAGCCTAATCATCCCTCTTAACTTCATCATTTCCTTTAAGAGCTCTACAACACTTTTAGTGTTCCAAGTTCATAATATGAGTGTTAGCCTTAATTCTTCCCTCTTCCTTTCCCCATATTTCCAATCAGTTGACAAATCTTCATGGTTCTACCTTCACAACATCTCTTACATCTGAGCCTTTCTCACTATTCATGTAGCCATCCCCTTAAGTGAGGTTCCTATCACCTCTCATGTGGACTGTCAATAGCCTTCTAGTGAGAAAGTCTTCTTGCTTGCCCAATCAACAGACTCTGTTAGCTTCCTATTGCCTCTTGGAATAAATATAAACTCTTGTGTTTGGCTTTTAAAGTCCTTGGGGGTTAGCATATATTACTCTCCTTACTGCTTTCTATGGTCCAGCCAAAATGGCTATCTTGCTGTTCTCCCCTCTTTGTGTCTTTGCATTGTCTGGTCCCTATACCTGGGACATCCTCCCTCCTCCCACCCACTCTGTAGAATCCCTTAACTCCTTCAAGACACAATCCATAGGGGTAGCTAGGTGGCTCAGTGGATAGAACACCAGCCCTGGAGTCAGGAGGACCTGAGTTCAAATCTGGCCTCAGACACTTTTTAGCTTTTGCGACTCTGGGCAAGTTATTTAACCTAGATCGCCACTCTCCATGCCCTGGAAAAAAAAGACACAGTCTGAAGTCCATTGTCAATATGAAGCCTTTCCTGGTTCCTCTAACACTAGAGTTCTTCCCTCTTCAAACCACCATTTACTTTTTTTGTCTTTGTTTTGCATATACATGTGCATGGGCAGCTAGGTTGCATGGTGGATAGAGTTCCAGGCCTGGAGTCAGGGAGACTCATCTTCATGAGTTCGAATCTGACCTCAGACACTTACTTACTAGCTGTGTGACCTTGATCGAGTCATTTCACCATGGTTAGCTCACTTCCTTATCCCTAAAACAAGCTGGAGAAGGAAATGGCAAACCACTCCAGTATCTTTGCCAAGAAACCCCAAATGGGGTCAGACATGACTGAAAAATGACTGAACAACAATTGTCTGTGTACATGCCTGCCACAGTAGGATGTAAACTCCTCAAGAGCAATGACTGTTGCGTTCCTGTTTTTGTATCCTCAATGTCTAGCCAAGTGTCTGGCATATAGTAGGCACTTAATAAATGCTTGCTACCGATTTGCCCAAGGTCACTATAACCATTAAGTGGAAAGGCCTGAACTCAAACCTAGCTCCAAATCCAGTGCTTTCCTCCCCATTACGCAGTACTGCCTCAAGGCAAAAGACCACAGATGGAGGGTGAAGAGACTGTTCCAGAATAATGTCCTCTCCATGCTTTCAACATGTCTAAGGTGGAGGAAAAGATTATACAAACTCAACCACACACAGTTTATCTCTAATCTAGATAATTCAGCAGGTATATTTGCCAGTAGCAGTAATAAAATAATTACTTTAGATAACAATGTCAACAATTCCACAAGCACATTTTGAATTAAAAGGGAAGAAAGGAAGGACTTAATCTCTTGAGGTTTGAATTACACATGAGGGAAACTGACCAGCCACAATCCTTTACTTTCTCAGATTCCAACAAGCAGGTGTAGGAATACACAGTTGCACATAGAACAGACGTGCTTCTAGGCTTACTAAGTCATCCAGAGCTATGCCTAGATACTTCCTGGATCTTGTCTTTTGGGCAGCCCCAGCCCCACCCCTGTTACTTTTCCTTTTCCCTATCACCTACTTATACATTCCAGACTGGAAAGAACTAGCAAAGCCACTCATAACCCAGGAATGAATATGTCTTTTGTAGCAGCAGGAGTGTAGGGAAGCAGAACTTGGGAGTCAGGAGACCTGGTTTTAAGTCCTAGTTTTATTGCAATTAAAGATATGACCTTAGTTTCTCCATCTGTAAAATGGGAACCATTAACAATGCCTGAACAAAAGCATAGGTCTGAACTTGTCACCACTCTATTTGATAAATTTCCAATGGTCCCCTATTAACTCCAGAATCAGATATAAAGCCTTTTGGCATTTAAAGTTGTTCACAAACTGGCCCTTTGCGGCCTTTCTAGTCTTATCAAATGTTATTACTTTCCTGCCACTCCATCTCCAGTCTCAGTGCCTTTAACTGTTCCTCTGCCTAATGCCATGCCTGGAGTGCTCTGTTCTCTCACCCCTACTGATGGAGTATGAGCTTGAGCAGAGATCTTCACCCTTGCCCCAAAGGGAATCTGGCTCCCATTTGTCTACAGACCCCAGCTCCTTACCTCCCTTTGAAAGCCCTAGCCCCACCTTTTGACCTTACTCAGATGCCTTCCAGTTCCCTTCATTATCTATTCCCATTGTCTGTTCAATCTCTCAGACCTTCCAATTGGAATTCTCACCTAGACCCTTTTCCCAAAGTTACTTTAGAGTATATAAGATCTACCCCGGTCCCCATTCAGATGCTGAGAATCTCATGCCCAAAAGGCTGAGACTTCTCATGTCTGCTTGTCCTTTATGGGTATCACCTGGCCTATATGTTTTATCACTAATAAAACTTTTCCTCTGGCTGGAAGAAGATTTGAGTTGAATTCTTTCAGGCAGGGCCCAACGTCGCAATCTTGGGCATTCCCAGGAGCACCCCCAAACCTCTAGACCTCTTCACTACCTCTTTCTTAAACTTACTTTCCCTGCTTGCTTGGCTCAAAGCCTACCTTCAGTATGCCTTCCCTTGTCCCAACCACCAGCAGCTAGAGCTTTCCTTTCCTAGACCTACGTATTTACATTTAGATTCCTCCATCAGGATGAAAATTCCCTAAGGGCAGGGATTAGTTTCACCCCAACCATATCCTCCCCACCAGGCTCAGGGCTGGTAAATGCTTAATAAATACTTGACAGATTGTTAGGGTCAAGTGAAAGGATGTATATAAAGTGAAGTGCCATGTAAATGTTAGTGACAATGATGATGGTGGGGAAATTAATGACCAGAAGGAACCTCCAACAGTATATAGGGCAGGTGTTCTGTTGTTTATTTTTGTGTAGACCTGTGGGATCATGGACCTAGGGCTGGAAGGACCCTCTGATGCCATCTAGCGCAGCCCCCTCTTAGGGTAGATGAGGATATGGAAACCCAATGAGGTTACAGGGTTTGTCCTGGGTAGCACAGAGAGTAAGTGGAAGAAGCTGAAAGCCCAAGGCACTCTAAAGGAAGAAAGGCTGAGTTTAGATTAGCAACTGTTCTGCAATTTATAACCGTGAATTCCCTAGAGCCACTGAGAGGTTAAGTGATTTGCCCAGTGTCACACTGTCAGTATGCCATAAGCAGTACTTGAACCCAGATCTTCCCGATGCCAGGGTCTGCTCTCAGTCCACCATGCAACACCCTCTAAATCTGAATTCTGTTCTGTTTCATATTTAAAGGATACTTTAAGGCAGATTTTCTCCTTTCATAAGAGGTAGAGAAACAATTGGAAAAATTCATGCTTCTTTGAGTGTGGGCTTAATTGTGTATTTTGGGGAAAGCAGGGGCAGCTCTGTGGCCACACCTCTGTCGGCCTGCCTAGAGAAGCTGCTGGCTTGGGCGAAAAGCTTTGTTTGAGTGACTACCCTCAGCACTCAGTTCCTCCTGCACTTCTTTTGAGGAAGTATTAAGGAAATGTTTTCCCAGCAGCTGCCCAGGAAGTGGGTGGAAAGTTTTCATCCCAGGCTGGATGAAGACATAGAGAGAGAAAAAACATGGCATCCAGGCTAAGAGGCCCTGGGCAAAAATGAACTTTTCTCTGTACCACAAACATGCTGCATATGCAAACAGGAGAACTTCTTAACTGCATGTGTACAAAGACCTATCACAGAAAAATGCTATCCACTTTGGGAAAGAGAGAGAACTGATGAACTCCTGAGTGCAGATTAAAGCCTAACTTTTTTAATCACTTTATTTTTCTTTTGCTTTTTTTTTTCCAATCTGGCTAATATGGAAATATTCTGCATGATTTCACATGAATAATTAATATCATATTGCTTGCCCTCTCCATGGTGGAGGAGGTACTGGAGGGAGGGATAGAATTCAGAACTCAAAATAAAAGAAGAACGTTAAAAATTATTGTGCAATACAACCAAGTGCAAATTGGGGAAAGGAAAGAAAAACGGAAAAGGAGGAGAGGAGGAAAGGAATGGATGAGAAGAGAGGAGGGGAGGGGCACAGGGACAGGAGGGGAATATAGGAACTACTAGACCAGCAGTCAGAAAAGCTGGCTTTGAGTCTTGGCTCATTCTGTTAATTACCGATCTAAAACATCAGTTTCCCAATCAGTAAAATGGAAATAATCAGAGCTATCAGCTCTTGGCTGTGATACTTGTCAAAAATTTCAGACCTGTTTCCAAATCAAACCTGGAAAGAGTTAGTAGGCTTATCTCAGAAAAGTTTAGATACGTTTTCCTTTCCTTGACTTTATTACAAAACATCTCTTTTCCAGTTCCTTTCAACAAGAAGGCATAAATTAAATATCTGACTTCAGTGAAGTGGCTACAATATTGTGTTTGAAGTGTACACAGTATAGCATATAGTAAGCTACGAGTTGAAAAATAACAGTTTGGTTTTTCCTCTTCAAAATAGTTAGTTTGAAAGTTAATTAAATTATTTATAAATTTAAAGTGAAAAGAAAACATTTTAGAAAATAAATTAATTTTCAAATTTCATCTAATTCCACCTCATTTTCTTCTTTTTTTTTGTTGGGATCTGGGCCAGATTTATTTTTTAAGGGAAAGAACTAGAGATATTTTTATTCCTTATATCACAGGTAGTTGTATCAAATGAAATGATGTGTATGAAAGTACTCTGCATTTATAACTTTAAACCATTACATAAATGTGAGTTATCACTATTATTATTTTATTAATAAACTCAATATTTATGAGTGTCAGGTAAGTGCCAGCACTGCCCCTGGTATTGGGGGATGAGAGCTGAAGAAAGTCTAGCAAAATCTTGGCTCACTAGAAAACCTGAAGGTATGAATCATTCTGGATAGGTGTATTCTTCAAATTTAAAAAAAACCCAAACCCAAACTTTTTATATTTTGTTATTCTGAATTTGAAAAAACCGATAAGCATGAACATTTCCACACACCAGGAAGAATAGAAAGAGAGGACTGTTTATTTTAAAAAGGTATAATAAATTCAACATGTTAGTTTCAAAGCTGTCCTGCTTAACTGTGTTTCCCGCTAAACTTTCCTTTGCTCTTTTTTAAGAGAAATGTTTCAATGGACCTCTTTTCTTTCTTTTTTTTGGGGGGGGGATAGTGGTAATGCTATTATTCCCCTCATCCCTTTTCTCCTACTCTTCAACTTTTAAAAATTTTACCATCTAGAATACAATTCTTTCTTTAAAAATGTATGCAGATATGCCTATAGCCAAAAATAATCTATATTAACATAATTTTGTCTTGGGATGACACAGGGTCATTATAAGCATCAATTACTACTCTGGTAATTACACTGGTACCCTCAGAGGATGGGTCTGGGATGCTTTATTTTTTTTTCAAAGTGTATTTGAGGGTTTTTAAAAAGCAGTATTTCTATCTCTTCCCTTGTTGCCAGCCACTTCTTATTACTAACTGCACGTAAAAACCAGATAATTATGTACACAATGTGTCTAAGTAGGGTCTGAGTAAGGCCCGAGGGACTCTCCTATAGAGAGTATATGACTCTGGTGCAAGCTCTTTGTGCCATATTTTGGCTGCTCAAGGATCTTTTTTGGGCTAGAACACTAGGCTAAGGAGTTTGTATTTTGTTGTTGGTAACAAAAAGTCACTGAAAGTTTCCAAAAAGAGGAATGATGTCATTTTTTGGGACAACCAACTGGGCTATGGTAGATAGAATGTCAAGTCTTCAAGGACAAGAAGTTTTGCATAAAAGATCTAGATCTAGAGTTGGAAGAGATTTCAAAGGCTATCAAGTCCAGAGAAATTCAAGGAATCTGAACGAGCAGCAGAGGTGGGAGGTGAAGCCAGGTCCTTGTACTCTGTGACCATGGTCATTTCTACTGGGGGGGGGGGCTTTTTTTTTCTCTTTGCAGCCTCAGTGACTAGCATATTACCTTTTACATAGTAAGGTCATTTAATAAATGTTTGTTTAATTGATTTGAATAGATTTCAGGGAAAGAGAGGAGAGGGGGAAGAGGGGGAGAGAGAGGGCTACAGTGAGAGATGGGGGTGGGGGAGTAGAGATACTAAGAGAGGAAATTGAAAGAGAGTTGTAACTCCAGAGATCTGTAAGAAAAGGAACTGGTGAGATAGGCAGCTAAGTGGTCCAATGGATAGAGTGGCAGGCCTGGAGTCACAAAGACTCATCTTCCTGGGTTCAAATCTAGCCTCAGATACTTACTAGCTCTGTGACTCTGGGAAAGTAACTGCACCCTGTTTACCTCAGTTTCCTCATCTGTCAAAATGCGAACCAGAAGGAATTGGCAAACCACTCCAGTATCTTTGCTAAAAAAAACCCAGATGGGGTCATGAAAATTCAAACACATAGGGACAGGTAGGTGGCACAGTGCATAGAGCACTGGGTCTGGAGTCAGGAGGACCTGAGTTCAAGTCCAGCCTCAGACCAGATGCTTGATACTTACTAGCTGTGTGACCCTGGGCAAGTCTTTTAACCCCAACTGCCACACACACACACACACACACACACACACACACACAGAAAATTTGAACACATTACTGAAATGACTGAACAACAACATCAAAGTAGCCAATTGAATATGGAGAATGAAGTTAAAGGGGACTTTTCCTGACTCTCCCTAATTTCCAAGGCAGTTCTCAAGGGAAGAAATGTGAGCTGTCAACAACCATATCAGGTCTAAATAATAATTGGAGGGATGAAAATTAAAAGAATTCCAAAGTTCTGTCTCACACCCATCAGATTATCAAAGATGACAAAACCGGATAGTTATAATGGTTGGGTGAGTTGTGGGAAAATGGCCCACTAATGTGATTATTGGCAGAGTTGTGAATTTGGAATTCTCGATGGAAATACTAGCCATTCTGGAAAGTAATAATGAACTATGTCCCCAAAGTCAGGAAACTGCAAAGCAGCAATACCACTATTAAGCCTATATCTATATGAGATCAGATAAGAAAAGGATGTATATGCATTAAAAAATATTTGTAATAGCTCTTTTTGTACTGGATAAAATGCCTGGCCTGGAGTCAGAAAGGACTGAGTTCAAATCTGGTCTCAGAGATACTTATTTGCTGAGTGGCCCTGGGCAAGTCACTTAAGCTATGTTTCCCTCAGTTTGCTCATCTGTAAAATGTAAATAATTATAGCACCTATTTCCCAGGGTTGTGAGGATTAAGTGAGATAATATTTGTAAAGTACAGCACAGCTTTCCCTCCCTTAAATCCAATTCACTTGCAAGTCACTGCAAACAAAGGACAAACAGCAAGGACACATAACAGGCACTTCATAAATGTTTATTCTTCCCTCCATCCCCACCCCCAAACTGGAAATTGAGGGAGTGATCATCAATTGGAGAATGGATGAATAAATGACGGTATAATAATATAATGGGTTATTGTTGTGCCCTGAGAAATAAGGAAAGGGTGGTTTCTGAGCAATTTGGGCAGACGTTTATGCTTGTGGTTGTTGTTGTTGCTGCTGTTATGTTCGTCCTTCATTCTCAAAGAAGACCATCAGGGAGATGATGCCATGAATAGCAAGTGACTCGGTTTTGAGTGAGGGAGGGCTGTGCAGGGCGAAGTGGGCGGAACTAAGAGAACACCATATACAACGACTTTCAAAGTTTTAACAGCTCTGACCAATGAGCTATCAACCATGATTCTAGCAGTGCTATCCACCTCCTGACAGACAGCTGATGGACTCAAGAAACAGACTGACACAGGCATTTTTGGATATGATTCATTGGGTAATTTGTTTTGATTGACTATGTTTATCTGTTTCAAGGATTTCGTATTTCTTTTTCTTGTTTAATTTGAGAGGAGTTGGGTAGAAAAATAACAACAGGTAGCATTTATTTATAGCCATTTATAACAACTCTAAGAATTGCAAGGGTGGGGGTGGGGGTGGGGCAACTAGGTGGCACAGTGGATAGAGCGCCGGCTCTGAAGTCAGGAGGACCTGAGTTCAAATACGACCTCAGACCAAACACTTGACACTTACTAGCTGTGTGACCCTGGGCAAGTCACTTAACCCCACTGCCTAGCCAAAAAAAAAAAAGTAAAGAAGGAAAAAAAAGTTATTGAAGCAATTTTTTAATGTACAGAAGAGAAATGAAGGCTAAAAGGAAACAAAGAGAAGCTGGGCAGCTTTGAAAGTTTTATGTTGAATTTATTTTATATTAAAAATGAAAAGCAAAAGGCAGAGTAATAAGAGATTTGCAGTTTCATGTGTAAGCCACTTTTTCTGCTCTACTTTTAATGTGGAAATAAATACTCATTCTATTTGATGTTTGCTAAATTCAGAATTTTCCAAAAGTGAAAAAAATAAAATAATAAAAAAAAAGATATGGGTTAAACTAAATGGCCCCTGAGTAAACTTTCAGCTCAGAAAGTCTATGAATTTGTTTCCTTTGTGAGAATTTAACTGGGGCATGGTAATGAGGAGGAGGGTGGGATTGGATGGTTGTCTGTGAAGATCTACTGTTTGCTCCTAGTGGTGGGGTTAACCAGGCACAGGAGGTATCAGATGTCCGAAAGTAGGGAAGGGGAAGAACTCTGACAAGAAAGCATAGCAGTCATATGCTAAACTGAGGCCTGAAAGACAAAATTAATATCACACAGTAATTCCAGGGAACTTCCATACTTTAATTTAATTTAATTGTTTGTCCCTTTTCTTTTGCATTTTTTTTTTGTTCAGACCTATGATTTCATTGACATAGGGAACTCCCACTAAAAAAATTCTCTCAGGGCAGCTAGGTGGTACAGTGGGTAGAACACTGGTCCTGAAATCAAGAGCACCTGAGTTCAAATCCAGCCTCAGACCAGAGACTTGACACTAGCTGTGTGACCCTGGGCAAGTCACTTAACCCCAACTGCCTCACCAAAAAAAAAAATTCTCTCTACTAGTACGCAGATCAATCACCTTTTTATGATTTATAGTCTTAAAGACTGGCCTAGGACACTGAGGTATTATTGAAGGATTTGCCTTCAGAGTAACACAGCCAGTATATTTCAGATGAAGGATTTGAACCTGGGTCAAAGAAGGCATCTTGCCATATGGTGGAAAGAGCTCTGGCGTCAGAGTTAGAGAACGGATTCAAAACTTGCCTCTGATGTTTATTTCCCAGAATCATATAACCTTGGGTCAGATGCTTAATATCTTTAGGTCTCATTTTCTTCATTTAAAAATTAGAATTGGGGGAGGGGGTAAGAGGAGGGTTGGGCTATTTTTTTTTGTAAAACAAGAGATTTAGAATAGATTGTCTTTAAAGGGCCTTCAAGTGATTCCTGATTCTACATTTAGAATCAGTTGTCCAGCATAGCACATTCCGTCTTTTCTTTGTGCATAGACTATGTCTCAGTGCTAAGGGATTTGGATAATTGGTGGATGAAGAACTTGGCTTGGAGTTAGTTGGACCCAAGTTCAAAACCCACCTCAGACACTTACCAGCTGTATGATTCTAGACAAATTACCTACCTTCTTTCATTTTTCGTTTTCTCATCTGTAGAAATTGGGAGCAGGGGTGGGGTAAGGGTCGATTCAGTGGTCTCTAAGATCTCTTCCAGCTCTCAATCTTTATGAGCCTATAATTAATTTGGGTAACATTGGAAACCCCTGGAACTCCCAAGAACCTGATTCCCTGAGGTCCTCTCATATCTCAGTATGGCAACTAGCTTCCATTTTAATGAAGTTTGGTGATTTTGCCTGAGAAGTTTCTATGTTCTATCAAGATTGTTAAATGAGGACTTAATCCTTTTGACATCCATAATGTGTTTGTATATGATGTTAAGAGTGCCATGTAGTGGAAAGAATAATCTCTTTGGATTTCAAGAACCTGAATTCAAGTACCAGTTGAGCCACATACTAACTGTGTGTGGCATGCATTTCACTTCTCTGAGATTCCGTTTCCTGATAAGGAAGAGGGAATGAATATGTTTGCACTGCCTCTCTCATGGAGTTATTGTGAGCAACCCACTTTATAAACCTGAATACACTAAAAATATATGGCCTATCATATTTACTCATCTCTCTCTCTCTCTCTCCCTGCCCCACAGGATTCTTACTGTAACAATCTCTGAGCTGATCATTCATTTGGGGAGGAGGGGGATGATGGAATAATGGGTCAGAGAGCAGCCACTCCTAAAAAGAAGTAAGAACATATATAGAAAGGAAAGAAATGGCACTGAATAACCTCAGGTAGGGGTCCATAGGAATAGGTACAAAAATGAAAAGTAGTTTACTATTAAAGGGGAAGGGGCCCACATTCTAATTTCAAGTCAGTTTTCTAAGATGTTACAATTTTTGAAACTGGAGATAACAGTGATCATCTAGTCAATTCTCTCTCTCTCTCTCTCTCCCTTTTTTTTTTTTGGCTAATCAATGGGGCTAAGTGACTTGCCCAGGGTCACACAGCTAGTAAGTGTTATGTGTCTGAGATAAAATTTGAACTCAGGTCCTCCTGAATCCAGGGCTGGTGCTCTATCCACTGTGGTACCTAGCTGCCCCTAGTCAATTCTCTTGTTTTACACAAGTGGAAAATAAGACCTGGAGAAGGAAGTCATTTCCCCATGGTCATGAAGGTAGTGCATAGCTGAGGAGAGATTTAAATTCAGGTCTATCAATAAGATCATAGACTTAGAATTGGAAAGTACTTTAGCAGCCACAAAGCCTGACTCCTTATTTTACAAATGAAGAAACTGAGACAAGAGAAGTTACATGACTTAACAAGGGTCACACAATAAGAGTCTAAGGAGACATCTGAATTCGGTTCTTCCTGATTTCAAGTCCAGGGTATTTTTACTGAAACGGCATGTGCATTTATTTAGTCATGATGTTGTTGAGTCATGTCTGACTCTTCATGACCGCATTTGGGTTTTTTTTTTTTGGCAACGATACTGAAGTGGTTTGCCATTTCCTTCTCCAGCTGATTTTACAGATGAGGAAACTGAGGCAAACGGGATTAAGTGACTTGCCCGGGGTGTCTGAGGTCAAATTTGAACTCAGGTCTTCCTGGCCCAGAGCTCCACTCACAGCACCTCCTAACTGCCCTATTTAGTCACATACATACTCATTCCCGGATTCAGGAAAGCAGATAGATTCCCACACATCATCAGAAATACACAAGGACAAACGTTTCCCAAAGCAGGCAGTTGGCAAGCTATACAGCTGGATAAATGACAGGCAAGGGGAAAGTGGCAAGGCATAGATAGATTAGGGGTATGTGTGTGACAGGAGTAAGCGAGTAGGATAGGGAAAGTGATTAGCAAAGGCTGCAGAGTCTTTCCTATAATCAATCAATAAACAAACATTTATTAAGGGCCTATTAGACTGTGAGCTCCTTAAGAGCAGGGATTGTTTTTCACCTTTCTTTATATCACCAGTGCTTGTTCTCATTCATTTGTGTCTGACTCTTCCTGACTCTCTTTTGGGGTTTCCTTGGCAAGGATACTGGAGTCTTTTGCCATTTCCTTTTCCAGTAGATTAAGGCAAAGAGGTTAAGGGACTTGCCAGGGGTCACATAGCTAGTGAGTGTCTGAGTCCACAACACCTGAACAAAATCTGGCCTCAGACACACTAGCTGTGTGACCCCAGGCACAGAGTCCCTTAACGCTGTCTACCTCAGTTTCCTCATCTGTAAAATGAGCTGGAGAAGGAAATGGCAAACCACTCCAGTATCTTTGCCAAGAAAAAAACCCCAAAATGGGGTCACAAAGAGTGAGACCCAACTTAAACAACTCAACACCTTCCTGACTCCAGGCCCAGTGCTCTATGATCCACCAGCTGCCTCTATGCTTAGTAGCTACTTAATAAATGCTCGAAGTTGAGTCAGACTCTGTACTAGGCAATGGAGATATAAAGACAAAAAACAAAATGGTCCCTGACCTCAAGAAGCTTGTATTTCATAACCTGAAAAAACATGTAGAAAACATATTGAACACCTTAGTTTAAGTTCCAGATTCTGCTATATCATATTGAATATGCCTTTTGTATAGGAACATTTTTTATGCCTATTGTAAACTAGTCAATGTCTCAAAGGCTATATATGCTAGAGAAGGTGCTCAACTGAAGTGGAAGGGGAAGTTCTTTGCTAGGAGCTCCCTGTGTGAATGAAACC
The DNA here is from genome assembly GCF_003287225.1 of Phascolarctos cinereus. Classification (NCBI taxonomy): domain Eukaryota; kingdom Metazoa; phylum Chordata; class Mammalia; order Diprotodontia; family Phascolarctidae; genus Phascolarctos; species Phascolarctos cinereus. The sequence goes on from NW_027556098.1 coordinate 113,827,128, forward strand.
ACAGGCCTGGTACCTATCTCCTGTCCTTGGAGTTACTCCTTATATAGTCATTTGGGGAGAGAGAAGAGGACTGGTGATAAAACATAGCTCTCCTCGTGGGAGAGAGGTGGCAATCTACAGGTGCATAATGAAACATGTACAGCCAGGTACAGTGTGTTTCTTCTGCTTAACTCTACTTATTACAAAAGAGGGATTGAGGGAGGAGTATAGAGAAAGAACAGCGTTGTGTCTGTGCTTTTCAAAACAACAGTAAAGTTTCAAATAGAAAGGTATGTGTAGGATGAAAGAAAAGGAGAAGTGGAAGAGAGGAAGGCATTGAAGAAAGCTATTTCTACTCTCAGCAGAGCCTCCACCCAAGAGAATGCCTAGAGAGGATCTCTTTCTTTGCTTTTTCCCCCTGACCCCCCCCCAAAAAAAAAACTGGAAAGGACAGATAGGCACCTACTCAAATATTCTGGGCTCCTCTCTTAATTGCACCTGTTTCTCCTGGGCCTGAGCTAACAGAGAAGGAAAAAAACAGGTTCCTTCAAAACAGAAACTTGATCACATTCTTGCCTGGAGGGATTGGGGCCAACCACATCCCTAGCTCTTCACATTCCCTCCCATCCTCTTCTCTCTACCTTCTCATCTCCACCCAGGCGGCCCAGCCCAGCTGAAGAACAAAGCCTTCCACAAACCCCTGGCCTGGAAAGCCCAGCCCGCTAACCCCCAGGGCTCACCTGCTGGGAGCCAGGTAAAAAGGAGGAGAAGAGGTGGAGGTGGCTCCGGGCCCATCATGGCCCCTTTCACTCAGGATCTCCAAGGCACGGCTATTTTCTTCATCTGCTGCCGCCCCAGGAAAGCCTAGTTTTCTTTAGGGCCTTCCAAATGCTCCCTTCCTGGAGGCCGGGCAAACTTCTGTGGTTCTCCCCCGAACAGGAGGCTTCTGGGTTGTCATCTCTACCTGTAGCACTCTCTCCTCTGCTCACCCTCCCAAACAAAGCAGCTACTGCTTCCTGCTCCGCCCCTTGCTCTCAGGTGAACAGGAAGGCTCTCTTTGGCTCACGAAACAGTAATTTACCTCTCAAGTCACCTTGACTGCAGTGATCCCTGGAGACTCTCCCCTGATACCTTTACTCTCACTGCTCCCCATATTCCAGGGGTGGAAAGACTTTTCAGAAAGAAATTCTATTCCAGAAAAAATTCCAATAAGAAATGGCTCTTAATCTGACACCCCCTTCTCCATTTTTTCTCCACTGCCACCTCCCTTTCCTCTCTGCTTTTTTTCTAGGACTGAACTCACATGGACCTAGTTCTATGTGGCATTTTTCCTTCTTGTTTCCCTATTTTTCCTCTTAACCCAAGGCCTTGTGTGTGCCGTCTTATGACTGAGAATGAACATCTCTTTCACTTTAATGATCATTAACAAGAAATATAAGAGTAACAGTGTTAGCTTCAGGATTCTTGAGTTTGTGAATGGGATGTCCCAGTGAAGACTTCTCAGTGTAATTAAGGTAGTGAGTTCAGAAGGTAGGATAGGGTTAAGAATAGATTTCTGTGAGTTATTTTTTTATAGTGACATTTATCAGTAGTTAAAATTTGTCTAGTGGTTAAGTCTTAACTTACTTTTTAATCTTTTTTTAATCAAATGTGTCTTTGCCCCTAAAGGAATCTGGCTCCAGAAAACCCTTAAAAGGTTCCTTATCTACTCTCCTTATCTCCCTTTGACAGGATCTTACTCAGATGTCTTCCAGTTCCCAGCATTGTCTGTTCAATCCCTAAGACCTTCCAAAACAATTGTAAATTAGAGTCTGGTGTATGAGATTGTTCTGGGCTCCTCTCTTAATTGCACCTGTTTCTCCTGGGCCTGAGCTAACAGAGAAGGAAAAAAACAGGTTCCTTCAAAACAGAAACTTGATCACATTCTTGCCTGGAGGGATTGGGGCCAACCACATCCCTAGCTCTTCACATTCCCTCCCATCCTCTTCTCTCTACCTAAAGTTGGGGGAGGGAGGGGGGAATTGAGTCTTCAGGGTTATGTAAAGTGATTTCTACCTCTGCGGGCTGTCTCCTCTCATCAGAGTCATTGGTGTGAGGACACCCAAATCTCGAGATTTGAAATAATAATAATAATTGTAGCTATAATAAATTAACTTTCTGTTTCTCCTTGGACACCTCCGTGTTTTGTTTTATTTTTAATTGAGTGGCATCCCACACAGTTTGAATTTGGACAAGATGAGCACTTTTTTTTAGAGTAAAATGATTTATTTTTGAGGTCAAACTTCTGACAATATTATAGCAAAACCAAGACATTAAAAAAACCCAAAAAGCTAAAATCAATCAAAATTAATCAGCAACTACTATCTCATAAATACCATGTTAGCTGTAAGAATACAAAAAAGCACATTTTATTTTAATTTTTTTTGCTTCTTTCTTCTAGATTGTCCTTCATTTCTCTATATTTGCATTCCCAATCTATTGTTCTCTCTTTTATTTGATGAGACATGTCAGTGCAGATTCCAGTTTTTCTATTCTACCTATTATTTTTGCTGAGCAGCCATAAATTCTGCTTCCATAATTCTTATTTCTCTTTTGAATCACTGAGGAACAGAGTGTTGTGATTCCATGTTCTCCTCACATTCTATAGTGTTCTCTGTCTAATCAATTGTTGGATCATTTTCTTTTGTTTTGCAGTATTAATTCATAGATGCTTGAATTTGTTTATTAGATCTTGAGGCCATACTTTCTTCACTCTTTTTATTTTAACATTCATTTAATTTTTTTTCAGTCTCAAATTTCTCCTTCCCTTCAGCCTCTTCCCCCAATTAAGAAGGCAAGTAATATTATACCCACTATACATGTGAAATCATGCAAAGCATTTTTCCATATTAGCTATATTGCAAAAAAAGCAAGAAAAATAAAGAAAATTTAAAAATGTGCTTCAATCTGCACTTGTTCATCAACTCTTTTTCTCTGGAAATAGGTAACATTTTTTATCATTAGTCCTCTGCAATTGTCATGGATTATCGTATTCATTGGAGTAGCTAAGTCTTTCACAATTGGTTATTATTACAATATTGTTGTTACAGTATACAATGTTCTCCCTTGCTCTGCTCACTTCACTTTATATCAGTTCATATAAGTCTTCCCATGTTTTTCTGAAACTATCTCCTTCAGCAGTTCTTATAGCACAATAGTATTAAGATGAGCACTTTTAAGGGTAAAGCCCTTTTGATGATTCATTGGATTATAGATCTGGAGATAAAAAAGACCTTGAAGGCTGTCTAGGCTAGCCCTCTCCTTTTACAGTGGAACTTTAGGGACTTATTATGAAATTAGACTGAGTCAGATATAACTGGAGTGTTGCACATTCAGATGTAACTGGAGAGTTACATATATTTTTGCTATATAATAATAAGTGTTATAAAAATGAATATTCTATGGGGTACAGAAGTCTATCCTGCTCTACAGGAAAATAGAAGGGGAAGAGGATAAGAGAAGGGAGGGGGGGAGAGATAGAAGAGAAGGCAGACCAGGGGAAGGGGTATTCAAAATGCATGCCATCTTGGGGTGGGGGGAGGGGTGAGAAATTTGGAACTCAACAACTTGTGGAAGTGAATATTGAAAACTAAAAATAAATAAATTTATATAAAAAAATAATAAAGAGGTTAGGCAACAGGGCTTCAAAGGTCCCTTCCAGGTCTAAAAAAAAAAAAAAAAGAAAGAAAGAAAGAAACATTCACTAAAACTTGTTTGGTTCAGGGGACTAAGCTCAGATTTAAGTTCTTTTCTTCATCTTCTGAGAGTATGAAGTATCCTCAAGGACCTGGATCGGGGATGGCTCTCAGAGTTTTGATCATGCAAAGGAACTTCACCTAGGTGAATCAATTTGATGTCTTCAATGCTTATTCTTGTCAAATACCATTCTCTTGCTATGGCTAAGTAAATGTCTTTTTGTTAACTTGAAAAAAAAATAAAATAAAATGAGAGTATGCCTATTTTAAAAAAAATGAATATTCTAAAAACCACCTGAAATCTTATAGAAGTAAGGAATGAGAAAACTGAGGTCCAAAAAAGTGGTGACTTGATTCAAGTTTCTACAAGAAGTATCTAAGGTAGGATTTGAACTCAGATTCTTTGACTCCAGATCCAGTACCCTTTCCAGGTCGTGTTGGACTGCCTCTAAACTGATAAATCACATAGCTAAATTTATGTAAATGAGAGCTATTAACTACATAAGGGAATTGTTGCAAGTCAATGCTATATTATTAATTACCATATTGTTGTTCAGTTATTTCAGTCATGTCCTACTCTTTATGACCCCATTTGGGGTTTTCTTAGGAAAGATACTAGGGTGGTTTGCTATTTCCTTCTCCAACTCATTTGAGGCAATTGAGGCAAACAGAGTGAAGTGACTTGCCCAGGGTCACACAGCTAGTAAGTATCAGAAGCCAGATTTGAACTCAGGAAGATAAGTCTTCCTGACTCCAGTTCCAGCATGGTATCTCTTAGCTGCCCACTAATTACTGTAGTTACGAGTCATTAACAAAGTGATCAGATCTTAAGGAATGAAGTCTAAATTTAAAAACTGCTAGATTTTGAGTCAGAGGATTTAGGCGTGAATCCTAGCTCTTTTATTTGCTACCTAGATAATCTTTGGAAATTCATTTAATCTCTTTGTGCCTCAGTTCTTCATTTATACAATGAAGAGAACTGAATTAAATAGCTTCCAAGATCCTTTCCAGGTCTGAATCTAAGATTTTACCATCTTTAGCTGACATTCATGGCCCCACCTTGCATTTTACCCCTTGGGTGACTTTAGACTTAATCTTTATGAGCCTCAATTTTCTTGTCTATAAATCGGAATTAACAATCCCTTCAGGAGCAATGTTGTACCGAGAAATCAGCGAGCTACGTAATTTAAAATGTGGATTTATTAGCACGAGGCTGCAAGGGGTACGCACACCCAAATCAAGCAGCCCCGATCAGGGGTTGAGCTAGAGTTTATATGGAAAAGAGCATGGGAAAGAAAGGCCAGGAACACTGATGAGGTAATCCAAAGGTGCAGGTGTCTTTGGGGGCTATGGATGGGAAAGTACAGGGAGTATACTGGACAGGGAGGGAGATGGATCTTTGGAGTCTGGCAGGAGGAAGAGTCCTTGGGCTGGCCAAGGACACCCCTCTTCCTCTGTCTTGAGAGAATGCTCTGCAACAAGGGAAAGCTTTCTCACAAGACAGGAACTTACTAAGGAATTGGGAGGCTTCCAGAGACATGATCTGAGGGCTGGGGCCTGAGCAGCTCAGCTCTGTGTAGCTGTACCAGGGAGAGAGATAAGGGTCATGCTGAGGCCCATGCATGAATAACTGCTAGGCACAGTGTCCTTGGGCTGGGGAGTGGTTGTCAGAGACAGTGTTTCTGAGACTAGGGAGAAATTGGGGCACAAGTACAAGCACAAGCACCTGAGCACCCCATTATTACAGGTCAGAGATCACACAACCAGACCAGGTGTCCTGGTCTGGTATAAACATAATTATCTAAAGCAATTATATTGCAAGCTTTCTTATCCATTTGCGTTGGAGGTACGGGCTATGCTGAGCTATGCAAGAGTACATTTCACTGTTGTTTAGATTTAAGAGGAAAGAGGTCTGGGGCAAGATTAAGCAGTAATTTCTGCTTTCCATGGCTTAAAGGGCCCTACTACCTATATGGTAAAATAATGTTCTGCATTACAGCAATACCACCAACCTCACAGTGATGGGCCCAAAGTCCTAGACCTCTTCAACAGGGCTGTCGTGAGGATCAAAGGAGAGGGCAATAGATTTGGTTCAAATCCTGCTTTTGCCATATCTTAACTGTGTGACCTTGGGCAAGTCATGGCTTCTCTGGGCTTGTTTCCTTAGTTTTAAAATAAGGAAGCTAGATTGCCTCTAAAATGTCTTCCAGCTTGAAATATATATAAAGCATTTTGCAAGCCTTAAAATGTTATATAATTTCAGGGATGAAGATGTAAATTGTTAGAAATTGAAAGTTCACATGTAAATACATGTTTATGTGTTACCAAGCTTACCATTGAGCCTTTTTCATTTGAAAATGTATTCTGTTGATTGCCTTTCTTCCAGATGAGAGAAAATAATTTCAGAAAGTCCTCAGCCCAAGCTATTTCTGAAACTGCAGGGCTCAAATGAATGACACATGTTTTTCACATCTGGCCTGATCTATACAGCTCTGATTCAGAGTTCAACATTCTACCCATATGTGAGATATGTAAACACTTTTCCTACTCACACGCTCAGACACACACACACACACACACACACACACACACACATAGGCATAGAGCTGTGCACAATTTTGTACATCTATATATGGAGGTATATGTGCATGTACAGGTAGGTGATTTGTATGGTGAGAACTTTTGGTTATCTGTAGGTTGATTAAATACTTTGTGAAAGCAGTTTCTGTCCCCTTCTTAAGTCCCTGGCTGGCTTTCCCCTTGCCAGAATACTTTTGAGTCATTCTCCCCAAAACTTCTCGTAAACCACTGACCTCCCCTGTTTGGTATATATTTAGAGACTTGTTCTAAAATTAGTCTGAGTCAGATGTAATTAGGGAGGAGAATCTGTTACAAAAGTAAAAATTCTAAAAACCACCTGAAGTCTTATAGAACTAATAATAATAATAATAGTAACTTATGTTTGTGAAGCAATTAACGTTTTGCAAAGTGCTGTATCTTACTTGAGCCTCACAACAACTCTGTGCTGTGAATACTATAGATATCACCCCCATTTTATAGATGAGGAAACTGAGGCTCAAGAAGTGAGGTGAATTATTCAAGGACACACATCTAGAACTGTGAGGGGCAGGATCTGAACCTAAGTCTTCCTGAGTCCATTATGCCATTCTACCTCTCAAATTGTTTTGTTGATTATCAGCTTCTATGCATTACTCAGGGAAGGTAGGTGGCACAGTGGATAGAGAGCGCTGGGTCTGGAGTCAGGAAGACCTGAGTTCAAATCTGGCCTCAGGCATTCACTAGCTGTGTGAGTCTGGGCAAGTCACTTAAGCCTGTTTGCCTCAGTTTCCTCATCTGTAAAATGAGCTGGAGAAGGAAATGGCAAACCACTCCAGTATCTTTGCCAATGTGTGAGATGCCACTTAAATTAAAAAAAAACACAGAGGTATCCAAGGAGAAACGGAGAGTTAATTTATTATTATTATTTCAAATCTCGAGATTTGGGTGTCCCTCCACCAGTATGCTCTGATGAGGGGAGACAAAGACACAGAAACAGAAAGCCAGGTTAAATAGACCTAAGGAGTAAATTCCCCCTCCCACTAGCTGTCCCTTAGCCAGGCCATTATGGCAGAAAGATGATTTACAACCGTTTTGGAAGGTCTGAGGGACTGAATAGACAATGGGGATAGATAATGGAGGGAACTGGAAGGCATCTGAGTAAGGTCCTTTCAAAGGGAGATAAGGGGAGTAGATAAGGAATCTTTTAAGGGTTTTCTGCAGCCAGATTCTTTTTAGGGGCAAAGGCACATCTGAATAAGATTAAAAAGTAGGCTAAGGCTTAACAACTAGGCAAATTTTAACTACTGATATATGGCACTAAAAAAACTTACAGAAATCTATACTTAACCCTATCCTGCCTTCTGAACTCATTACCAGATTCAGGATAGTCTTATCCCAAACCTTAACTACACTGAGAAGTCTTCACTGGGACATCCCATTCACCAAGAAAACCCAAAGGGGGGGGGTTGCATTAAGAGTTCACGACTGAAACTACTGAACAACAATGCATCACTCATTCTACTAACTACCCTGTATCTCCTTCCATTTCATTTAAAATAGAAAATTGACAGTTTTCTATATTTAAATCTGTCTAGACCTGGAGCTACAGATGTGCCCAATTTTGCTAAATTTAACCATCTGTAGATGTAAAGCCAGGGATCAGTGTAGACAGAAACTATTCTACAACCACTGACTGTACCCCTCTTAGCCTATTGAGTGAGCCAAAATATGTATATGACCATTTAGTGTGGATGTGTACTACTCAACACAATAGAATATTACCACTGGTAAAAGAAGTCAGTAATGACAATAGTTGTCAGTTATATGGCTCTTTAAGGTTTGCAAAGTACTTTGCATACATTCTCTCCTTTGAATCTTACAACAACCCCATGAGGTAAGAGACATGGTTATTATTATTCTCATTTTATAGATGGGGAAATCTATTGGCTATAACCCACTGCCTACAATCTCAGGATGTGAGTTACTGATAATTAATCAATGAATGGTGTCTTCATATCACCTGCCAGGCAGGCCCCTCAGTCAGGCTCTCTAGGCATGTTCTTCCTCGAAACTCAATTCGTGAAAGCTGGGGATGACTCTCTTTTCAATTCACAGAGGTAGCATTCCTCAAAACTCTCTCCTTTCTCAACTTTTAACTGTACTGTCTTTTGGGTGGGATATTTCCCAAATGTCATGCCTGATAGTGGGAGAGTGGGGAAACTCCTCCCTTCCTCTTAGAAATGATTCCTTGTCTATGGCTCAAATCTTCTTCCATAGCTAGCTCTCTTCTCTACTGCCAGAAGTCACAATCTTCAGCTGTCTCCCATTTTACAGACAGATAGTGTTTGGCTTTTTAAAGGGCCATCAGGGGCATAGTGGATCCTTGGCAAACCAATGACTTTAATCTCATCAATTTAATTTTGATCTGAGAACTAAAGAAGGTACAGAGTACAAACCCTTCTTATATATTGTTTAAGACCTTGACACCCCTTTGTCTCTTTTTAACACCCCTTAACTTCTGTGATTTCTTCCTTTGGGCTGGAGGGAAATCAATTAGTCAGGGGTGATCCGATCAATTCCACTCCCTTCCCCCAACTACTTGTGTAACCTTGAGTGGAATCACTTTGCTTGTTGGAATCTCAATTTCTTATTTGTAAAATGAAGAAATTGAATTGAATGGACTCTTACAGCTAGCCACATTTTATACATCTGCATATTGCTCTAGGTGCTTAGTCAATATTTGTCAAATCAAGAGACATTTCCATGAAAACTTTCCTTAAGGAAGCCAAAGAACCAAATCAAAGGACTACTTTTGCATCTGGAGAGAAAGAGAAGAGCATAGGCTAACTGAGATTGGTAGATACTAGGGAAAAGAGGGAGAAGTTGATCAGATGTCTGAATCAGAAACAGGAACAGGGGTCCGGGAGAGATCTGTTGCTCGGTCAGTCTGGAGCAGACATAGAAGTGGAACAGAAAGAGAAGGCACACGTCTTGGATAGTCAGTGAGAGATGGAACTCACTAGGCTGCAACCTGACTAGACCTGGATACTTGGACAGAAGTATTCAGGACTCAGAGGCTTTCCGAAGTCCTCCAAATGGGACAAAGCAAGGTGCCATATCTACAACTTGTTTTTAACCTATCTAAACTTGTTCATAGTCATGGGATTTAGGAGGAGTGGAAGGAGTCTTAGAGACTATCTAGGCTACCTTCTTACTTTACAAGTAAGGGAACTGGGACCCAGAGAGAGGAAATAACTTGATTAAGTTGCAGAGCCAGAATTTAAGCTCATGTCCTGCGATTCCAAATTCAGTGATGTTTCTACTTACTCTTACTTACTACTATTTATTATATACTTACAAATGATAGAGAGGCAGGGGCAGCTAGGTGCAGTGGATAGAGTCCTGGGCCTGAGGTCAGGAAGACTCATCTTCCTAAGTTCAAATCTGGCCTTAGACACTTACTAGCTGTGTGACCTTGGGTAAATCACTTAACCCAGTTTACTTCAGTTCCACATCTGTAAAATGAGCTGGAAAAGGAAATGGCAAATCACTCCAGTATCTTTGCCAAGAAAACTCCAAATGGGATCACGAACAATCAGAAATGATTGAACAACAACAATAAAGAGAAATAAAGTTTGTGTGTTTCTTACATCTGTGGTGATGCTACCTTGTGTTTCACTGACCTGAAAGTGTGTTAATGTTAGCAGGTTATTTGGGACAGGGGGACACAAGATAAATGGATGACTAGATTTTTGAAGTTATACTCACAGAAAATCATTCCATCCCTTTTTTTGTGGAAGGAAGAAAGTGAAGGGAGGAAGTGATGAAGGAGTGAGGATGGAAAGGCAGAAGAAAGGGTAGCAGAGGACCCCAAAAGAGCAGCCCAGATGAAGAGGACCAGCAAAGGGCAGCAGAGAGTAACCTGACAAAGGAAGACCAGCATGGTGGCCGAGAAGAAGGGAGAAGACCCCAACAGTGTGGCCCAGAAGCCCAGCATAGCAACCTGTAGCTTTTTGACATCACCATATCAGCTGAGTGACATTGGCAGCTCTGTAGGGAGAATAGCCAGCAGCAGTGCCAGAGGAAAAAAAAGGATTTCAACAGGGACTCTAGAAGTCCAAGTCACCTTGGTTATGTGCACTTCCCCATGCCCATGTTCCATTTACACAGGGTCCCTTGTCATTAATATTTCCTACTCATGTGTTCCCTCTCCCATTGTTAGCATGGTAACCTATGGGAAGGGCACTATTGTTTATACAGGGGCATGTCCCTTCTCATTTATATTGCTGTGTGGTTTAATTAAATGTCTTTTGGTTAGAACTGGTATGGTTGTTCAAACATTGGTTTGTTGCGGTTTTACAATACTGATCCAAAGTTTGCCTGAAATGTGAGTGTTTGTCTACCAGCAAGGGCTACATTTTCAGAACAAGGGAAATCATTAAGAGAGGCAGCTAGGTGGCGCCATCGATAGAGCACTGGCCCTGAAGTCAAGAGGACCTGAGTTCAAATGTGGCCTTAGATCAAACACTTGACACTTGCCAGCTGTGTGACCCTGGGCAAGTCGCTTAACCCCAATTGCCTCAAAAAAAAAAAAAGAGGCAGTCACCAGTCACCTGATCAGCCCATGTTCAACTCCAGGAGCCTGATCTCTGCCAGAGACTCAGGTCTTGTGGAATGGGGAGCTTGTAACATAGAATGGTATTTCCGTTCCATTGTAACAATGCTCTCTGATACAGACCAGAGGAGGTATTTTGGTCAGATTATCTCTCTGAACTCTATGTTGGATGATAAGACAATAATCCCAGAGACCCATTTCCCCAAATTTAACCTACAGGTGGATTTCCTTCTCTGGTGTTTTCTCACTTTTTGCAGGAAATTGGACTAGTGCTTAGGCTAGATTCAGTTCCCAGGATGGTGAAACTTTTTCATCACACCATTTCTCAAAGTTCCTGGAAGGGAAAATGTGTCACGTTCTTTCCATTAGCCTTCCTTGCTTCCTTCCTTCTCTTGGGGATGGGCACCTGAGGATGCCCATCAGGACAGACCTACTTAACCTGCTGTTAACCTTAATATTATTCTTCTATTCAAAGAGGAATATGGGGTTCCTTGAATGGAAGAACAGGGCATCCCCAGGTCAGAGAAGTCCCCAAACAGAAGGTTCTGTATCCATCAGGCTTTGTCACTACCTCTCTTAGGTAACTTTCCCCTGCCACCACCAGGGTATCAAGATGAGGGGATTTCTCCAGCAAAGACCTTGACTTTAGGCTCCATTTCTTCCCCTTCCCCTCTTACACTTCCCTATTTGTATCAATGTCATATGTCTAGTGACGTTCATTCAAGAGCATAATCGTTTTTAATGTAGTGAAAAGGAATGGCCAAGTACAAGTTATGGTATAGAAATGTTACAGATACATAATCTTACATTAATCAATGAACTTGGAGCAGGTTTAAAGCAAGACTATAGGCAAGTCACTTTCTCTTCTCTGTGTTGACTCAGAAAATGCTTCAGCCCACAGAAAATCTCTGACTATCCTTACCCTTAATGATGATGAAGATGATGATAATGATAGCTAGCATTTATAGAAAGGGCAAGAAGTGGTTCAGTGAATAGAGTGCCAGGCCTTGGAGTCAGGAAGACCTGAGTTCAAATGTGGCCTCAGACACTTACTCGCCGTGTAACCCTAGGTAAGTCACTTAACCTAGTTTGCCTCAGTTTCCTCATCTGTAAAATGAGCTGGAGAAGGAAATGGTAAACCATTCCAGTACCTTTGCCAAAAGAACCCCCAAAAGGGGTCATGAAGAGTCAGACAGGACTGAACATGACTGATTGACAACAACAACAAAACGAAAAGCATTCAAAATATAGAGACTTACTAGAAGAAATTAATACCTCATGGAAACAGGACCAGGTACATATCATCCTTGTCTTGTTTGCCACTAGAGTTGTCCCAAAGATGTTTTGGATGAGTCTAAAGAAGATGAGATTATATCCCAATGCTCTTATTCAATTATAAAAAGCAGGTCTCTTTATATATCTGTGTAATAGTCTAGAGAACATAAAATATAAAAGAATTATAGCTGGATAATAACTTGTCCTCCAGCCGTTTCTATCTGAGCCCCATCAAAAAATACAAGAAATCAGATTATAATCATAATACATAAAGTAACAACAGAAGAATAATGAACTGTTCCAGGACCTTTCTAGAGGCCCCTAGATGGAGCCATGGAGAGAGTGCTGGGCCTGGAGTCAGGACACCTAAATTCAAATCCAGCCTCAGATACTTACTAGCTGTGTGACACTGGGCAAGTCATTTAACCTGTCTGTCTCAGTTTCCTCAACTGTAAAGTGGGGACAATAATAGCACCTACCTCCCAGGGTTGTTGTGAGGATCAAATGAGATAATATTTATAAAGTACCTGGTGCATAATAGGAACTTAAATGTTTATTCCCTTCCCTTATCTGAACTATTTAGGATATAAAATGAGAAGAATGAGAACAATAATGAGTTCATGTTTATAAAGCACCTTATGGTTTACAAAACACTTTATTTATGTTATCTTTGGCTACTTGGTACACAATCTGGAGAGAGCTGGATTCAAATCCTCTCTCTAAAACTCTGGCCATTTGTGTGGCCAAGGGCAAGTCTTATCTAAGCCTCAGTTTCCTCATCTGTAAAATGACAAAAACAATGCCAACGGTACTTATCTCCGAGTAGGTTGTAAGGAGCTAATGAGATTAGTGTACGTAGAGCAAGTCATAACTCTTCAAATGTATGAATGTCACCTGTTATTTCATCTATCATAATCACCTTTTGAGACAAATATGATAATTATATCCTGAAGAAGTTACAATATCACAAAATCACAAAACTAGTTAGTGAAAAATCTGAAAGTAGGACTATGTCTCTTGCATTTAATTACAATTCAACACTAAAGGTCCAGTTGTTCTGAACATACAAATCTATCCTGACTTTGGACTGGTGAATGTCTATGTGACATAGTTTTAGAATAGCATTAGGGGGGTCATTTTCTTCAGATTTCGCATATGCCTTCCCCTAAGGTACCCAAAGCTCTTGAATTCCCCTGATCTTCAGTTCCTTGTCATATGCCAGATTTCTAATTATAGCTTTTTGGAGGGTCCTCCCCACCATTCTGGAAAGCCTTAGCTTCTCTGGCTTGAGCTGGACCTTTCAGTAAATCAGTTTAAGTACCAATAGGTTTTTCCCTTCTCTTCAAAGGAAAAGGAGCTCTAATCCTACTAGCAGTTGGGATTGTCCCTCAAATGAAGAATAACCTTTTATTACATCATTGCTCTAATGCTGGCATGTTATGGCCTCCCTAGGTTCTGGGGTTTCCCTCATCCTTGTCCACATAGCAGCTTGTCCGTGCAATGGAACTCATCTTCAGATTGCCTTAACCCAGTGGTGTGCTGATAAATGTGTAACAGTCTCACTGCGAAAAAAATAACATGCCTAAGATACACTTTTAAATTTAATCTGCATTATCAACATTTTATCCATCATTTTCTTAAATATAGATATCAGAACAATAAATCAAACCCTGATTTATGTGTTTGTCAATTCCTGAGGTGTAAATGCTTACCATGGAAATTTAACAATTTCTCTAGCCAGTAAGAGCCAACAACTCCAATTCATTGCTGCCTGCAACCTCCTCTTAATGCTCACCTCAACCCTGAATCCTGACTCAAATAAACTTCTTTAACAATATAGATATTTGGTATATTTATAGCTGCTCTTTTTGTGGTAACTAAGAATTGGAAATTGAAGGGATGCCCATCAATTGGGGAATGACTAAACAAGCTGTGGTATATGATTATGATGAATATTATTGTGCTATAAGAAAGGACAAGCAGGATCATTTCAGAAAAACCTGAAAAGACTTACATGAACTGATGCATAGTGAAGTGAGCAGAACCAGGAGAATGCCGTACATAGTAACAGCAATATTATTCAATGAAGAATTCAGTGAAGGACTTAAAGCTATTCTCAGCAATACAATGATCCAAGACAATCCCAAAGGACTAATAATGAAGCATATTCTCCACCTCCAGAGAAATAACTAATATTGTTTGAATACAGAGTGAAGCATGCTATTTTCACTTTCTTTCATCTCTTTTCTTTTGAGTCTTCTTGTATAAAATGATCAATATGGAAATGTTTTACATAATTGCACATATATATAATATATACATATATAAAAACCTATATCAGATCGTTTATTGTCTCAGGGAGGGGGGTGAGGGGAGAGGAAGAGAGGGAGGGATAAAATTTGGAACTCAAAACTTCAAATAAAAATGTCTAAAAATTTTTTTAAAAGATATTTGGTTACTTTCTCTTTCTTCCTGCCCTGGAACAAGGGTTGTATTCTCTTCTTGGTAACAAAACCTGGTAGTTGCATTCAAAATATTCTCCTCCTTTTCCCTCAAATTGATTGCCTTTGCTTCTACTACTCTGGGGAAAGGTGTTACTAATCCCAAATGCCCAGAATGCTGCTAATTGGCTGCATAATCTTTGTAGATGGAATTGGAAGATGGAGCCTAAGCTCTGCATAGAACAAGACTAATCCTTTGCATGGGGCATCACTTTTTTTTTTTGGGGGGGAGCAATGGGGATTAGGTGACTTGCCCAGGGTCACATAGCTAGTAAGTATCTGAGGCTAGATTTGAACTCAGGTTCTTGTGACTCTAGGACCTGTGCTCTATCCACTGTAAGATCTAGCAGCCCCTCTCCTCCTTCCCAGGCATGATTTTCTATCTTACATATAGATCTCTTACCTACCTGGGAATAAACCTACTATTTTCTTTTCCATCGATCTCTCAAGTTCTTTGCTCTCCAGTCTGGATCATCTGTTTTTGGGTGAGATCTTTCTTCGGCTTTCTAGGAACCTAAATTGACAAAGTCTCCAACACTACCTCCTGTGAACTGAGTGGCCTGGCAATTACTTCAATAAGTATCTATTATGTGCTAGACATAGCTTTAGCTGCTGGGAGTACAATGGTAAAATGGAAATATTCTCTTTCCTCCAGGAGTTTACATTTTAGGGATGGTGATTGACAACTATTATGATATATACCCTACCACTGAGATTCAATGACAGGGGCCTCCTTGTATTCCTTGTACAAAACACCTTATCTCCCAACTGCTGGCTGTCCCCCATGCCTGAAACTTTCCCTCACATCCACCTCCTGGCTGCCCTGGATTCTTTCAAGTCTCAAGCTAAAGTTCCACATTATGTAGGGAGTATTTCCCCCCCCACCCCTTTTTTTTTTAGGCAATTGGGGTTAAGTGACTTGCCCAGGGTCACACAGCTAATAAGTGTCTCGTGTTTGGTCTGAAGCTGGATTTGAAATCAAGGCCTCCTGACTTCAGAGCCAGTGCTCTATCCGCTGCGCCACTAGCTGCCCCTCTCCATCCCTTTTAATGCTAGTGATTTTTCTTCTGGGATGATCTCTAATTTGTCCTGTATATACTTTGTTTGTACAAAGTTGTTTGTGTGCTTTCTCCCCATTTGACTGGGAGCTCCTTGAGAGCAGGGACTGGTTTTTTTTTTTTGCCCTTTTTTTTTACTAACCCAAGCCTCAAGTCCATTTACATATGACTCTGCTCAGTTATGGAAAATTATTACTGGAGCCTCCAATAATTACTGGAACATCCAATAATCATTCTCTGTCACTAAGACTGATCTAATGCAAGTAGACTAGAGCTCTGGGTTACATTTGTATCCCTAACACTTAGCACAGTGCTGGCCTGTAGTAGCTGTGAATAACTGCTTGTATATCACGGCCATGCAGAGAAGTAAATCTATAGTGTATACTAAGTAGCACAAAGTAATTTCAAGAGGGTAAGGAGCATAGGTAACTGGGAATAGGAGTAGTCTTTTGTAGGACGTGGCCCCCGGATTGTGTTTCGAAGGACAAGTCTGTTGTGAATTTTGTCTTGAAAGTTATAAAGAATTGCTGAAGATTTTTATAACATAGACCTGTGTTTTTAGGAATATCAAACTGACATCTTCGTAGAGAACTGATTGGAAAAGGGGGAGATTGGAAGTAGTAATGCCAATTAAGAGGCTATCGGAAGTAGTAATGCCAATTAAGAGGCTACCGTAATAGTCAAGATGAGAAGTATGGAGGGCCCAGTGAGGGGAGAGGCAGCTAGTGGAGATAAAAATACGGATGAGAGAGATGTTTGGGAGATAGAATTGAAAGTATTTAGCAATTGGTTGGATATGGGGAGTGTGAGAGAGAGGGAAGAGTTCAGAATGACTCTAAGGTTGTGAACCTTAGAAGAACGGTATTTTGGGGAGAAATGGCTTTGTAAACCTTGGAGCACTGTATAAATGGGAATTGTTCTTCGTGTTAACTATCTTTATGGTTCTCATGGCTGAGCCCTGGACCCAAAGCCTGTTTTCTTCCTAGACAGAGCATATGTGAAATGACTAATTAGGACAACGCCACCTGCCATTGATTATTACAATTCCTCTGGCAACAGATAAAACCATTCATAGAGAGGGTTTAAAAAAAACAACCAAATACTCTTGGGAGATAATAGAGATTGCTCTAAACTTATTCAGGCTGAGATCGTTAAAGCTTCAGAGCAAGTTTTGGTTTGTATAGACCTGAGAACATTTGGCTGGAGTTAGGGAGTGAAAAAGGGAAGAGCAGTTCTGGGGGAAATAAAGGCAAAAAATCATCTGCATAATTTGTCAAGGCAATCCCTGCCTGAAGATAGTAAAGTACTAGAGATTCCTGAGGAGAGACCTTAGCACGTCCCCTCCCCCCAAGTGTACATGTAGAATATTTTGTCAAGACAAGATAATTTTCCAGAGAATGTTAGATACTAAATAAGCAAAAACAAACTTAAAAAAACATATTTATGACATTAAGTAGATTCCTTATAGTAGCATATGATACTACTTCTGGAATTGCTAAGTATAAGAAGCTTAATTTGAAAAGGGAAACATTGGTATTAACTGGACCTGTTATATATCGTATGTCATATATATCATATATATGCATATATAGGTTTATATATGTATATCTATATATCTACAGTTGAATTGCACTTGACAAATCATTCTTAAAGCAGCACTGAACGGTTCCACTTCCAGATAAAATAATAGGAAAGAAAATTTCCTATGTATCTGAGAACTTTTGTAATCTATTAATCAAGAAACTAAAATCTTCCTATTTTGCATTACAAATGGATGAAGCAACAGATATAGTTAATATATATTATATAAATATACACATCTTTACATGTGCACTGCAGTTCTGTGTATGTGTGTATGTGTGTGTGTATGTGTGTGTATAAAATTTCATTTGATCCTTACAAAAACCTTTGAGGTCTTAGGTACTATTTATTATCCCCATTTTATAGTTGAGAAAACTGAGATTGAGGGAGATTAAATGACTTGTAACAGCTATTAGGAGGTGGTTAGGTGGCACAGGCCTGTAGTCAGGGAGACTCATCTTCCTGAATTCAAATCTGGCCTCAGACACTTACTAGCTGTGTGATGGGCAAGTCACTTAACCCTGTTTGCCTCAGTTTCCTCATCTGTAAAATGAGCTGGAGAAGGAAATGGCAAACCACTCCAGTATCTCTGCCAAGAAATGCCAAATAGGGTCACGAAGAGTCATAAAAATGACTCAACAACAATAACAATAACAACACAGCTATTAAAGTGGCTGAAGCAGATATAGGTCTTCCTGACTTACTGCGTCGTTTAGCTGCCTTCTGGGAGAGGACAGAGGGAACAGAAGTAATGAGGAATAGTGGTTACTGGTGACTTTTATGTCCCCACTTCCTCAAGAGCCACAGGGCCCAGTATCAGAGCCATCGCCTCTTACGCTCTCAACCACTGTCACCAAGTTAAGATAAAAGACCGGGTTCCCTAGAGGTTGGTGTGATGCCACCGCCTTCCAGAATAAAACCTTGGTTGAGCAGATATGTAACTACAAATCTAAAAGTTCTGGAAATGTTGGAGTTTTTCAAGCAAAAAGAAATAATTGTGTGGTTCCTAGTTTTGTTTGGGAGGAAGAGTTGGGAAAGGGGAGTGATGAATGAGGGGAAGGAAATCAGAGATGCAGGGTTCAACTGGTCCTCAGTTTTCTGAGCATACAGAACTGCAGTGCATATACCCTGAAAGGCAAACACACAAAAGCAACCCTTGTTCACAAAGGAATTTACGTATGGAGAGACCACATGTAAATAAAATACCCAGAGAACAGAAGAAAGTTAACTTTAAAGAGGGAGGCTCGAATGGCAGATCTATGGTTCCTAACTTCCGATATACATTCCCCAGCAGGATGTGAGAAGCTTGTCAAAGAGTTAAAATGAATATTTGGTAAATAGTTATATTATCCTATTATAATTCATTGAATGCTTATTTTATTTCCTATTGCTTGGTGAACCCTAGAGTTTATTTCCTCTTACTTTGAATATAGGGGCAGTTATGCGGCACAGTGGATAGAGTGCTGGGCCTGGAGAAAGGGAGACTCATGTTCTTGAGTCCAAATCTGGCCTCAGACACTTACTAGCTGTGTGACCTCAGGCAAGTCACTTCACTCTGTTTGCTTCTGTTCTTCATCTGTAAAATAAGCTGGAGAAGGACATGGCGGACCACTCTAGCATTTTTGCCAAGAAAACCCCAAAGAGTTGAATACAACTGGAAAATGGCTGAATAACAACAAATATTGAGTATTGAGAGGGTTCACTAAAAATTAAGGGATACAGGGACTGAAAAAAGACCATGCATATACAGTTTAGATAGTTTTCTACAAAAATCTTACTACTCCCGGGATGTAAATAGTTTTGTGGGAGTAAAGGCTAGAAAACAATATAGAAAAACCTTATCTTAAACTTGTATTCATTATTCTATAAAGCAGTTCAACATTCAAAAATTTTCATTCACTACTTATCTGCAATTTTCATAAAATGAAACAAATTCTGGGGATGGGAGGAAGGATATTTATTCATTCATTCACCAAACATTTATTAAACCCCTCCTGTTTATTAAGCACTTCCTGGGTGCCAAGTAGGGCAGCAAGGTGGTGCAGTGGATAGAGTGCCAGGCTTGGAAACAAGAAGACTCATCTTGCTGAGTTCAAATCTGGCCTCAGACATTTACTAGCTGTGTGACCCTGAGCAAGTCTCTTCACCCTGTTTGCCTCAGTTCCTCATTTGCAAAATGATCCAGAGAAGGAAATGGCAAACCACTAGAGTCTCTCTGCCAAGAAACGCCAAATGGGGTTATGAAGAGTTGGACATGACTGAAAAATGACCAGACAACAAGTATGCCAAGTACTGTTAGGTGCTGGAGAACCAAAGATGAAATGAAAACAGTCCCTGCTTCAAGGAGTTTACATTTAAACCAGGTGTACACAAATAAATACAAAATACGTAGGTAATAGGAATCTGGTGCATGTGCAAATGCAACTCCCATTAGCTTGCTAAGATAGGTTCTCTCCATGGAGAATGTTAGGGAGCTGTGTCTGGGAAAATTATGATAACTTGAGAGGGAAGTGTTTCAGAAATAATAGAGTACATGTAGACATTCTGTGACTGGCATTGAAGCTGGGGCTCTTTGGTTGGCTGCATATATATTCAAGGGCTCATTGTTTCAGTACTCATGAGGGAGCTCTGTGTGAAGGATGTGAACTAAGCCTATGACATGGGTTAGAAAGGTCTGGAGGGCTACTCTACCTCCCGCGATTCCTAAATTCAGGTTTGCAACCAGCACAGCATTGATGACCCAAAGAGCAAGGGGTGACCTTTGTGAGTGATCTTTGGGACTCTGCCCAGCAGTTAGTTGAGACGCAGGCTCATCAGGCAGTCATGCCACATCTGGACATGAATTTTGGTAGGACCAATGCTGTTTAGAAACTGAGCTACTCCCCCAGAGGCTGAAGTGGTATAGGGGAGAGTTTACCCCAGACATGTTGGGAAGGGGAGGATGTTTTTATTTTTGCTTGCCAGTTTGTTCTGCCTGTATCTTTGAAGTCAATATCCTTTTGAAAAAGGTAATCATTGTTAGATGTTAAATGGATGGTGTACCAGTTATCACCCTCCAGCGATGGGGGAAACATACCTAGTAGGGCTTGAGAGAAGAACAGTAAAAAAAAAAAAAGCAGAAAGAGTCTGGAACCTTGAGGAGAAATGTAGTCTGCATGACCTTAAGGCAGTGAGCAAGAATGTACACGTTACATATGCAAAGTCAATTAAGAGTAATTTTAGCAGGAGAGGGATAGAAAGGCACTAGTGACTTAGAGGGAATCAGAGTAGGCCTTGTGTAATATAGGTGGTACTTGAGCTTTGAAGGAAGCTAGGAATTCTCAGAGGCAGCTGTCATGAGGGAGTACATTCTGGGCAGCCTGTGTGACAATGCTCAAAAGGAGGAACGGAAAGTAAGCCATTTTGGCTGAAATGCTGAAAGGGGACATAGGAGTACGTGAAGGGGAATAGTGTGGACCAAGCATGGAAAGAAAAATAGGCTCGATTATAAAGAAAGGGCTTTACATTTCAAGCAGGCGTTTGACAACAGGCAAGAGGGAGCCCCTGGAGCAGGGGAATAATATACTTAGGATAGTGCTTTAGGGATATGGATTAGGCAGGTGTGTGGAAGGATGGGTTGGAAAAGGAAGAGTTTTGAGTTAAAGAGACCAATTAGGAGGCTATTGCAATAGTTTGGACAAAAGGAGGGAGCCGCATGAGCCAGAGTGGTTTTTTGGAACCTTTATTTCTCTATCTAAAAGTAAAAGGCTTTAACTTTGATGGTAAAGGGTAAACTTTGATGGCAGTTTGGCTTGGGCTTAGAACTGTGAGTGGTTTGTTGGGTTTCAGTAAATGTCTGGAAGGGGCATAGAAGGCCCATTCAAACAAGAAAGAACTTGGGAACTCCAGCATGTGCTCAGAGGTCTTGGGACATTCATCAGTGCTGACATGAGGTATAAATGCAAAGTAATTTTGTTGTGTGGCTTGTACCGCCTCTTGGTTTAGTCTTTTCTATTATGGTTTCCCCATTTTGCAGCTAAGGAGGGGATTCCCACATACCCCCAGAAATGTGGACAGGAAAGACTTGCGGTGAATGGTTCAGGGAGGGAGCGATTTGTGCCTAATCAGTGATTCACCCTGGATTCTGTTCCTGACCCCTAGTTATCCTTAACAAAATCCCCAACGACTTGATTATGAAATCAAGAAGACTGAAAAGCCGGGTCCTGGAGTTGGTGGCTTGTATTTTTGTTTGCATCACCAAGAATCTTCAAAGTAGGCTAAAAACTATATGATTCTAACCAGGGAGGAAAGAGTTACATTTTTTTTTACAAGGGTGGGGAAATTCACAGATAAAAAAGAGGAACAGTTCAGATTGAAGAGTTATTGCTTTAGAGAGAGACTTCAGTATAGCATCTTTGCCCAAGTACGGAGAAAGGAGCTGCCAGGAGCCAGGTGAAGAAGCCTCCGTGGTTTGGAGAAAGTACAAGGACCTGCCCAATTGGGTGAGTGAGAGAGTTTGGTTGCTTTTTTCAAAGGCATCTCTAAGTTATCTAAACTCAAAATGAGGCTGACTTTCTCATAGATACAGAACTGGAAGGGACCTTTGTGGTAATCTAGCCCTCATTTACAGACAAGGAAACTGAGAACTAGAGAGTTTATTAGCTTCCTAATGGACATGTAGGTAGTGCATGGCAGAACTGGGATTGGAACCCAGGACCTCAGCCTTCAAATCTAGGGTTCTTTCTCCTGCAAAAGCCATGTATGCCATGGAATTTAATTAATCTCTTTGGGCCTCAGTTTCTTCATCTGTCAATTGAAGAGGTTGGAGTAAAGGACTCCAAAATTTCATTCCAGCTTTAAAGTCCCATGATCAACTAAGATAATGTGTACAATGCTTTGCAAAGCTTAAAGTGCTATGTAAATATAATAATAATAAATACAAATAACTAGTATAATATACTATAATGATTAATTGTCAATAATTAGCATAATATTCCATGCTGTAATCTCTAATAATTAGTGTAATATACTATAATAATAATAATAATTATTATTGTTATGACCAGATGGTCAGAACGATGTGCTTAGAGCTAAGCCTGTGCTGGAAATGAAGGTGATGGAGCAGTTTTGGGAAGGAGCACTGCAGGGAGAGATAGTGAAAGGCTACTCTGACTCAGTTTCTACCTTTCTGTGGTCACTACTGCCTCTTCCCCAGAGAGTTATGTAAACTTCTTGAGAGCTGGGACTGACTTACTTCTGTACGTGTAACCCTCACACTTAGTATAGTACCTGGCACACAGTAGGTGCTTAACAAATGCTTGTCCATTGATTGATACTTCTAGTTCAGAGATAGAGAGTTCCACAGGCCGCTGAGCCACAGAAGGGAAAGACTCAGTTTGAAAGGCACAAAACCTTCCCAAAGCCGCTAAATTTAGCTTTGGGGAGTTTTTTTGTTTGTTTGTTTGTTTTGTTAATTATGTTTCATTCAGCTAGCTTTTAAGATTAAGAACAATTAACATAAAACATAGTTTGGTGTCATAAAAAGAGCACTGAGTATTTTGAGCCAGAGAATCTGAATTCAAATCCCAAGAGCATAGGGCAAGTGAATAGAAATCCTGGCTCTGCTACTTACTCACTGAATAATGTTAGGCAAGTCATTTCTCCTTTTTGGAACTCAGTTTCTTCGTTTGTAAAATGAGAGGGTTGTACTAGATGATCTCCAAAGTCCCTTCCCACTCTAAATCTATGACCCTGTGTTAGTTAAGGAGGGGAAAATAGACTGAGGGAAAGAGGATAATGAAAAGTGGAAGGAGGAATAGGATGGGAAAGAGAGAGATCCCAAGATATCCACACATCCACAGAGATCAAGCCACACCAAGTAGGCTTAGAGGTGAAGGTTCAGGAAGGTTCAGTTCTGATTATATTTTTCTGTTCACTTGTGGCGTGGGTATCTGACTTAGTTATCTGACTACCCTTTCAAATGCATTGGAAATCCCTTTTCTAGTTTTATTTTTAATCTTCAGGGTTGAATTTTTTTAAATCTGAAGTTCACATTGAAACTTTTCCAACTGTCAAAGTGACAGAGCAGTATGTCTGATGTCACACCCTCTTCTCTTCTCCCTCTATACTACTTTGCTCAGTGATGTCATCAGCTCCCATGGATTTAATTACCATCTCTGTGCTGATAATTCTCAAATCTATCTATCCTGTCCCAATATCTCTGCTGACCTCTAATCTCCCATCTCCAACTGCCTTTCAGACATCTTGAACTGGATGTCCAGTAGACATCTTAAACTCAATATTATATGTCCAAAACAGAACTCGTTATCTTCCGCACTAAATCCTCCCCCACTTCTCCTCTATTACTTATAGAGGGCACCACCCTCCCCCCAGTCCCTCAGGCTCACAACCTAGGAGTCATCCTGGAGTCCTCACTATTTCACATCCCCCATATGCAATCTTTTACCAAGGCTTGAGCATTTTATCTTTGCAACTTCTCTCCTTCCCTTCTCTCCTTGAGACTGCTATCTGTGGGGCAAACCTTCCTCACCTACCCCTACTCAATAGACTCTAGTGGCCTCCTATTGTTTCCAGAAACAAATGCAAAATATTCTTCATAACTTAACCTTCTCTGACCTTTTCAGTTTTCCTACATCGTACTCTCCAATATGTACTCTTCTCTTCAATCTGGTGACACTAACCTCCTGGCTGTTCCTTGAATGAACAAGACATTCCATCTTTCTACTCTGGGCATTTTCTATGGCCCTCTGCCATGCTTGGAACCCTCTTCTACTCTGACTATTGTCCGCCCTAGCTTCCTTGAAGTCTCAACTAAAATCTCACCTTCTACAGGAAGCCTTCCCCAATCCCTCTCAATTCCAGTGCCTTCCCCTATTAATTATTTCCTGTTTACCCCATATGGAAGGCAGGAACTGTCTTTAGCCCCTTTTTATATCCCCAGAACTCAGCACAGTGCCTGGTACACAGTAGGTATTTAATAAATGTTATTTGATTAATTGATTCAGGATCAAATATAATCTTTTGTTCAGTATTCTTTTATGACCTTTATTTTACAATCTAGTGACACAAGCTTCCTTGCTCTTCCTCAAACAAGACACTCTATCTTTCCGCTTTAAGCATTTTCTCTGGCAGTCTGACATGCCTAGAATATTTTCCCTCCTCACCTTTGCTTCCTGACTTCTTTCAAGTTTCAGCTAAAATCCCCAAGCCTTTCTTAAATGCCTCCCCCCTACCCTTAATGCTAGTTCCTTCCTTCTGAGATTATCTCCAACTTATTACATATATATGTATAAATGTATAAGCATACATATACATACACACATATAATACATGTCTATATGTGTTATGTGTGTACACATATGCATTACAGGCAAACACACATGTAGTACATATGCATACATAAATGTATGTGTATATGTACGCACAAAAACATACATATGCAAATATACAATTTTCATGTTGTCTCTCCCTTTAGACGTGAGCTCCTTGAGAACAGGGAATGCCTTTTGCTTTTCTTGGTATTCCCAGCCCTTGCCTCAGTGCCTGGCACATAATAATCACTTAATAAATATTTACTGACTATCTGTGAAAGAATGATTTAGGATTTAGAACCTTAGAAGTTTCTGGCCATTGGCTACCTAAGTTGGCTAAATCTCTCTCTCTCTGTCTCTCTCTCTTTCTGTCTCTCTGTCTCTCTGTCTCTGTCTTTGTCTGTCTCTTTCTCTCTCTGTGTCTCTCTTCTCTCTCTCTCTCTCTCTCTCTCTCTCTCTCTCTGTTCTCTCCTCTCTGTTCTCTCTCTCTCTTCTCTGTCTCTCTCAAAGGTAAGAGCTCTCTCATTCAAAAGTATTTGAAAGTTCTTTTCAAACTATCATTTGACTCATTTGCCGAAGTCTTTTTACTAAAACAAATTGGAGGAGAGGTCAGGAAGAGACATCAATCTGGGTCTTGATGGGAATATGCAAAAATATTCATCCAGACACCCACCCATCCAACTTAAGCACTTTTAGAAATAAATGACACCCATGTCTGGCCGATATAATCAGAGAGGGCATCCACCTCTTGGATACAATGTGAGAATCAGTCATAGGCCCCCAACTCAAGTATCTCTTGTCCTCATGCCTGGAACTTCACCATTTGGTTTATTAACTTGTGTTAAGCATTCTTTTCTCCCGATACTCTTTAAAAAATGCAAATACTTTTGAGAAAGGCAAAATATTAGGGCTCTAACACCTTGGTGTGAGTGAGTCTGTCAGATCTTTCAGAGGATGTCAGAACTGGGCCCAACCCACCCTTCCTCTTCCCTGCACACATGTGCACACTCGGGTGTCTGTAATCAGGACTCAAGGACAAATTAGAGTCTCTTCTGCCCTTGGTGTCAGCAAACAGATGAGTTAGAGCCGGGTTCTCACACTTTGTTGTGTCTTGGATCCTTTTGGCAATCTGATTCTGAGGACTAGGGACCCCTTCTTAGGCCATTGTCTTTAAAGCTATAAAATAAAAATAAATAGGATTACAAAGGAGATCAATCATAATGAAATATAGTTATCAAAAAAACTTTTTTTTAGTAAAAACAAGCAGAGATCCCCGGTTAAGAACTCCTGATATTAGGGGTTTTCTAATGGCAGAATCTCTAGTAATGGTGAGACTACAAGAGAGGCTTCTGGTGAAATTTTTGTTTCCATATCATTTGTATTAATAAGTAGAAAAACCAAAGTAGAATTGGAACTGGGAAGTGTTCAGACATCTTCTTGGAAGGCTTTAAAGATCAGAGTACATGTAAGAGAAAAAAAATCCCTAGAGGTGCTACAAAGGTAAATTACACAGGAATCCCCAGAATAAAATGCTACCTGGCCTTTTTATCTACTTCAACCAACAGACTAAACGAGTATTTATTAAATGCCTACTATCTATAACCCACTAAACTAGGTACTGTGAGAATAAAGGAAGAACAAGAGTAGAAAATGAATTGGCTTGAGAGTTAAGAGATGTGAGTTCTTGCCCTGGCTCTGCTATCAGTTTGCTGTGTGACCTAAGGCAAGTCACTAATCCTTTCTGGGCTTCACACTTTTCATTTGTGAAATCTCTATGATCTCTTCCAGCTCTAACACACTCTGAAGCTGTAACTTAGCTGGGGAGAGAAGTCCAACCTACATAAAAACAGCAGCAAGCTTGCTAGAAAATAGAATATAATTAAGTGCTAAATTGTGTGGAAGAGACTTTGTGTGCATGTGGGGGGGAGGGGTTGGAGATAAGAGGAAAAGGGGTAGTAGTCAGGGAATTATCACAGTGAGTGGGATAAATGGGAGAAGGGTAGGTGAATGGATGCCAAAAGAGAACTGGGCAAGTACCAGGGTCTGATATAAGCCTCTGATCCCATGGAGTTAATCAGTAAGTATTTATTAAGCACCTGCCATATTCCAGGCACTGGGGATACAGAGACAAAAAAAAATACTTCATGTCTTTGAGGGGAAAGAACATACAGAAAACACATGCAGAATAAATATAAAGTAATTCAATGTGCATTGGTAGCAGGAATAAACCTCAGGGAGAAGGCAAATTTAAAGGAAGCCAAGAATTCCTGGCTTGGGGCAACCTGTTCCAAGGCACCGAGATGCCACACGGAAGGTAGTGTAGGAGAAAGAGCAAGTCAGCCAGTTTGGCTGGAATGTGAAGAAGGGAAGTAATGTTTGATAACCCTGTAAAGGTAGACTGGGTTCTGAATGGCTTTAAGTGCCTGCCTCACGGGTATGTATTTTATCCTAGAGGTAATAGGAAGCTACTGGAGGTTTTCGAGCCAGGCAATGATGTGGCATTATCCTGTGCCTTAGGAAAATTCCTTTGCTGTTATGTGGAAAATGGATGAGAGTAGTGAGAAAAGATGCAGGGAGACCAATTAAGAGGCAATGAGGGTCTGAGCTAGAATGCTAGCTCTGTGAATAGAGAGAAGGTGGATATATGGGAGACATGGTGTGGAACTACAATTGATCGGCAATGGGCGGCATGTGGGAAGTTAGAGATGAACAGGCTTGGGTGACTGGAAGAATGGTAGTGTCCTTGATCGAATAGGAAAAGAAGTGAGTTTGGAGGGGGTGGGGAAAGTTGATGAGGCTTGTTTAGGACACACAGAATTAGAGATGCCTATAAGATATACAGTGGGGAAATAGCCATTGAGCAGTTGATGATGAGGGGCTGGATGTCAGAAGAGAGATAATGTCTGGGTCTATATCTGTAGATAACTACATATATGGAGTCATCTGAATATAAATGAGAATTGAATCCATAGAAGCTGATGAGATCATTCCAGGAAAGGGTATAGAAAAAAAAAAAAGAGAAGAGAGTAATTCACTGTGATCAAGAACAAGCAGTATGAGAGGTGGGGGAGAATGCTGAGTGAGCTCAGGGTCAATATGTGTCAGTTCATATTTTGTTTTGTTTCATTTTTAAAACATTCTTTTGGATTCTATATGCCCTAAACTATGGAGATAGCTGAAGTTGCTTTATCTTTGGTGCATTATTTCCATTTTGGACAGGTAGAGGGTTTGTGGCCATCAGACATAACGTGTACTCCTTGCTGCTCACATGACCTGGAAGTCTTGGCTATATGACTTTGAGAATACACTCCCCCCTTACTTCTGCCTCCTAATTTCTCTGATTTCCTTTAAGACTCAGGTCAAGTTCCAGCTTCTGCAGGAGGACTATCCCAGTCCCTGCAGCTGCTAGTGCCTTTTTCTCACTTACTTGGAACATGGGTAAAATGATGAAGATGGTGGTGATGGTGGTGGTAGTGGTGGTGATAATGATGATGGCAATAGTTTCTATATAGACCTTTAAGATTTGCAAATATTATCACATTGGAAATAAAATAGAGTTGAAGAAACAGGTTTGAACTCTGTCATTATAAAATGTAGGTTATCGTTACCTTGTTAATATTTTGATATCCATTAGACCTTTCTACCTTTTGCCTCCTTGCAGATATATGCCCAGTAATGAAATGGCTGGGTCAAAGGGGAGGAAGATTTTAATCCCCTCCCCACCCCTAAATAATATAAAATTAATATGATATAGTGAATAGAGACTTTGCTTGCAATTCGGGAAGACCTGAACTCAAGGCCTGCTTCTGACATTTACTGACTAAATAACCATAGGCAAGTCACTCAAACTCTCAGTGGGCCCAGGCAACGTTCTAAGATCATTAAGTTGCAAAAAAAAATTGATGTTGTGCATTGTTAGAGGAAACTTCCTGAAGGGACAGATTGTGAAGGGTTTTAAAGTTGCTTTTTCATGTATACTTTATGTCCTTCGCAATCTGTCCCTCGACTACCTTTCCCATCTTTTACTTTATTTCCCTCCAGGCACGTGACAACACTCTTCTTGTTACTATGCAGGATGCTCCATCTCCTGACTCTTTCACCTTTTCTTGGCTATGCTAAAGGTTTGGAAAGATCTCTCCCTTCACCTCCATTTCCTGGCTTCCTTTGATACTTAGCTCAGATCCTTCCCTCTGCAGGTAGCCTTCTCAGATCTCCTGCAGCAGCTAATGTCGCCCTATCTCATTACTCTCATTTACACTGCATAGATCTTTTATGTGCAATATTTTTGTATGTTGTCTCCCCCCATCAGAATGTAAACTCCTCGAGTGTAGGGTTTGTTTTTACTTTTCTTTGGATCCCCTTCACTTAGCACTGTGCCTGCCACAAAGCACTTAATAAATATTTGTTGATTTGTTGAATGGGAGTGAAGGTAGAGGGCAGATTAAGAAAGGCTTCATCTAATGTACAAGGTAGCACTTGAATTGAGTTGGGAAGGAAATAAAGGATTACAATGCTGAAAGAAGATGGAGTGAATTCCAAGCAGAGGGGACAGACGGTACAAAAGCAGAGGCCAGAGAAAGAGTATCATTTATGAGGAACAGAAAGAAGGCCAGTTTGCTTGGATCACAGTGTGTGTGTGAAGGTGAGTTGTGGGTAATAAGATTACAAAGGTAGTTTTGCGGACACCTTGTGACAGGCTTTATTTATATATTAAGTGGAGAAGTTTATATCAGACTCCGTGGGCAATGAGTAAACAAAGAAGTTTTTGGAGTAGGAAAGTGACCGGTCCTTTAGGAAAATCACTTTGGCAGTTGTGGGGAGGATAGATTCACAAGGAGAGAAACTTGAAGTCGGGATAGGAAAATATGGCAATAAACCAGGTAAGAGGTGATTGGGACCTGAATAAGGGTGGTAATTCTGTGAACAGAGAGAAAGGTTTGGATTTGAGAGATTTTGTGTGGGTAGAAATAAGTTTTGGCAACTGATTGGCTATGTGGAGAGAGGAGGAATAAGGAATCTATGATGACATGGAGTTGGTCAGACCTCTGAGACTGGCAGGATGCTGGAGTCCTGGACAGGAATAAGGAAGTTCTAAAGAGAGGTGGGTTTTGGGGAAAAGATAATGCAAATACCTTGGCTTCAGAATTTTTGTCCCAGACAGTGGGAAAAAGCTAGACCTCTAACATCTGAAACTAGACTTAAACAAACAAATAAAAAGGGTCCTTGAAGTGAAAATTTTAAGGGCATGTGAGCCTCCTAGTCCCTATGATATGAAAACCTATTAAGTTTCTAAGAATGTTCCTCTAGAAACATGGAACTGAGAGTTTCTTTTTCTTTAACTTGTCACTCAGGAAATTGTGGGACTTTTCCTTTAAATCACCTGGGGTGCTGATAATGAAAATCTATGATTCTGTATAACTATGACTAAAAATTTAAAACCAGAGACCAGAAATACAAAATTTTAATTTTTTTTCACAGCAATTTCTTATGCATGTAAAGAAATGGGGCATCATGAGTAAGCGTAAGCTTTTGACTTTACTCAATGCTTGGCATAATACTTGTGTTATTTATACTTGGTATAATAGTTTTAGAGCTGGAAGGAACTTCTGAGGCTGTTCTATCCCTGCTTTGTTACGGTTAAGGAAACTGAAGCCCAGGGAGGTTAGGTGCCTCGCCTGACCTCCGTAGGATAAGAGGTGAGATTTGAACTCAGGTCTTCAGAGGACCTGCTCTTTCTCTGTTATCACGTTATACTCTAGACTTAGTTGCTTTATCCGAAATCAGTTTCCTGCTTTGTAGCAGGAGAGCTCCAACACCGTAACTTTGAAGTGGGTGTAGGGGGCAAAAACCCATTGCAAATAACTTAAGGAGATTGTTGTCAGAGGTAATGCAACAAGCCTGTTATCAAAACTGGGTGAATCATTGGATGTGTGCAGTTATTAATTCCACAGTACCAGAAATGGTCCACTAGGTGGTGCCATGGTGCACCAAGTGCCCGGCCATAGGCAGTTCAAATCTGACCTCTGACACTTGTTGGCTGTGTGACTCTGGGCAGGTCACTTAACCCTGATTGTCTCAGTTTACTCATCTATAAAATGAGCTGGGGAAGGCAATGGCAACCCACTCCAGTATACTTGCCAAGAAAATCTCTAATGGGATCATGAAGAGTTGGCAATGACTGAAAACAACTGAATAACATGACAAAACTAATTATATTGAAATAGTTGTCATAATGTTTTAAAAAGCAAGTTCACACATCCCAAGCTAAGGCCCCTGCTGTAATCTAACCCCCCTCATTTTATAAATCAGGATATTGAGGGCTAGAGTGGGGCAATGAGTTACTTAAAGTCACAGAATAAGTTGGTAAGTCACAGAGTTAGACCCCTTCCTTCCTCCCACTGTGGCTATTCCCAAACACTGTTTTCTCTCCTTTCTCATCTATTCTCACAGCTTTAATCAATCACTACCTCTATATGGATGATTTCCAAATGTGCTTTCATTTAGTCATTTTGTACTATTAAGTATCTCTTATGTAACACTGTTGTTAGGCACAGGGAAATACAAAGATGATCCTGTTTTCTTTTCCCTCTCCTTCTCCTCCTCCTCCTCTTCCCCCTCCTATTCAATCTCCTTCTCTTCCTTCTCCTCCTCTTCTTCTTTTTCAAAGAATCAAAGATTTATAACTGGAAGGAATCTCAGAAGTCATGGGGGCTTACAATCCAACAATCCCTCTCCAGCCCAGAGGGCTGAGCTCTAGTCTCATGATGCTGTCCTTTCCCTGGAGACGTCCAGCCTCAAGGAGTTAAGTTGGAATGAGCATCACTTAAGTTAAGACCATCACTAGCTCTGTTTCAGGCCACCCACCATGTGCCTCCTGTTAACTCCTCCCAGTTTTGCGCTGACTGGCTAAGGATCACAGAGTCAGGGAATCTTATCTCGCATATGTGATAACTTAGGAGTAGCCTGGTTTGTGCCCAAATGAGCCAAAATGACCCGTTAGAATCATAGGGTCATAGTTCTAGAGCTTAAAGGGACCTTAAAGATTATCCAGTCCATTCTCATCATTTTACAGATGAGAAAACTGAGGCAGTGTTGGTCAGTTGAAAGAGCACAGACTGCAATCAGAGGACTCAGCCATCCTACATCTGATGCTTCCTCTACCTACATAACCTTAGGCAAGACATTTAACTTTCCTGGGCCTCAGTTTCCTCATCTATACAATGGAGGGGTTGGGCTAGGTGGTCTCTGAGGTCCCTTTCAGCTCTAGATTTAGGATCCCTTTAAAAGGTTAAGTGAATTGCCCACATTCATGCAGGGATTAATTGATAGGATGGGGCTTTGAACTCTTGTCACCTAGGACCCCTAGGACCCCAAGATCAGTGCCCTTTCAATTATATTCTGTTTCCTCTCTGGACCTCACTTTTCTTATTTTTTAAAAATAATGAAATAATTTATTTTTAGTTTTCAACATTCACTTTAATAAGATTTTGAGTTTTAAATTTTCTCCCCCTCCCCAAGACGGTGTGCAATCTGGTATAAGCTCTACTTATACATTCATATTAGGTATATTTTCACATTAGTCATGATGTAAAGACAAGCAAACATATATGTACAAAAAAGCTATGTACAGGATAAACAGGAAGTAATTTTTAGAAAGGAAGATGCTAGAATTAAGAGGGCTTGGGAAAACCTCCCTGTAGAAGATGAGATTTTAGTTGGAACTTAAAAGAAGGCAGGGAAGCCAAGAAGTGGAGATAAGAAGAAAGAGCCTTCTAGGAATGGGACACAGACAGAGAAAATGGCAAAATTAACCCCACTGCTCCTAGTTCTGCACCTCTTCTCTATGGCAGTTCATCAGATACCTGTACAGTGTGATTACATCTATATTTGATAATGTAGGGGACTTTATCAAGTACTCTGCTGAAATCAAGTCGGGTTTAGACCTCTCATCATATGATGGAGCACGTGTTAGTCCTGTCATTTTGATGGTAAGCACTAAGGCCTTTTGGTGCATTTTACAGATAAGAAAAGTGAATCTACACGAACAAAAATATTCATAGCAGCTCTTTTTATGGTGGCAAAGAATTGGAAATTGAGAGGATGTCCATCAACTGGGAAATGGCTAAACAAGTTATAGTATATGAATGTAATGGAATATTCTTGTGCTATAAGAAATGATGAGCAGGAGGACTTCAGAAAAACCTGGAAAGACTTATATGGACTGATGCTGAGTGAAATAAGCAGAACCAGGAGAACATTGTACACAGTAACAGCCACACTGTGTGATGACTGACTTTGATGGACTTAGCTCTTCTCAGCAATACAAGGATCTAAGACAACCCCAAAGGACTCATGATGAAAATGCTGTCCACATCCAGAGAAAGAACTATGGAGTTTGAATACAGATCAAAGCATACTATTTTCTCTCTCTTTTTTTATTTTTGTTTTTTCCTTCTTGTGATTTTCTCCTTTTATTCTGATTCTTCTTTCACAACATGACTAATGAGGGAATAAGTTTAATATGATCGTACATGTATAGCTTATATCAGATTGCTTGCCATCTTGGGGTGGGAGGGGGGAGGGAGAGAGAAAAAATCTAGAACCCAATCTTATAAAAGTTAATTTTGAAAACTAAAAAAAAAATTGTTTAAAAAAATAGATTGTCAGCTCCTTGAGGACAGGATCTGTCTTTTGCTTCTTTCTGTATCCCTAGAGCTTTGTACAATGCCTAGAACACAGTAGGTGCTTCACATAACAAATATATGCTTTCTATAATAAATATTTATTGACTGAGAGTTATAGAAAAGCAGATTTATGTTTGATGTAAGGAAGAACTTCCTAAAAATTAAAGCTATATAAAAGTGAATCATAGAGTTAGGTGGGACCCTAGAGATCATCAGGTCCAATCCTTTTGTTTTACAGATGAGGAAACTGAATCCCAGAGAGTTTAAGTGACTTGCCCAGAGTCGCACAAGCTGGAACATTGGGTCTGGGAAGAGGAAGGGGAAACAAAAGTGAATAAGAAATGATCCTTGACCTTAAAGACCTTATATTCTATAGGGGAGAGATAATATAGGCAGCTAAATGGCATAGTAGATAGAGCACTGGATCAGGAGTCAGGAAGATTTGAGTTCAAATCCTGCCTTAGATACTTCCTGGCTGTATGACCCTGGACAAGTTACTTAACTGCTATCTGCCTCAGTTTCCTTAACTGTAAAATGGGAGTAATAATAGCATCTACTTTCCAGGTAGGTGTTGTGAGAATCAAATGAGATAATATTTCTAAAGTGCTTTGCAAACCTTAAAGCACCATGTCAATGCTAGTTGTTATTATTATAATAATACACAGCTATAATACAAGTCACAATAAAATAAATAACCAAAAAAAAGGTACAGATGAATGCTATAGATTTTCAGAAGAGGTGTCTTTTTGGCTAGGGAATCAGGAAAGGCTTCATAAAAGAAGTGGCAATTGACCTAAGCCAAAATCATATAAATAAGAAAGACAGAAAGTTACTTGTCCTACAAATTGAGGAAGCACGGAGCTGAGAGAGAGCTGGAAACTACTGTGATGAAGACATTGTCAAATGCTGCTGTTTCACGTGAACTTTTAGAAATGATCATGCCACTTCAATGCATCTAGTGAGTGATATAGGGAAATTGACTACTTCTGAAATACCTTCACATTTTTAAGTGGGCACGTGGATATATTGGGCCAAAAAGTTTCACCATGATTCCTGTATTCTCCTTTAGTTCCTAGCCCAGTTTAGTATAATGGAAAAAAAAAGCATTGAACTTAAAATCAGGACATCTGATTCAAATAAAACATCATCTTATTGCTCCAGTTGAGCATGATGAGGGCCTGGCATTTGTGGGCACTTAGGAAATGCTTATTGATTTATTGATGAGCTTTCAAAACATCTCCTTCCTTCTAGTTGCCACATTTTTATTCATAACGATGCCATTGCTCACTCTGTTAGTTGGGTTTTGATATCATGATACCATTGATGAGATAATACTATACTCATCAAAGCCACATTTTCTTCCTTCTCCTTTTTGTGGAATTTCCACATGGAAATTCCACATCTCCATTTCCCCTTTTCAGATTAGCAGATTTTTCTCACGTCCTTTGCCCCCTCACTGGATGAAGCTTGGAATTCATTTTATTAAGTTAATTTTTTTTAATCAAAAAAAATCCACCCACTCTTCCTCCTTCTCCCTCCCCCCCCCCACCATTGAGGAAGACAGGAAAACATAACCTATGTTACAAACATGTATAATTAAACAAAATGAATTTCTGTATTGGCCAGGTCTATCTGTCTACAATCTATCTATCTATCTATCTATCTATCTAGCTAGCTAGCTAGCTAGCTAGCTATCTATCTATCTCCCTCCATTTCTCTCTGTATGTATATTGTATATATACATACATACATACACACATATATCATATCCATAATTCCATCTATATCAATATAGACATACATTGTATCAATTTGCATTCTAACACTATCAGCTCTTTGTTAGGAGGTGGGTAGCTTGATTTGTCATGAGTCCTCTGGAATGGTGCTAAGTCATTGTATTGATGAAAGTTTGGAATTCATTTTTACAGATGTTGATAAAAGGCACCCATGCTCTTAGCTGCCACACATATATTGCATTCTGCTCTGTTAAACCTCAAAGGGAGGATTAGCTTCATCCTTACAGCCCTCATCCCATTCTTTCTCCCGCTCTACACATATAAATAGCTGAAACTGTCTAGCCTCATACGCTTTGTGTGAGGCACCACCTAAATATAGTGAGGTTGCTAATGAGTCAGACTTAGCTTGCCTTTGCACTAAATGCCCCTGCAGACTACAGAGTCAAGCTAGGACTGACATGCCTTCATCGTGGCATAAGGGTGTACTCAGAGGCTTCAGGGATATCTCGGACTCTTTGTCCCTACGCAGCAAACTGTACTATAATAGATGTGGACTGGTAGTACATGTACGACACTCATAGGTGCTTCTTGGGTGTCATCTATGTCCCTCTATTCCATCGCGCTGTTGTGGGTGGTTGGTTTTTGTCCCTTGTTCTGTTGTGGGTACAAGGTTATCAGAAGGTTGAAAAATTGTTTATGTATTCTTATCTGACCTTGGTATGAAAGATGAATTGACAGGAAAAGTGTGTGTGTGTGGGAAATTCTGTCATTCTTAAATTTATAATTGTATATGGCTTGTAGGAAAAACTTAGCCAAATTACGTTAGCTATTGCCATCTCTACAGCGTAGAGTGAATAATATGAGAGACAGATGTGAACATACAATGATACTGCAAGATTCTTGGTTGTCATTTCAATAGCGTCCGACTCTCCTGGTACTTCATTATATTTTCACTTTTTGGTTGTTCTTATTTTGTGTGCAATGCAATATTACTCTTAATATGCTGAAAGTTATTATCATAATATTAGCCAGAAAATTATCATTTTCCTTTAAATACTGGCCTTAAAAGGTTTGCTGTATTCTTACATGTGAAGTTATTATATTCAGACTTATTTCTAGCATAACAGATCAGTAAATCGATAATGAAAGCTAGTGTAAAGATAGAACTAATCCAGCAAAAATTAATTTTAAAGCAAGCTTTAATGACTTCATATATTTTATTAAGTGAGGGTTATCTACAGTGAGCTTAAGTCACTCTAACATAACCAGTAGGTGTATATATGGAAGAAGTGGAGGAAAAACCAAGAAAGAAATTCAATTGAAATAGATTGTGAAAAGATGAAATTGCAAAGGCAACAAATAATGAAAAAAAATGGAAAAGATCTGCCAAGGTTTCTATAAAAAGCTATTCTCTCTCTCAATGACCCATGTAATCTAACTTCACTTAAACAAGTTCAATTCAATTCAACAAACATTTGTTGAGTGCCCACTATGTGCAAAGCACCATGCCAGGTGCTAGAGCTATAAAGGCAAAATGGAATACAGCCCCTATCCTCAAAGAGCTTACGTTCTCCAGGAGGTACAACATGTGGGCAGATAAGTAAGTACACACAGGATAATTTGAGAAGGGAAGAATGCTAACAACCTAAAAGATTCAGAAAAGGCTTCCCAGGGGCAGCTAGGTGGCACAGTGGATAGAGCACTGGCCCTGAATTCAGGACGACCTGAGTTCAAATCTGGCCTCAGACACATACCACTTAACTAGCTGTGTGACCCTGGGCAAGTCACTTAACCCCAATTGCCTAAAAAAAAAAAAGAAAGAACCAATTCCAGAAAAGGCTTCCCATAGGAAATGGCAGCTGAGCTGAGCTTTGAAGGAAGTTAAAGATTCTGAGAAGCAGAAGAGAGGAGGCAGTGCATTCCAGGCAGGGGAAGAGTCCATGCAAAGTCATGGAGGCAGGAGAAGGAATGCTAAGTCTGAAGAATTTTAAGCCGGTTGGCCAGTTTGTCTGGAATACTTTGTCAATGGGTGTAATGTGAAATAAAACTGGAGTCAGGATGGGGAAGATTTTAAGTAACTTACTGAAGGGTTTTGTTGTTGTTCAGTCATTTCAGTCATGTTTGACTCTTCATGAACCCATTTGGGGTTTTCTTGGCAGAGATACTGGTGTCTTTTGCCATTTCCTTTTCCAGCTTGTTTTATAGATGAGGAAACTGAGACAGACAGGGTTAAGTGACTTGCCCAGAGTCACATAGCTAGTAAGTGTCTGTGGCTAGACTTGAACTCAGGAAGATGAGTCTTATTGAGTTTAGGTCCAGTACTCTATCTACTGTACCAGAGTATGCAGTTCTCCCCCCCACCTCCCCTCCCCGAGTCAATGGGGAACCACTGAAGCTTATTGAGCAGGGGAGTGACATAGCCAGAAGGTGTTTTAGAAACATTATTTTGGTGGCTGTATGATGGATGGATTGGATAGGGTTTACCCTAAAAAGCAGAGAGCCCAATTAGGAAGATATTACAATATCCTGGGCAAGAGGTTATAAGGACCTGAACTAATATCATTTCCTCATAAAGTCGTTGATGTGCTCATTTGAGGAAGTCGGAATAGCACTGAAGTAAACAAATAGTGGGAGAACAAATGGACCAGACCAAATGTAGACAGATAATATCTCTGCTGGAGGCAGAACAATTTTGAGGACATTGAGGAATTGAGTCTCAGTGTATTTGAAAGAAGGGAAAATATAAAATGACTGGGGGAAAAAATGACAGAATGTTATTACTACAAAAAAGGATTGATGAAGAGCAGTAGTGTCAAACTCAAACAGAAATGGAGCTGGGCCATGTATTACTTAGAAAACCACAAATTATTATTATCTATGTTTTACTATATTTTTATTTATTTTGTTAAATATTTTCCTGATTCTGGACCACACTTAAGGGTATTGCAGGCTATATAGCTAGTTGGGGTGAGTTTGACATCACCAATCAAGAGATATGAATACCTATTGACCCATTTGCTCATATTCTCATCTCTACAAAATCTTTATGCAAATAATCTACACACATATCAAGGTCATCCTCAATGAAAAAAGGGGAACAAAAAGGCTTTTGCATATTTTATTGTGGACCACATCTTTCTCACAATTGCCTAAATGATGCAGAACACATTAGATCCCATTGTGTTTTTTTTATAAATCAGCATTTAATTGAGTAGAGCAAAATGTAGCTGTATAGGCTGTCCTTCAGTAAGATATCTCTAATGCATATATTAAGATTATGTAAGATTCCCAGATAGATTCAACAATGAATCAAGTAGGTAATGATCATTTATTAAGTCCCCATTGTATACCAGGCACTAGGGAGATAGAGACTAAAATGGGACAGTACCTTCTCTGAAAAAGTTTGCATTCTATGAGGGGAGATAATATGGCATAGTGAACACATGATGGACCTGTATTCAGGAAGAGCCGTGTCCACAAACTATTTTTCAGACTTACTGACTGAGTGACCCTAAGTAAGTCACTAACTTCCCTGGGACCAATTTTCTCATTTATAAAAAATGGCAGAAGGACTGGACAAGATAATTACGATGCTAAGTATATATAAAATAAATGCAAGGTCATTTCTTTTTTAAGGGAAGGAGAAGGGGCGAGTTTACAATTCTTTTGAGAACTGTTTGTTCATATACTTGACCACTTATCTACTGGGGGATAGCTTTTGGTCACCTTCTAAGATGATTCCTTCAATGTTTTTAAGACGATACAGCCTCCAGCATGGATGCCCTTGGTGTGTCTGTTCTAGCTGCTCTTCACAACTTTGTCAAAGTGTTCTTTGTACCTGTCTGTAAAGCATAACAGGGTTTGGTGTATTAGAATCCAAATTTGGTGGTTCCTCAGTCACTGGAGATAAAAATAAATGCTATAGAAATGTTGACAATTTTTTCCATTTTACATTATGTTTTCCTCTTATAAGTTTCATCTGCATTAAATAGTCTTGGTATGATGTGACCATTTGGTTTCAACCAAGCTTTCTTTAGACTTATTTTCACTTCCATTGTTTCCTCGCTGCTTTGTAATCTTTTACCATACTCTTCCACAGTGTTTTACAAATACAGTCAGGTCCTGGCACCCATCACTCTCTGTTGCCAATATGTGTTGGCTAAGGTGGACTCTGGGATCTTTTAGACTTTTCCTTGTGGAAGCCATTTCATGATGGTTAAACTTCTGCAGGAAATTGTGGTAACCAAGATAAATATCTTTTCCTTTAAATTTTCCTCTTTTTGGCATCAATGGTTCATTTGGATGTCAGGATATAGCTATTGTAACTCTTCATAGTATTTTCTTCTGACCTTTAGGCTTTCCTTTGATTAGATTTTAACTTTGACCTTTTCTGTAAGTGAATGCATCTAGACAGCTGATGCTCGTATGATTCCCATATCAGTAACTATTTGTTTATTGTTTAAATAATTGTTAAAAACAATTAATTTCATTTTTTGTTTAGTCCTTACCACATCTACTACCTTCTGACTTTCTTCTGGGGAATATTCATAACATATAATATGAAACTTTTGAGTTACTTACAGAGCTACCACTTCTTTTGTGTCTCAAAAATGAGTCATATTTTATAATTTTTACTTTTACATTGAAATTATGAAACATAAATACATTTATTCCATCCAGAAGATGTGGTCAATTTCTTTGTAGTATTTCTCTATCTCTCATTCTCTGCACCAGATATTGGCATGTAAGCTGCACTTATCTTAGTTTCATAGATTTAGAGTAGAAAAGGTCATCTAGTCTAACTCTGTCTTTACAAATGAGGAAAATGAGGCTGGACAAGTTGCCTAAAGTTACACTGAGACTCAGTGGAAGAGTCTGCACTTGAAGCAAAAGCTTCTTCCTCTAAATCCAGCATTCTTCCCCTATCACATAGCCTTTCTGTGACAGTCTTTTTACTCATTACTCATTATGAACATTGCAATACAATTGTGTCCTGTGAAATGTTTTTATTGACTCTGAATACAGCATAAAAACAACCAAATCAACTGCTTTGTTTGTCTCTCTAAGGAGAAACTGCAAGCCGTCCTTCTATTTAGAAGCCTCTTTCTTTGGTCTTCTAGTTTCATTTATTGTGAAAATATCAAGATGGATGTGATTCAATTTTCCAAATCCTATGTCAATTTATTTAAAAATTCATATTTTTCTATACCCATAGTTAGGTTAATGTCTATAGATGGTCTAAGAACTATCTAATTTTAGCATACTCTGTCCCCTTTTCCACCACTCCATCATTGTCTTTGTGAAATCAGAAAGGAGCTACATAGGTTTGAGTGTCATTTTAAAGTTTTTCTTTAATTTTGGGGCTTCCATGGCAAGAGAATCCATCACCTAATGGCCAGAGTACTGGATTATTAGCAAGATTGGTCTTCCTACACAGACTCATTTTGGTGCTAGGACCATACCCGAAGCCCTTTCAGCATGTTAAAATCTGCCAGAGCCTATAATCTGCTGGCTCAACCTTCAAGAATCCAGGGTCTAAACATATTGTGGTATTTGAAAGTGATGGAAAAATCACTGTGTAATAAGAAACAATTGGCCCCAGCTTCTGGGATACAGACTCGCTATTTGACAAAAAAATGCTGGGAAAACCAGAAAATGGCATGGCAGAAACTAGGTATAAACTAACATTTTACACTGTATACCAAGATATGGTCAAAATGGGTTCATGATTTAGATATAAAGGGTGATACATAAGCAAATTAGGAGAGCAAGGAATAGTTTATCTGTCAGACCTATGGTAAAGGGAAGAATTTTTGATCAAACAAGAAATAAAGAATATCTTGGGAAGTAAAATGGATAATTTTAATTATATTAAATTTAAAAAGTTTTGCAAAAACAAAACTAATGCAACCAAAGTTAGAAGGAAAGCAGAAAGCTGGGAAACAATTTTTATAGCAAGTGTGTCTGACAAAGGCCTTGTTTCTCAAATATAGAGAGAACTGAGTAAGTTTATAAGAATACAAGTCATTCCTCAATTGATAAATGGTCAAAGGATATGAACAGGCAATTTTCAGATGAAGAAATCATATGAAGAAGTGCTCTGAATCACTTTTGATTAGAGAAAGGCAAATTAAAACAACTCTAAGGTACCACCTCATATCTGGTAGATTGTCTAATATAACATCAAAGGAAAATGACAAATGTTGGAGAGGACATGGGAAAATTGGAACAATAACGTGCTGTTGGTGGAGTTGTGAATTGATCCAACCATTCTGGAGAACAATTTGGAAATATGCTCAAAGGGCTATCAAACTGTGCATACCCTTTGACCCAGCAATACCACTCACTATTAGTTTGTGTCTCAAAGAGATCATAAAAAAGAGAAAAGGACCTATACATTCAAAAATATATATAGTAGCCCATTCATGGTGGCAAGACATTGAAAACTGAGGGGGAGGCCCATCAGTTGAGGAATGGCTGAACATGCTGTGGTATATGAATGTAGTGGAATACTATTGTGCTATAATAAATGATGAACAGGCAGAATTCAGAAAACCTGGAAAAAGACTAGTACGAACTGATGCAAAATGAAATGAGCAGAACCAGGAAAACATTGTACATGCTGAGAGCAACATTGTGTGATGATCAACTATGAATGACTAAGCTCTTCTCAGCAGCACAAGGATTCAAGACAAGTACAAAGGACTCAGGAAGGAAAATGTTACCCATATCCACATAAAGAACTGATGGACACTGAATACAGATTGAAGCATACTTTCCTCATTTACTTTATTTTTTTTCTCACAAAGGTACCATTTATTATCTCACAAAATATTTTCTACATGAATAATTGTTTTTAAATTGCATTATTTTTAAACTGATAAGTCATATATTAGATTTTGATTAGAAAAACCCTCTTGGAAAAACACTTTTGTATGTAGCTTGAGATTTTTTAAAATCCTCTAAAATAACTTTAGGGGCTTGTAAACATTTCTTTCTATTAAAGCACAGTACAATAAGTAATGCTGCATTATATCAGCTGCATATAGAATCAGCACATGATTTATTATGATCCACTTAGAGAAAGTAATCATACCCCAAAAAAGCAAAATCAATAGTATTTTTAAAAAATTCTTAAATGTTTGTACTGTTCTATTCAGTTTACTAAAATGTTTCTATAAAATGATTGGAACACTTCTTTGAAAGTTTCATTAGTTCATGTGGCTTGAACATCTTGAATGACAAAACGTCAAAAATGATTATACCCTGGTTTTTGTTTTTGTTTTTGTTTTTTGCTAAACCTCTTGTAAACAAACTTTTTTTTTTAAAGATCATTTTAAAGACTTGACAGTTGAGCAAAGTACACATAATGTATACATTTTACAAAGCTTTAGATTTTCTTTTAAATCTGTAGTTTAGAATATTGACAGACAAAAATATTTACATAAACAATTAAAAAGGGCATATTTAAGAACCTAGTAACGAAAATCTATACCAATAAAACATTGGCTAAAAAGCCCCCCCATCAAACTTCCATTAAGAAATTTTCCCAGTTGCAAACTTTGTTGATAACTACTATCTGGGAAATTCAAACTGTTGAAAATTCACATTCAGTTGATCAGGTACTTTTGTTAATGTTAATTCCAATAGAAGTTCCAGTTGTGCTAACAAAAATTATTTTATAGAGCTAGAAAAAGTAATAACAAAATTCATCTGGAAGAACAAAAGGTCCAGAATATCAAGGCACTTAATGAAAAGAAATGCAAGGGAAGGTAGCTTAGCTGTACTAGATCTTAAATTGTATTATAAAGCAGCAATCATGAAAACTACTTGGTACTGGCTAAGAACTAGAGTGGTGGATCAGTGGAACAGGTTAGGTACACAAGACACAACAGTCAATGACTGTAGTAATCTACTGTTTGATAAATCCAAAGACTCCAGCTTCTGGGATAAGAACTCAACTATTTAACAAAAACTGCTGGAAAAACTGAAAAATAGTGAGGCAAAAACTAGGCATAGACCAACATATTAAACCATATACCAAGATAAAGTCAAAATAGGTACATGATTTAGATAGAAAGGTTGATACTATGAGATAACTAGGAGAGTAAGGAATACTTTACCTGTCAGATCTATGGAGAAGTGAAGAATTTATGACCAGACAAGAGATAGAGAACATTATGAAATGCAAAATGAATGATTTTGATTATATTAAATTGAAAAGTTTTTGACAAATAAAGTCAATGCAACCACGATTAGAAGGAAAGCAGAAAGCTGGGAAACAATTTTTAAGCCAGTGTCTCTGATAAAGGCCTCATTTCTCAAATATAGAGAGAAATGAGTCAAATTTATAAGAATACAAGTCATTTCTCAATTGATAAATGGTCAAAGGATATGAACAAGCAGTTTTCAGATGAAGAAATTAAAGCTATCTATAGTCACATGAAAAAATGCTCTAAATCACTATTGATTAGAGAAATACAAATCAAAACAACTCTGAGGTACCACCTCACCCCTATCAGATTGGATAATATGACAGCAAAGGAAAATGATAAATGTTGGAGAGGACATGGGAAAATTGGAACAATAACGTGCTGTTGGTGGAGTTGTGAATTGATCCAACCATTCTGGAGAGCAATTTGGAACTGTGCCCAAAGGGCTATCAAACTGTGCATACCCTTTGACCCAGCAATATCACTTCTATGTCTGTATCCCAAAGAGATCATGAGTCTTGTATTTGAAGATGAAATCTTTCTGTTGAGCTCTGGTCTTTTTATCAGTAAGGTATGGAGGTCCCCTGTTTCATTGAATATCCATTTACTCCCCTGAAAGATCATGCTCATTTTCGCTGGGTAGTTGATCCTTGGTTGTAATCCAAGCTCTTTTGCCTTAC
Organism: Phascolarctos cinereus; assembly: GCF_003287225.1. Lineage (NCBI taxonomy): Eukaryota > Metazoa > Chordata > Mammalia > Diprotodontia > Phascolarctidae > Phascolarctos > Phascolarctos cinereus. Next base: position 113,871,053 of record NW_027556098.1, read on the forward strand.
AGAATATTCCATGCCCTACAGTCTTTTAATGTAGAAGCTGCAAGGTCCTGTGTAATCCTGACTGTGGTTCCATGATATTTAAATTGTTTCTTTCTGGCTGCTTGCAGTATTTTCTCTTTGACCTGGTAATTTTGGAATTTGGCTGCTATGTTCCTTGGGCTTTTCAATTCGGGATCTCTTTCAGGAAGTGATCGGTGGATTATTTCTATGGCTATTTTGCCCTCTGGTTCTAGGACCTCAGGGCAGTTTTCCTTTATGATTTCCTGAAAGATACTGTCCAAGCTCTTTCTTTCATCAATAATTTTTAAGTTGTCTCTCCTGGATGGATTTTCCAGGTCAGTTGTTTTACCAATGAAATATTTAATGTTTTCATCTATTTTTTTCAATCTTTTGTTTCTGTTTGACTGATTCTTGCTCTCTTATAGAGTCATTAGATTCCATTTGCTCAATTCTGATTTTTAACGAATTGTTTTTTTCTCTTAGATTTTGTACCTCCTTCCTCATTTGGCCAATTATATTTTTTAGGGACTTATTTTCTTCAGTGTACTTTTTTTTTCCAGTTGGCCAATTGTATTTTTCAAGGACTTGTTTTCTGCAGTTAATTTTTGTCCTTCTTTTCCCAGGCTATTGACTCTCTCTTGCATACCTTTCATTTTTTCTTCTAGCTCTCTCATTTGACTTTTAAAATCCTTCTTGAGTTCTTCTAAGAAGGGTTTTAGGGCTTCAGACCAGTTCATATTCCCTTTTGAGGTTTCAGATGTGGGTTTGTTGACAATGTTGTCCTCTTCAGAATTTCTGCCTTGATCTTTGCTGTTTTCATAATATGAATCTATGGTACGTTTCTTTTTGTTCATGGTGTTTGCTTATTTCCTGACCTTTAAAGAGATTGAGCTCTTCTGATGGGGAGCAGAGGACACTGACCCAAGCTTCCTGTGTTGGAAGCCTAGGGCTTGGTCACTGGCTTTGTGAGCTGAGGTCTCCAGTGCTGGTAATTGGAGGCTATAGGGTTCTGCAGCTTACCTGGTGTTGGCTTGGAATCAGCAATGCTGGAACTCTAGGGCAACTCTAAGGTTGCCTGCTTTTCCTTTCCTTTCACTTTCTTCAGCTCCTTTCAGATGGATGTTGCGGGGTGTTTATCCACTTGGGACCCTTTGTAGTGCTGTTTCCCTTATTTTTGCTGAGGTACTGGGAGACAAGGTTGCTGCAGAATGCCAGGCATCTGGGGGTTTTCCACACTGGTTTCCACCAGTTCCCCCACCCTCGCTGAGGCATTCGAGGGTCCAGGTGTTGGTGTGCTCCACTACCTGGATTTCAGGATCTCCTCCTGGTATGCTAAGGTGAGGCTTTCAGTTAGCTTGTTGGGATACCTCCTGTTCTGTACTGTTTACCTTCCCCCAGGGCAAGAGGGGCCTTTCCCCTTAATCCCTCAAGCTACCTAGGGTGCAGGACTGCTGCATACCATCTTTCTTCTGATTAAGCTGTTCCAGAGTTTTTCCTTGGGTGATATTTTCTGGGTTTTCAGAGGTTAATAAGGGAGGGTGAGAGCGATTTACTTCTTACTCTGCCATCTTGGCTCTTGGAAGCAGAACTCCCCAAAGAGATCATAAACATGGGAAAAGGACCCGCATGTACAAAAATATTTATAATAGCCCTATTTGTGATGGCAAAATATTGGAAATTGAGGGGATGGGTTGGGGAATGGATGAACAAGTTGTGGTATACAAATGTAAAGGAACACTATTGTGTTATAAGAAATGATGAGCAGGTATACTTCAGAAAAACCTGAACTTATATGCCAGGTGAACTAAGCAGAATCAGGAGAACATCGTACACAGTAACAGCAACATTGTGCAATGACTAACTTTGATAGACTTGGCTCTTCTCAGCAATGCAAGGATCTAAGACAACTCCAAAAGACTCATGATGGATAATACTATTCATATCAAGAAAAAGAATCACGGAGTCTGAATGTAGATCAGAGTATATTATTTGCTCTCTCTCTCTCTCTCTCTCTCTCTTTTTGTTTCTTCTTTCTAGGAGTTCCTCCCATTGGTTCTAATTCTTCTTTACAACATGACTAATGTGAAAATATGTTTAATATGAATGTATATGTAGGACCTATATCAAATTGCATGCAGTCTTGGGGAGGGAGGAGGAGAAGGTGGGGGAGAAAATTCAAAACCTAAAATCTTATGGAAGTGAATGTTGAAAACTGAAAATTAATTAATTAATTAATTGAAAAAGAAATTCCAGTTGTGCCAGGAGCTTGCTTGAAGTCCTCTTATTTCCATTGATATCATCACCAGCATCTTGTAAATGAAATCTTTAGTCTTTATGTTGTAACTCCTAGTTTTAAAAGTTTCATTTTTGACCTCTTAGTTTATAAAATTCCACATAAAAAGAAAATCCATTTAATTTTTAGTAAGTCCATAAAATGCATTTATCTTCTTTTTAGACACTTTTATGGGACTAGAGATCTTTTAAAGCTTTTAATTCTTCTATTAAAGTTTTATTTTGATTTTCAAAGACTGCAACTAGATTTTCCAAACACTTAAATTCTTTTTTCTTTCTATGGCATTCTTGAGCAGCTTCTCTATTTTTCACCAATCTTATCTCTCTTTTCAACTGTGGACCATCTGTTTTGGTTGTCTGAGATGTTGTACTGACCGGAGATGTCATCACTACTGTCTGTGGAATGTTAGTATTTGCTGGTGTGGTCTGAATCTGATAAGTCTGCATATCTCTTGATGCAGTCTGTACAACCAATTGGTTGCTAGGGACAATTATCTGCTGTCCATCAGATGTCTGTGCATACTGAAGAATTGCTGTTCATTATTGAGTATTGTCTGGATTTGTCATTGTTAATGCCTGCAGCCCCTGTACTCCGTCTGTGTTTGGACTGGCCAGTTGTAATATTCCATTTGGGGCAATGGCAATGTATTATCCAGTGCTTGTCTGGTAGATAGGAGTTGGGACAGATGTAGATGTGACTGTTGAAACTCCGGGATTTTCTCTGTCTCCCTTCCCATCTCTGGTGTGTTCTGAAGAAAGGTGGTTCAAGATTTTTTTTGTAAGACTAGTGCTGTGCTAAAAACACCTCGAGCTTTTTGTGAAGAGCCTATGCTATCAGATGAATCCTGAGAATTTTCACTATCTGACCAAGATGATACTTGCACTGTCTGTACTTGCAGGAGTGAGGGTGGGGTGTGTGTGTGTGTGTGTGTGTGTGTGTGTGTGTGTGTGTGTGTGTGTGGGTGTGAATTATTGTAGAGCAGTGTGGATGAACCCCTGACTCTACTTGTTCTCCAGAAAGATGTACACCTGTCACTGGTGCAGCTCCTCTTAGTGACATCTGTTGAGCAGCATGAGTGATATGAGCACCCTTCTGAACTGTTACTTTTGTGGGAATCACGTAATCAACTGAGGCCCCTCCCGACGTCCCCGTTGGGGTTCTCTGGAAGAGAACTTCCCCTCCCCGGAGAATCAAGTTCGGAGCCTGGTCTCTGTACCGCCCACCCTTGGTGGGTTTGTGGGCTTCCCGGGCGGGTCAGGTCGTCTTCCTCCCCGACAGCACCACTGTATTCTTTTCCGTGGTTTTTTTTTTAAATTTTAACTTTTGATCTGTTTCTTCTTTCACAACCGTGACTAATATGGAGATGTTTTACATATCACATGGATAACATATCAAATTGCCTACCATTTTAGAAAGAGGGGAGAGGAGGGAGAAAAATTTGGAACTCAAAGTCCTGTAAACATGAATGCTAAAATTTGTCTTGACATGTAATTGGGGGAGGAAAAGCAAAATACTATTTAAAAAAAATCAATTGTGGGGTAGCTAGGTAGCCCAGTGGATAGAGCATCAGCCCTGGAGTCAGGAGGATCTGAGTTCAAATTCGGCCTCAGACAGTTGCAAGTTGAGTGATCCTGGGCAAGTCACTTAACACCAATTGCCTCCAAAAAAATTAATTGTCAGAAGCCTTATTGTTTTCATAGAGAACATATTAGACAAGACATACTGGGGCTCAGGAGTCTTTGTCCTCTCACCCCACACAGTTCTGTCTCTATAGGGCTGTGTAGTGAGAAGAATATAGAACTAAAAGATAGGAGACCTGAACTGTGCTCCCAGATCCTTAGTTACTTACACAAGTAACTAAAAATTGCATTGCTGGGCCTTAGACTCTTCTTACAAATGAGGAGGTTAATTTAGATGATCTCTAATTATTGTCATCTCTAATTATTGTCAGATCTATTTCTTGGTTGCCTAATCCTTGAAGATTTGCTATATAATCATATTATTGATTTCTGAAAATTGCTTTAATTTACTTCCTATTAGTGAGAAATGAAAGTGAAGCATCTACTGAACTTGAGAAAAAAGTGATTCTCAATGAATTTGTTTGGTTGTTGGATTTGGACCCAGTCATATATGTATTTGCTATCTATTTGAAGCAGCATAGAGATGTTAAGGATTCATTTATTCATTCAAAAAAAGCATTTCTTAATTACTTGTATGTTCAAGGCACTTATTAAACAAGGGGAATACAAAGACAAAATTAAAAAAACCCCAACTGTCTTTATCCCAAAGGCATTCTGCTAAAGGGATACAACATTTAGACAGATAAACACAATACATTTTGAGAAGGGAGCGACAGCATTGACAACTTAGAAAAGGCTTCCTGTAGGAGGTGGCAGTGATGGGGTCATGGGACCTGAACCCCTAAAAGGAAAAGACCATGTTTTGGGGATCTGGACCCCTTAAAAGGAAAAGCCCCGGAACTTTCCCTCAAATTCAGCAGCCCTGATCCCTGGGTTCTCCTAAAACATCCTGCAAATCCAAGTCAATAATCCTTTTAACTGCCCTTTCTGGGGCTCTCTGGACAGTTAGCTCCTTCCATTTTCTGCACCTGCCCCCACCCCAGGCTACTTGTCACTCCTTGATCCCATCCAGATTTTCTCGCAATCTTTTTCTGTATAAAAATATCAGTTTCATCCTCATCAAATGCACAGATTCTTAGACTCTGGCCTGCTTGTATTGGCATCACAGATACTGCAGACTCACTAGGAATCTTGCCCACCCAACCGGGTGTCTTAATAAATTTTCTACTTGGACTGAAAGGATTGAGTGGTGGAATTCTTTCGAGGCAGACTCCCTCCCTGTCCCCTCGCATTTCGGGGTTCCTCACACCCTTGTACTACAAAAGTACTTGGGCCTTGAAGAAAGTTAAGAATTCTAAGAGGCAGAAGTGAGGAAGGAACTAATTTCAGGTATGTGGAACAGTTGGGGAAAAGGTGCGGAGGTGGTAAGTGGAACAGCAAGCTGGGGAATGGTAAAGGAAGTTAGTACGGCTGACATAACTAATATGGAGTTGAATTTTAGAATTTGACAAAGCACTTTCCTCATAGTAACTCTGTATTGTACACGGATTATGGTCCCCATTTGATAAGAGACAAGAATAAAGTAAATCTCAGAGTGGTTAAGTCACTTGCTCAAGGTTACACTGTCAATGAAATGACTAAGTGCTTGAACCCAGGTCTCCTGACATTATTAGGTCCAGTGATCTTTCTGTTCAGAGAACACTGCTTCTCTGATGTTTAAGATAACATCATCAGAGCAAAAGGAAAAGAACAAAAGGAAAGAGAAACCAAATGAAGATCAGATGTTGCCTGAGGTCTCTTTGGGCTTTTTCGTAATGATTCTATTGATGTAGAGAAGGTAAAATGAGAATTACTTCTTTAAACTCTGGTAGGCAGGTGGTGACTTTGCTTCTCAAAATGAGGAAGCTAAAAAGACCCTTCTGAATCAAAAGATAAGTGATCACAAAATCCAGAGGGAACCACCCTGCTCCACCACCAGGTGTTGAAATCCTTGTAAAGGATTAGATTTTAAAGACACATGAACCACTGTACAGCTGAAGGAAAATGAGGCCGCAGTGACTCAGGATGTAGCCAAGAACGTCATGAGTTTGAAGGGCCCTGAGTGGGAGGCCACTGGATCTTACAGAAAAGTTGTAAGAAAAGCACACAGGACGGGGAAGGAAGCAAGGAGGCCAAAGAAAATCAGAGGATAGATGGAAGGAAGTTTCATAGACTTTAGGACTGAAAGGGACATCTGGAGTCATTTAGAGGTCATCTAGTCCAACCGTCCTCATTTTACAGGTGAAGAAACTGAGGCCCAGAGATTTTAAGAGATGTGCCCAAGGATACACAGCAGATTAGCAGAGGTATGATTGGAAGCCAGGTCCTCTGATACTAAACCTGGTAGCTATAATTCCATTGTAGCTAGTTGCCTTGGGAGAAAGATTTCTATATTTGGGTGGTCACCCTATAGGTTGTTATTCACAAACCTCATTTATTATTATTAGTGGTAGCAATTATCTCTAATTAATAAATAATAGCATTAATAATGGTGTCTTATACTTACATAGCACTTTAATGTTTTTGAAGTGCTTTTGCTTAAATTTTCTTGGTTGATCCTCTGTGAGTCAGATTAGGACAAAGTAAGTGTGTAAGGAAAGCACTGCCATGGTTAGAAACTTTAGAGTGGAAAGACTGACATTAAAACCTTTCGACTCTTAAGAAATGTGACTTACCCTTTGAAAAGGTTTTTTCGGTACATCTGGTTGGGGAAGAAAAAAAAGTCCCATCTCTGGGATAGTACTGTATGTGTATGTACCAGTTCTGCTACGCTCCTCCTCCCTCCTGCCACACCTATTCCAGGAAGTATCCAGTGGTCAGGGCAAAAGAATAGATAAGATCACTTCATTCACAGATGTGCTTCCTTCTGGTTTCTCCCAAGAGCTCAAAGCGCTCCCCAACCCCAGGGCCTGTGCTCAGAACTTGAGTTTGCCTAGCTGGAGAGAACCACATCAGTGTTTTATCTTTATCTGGTACCTGAAAAGTCACCTACCATTCACAGAGAAGTTCTTAATAACAAAGACTTTCACAGACTATTGAAGCTGTAAGAGCCTTTATAAGTCACCTCGTCCAAACTCCGTTATTTTATAGATCAATCTAGCAAACAAGTAAGAAACATTTATTAAGCACCTACTATGTACTATAGGGAGGAGACACAGTGCTAAAGTGCTGGAGAATGAAAAAAAAAAGGCAAAAGACAGTCCCTACCCTCAAGGAGCTTACACACTAACAATTATAATGAATCAAAAATGTAGAGGCAGAGTATGCCTTAGAGGTCATCTGGCACTAAACCCTCATTTTACACATGAGAGAATGGAGGTCTTGCATAGTAAATTAACTTGCTGTTACTAAGTAGCAGAATGAGGATTCAAATCTAGATTTCCTGACTAAATTCATCTGCCTTTCTCTACAATGCCACCCCATACTACCTTCTCTCAGTCTTACTTTATTTAAAAACTCTTTTTAATGTTCTTTTCTTTATTGGTGTCTTTTGCTTTTATACTACATTCATTTCTTAATCTATTCCTCTGTGTCCTCTATTTAAGGTATATTCTACCTCTAAATCTATGATTCATTAAAATCATTAGATGGTAGGCTCCTTGAGGGTAGGGAAGGTCTTTTGACTTTTTCTTAACTTCCCCCCCTGCACTTAACACAGTGCTTAGGCCCTGTAGCACATAGTAGGTACTTAATAAATGTTTATTGCTTGCTTGCTTGATCTATAAAATACAGAGTTTGGACTAGGTGACTTATGAAGGCCCTTATACCTTTAATAATCTATGATAAGTATTTGTCCTACCCAGAGAGCCATCACTGTAACAAAGATTAGCAAAGAAGAGGGGAAAACAGATCAGCAAAATGAATCAATGCATACAAGGGGATGTGGTGAAGTGGAAAGGATGCTGGGTTGTGGAGTCAGAGGAATTCCATTAAAGCCCAGACCTGGTTCAAATCCCAATCCTGTTCTGTGTAACCTGGGGCAAGTCAATTTACCTCTGGGTCTCAGTTTCATCATTTATAAAATTAGGGGGTTGTATTAGATGGCCTCTAAGACATATTCCACCTCCAAATCTGTGATTCTATATTGAACCATGCTAACTAACAGTATATTTAAGATTCTACATTCATGGCTCATCAAGAGAGGGAGGTGCATTTTCTCATTTGTTTTCTAAAGCTATGCTTGGTCATTATACTTATATAATATTCAGTTCATTTTTAAAAGTTTACACTATTGTAATTACTGTCTATATTGTTTTCTTGGTTCTACGTCATTTTGCATTAGTTCATATCTTTCATTACTTCTCTGTATTCTTCATATTTGTTATTTATTTGAATACAAATTTTGATCAATATCTTTTACTTGTTGTGTTGAGTCCTTCATGCCATGTCCAACTCTTTGTGAACCACGGACAAGGTTTTCTTGGCAAAGACACAGGAGGGTTTGCCATTTTCTTCTCCAGTGTGTCCCCATTTTACTGCTGAGGAACTGAAGCAAACAGGAGTTAAGCCACTTGCCCAGGGACATAGAGCTAGTAAGTGGCGGAGGTTAGATTGGTACCCAGGTCTTTCTGTCCCCACCTTTTATTTTTACACTGCCTAATTGTCCCCCTATATTCCTCCTTTTCCTTTCTCCCAGAGAGCTGTCCTTTATAACAAAAACCTTTAAAAGATAAAATAAGAGGAAGAAGAGAAAAAGTTAGCAAAACCAATCAATACATAAAAAAAATCTGACAACTTATACAATATTCCACCACATGCACAAAGGAGGTGCAAAGGAGAGGGGCAAGGTACTCTCTCTTATCCCCTCTTTAGGGCCAGTCTTATTCTTTGTAATTTTGCCGCATTCATCTTGATGGTTTTTTGGTAATTGTCCTTTCTAGCTCACATTGCTGTCAGCATTGCTCATATTATTTTCTTGGCTCTGGTCATTTCACTTTGTATAAATTCATATAAGGTTTTCCATGTTTCTCTGTATTCATCATATTCACCATTTTTATAGCATGGTAATATTCCATTACATTCATGCACCCTAACTTGTTGAGCCATTCTCCAATGAGCATCATCTTTGTTTCTCACTCTTTGCAACCACAAAAAAAGTGCTATTATAAATATTTTGGCATAATGGGATATTTTACTTCTACTATCTTTGACCTACTTGGGGCATAGGTCTAGTAGGGGGAGCTTTGAGTCAAAAGGTATTTCTGTTTTAGTCATTTTCTTAGCATCATTCCAAAGTGTGCCTGTCTTTTTGCAGTCCCTCCACCACTAATTTATATCTTTTATTGTCTTTGACAATTTGCTGAGTGTGAAGTAAAAAATCTGGGTTGGTTTGATTGCATTTCTCTTAGTGTTAGTGATCTAGAATAATTTTTCATATTGTGTAATTAAAACACTTGTCAATGGCAACAATTCAACTGAATCACAAGTTAGAATATATATATATAGGCTTTAAGTCTGATGAAGAATTTTTCTTAAAACAACCCAGTGAGATAGATAAGGTAGATGTTACTTTAACCCTTTGTAACAGATGAGGAAACTCAAAGTCAGAGACTCGAAGTGACTTAGCTAATATTCCACAGCTAGTACTAAATGGCAGACAACAGAGAATTGGAGTTTAGGCCCTGTTGGCTTTAAACTCAGGTCTCTCCATTACACCAAGTCTCTTCATTACAAGACATATGTCTTGAGATTTATACTGGCCAGCTTGGAGGTAGGACACAATAAAATAGATCTCTTCCAGCCACTTTCCACTGGAAGTGCTTCTTACATGTGCTAAATAGAGCTGGCAAGTAAGAACTACAAGAGATGTGAACTAGGGGGCAACTTCCCTGGTGTCCTAAGCTGCTCCTGAGCTACTGCTCTAGCTTGGTCCAAGCAGGACTGTGGGGATGGGCCAGAGGGGACCTGGTGGTAAGGGAGTTTGCATTTTGATGAAGGCTCATAGGAGTGATTCAGATGAGGACTGCTTTTAGCATTGCCCGAAATCAGATTATGATGGATGCTTTGATTAGAAAGGAAACTTGAACTAAGACTTTCCTCTGGGCAAAAAAATGAAAAGGAAAGAGACTTTACCTTTAGCCACCTTCTCTGTCCCCAGCTCTTGACCTCCTTTCCCTCATCTCACATAGCCAGTGTCCTTAGGCTGGTCAGGATCATCCACGCCATCCCCAGCCATAAACTAACATAGACTCCATAGACTTCATAGACATAGAACGTTAGAAATCAGGATATCAATCAGGATAATCATAGCACAGGGCTGTTGGGAGGATCTTATGAAATACTTGTATGTAGATTTTATATAAATCTAGCTATTTTTATTATCCTAGATTTACAGCTGGAAGGGACCTAAAAGGTCATCTAGCCCATGCTTCTCATTTGACAGATGAAGAAACTGAGGGTCAAAGAGACTGAGTGAAATGACCATGTAGAAAGTAAATAGCAGAGTCAAGGTTTGAACCTGGGTCCTCTGACTTAATATCTTGTATTCTTTTTTTTCTGTACCATACTGCCTTTCTAGGTGGGAAGGAGCTGAGGCCCAGAAAAATGAATTAACTTGCCCAGGATCACACAGCTAGTTATTCTCTTCCTCAAACTTTTCTCCAATCCCGGATCCAAACAAAACCTGCCAAGGTGCCTTTTCCTGAAGGCATGAGTGCTTTGATAACCTAGTCACTGTAAAAAATAAAAATTAGAAAAAAATATATATACACTCACACATATATGCACACATATACATTTGTATACATACACATATACAGATACACATAAGCATCTATACATCTATACATACATATACATACATACATACACACACATATATATGTAAAATGAATGCCAGTGAGTGAATATATTACCCCAACAGATAAAACATTTGCAGTTTAATAAGGGATTGAAGGCTTGAAATATTATATATAACAAATGCCAGTGGGTTAATATATTTTCCCTACCCGATAAAACAGTTGCAGTTTAATAAGGGCTTAAGAGAATGATTAAGAAGATGACCGCTTCAGGTGTTGATGCTAGCAAGGCCCAGATATAGTTTCCTTGAGAGCGATATGTTGCCCGCAACCAGATTGTACATCGAACGGAGAGGCGTGAAATAACTTATGACATGGGCCAGGCGGAGTAGAATTTATTCATCTGAGGGCACAGAATATATAGGGAAGATCTAGACTAACTTCAAAGAGTCCTCCCCATGAGATACTCCCCAGAACATCTGCTGAGGATGTAACAATCATGAATTTCCTCCTTATCAGGGTTCCTAGATTGGGCTGTAGATTCCAAGGTTTTCCCAGGCGCCTAGGCGCCACCTGCATAGAGGAGTAAATACATAAATCTAAGGTTCAAAGAGAGAGAAGGGATATCTCAGAGACCTCTTTATCAGGAAGGAATTTGGGGAGCCATACCACTTAATCCTTGAGCCCTTTGGGGTGAAAGCCTGAGCAGAGGTCAAACTCTGCCTTGGATCTTAAACCCTTATCAGACTCTTAAGATCGGCCCTCAACAGGGATAGAGAAAGTCTTTCTAAATTTTTCAAATCTTATTACCTAGATGGCTTCTTGCTCTGGCTATCTCTAGGTCCAGTCTATTGCTTTGAGGTTGAGGATAAACTGGTTTTGTGTAAAACAGAACCTGCTGTGGAAAGACCAAGCAGGTGTGTCTGTCTTAATCTGTCTTAGAACTATAGATCTAGAGCTGAAAAGAACACCAGAAGTCCTCTAGGCTAACACCCTTTTCCAGATGTTCAAACTGAGGTGCAGGGAGGTAAGTTACTCGGAAAGGTCACACAGGTGACCCAGCTAGTGCTTTTTTAAAAAGTAGATTTTGATTAATATCTTTTATTTTCCTATCACCTATATTTCTGCCTGTATCTTTCCTTCTCTTCCCTCCCAGAGAACCATGCTATATATATATGTATGTGTATATATATATATATATATATGTATGTATATATATATATATGTATGTATATATATATGTATATCTGTATATATATGTGTATATACACATAAACACACATACACAAATATAAAAGAAAAAAGAGAGGGAGGGGGGAAAATCTGCAAAACCAATCAACAACGACAACAAAATTGGACACCAATGTTCTTTCCACTGTACCACATTTCTCCTTATTCCAGGTGCTATGAAGTTCAGAGAAAACACAGTTCTTACCTTCAATCAATATTGCAAGATTCAATTCTAAATGGCTATGGGTTGTCCTCTAGTAATGATGAATACCATACTTTGTTATAAGGGTTTTACTTTTTTTAAAATTTTTCAGTGGGAGGGGGAAGTAGGAAGGAGAGAGAATAAATGCTTATAACAATAAATACACAATTAAGAAGGAAACACACACATGTAGACAAGGCACCATACACAATCTATCCCAGTGATTCCCGGACTTTCAAGAACAGTCTCAGAAAATTGTCTTTCCTAAAATGGAACCATTAGTCAATGACATCATCATGGAGCCCGAAGTCGATATGCCTCGCCAATACTGATGGTGGGGAAGTCAAAATACGTGTGACCCTCACATATGTAGACTATTGGACTTTGAACAAGAGAATCTCAGAAACACAGAGCTAAGATCAGTACGTTCTGCCATGAATGAAAGATGTCTCTGCTAGACAGCCCAGTGGTTTTCAGTATTTGAGACTTGTACAATATATATTATCAGATCAGATCCTGTGGTAGAAGAGATAAGAAGATTATGTTAGTGTTGCAGAAGAGGCTGGGAGGTAAGATGGTAGATTTGGCTCACCACCGGGCTCTCGCCCTCAGCTCTGCTTCCTATCCTAAGAAACTACAGCAGGCTTCAGTTCTTTACAATTCCTGTCCTGAGATTCTCAGCACACAGTGAAACCTGTAACAAGGTCTCCCACCTTCTACTCTAAGTGACTGAATTCTCCCCCATCTCGCTCTATTGTGGATGCAGAAAAGTGATCGGGGAGGTGGTACAACTGCCTGGTCCCTTTCCAAGTTAACATTTTTATGTGTGTCAATCCATCAATCAATCAACAAACATTTATTAAACCCTGGTAATAGTAATATAAGCCAAGAAATAAAAAATAAAAAAAAGACAGTCCTTGCTCTGAGGAACCTATATTCTAATGAAGGAAGATAATATATTAAAGGAAGTTGAAAGTAGGGAGGGGCATAAAGACACCCAGCACCAGGGCATGGTGGAGAAGTCCAGAATGCAGCCTGGTGAGAAATGAAGAGGTGGCTGGTCTGGGTCCTTCCTTATACGAAGGTGCATGGAGGAGCTCTCTGATGAGAGGGAGGGGCCCCAAGGACACAAGGTACTTTGGAGTTTGGGTTCCTGGGCTGAAGTGATCTTCCAGGCTGAAGAGGTTTCTGGGTCATAATGGAGAAGTCCTAGAGTGCAGACTGCTATGCAATGAAGAGATAACTGACAGGGGCCCTTCTGGGAAGACTTTCTCCCCAGTGGTAAGAGGAAGTGGGGGTGGGGATGGGGACTAGACTTACAGTAGGGAAGTAAGGGGGGGGGAGGGTTGTTGTGAGAATCCATGGAAGTGTTCCCCCATGTGTAGGGCAGGATTTTCCTAATCCAGGGATGGGGAACTTGAGGCCTTAAGTATGGCCTTTTGACCAAATCCTTATTTGTACTGTAAAATTTGGATTAAGTCAAAAGGTCGCACTTAAGGACCTAGAAGGCCATGTGTGGCTTTAGGGCAGCAAGTTCCCCACCCAGTCCTAATTATTTCTTTTTCTATGCTATTTAAATAAACACTTTTTGTTTTGAATTCATTTTAGCGCTTATGTTGGCCTAATAAAAGGAAACCTCAGAGGAGGTTTGTGAGCTGAGGTTTTGAATGGATCCTGACCCACTGTGTAATATGAACCTGGGGTGACTATCTAGTAACAAGCTACAGTGGAATCACTTTCAGTTTTATGAAGCATTTTACTTGCAATGGCCATGTGAGCTAGTTAGCACAGGATTATTATACCCATTTTATAGATGAGGAAACTGAATGTCAGAGAGGTTAAGCGATATGTCCATGGTCCAACAGCAAGTGATGATCAGAGCTGGATTCGAACCCAAGTCTCTTGACTCCAAGTCCATAGAGACATCTCGCATAATGGAAAAGGCACAGAATTGGGAGTTGAAAGACCTCACTTCAAATACTGCCTCTGATCCTTATTACCTGGGCCAGAGACTGAACCCTTCAGGGCTCAGGTTCCTTTCCCTATATAGTGAGGGGATTAGATTTGTCTCTGAGGTCTCTTCCAGCTCTGGGTCTGTGACTTTTAGCACCTACCACCCACTGGAAAATCAAATGAGATCACTTGTGTAAAGCACTTTGTCCTTCATAAAACAATCAACCACAAGCATTTATTAAGCACTTACTATGTGCCAGGGAAGGGAAGGGGCAGCTTGGTGGCACAGTGGATAGAGTGCTGGGCTTGGAGTCAGGAAGACCTGAGTTCAATTTCAGCCTCAGAAATTTCCTAGCTATGTGACCTTGGGCAAGTCACTTAAGCTGTGTTTGGCACCGGAGAAGTAAATGGCAAACCACACCAACATCTTTGCCAAGAAAACCCCATGGACAGAGGTCCACAGAGTCTTGAAGAGTTGGACACGAGTGAAACAAATGAATAACAACAACAAATAAGTCAGGCAGGCTTACTTTCTATAGGAAAACCAACATATAGACGATAGCAGAAAAGGTTTCCTCATCTGTCAGATGGGAATAATAATAGCACCTATCCCCCAGGGTTGTTGTGAGGATAAAATGAAATATTTATAAAGCTCCTTGCAAACTTTAAAGTGTGCTAAGCTAGCTATTGTTTTAGCTACTATTATTACCTACCTCTAAGGGTTTTCATGAGGCTCAAACATATATAAAGGGCTTTGCAATTTATTAAAGTCTTATGTAAATATCAGGTATTAGTCCCTTGAGTAGAATATAAGCCTCCTGAGGGCAGGGATTAGTTCATATTTCTCTTTGCTTTGCACATAATAGATACTTAATAAATGCTTTTAGGATTGGATTTTCTTCTTTTGGCAGACATTAGTGTTAATAGAGCAGATTGGGTTTGAAAGAGAAATTCTGTGTAACAACTATTTTCCCAAGTTCCCACTCCTTTTATTATTAGCCCAGCTGCCCTTGTGGTATTATATTCACTCTGATATTCTAAGCTCTTCATTTGTTCTACTCCCACTTCACAGAATAGGTGGCTAAGGGTGGTTTTTTAAAGTGTGGGATGTAGGAGTAATTCGAAGAGATTGTGGTTGTAATGTCAGCTGTTTGCCTTCAGTTCTTCTGCACTATCCTTTTCAGGGAACTGGGGCTGCCCAAGAGGATACACCCCTATTTCTTATTTATAAGCTTTGGTCCCATTTTCCAAGGCTGCTGCTAAGGGACTATGTGCCAGGCAAGGGCATAATTAGTGTTATGTTGTTAATAGCTGAAAATTATTTCACAAGTTTTCAAAAGTTTCACTGGTAAAGTAACTTTCAATGCCTTAGCCAAAATCTAGGAGTGAGAATGGGAAGTCTAGGAATAATATCTGGACTGTACAAGACATTTCTGAGTAAGGCTCCTCAGATCACATGAGTCAGTGGTTGCCTACTCTGACCCCAAAGGCAGACTGATTCTGGGCATTGAATGTATCTGTTTCTGAGCAAATAAGGAAGTGTTCTCTACCCTAAGATGGGTGCTATGTTCAAGGCTTCCTTCCTTTTAGATATGCCCTTAGTGATCGCTGTGAATTGTTCTCCCAAGTGGAATACTCTAGAACATATATGGCTATAGTTATAATTGAGGGGAAATGTCATTAATCACATGAGGACATGCAGAGAAGGCATCTGGTATGATGGAAAGAGTTCTGAATTTAGAGTCAGAACACTTGGGTTCCCCTCATGTCTGCATTACTGGATATGTGACTCTGGACAAACACTTAACCTCTCTGGTGTTCAATTTCTTCATCTGTGAAATGGAGGGGACGTAGTGTACTAAATGATCTCTAAGGTTCCTTCCAGTTCTAAGTCCCATTAAGACTCCAGGCTCTGACTGTATGTAAATCATGAATGTTCTCAGAGCTTCAGCTTCCCAATCTATAAAATAAGAGTTGGATTGTGTTAAGAGGTCTTGCCCTTTTCTTGTGTCATGCATCACTTTGGCAGTCTGGTGAAGCAGACCCCTTTTCGGGATATTTTTAAATAATTGAAGGAAATTCCAAATCTCATAGGCTGGTGAAAGTAAAGATGTAATTTTTCTCCTCTAAGTTCATGGACCCCCTGAAATCTATCCATGAACCCCATGGTGGTCCATGGACCCCCGGATAAGAACCCTGTACTAGGTAATTTTTAAGTCCCTAGTGAGTGCTGATTCTATGATTCTTGTGCTTTGCAAAATTCCGAGTCTGGTTAATTGAGACAAAAGGGGAGAATTGGAGTCAATATGTGAATGAAAGTGAAACAATACAGTTTGGGTCTTAGATGAAATTGTGGAATAATGGTAGACTCATAAGATATTGGAATTGGAAAGAACCTTGAGATCATCTAAACACATAATTTCAGAGTTGGAAAAAGGTGTCAAAGTCTGTCTAGTATAACCTGTACTGGACCAAGAATCCCTTCTCCAACATCCCCCAAAAGAAGTCCTCCATCCTTTACTGAAGCTATCATATAATGTGTTGTAAGAGAGTCCCTCTACCTCTTAGTTGTCCATCACACTTCTAGATAGCCCTAATTTTTAGGTATTCCTGACATCAACCCTAAAGCTGTCTTTCTGCACCTTCTACCCATTTGCTCCCAGTTTTGCCCACTGGGGCAAAGGATGACAAGTTTAATTGCTTTTCATATGACAGGCCTTCAAATACTTGGAAAAAGTTATATCCCTAGTAAGTCTCTTTTCTCCAGGCTAAACATCGTTACTTCCTTCAAATAATCCTCATATAATGGTCAAATGAATTAATGTGTATATAAAGCTCTTTGAAAATCTTGAAGTACTATATAAATGCAACAATTATAATAACAATAATAATTATATGACATGGTCCCAAGGTAATATATTCAATACATTTAGTATGTTTTTATAAGTATAGTTATATGTTATTAAACATATTAATCTACATAGCAAATATATTTTATATGTTATTAAATACAATCGAATATATCCATATTTTAAATTTATCTAAGTATGTAATTTAGATATACAATATAATTTATGAATAATGTATATTTACACAATATACATTTAAATATATTTAACAACATATAAATATATTGATAGATATATGTTTATACATAAATATTTAACATGTTATAAAAAGAAAAAAGAAAAAAGGGAAAAAAGAAATTTACATGATAACTTTAAAAGGAATAGCAAGTTGTACATAATAGATTTGTGGTTTCGTGTGTAATCATTTTTTAATTATACTGTGTTATGGAAATGCTTGTTTTATCCCATAAATTTAAAATAAAAACATTATGTTTACATAAACATATAATATATTGAATATATAATATATATGCACGTGTACTTATATATTTGTATGTATGTGTATATGTATATATAGACACACATATACATGCATACACACATACATACGTTGGGACATTGACAATGTGGAAATCTGTTTTGCTGGGTAATATGTGTTTGTAACAGGGGTTCTCTTTTTCTTTCATTATTATTGGGGGCTAGATGGGGTGGGATGAAGAGAAGACAGATTTTTGCTGATTGAAAAAAAATTAAGTTAAATTAAGAAATTTCCCCCAGTCATAGTAAAGTATCTCTATTCTCTGATTTTTTTTTTAGTATTTAAAATTTAGTATTTAAAACCCTTCATAACATAGCCTCTTCCTTTCTTTCTAGTATTTTAATACATTGCTCTCCACCTACTCTCTATGCCTAGACACACACAGACACACACACACACACACACACACACACACACACACACACACAATGACTGTGTCTTACTAGCCTATTTTCCATTTCCCACTCACTATGTTTCATTTCCTCTCTTTCATCTGTCTGTCCTCCATTCTCAGAATGCTCTTCCTTCTCACCTCTTCTAGTCTTAGTATCCCTGGCTTTCTTTAGGGTAGCTCAAGTGCCCTACAACTTCTAATACCTTCTAAGATTACTTTCCACATACTTTGTATTTATCTTGTATAAATGTATAAAAAAGAAATTTACATGATAACTTTAAAAGGAATAGCATGTATAAATGTTTTCTCACCCAATAGTGCTTAGCACAATTTGTGGCACATAGCAAGCACTTAAGCTTTCTGATTAATTGATATAAAAACAGTGAGTTATAAAGAAGTTACAAAATCATTGTTATTGCAAATTTTTCAAAAAATTCACTTGTTATTTATTTGGAGAGTTTTTCATATGTTTATTGATAGATTTTATTTATTTCTTCTTTTGGAAACTTCATATCTCTTGATTACTTATCAATTCAGTAATGATTCAAACTTATATATTTTTGTCAATTGTCTATATATCTTGGATGGCAGACAGTTATATGAGATACTCCTCTCCTTCTAAAAAGATTGTTACTTTTTTATTTTAGTTGCATTGATTTGTATGCATGCAAATGCTTTAAAATTTTATATAATTGAAAATAGCTATTTTGTCTTTTATGACTTTCTTTGTCCTTTACCTGATTATGAATTCTCCCCATATGGTCAGGAAATGTACTTCTATTTATTCTCCTTTTACCGTGATTCTTTGTATTTACAAATAGATTGTGTATTCATTTGAACTTTATTGTGGTATACATTATAAGATCATATTATAAACTTATTTTCTACCAAACTGCTTTATGGTTTTCTGAACAGTTCTTATCATGTATTTTCAGTAATTTGTTCTTGAGCTTACTGAACCCTACATTACTGTGTTAATTTGTTTTTCAGTCTTGCTCATCTAATCCATTTCACTGATCTATTTTTTTTTCTAATTTTTAGCCAGTACCAAATAAGATAGTTTGAGATCTGGTAATGCTTAGCCTCTTTCATTCCTACTTTTGATATTATTTTCCTTGAAATTCTTGGCCACATTTTATTTTTCTAAATGAATTTTAGTGTTTTTTCATCTAACTCTACAAAATAACTCTGTAGAGGTTTGATAGATAAAACTCAAAATTTATACATAAGTTTAGGTAATAATATCACTTTTATTATGTCTTTTTGGTCCTCTTTGACAACAAAGCACAACACATATCAGCACAGTCCAACCATGAACATTGAATGTCTCCCTAGTTATTTGTCTTCTCTTATTTCTCCTAAGGGAGCTTTGGATTTGTATTTATAGAAGCTCTGTGTACGTCTTGAGAAGTTAATTCTCATATATCATGTATTTGTAATTATTTCAAATGTAATTTCTCTTTTTGCTTCCTGATTATTATTAGTATTATATAAAATACTGATAATTTTTGTAGATTTTTTGAAGGATTTTTGTATCCCTGCTAGTTTTCTGAAGCTATTGGTTCATTTCTTCACTCATTCGGTAGGGTATTTAAATAAGCTATCACAAAAGATTGTAAATGATGATAATTTAGACACCTTTGCCAATGTTTATTTCTTACATTTATTTCTCTTATCTTATTGTTATAGATGATACCTTCTGGCATTGTGTTAAATAATAATGATGAAAAGAGGTAGCCTAGCTTTGCCCCCAAATTTAATGCAAAGCATTCTAGTGTTTCTGCATTGTAAATAATGCTAGGTCTTTATTTTTAATATGTACTTTTGATCTTATTAAAGAAGTACCCTTCTATACCTATGTTTTTTAGGATTTTAACATAAATGAGCTCTTTTTTAATTTTTTTTTTATAGTCATGGATTTTGTGTGAACAATTTTTATATAGTCATGGATTTTATATGAACAATTATGTTAATTTCTCTCCTAACTACTTAAGCATTGAGCCATTTTCATACCCTGTTATAAATTCAATTTGATTGAATTTTTAATGAATCACAAAGACTACTATTTTTTAATGTACTGCTCCAGTCACTTTACAAAATTTAACTGAAAAAATTTGCATCAACATTAATTGGAAATATTGAACTATAGTTCTATTTTTCTGCTTTATTCTTCCCTTATTTTGGTATTTAGGATCTTATTTGCCTCATCAAAGGCATTTATAGGGCAATTTCTTTCTATATTATTGAGAACAATTTTTTGTAGCTCAGATTTTTATTGCTCTTCAAATATTTGATTTAATTCCTTTGTAAAGCCATCTGGACAAGGGTTTCCTCCTCCCAGCTCTCTAAGACTCTAAATTGCAGATCTACATTAGTAGAGGGAGTTTCCTCACTGATAATTCCTGATTCAATAAAATGACAGATCTTAACCCCTCCCCCAACAGTTCAGTGATAGCTTACTTTACTTCTCTTTCTGAAACCTGATTTTTTAAAACAGTTATTTATTTCTTGTTTTCTTAATTTGAATATTTTATTTTTATAGATAATTATCCATGTTATTTAATCTGTCAGTTTTGCTGCAATGTAATTGTGTTTAATAATTTCTAGTGGGTCTCTTATTTTCTCTAAGTTGTTGTGAATTTACTTTGTTAATTTTCAAGTTAAAAATTTGATTTCCTCTTTATTTTTTGTAATATTAACTAGTGGTTTAGAAATTTTATAACTTTAAAATTTTATCTTTTAAAAATTAGCTTTCTTAACCAAATCAAATCCTTTTATTTTTAATTTTATCACCTTTTCTGTTTTTTCAAAAATATTTCCTTTGTACTTATTTTGGGGTTGCTTGATTTCTAGTTTTTAAAAACTATATCCTTAGCTAATTAATTTTCCCTTTCTCTAGTTCTATTTCTTTTTTTGCTCTCTGTAAGTTAATTAATTCTCTCTTTTTTTCTATTTAATATATGCCCTCAGAGATATAATTTTTCCTCTCAGAACTGTTTTAGCTGTATCCCCCAACTTTGGTCTGTTATTTCATCACCATTCTTTTTAAAGTAATACTTTGTTCTTTCCATGATTTATTCCATTATTATTTCAATTGGCATTACTTATATTCTACTGCTGAATTTTTAGTGAGAGAATGGGGTTCAATTCTGCACTGCTAATTTTTGTCTTCACCAAGTCACTTAAATTTTTTGGTCTTCATTTATAAAGTCTAGGGGTTGGATTAGGTGGCTTCTGAAGCCTGTTCTAACTTTACATTTGTTACCCTAGGAGTGTATCTTTTGCTCCTGATTCCTTTATTTATTGCCATTTTATGGCTTAATGGATTGTAAATAATATTTCTCCCATTTTACATTTACATGTGATTTCTTTTTACTATGAAAGTGATATTTTGTGAATGGTATCAGGTAATACTGAGAAGTATGTATATTCTTGAATATTCCAATTCAGAAATGTTCAGTTTTTCAAAACTACTTTATTATACCTGTATTTATATAATCTAAAATGTATCATCAAAATCCTTCATATATATGTATGTATTCCTTCTTGCTTACTTTGCTTCTAGATTTATACAGCTCTGAAAATTGAATTTCTTTATTATTCTTGCTGTCAGGTTGTTTTTTTTTTGCTATTCAGTTTTCTTTTTCCTTTGAGATCTTAGGTACTGCCTCCTGACAGAAGTGATGAACTCAAAATACTGAATGAGGGAGATATTTTTTGAACATGGCAAACACAGGAAGTGTTTTGTTCAACTATCTATAATTGTTACCAGGCTTTTAATTTTCTTTTCTTTTTCAATGTGAGGGGAAAGCAGGAAGAAACGAAAACAGCTTTTATCAATCAACAAAATGAATTTAAAAAAAGAAATTAGGGACTATGTTATTTGGTACATATATATTAATGATTTTGTTTCATTGCCCATGGTATCCTTAAACATGATATGGTCTCCCATTCTCTCTCTCTCTCTCTCTCTCTCTCTCTCTCTCTCTCTCTCTCTCTCTCTCTCTCTCTCTCTTTCTCTCTCTCTTTCACCCTTGTCTGAAATCATAGTTGCAAATCCTGATTTTCCTGGAACCCCTCAGAACGTAATAAATTTTATGTCACCTCCTCAGTTTCATTCTTTGTCTTTGAGATGTGTATCTCTTGCATATACAGTAAAATATTGGGTTTTCTTTTCTTATCCATTTTACATTTTCTTTCATTTCATGTAAGAGTTTGATAGATTCATATACAGTGTTATAATCGCTAAGACTTTATTTTTCTCATTAAATTGTGTTCTTTTCTCCTCCTCTTTTAAACTAGCATTTAATCTCTGTAGTTTGTTTCTTTACTCCAATATGGTCCTGGTCTCCTCCCATAGGCTCTCCCTTGCAACACTCATCCCATCCAGCCCCAGTTATTCTGCCCAATCCAAATTTCTCACGTTCATTTGTTATTCTTTTTTATGTTTCCCTTTCTTTGTCCAGATAAGAATGTTATAGAAAATCTTCCCTTGCCCAATATGATATAAGGAATCTCTTTAGAGGTTTAGTTCACTCATCTCATGATGCTTTGGGATCAAGGTGATATATTCTTTGGGTACAATCCTGTGTCTTGGTAGGCTAGTACTACATTTCCCAGAAGTTTTTGAGGGCAGAGAATGAGTTTGTAGGGAAACGATCTTGGATGTAATTTCCCGGGAGTGAGGAGGGCATACATTTACATGGGGCATGCAGACTAAGGGTGTGTCTTTCTGTATAGGAGTTTTAAAAAGAGGAAGTGAGACTAATCTGGAATAGAAGATGAAAGTGGGGAGAAATAAGAATAGCCAGGCAAGAGTGCCCCATGAGCCACATCCCATTCTATTCTTCGGGGGTAGTGTTGCTGCATGGCACAGGAGACCTCTCCCTTCTGGGAAAACATTGGGCTTGTATTTATGGTTGCTAAGGAAAGATTCTGGGCTTCTTGCAGCTACATAGCATGGGAGACTGAACTCTTCCTGCGAGATGAGGGGATTTAGGCAGTACTGAACTCTGGCCATCTTCATGCCATGCTGCTGGGGCACCCTCCACCTATAGGTCTGGTTCCAATAGCTCCTTCTCCCAAACTGTGCTCTACTCACTGGAGGAAATTCAGTCTATCTCAATGACCAGACCTACCACACTGCACTCTAGTCATCTTTCTGCCATCCCATCATGCATGCACCATCCCTCCCTTCCCCCTCCATCTTCTTCTTTCCGTCTCTTGCTTTGGGAACAGGAATCAAATAAACAGTATTGTTCCTAGAAAGATTTTGACAGATACCAACCCCGCCTGTGACTACACTCACCAACCTTGTTACTTCCCAAAACAAAATTCTTGTCCCTGGCTAGGACTCCCCTACATGTAGTGTCTTCCCCTATTAGAATGTAAGTTCCTCAAAGACAAGGACTGTTTTGCTTTTTATATTTGTATTCTCAGGACCTAGCACAATGTCTGGCACATGGTAACTGTTTAATACGTGCTTTTCATTCATATGTTCATTCACTCAGTGATTGAGTTTGATGTATTTTATGCTATATGTAATTTGGTAGTTTTTTTAAGTATAATGTTTTTCATAAAACTATTTTTGTTCTCTCTACCATAAAAAAATCATGTGATAAATTCTGCTAGTCTAAAGGGAGAGTGATTTAGTAGGTGGGAGCTCAGGAACATTACTGTGAATAGTTTTGCATTTACAGCTGAGAAGATTCTCAAAATAGCAGTTCGGACACCCTCCCCCAAACCCCACTCCCTTAATTTTTACATGGTGAAACTACTAAATCAGGATGACTTTCATTCAATCACTCATTTATTTATAGTGCAGATATTTTGAGTTTAGATCAAGCCTGAAACCTTACCTAATTGTATCAAGTATTATTAGAGCACAGGAAAGATGTTGTTTTTATTTTTCTTTCTAGGCTATAATTGACAGTCAAGAAGTTTGGGGATTTCTTTTTCCCATTATAACCCTCTCTGACCAGATCAGTCATAGCATACATAATACCTCTTATGTTATCATGTTTGTCTTTACCGTTATCGTTGAGCACTGTTGCATTATGGGGTGCATTGTGATTGAGATCAGTCTGTATTAAATGGCATTGTGGGGTAGCAGGCAGAACACTGGACCTTAGTCAAGAAGAACTGAGTTAAATACTCAGGTATGACTCTTGCCTTCAACGTTTGCTAGTTTCTGGGCAAGTCATTTAACCTCTCTGGACCTCAGTTTCCCCATTTGAAAAATGAGGGATTCAATGATATCTAAGGACCCTTCTAGAACTAAGTCTATGATCCTAAGTATGTGCAAAATAAATGCAGAGTAATTGGGGGAGGGAAAAGGGGTAAAAGGCATTAGTAGCTGGGGCCACTGGGAAAGGCCTCAGGGAGAAGGTGGTATTTGAGCTCAGATTTTAATGAAACTAGTCCTATTAGGAGGCAACTGAAATAATTTTGTTTGGTGACTTTCTGATTATTAATATCATGTGGGACATAAAATAGGGAGACAGATGCTCACCAAAGGTATTTGACATTGTCATGGAGGATATCCACTGAAGAATCCAAGTGGAAGAGATACTCTCTGGTATAAGTCCTCCAAATGACAGACTGAGGGTACAAAGACAAAAATATAATAGATATTCATAGAAAACAAACCTGATGGCACAGTGGATAGAGCTCTGGGCTTGGAATCGGGAGGAATCATCTTCCTGAGTTCAAATCTGTCCTTTTTCACTTATTAGCTATATAATCCTGGACAAGTCACTTAACCCAGTTTGCCTCAGTTTCCTCATCTGTAAAATGAGCTAGAAAAGGAAACAGCCAGCCACTTTGGTATCTTTGTCAAGATAGGGTCATGGAGAGTTGGATACAATTGAAACGACTGAACAACAACAACAGTAAAATAAACACAAAGTAATTTAGGGAGGATGGGGCATTGACAACTAGGGGAGGTACATGAAAATAGTTCATGTAGAAGGCGTTGCTTGAACAATTTGAACAAATTTTTGAAGAAAATAAGGGATTCTAAGAGGTGGAGGTGAGAAGGGCAATTCACATGCCATGTAAGGGAGACAAACAGTCAAGGAATGGATACAGATGAAATGTCATGTGTGAGGAGTGGCAAGAAGGTCGATTTGGCTGGACTGTGAAGTGCAAGAAAGGGAGAAATGTATAATAAGGTTAGAAAGATAGGATTAGGCTAGGCTGTGAAAGACTTTAAAAGCCAAACAGGAGCTTACATTTGATTCCAGAGGCAATAGGGAGCCAGTGGAATTTATTGAGTATAAGAAGAACATGATCAGATCTAGACTTCAGGAGAATTCTGTGTCCTGACTCCATTAATTCTCTATCCAGAGGAGGATAATGTTTCATCACAGCTCCGATGGAATTGTGGTTGGTCATTTCTTTGATCAGAGTTCTTCAGTCTTTCAAAGTTATTTGTCATTATAATCCTAATGTATAAATGGTTCTCCTTACTTCTGGCTCTCCTTACTTCACTCTGTATTAGTCCATGCAAATCATTTCATGTTTCTCTGAAACCATTCTTTTCATAATTTCTTATATATGGCACAGCAATTTTATTCTATTTCATTCATATACTATACCTTATCAAGCAATTCCTTAATTGTGTATAGCCCCCCTCGTGTATGGTTCTTTGGCACCACAAAAAAGAACTACTATAAATATTTTTGTAAATATGAGTCCTTTTCCTCCTTTTTTGATCTCTTTGGTTTTAAAGGCCTAGAAATGCTATTATTGTTGGGTCAAAAGGTATGTACACTCTAGTGACTTTGAGGGTATAGTTCCAAATTGCTTTCCAGAATGGTTGTACCTCAGTGTACCCAGGAAAGTCCCAGCAAAATAGTTTGGGATCCTGCTTCACTCTGAATAGATTTCATTTATAGTACCTTTTTTTTTTCTAATAGATTTCTAATTTCATTTTTCTCAATGAATGAAAATTAATTTTCTCTCCTTCCCTATTAAAAAACAAAACAAAGCAAAACAAACCTTGTAACAAATATGCATAGTCAAACAAAAACAAATTCCCATACTGGTCATGTCCAAGAAAGCAGATCTTATTCTGCATCTTGAGTCCATCATCTCTTGTCAGGAGGTGAGTAGCATACTTTCCTAAAGCACCTTCAGTATTTGTCATTTTCCTTTTTGTCAATTTCTCCAGTCTGATGGGTATGAGATGGAACTTTAGAGATGGTCACCCTTTCCAAGAAATATTCATTTAATTCATCGTCTTCATTACTCCTTTCCCCTGCTCTTGAGTAATCTCTCATTCATAAGTTTTGTGTTTCTTTATTCTCTTATTCAAAATGGGATGAAGAAAATTTTACTTCCATCTCTATTCAGTCTAACTTAGTGTGATTATGGATCTCTCTCATATCTCTCTTCAACTTATTTTTTTAATACTCATTGTGGAGATTCATTCCCAGAAATATGAATTCACGAGGAGGCCATGTTGTGTGGTAGAAGGTGAGTATACATTTCCATATACAGTCATTTAGTCATTGCCTATCTATTAAAATAATATTATCTCATCCTTCTGAACCTGTGTCTCTCTGTCTATCCACTTTCAGCAGCAGAGAACCCTTGGGACATGGACTCTTTCTTGGGAAGGAAGGTGGTCCTGAGAAATAGAAACCCAGCTTAGAGAAGGTCTCTTGAAGTGTCCCCCCTCCATACGGAACTCATTGCAAAGCCCTGGTTAATCCTCCCATTCTCTAAAAGCAAAGACCAAAAACATTCCCGGGACGCCCTTTCACAGGCTGGAGACCCAATTCCCATTCTCCCTAACTTGGTACCACTTCCCAGGGCTTTTCCCCTGTTCTCTCAAAGGTCCTTCTCTCATTTGCCACCCCTCCCCAGCTCCAACCTTCACACACAGATAGAAAAATCCACAACCTTCTTGAGATAGAAAAACTCTCAACTTTCTATCTTCTTGAAGCTGGCCTGACAAGACTGCAAGACTGGCAAGACTGGGTCCCTGTTTTCCCTGCCTTAAGGACCTTCCTCTGTGCTTTCCAGCCCTCAGAATATTTGTTTCCTAATGTGGAAATAAGGAATCTAGTCCAGAAGATGTTAAGTCAATTTCCCTCTCCCCCCTTCTTCCTTCTAATTTTTTGGACATTGTTCGAAGTTTTCCTGTAGATTTTCTCTCTCTCTTGTCGCAGTGGGCCTCAAAAAATATTATTTTGAAAAAATGGTCTTGTCTTGTCCTAAAAAAACATGTAAGCATTACTTTAACTGCATAATCTTTTTCTTTCTAACTGTGCTTGTTTATTTTTTTATGTTTATAAGTTAGAATGTCAACGTCCTTCTCACCTGTGGTTTCCTGTGAAAGAGTTCTTCAAAACCTTCATATTCCTGAAAGTCTAACTTCTTTCATTCTTGATTAAGCTGAACTTTGCAGGACATGTAATTTGGAGTTGTGAAACAATCTCTTTTGCCTTGCAAAATATTGTATTCTAAATTTTCCTTTGATTTCTTTTTACCTAGGAGTGGTCTTAAATTATCTTGATTGTTTTTCCTTAATAAGTAAAGGGTTTGTTTTTTCCTGTTCCTCCGGCAGCCAGAGACATTTGTTGTTCAATGTTCAGAAACATGGCCACAACATTTATTAGTTAGACTTGGGAATTATCTTTGTTGGCAATCTGTGAATTTTCTCAACCTGTAGTCTGCTTTCTATTTCTCCTACTTTAAGGCAACTTTTCTGATTTCCTCAAGCATAGTATCTGGGCTTTTAAATTTTGTTTCATTTTTTCCAGAAGATCTATGATTCTGAGGATGATTTTGCAAATTTTATTCTCAAACCCTTGGCTTGTAGAGAGCTCTTGTTTTCTTCTCTTGTGTCTTTTTTTTTTTTTAATTTTTGGTTCAGACCTGTACTTTCATTAGTGTACGGAACTTCTAGTGAAGAAACCCCTACCAATGCAGATCTTCGACTTAATATAACACTAAAAATAACCTTAAAGAGGGGTGCTTGGGGCACTGAGAGATCAAATAATTTGATAAGGGTCACACTGACCCTATATCAGAGACTGGACTTAAACCTGGGTCTTCTTGACTCTGAAGCTACTCTTTATCCATTATACTATGCTGCTTCTCATTTGTAAACTTTCTACACTTCAATCATAACTTCCCACTTTTTTAAAAAATAAACTGTTTTATTGCTGACTTAATCTAATTATGACTTCCCCACTTCCTTAAAAAAAACCAACTTTTTTATTGATGACTTGACAATCTTCTCTCTTCTTGATATAGAAAAACCTTCAACCTTCTATCTTCTTGAACATGTCCTGGCAGGTCCCTCTTCTTCCTGCCCTAACCACCGACCTTCCTCTGTTCTTTCTCTGCCTCAACATGTTTGTTCTCTAATGAGGAAATATGCCTTCTAGTCCAGAAAATATATACAAAAATAACTATCACTTACTAGTGACCCTACCCATAATCTCTTGTGCTCTGTCCATTTTTCATCTACCATTGCATTTTGACTTCTAGGTTTGCTGTTCTCTTTTTCAGAGAAGGCATTGCTTCGAAGAGATTCTGTCATTTCCTCCAAATTCTCACTCAGTCATTTTTTAAAAATTTCTTCTTTGAGAGCTCTAATTTCTACCCTCATTTTTTCATCTTTTCTTTTCTGGCTTTTCTGAACCATTGTGGGGATTCTTACACTTCTGTGGTTATCACTTTTGAGGATGTTATTGGTAATTTCTATAATATTCCCCTTTCCTCAAAGGGCTTTGCATCATCCTTTTCTTGTGGCTTTTGCTCATTTTTCTTGCAATTGGTTTGCTGAGTTTTCTATGAAGTTTTTCTTATGAGTATTTCCTAGCTATTCTTTGTTGTTTTTAGTCCTTTATTCTCATACATTCTTGATAATAACGAAAGGAGGCTAGGTTTAGCCATGCTTTCTCATTCAGCCAGATAGTTCAAGTACCCTTTTACCCTCTTACAGTTAATATTTTTTTTCCTTTTAGTTTTTTTCATTGACTTCTAGCTTTGGAGGGATGATGGAATCCATAAAAAGTGTTGTTGATCACTGCATCCTGTGGTATGTATTTGTGATTGAGAATAAGTTAAAATAGTACCTAAGGTTGTTGGTGGGGACAGGGCAGTTAAGTTTACACAAAACCTCTCACTCAGTATTCTTCCTGGAAGCTGCATTCAGCTCAAGGTAGCATTAGTTCCTGTCCCTTCCCCCGTCCCATGCTGCCCATCCTCTCTTGTTAAGATCACTAGGGCTGGGAAAATTCTCAACCCTCTCTCTTCGCTGGGAGGTTGGGGAAAACGAACTGAATCACAGCTGAGGGGAGAATCCCTCAGAGGTTCTGCAGAGAAGTAACGGCAGAGCAAGTTGTGAGTTATGGTGCCTAGAGTGGGAGGAGGCCGACACAACTAGGAATGGTAATCTCATGAGGCTGACTTCATTTCCCTACTCCTCCCCTCCAATCATTATCTGGAGGAAAGCTGTTTCCTTTCTTTTCTTCTTCAACCCCTCCCCCTCAAGGCAATCAGGGTTAAATGACTTGCCCAGGGTCACACACTAGTAAGTGTCTGAGGCCAAATGGGAACTCAGATCTTACTGACTCCAGGTCATTTTAATGAAAATGAGGTGCTCTACCTGACTGAACCACCTAGCTGCCCCTTCTCTTCTTACTATTCCCTGGTATGTTTCTTGCTGCTTTGAAGTAGTGACAGTGAGAGTAGTTCTAGGCTGTAGAATCTCACTTTCCATCTGGTCAGAAGAGAATTTCTGCTTCATTCTAGTTATAAGGCTTAGTGAACGAAGCAGGATATAGTTTCTTTTCCCATTGATCACTGGAGACCACGCTATAAAATTTAGCCCAGCCCTCTAGGGTTGTTCACCTTGTAGGTTTACAATCTTCACAGATGAACATCCACTACCTCATTTTAACGAGGAGGAAATGGAGGCCCAGAGGCGTAGTGACTTACTGTAGGTCACATAAGTAATGAGTGATAAAGCCAGGACTAGACCCAGAGCCTCCTGTCTGCCATTTCAGTGTTCTTTCCCTACTGAAACAAACTTTTGGAGACTAAATCCAGGCAACCCAGACAACGGGACTAAATGATGTTAACAGAATGAGTTAGTTTATCATTTGCTAGATGTGAGGGGGTACAATTGAGCCCACGCCTTTGATCCATAACCCTTGTCTTTGGCTATAAGGAAAAACTGGATTTTATCCTAAACTTTGCTCTTACCAGCTGGTAAATGAAGTTTGGGCATTGTGGTGCTGCTATGGATAGAGCTAGACCCAGAGTCAGGAAAACCTGAGTTCAAATCCGGACTCAAACACTACCTTGAGTGTTACCCTGGACAAGTCACTTAACCCTGTTGGCCTCAGTTGCCTCATCTGTAGAATGAGCTGAAGAAGGAAAAGAAAACCCCAAATGGGGTCATGAAGCTTTCATTGGACATGGCTGAAATGACTGAAGAACAACAAAAATGAAAGTTTCATTTGTAATGTGAAAAACCTGTGTTGATGTGGTCAGTATTCACTTTGTTGAGTGCTTAGAAAGTGTGATTTACATTGCTAAGTGCTAATATGTTCGGTGATTGGGAAGGCAGGAAAGAGAGACAAAAAAGAGAAGCAAGTTTGTAGAAGAAAGTTTCTGGGAGCAGGATGTCACGAGAGAATTGTTGCTTAGAAGTTTGGGAAACCAAGTCAAGGATACCTGAGCTAAGAGTTAGGACTGATAAGAATAATAATAATGATAATAATAAATAAAAATAATAATAGCTAGCATTTATGTAGCACCTTAAGGTTTACAAAATGCTTTGTAAATATTAACTCATTTGGTTCTCACAACAGTCCTGGGAGGTCAGTACTATTATTATCTTCATTTAACAGATGAGGAAACTGAAGCAGACAGAGTTGAAGTGACTCACCCTGTGTGTTACTCTGGTCCTCCAACTAGTAAGTGTCTGAGGATGTCTTCTGACTTCAGGTCCAGAGCTCTAGGACTAGGAAATGGAATTGGAGCTACAACTTTGCCAGTGACCAAGGGAACACAGGAAAAAGTTATGCTTGGGTCAGAATTAGAAGTAAGGTGAAATAATCATCTGCCAACCTAACTGATCTCCCTAGCTCTCAACCCTTCCCAACATCTTCAATTAGTGCATCATACCAATGTTATCATTGTTTGTCCTTCATTCTTGAGGGAGGACCAATGACCTGAGGAAGGTAATGTTTTCACTTGCAAGTGAAGTGGATTTAAGTGAGGCAAGGCTGTGCAAAGTCACCAGCCTCACTCAGTCCTCCAGAGCCATCTGAGTTCAGTAGCAAGACCTAGATCAGGAATCTAGAGATGGCTTTCAAACCAATATGATTCATACTAATGTCCAAGTAATGTTCCTAATGCATAGGATTCAACAGGTTGCTCCCCTGCTAAAAAAGTGAAACAAAAATACCTTCTGGGGTTCTTCATTGCTTAATAAAGAAAATGAAGATTCCTAAGTCTGACATTCAAGGCTTTCCACAATTTAGCTCCAAGTTGCCTTTCCAAAAATATTTCCCAAAGTGTTCCTTTTGCCTATGCTCACCTTTAGCCAAAATGAATTCCATGTTATCTCTCTAGTTCATCATACCTCTATGACTTTGTCTGCCATCACACATGTGTAGAGCAGATTCCATCTTTCTGTCAAAATCTTTCCCTTCAAGACCCCATCAGGTGCCACCTTTTCATGAAGATTTCCCTGATCCTATGAACTACAAGCAATTCCTCCTTTCATGAATCCTTCAGGCCACTCAGATATTCTTTAGCTAATTATTTGTGCACACATTTTATCCCCAAAGTGGATTGTAATGGCATTGAGGGCAGAAAATATGTCTTTTCCCCCTTTCCTTTCTAAAAATTCTGACTCAATAAGTGCAAAGGAAGTGAGCACTTCCACCTAAGAAATGATATTTCAGCAACAACTTTGCCAGTGACCAGGGGAATACAGGAAAAATTTTGCTTGCATCAAGATTAGAAATAAGGCAGAATAATTATTTGCCAACCTAACTGACCTCCCTAGCTCTCAACTCCTCCCTCCATCCATTTTTTTTTACAAAGTGGATCATAAAAAGAAGATAGTATAAAATAGTGAATCTCTATTCCATACAGCTTGATTTTAAATATGCATATATATAATATATATAATAAATTCAACATGATACTTTTAAAACTGTCCAGTTTGTGTAAGCTTCTTTCTGAACTTTCTTCTTTTCTTTTCTGTATTTTTTTACATTTCATTTTCATTTCACTTTTTTCTCAATGATACATAAACAAAAATTTTTAACATTCATTTTTTAATGCAGATAGGATACTATTTTTATTTTTTGTTTTTTAATTTTTTTCTTGTGATTTTTCCCTTTTATTCTGTTTCTTCTTTCACAACATGACTAATGTGGAAATATGTTTAATATGATTGCACATGTATGTATATATAAAACTTACATCAGATATCAGATTGCTTGCTGTCTTGGGAACAGGGGAGAGGAGGGAAAGGGAGGGAGAAAAATTTGGAATTCAAAATCTTGTAAAAATGAATGTTGAAAACTACCTTTACATGTAATTAGGAAAAAAAATATTATTTCCTATAAAAATCATGCATTTAAAAAAATTCTGAGTTCCATACTCTCTCCTCCTTCCATCCCTCCCCCTCCTTAAGAAGGCAAGCAATTTGATATAGATTATACATGTGCAGTCTTGCAAAATATTTCCATATTAGCCATATTGCAAAACAACAACAAACACAGACCAAAAAACCCCAAGAATATTAAAGAAAGTTTAAAAGTATGCTTTGATGTGCATTCGGATTCTATTACTTCTTTCCCTGGAGGTGGATAGCATTTTTTCACCATAAGTCTTTCAGAATTGTCTTAGATCATGGTATTGCTAAGAATAGCTAAGTTATTCACAGATGATCATCATGTAATATTGCTCTTACTGTGTATAGTGTTCTGGTTCTGCTCATTTCACTTCGCATCAGTTTATGTAAGTCTTTCCAGATTTTTCTGAAAGCATCCTGCTCATCATTTTTTATAGCACAATAGTATTTCATCACAGCCCTATATCACAGCCTGTTCAGTCATTCCCCAGTTGATGGGCATCCCCTCGATTTCCAATTCTTTGTCACCACAAAAAAATCTGCTAAAATATATCTGTACATATAGGATCTTCTACTTTTTTTTTTAATCTCTTTGGGATATAGACCTTGATATTGCTGAGTCAAAGGGTAGGCAGAGTTTTATAGTTCTTTGGGCATTCTTTGGTGTTTTAAAAAAAATATGTTTTTGTGTCTCTTTTTTTGGGGGGGGTAGGGAGACACCACCATTGCTAGTCCCCCCTCCCAATTTTGAAAAGAGAAAAAAATCCCTTGTAGCCAATAAGCACATCAAGGAAAACAAATTCATACAAGAGCTAAATCCAAAGATACGTGTCTTCCTCTCCCTTGAGTCCATCACCTCTCTGTCAGGAGGTAGACAGTGTGCTTCATGGGTCCTTTGTGGACAGGGTAGTTCTTTACTCTGCTGAGAGTTAGGTCTTTCAAAGTTGTTTTTCTTTATCTTGTTGTTATTGCTTAAACTATTTCCCCGTTTCTGTTCACTTCCCTCTATATCAGTTTATATATCTGGGATTCTCTGAAAACATCTTTCATTTTTTCGTAGGCTGAAACAAATGTTCCATCACACTCATATAGCACAATTTGTTCAGCCATTTCTTAACTGATGAATACCCCTCCCTAAATTTACTGTCTTTTCTTTTTTCTTTGTAATCCTTGCTTCAGGATCGAACCTCCAAAGTTAAAATTTGTTTTACTCGTGACTACAGAATGGAATAGAAAAAGGACAAGGGTCCTTTTTGTTTTTTTATATACAGTGTACCTAGCGTGAGGCCACATATATAGTAGGCACTCAATAAATATTTGTTGAAACAAATATCCAGTCACCGGGTTTTTTTCCCCTTCTTCTTCAAAGTGACTTATCCTTCCATGCCTCTTCACTCCCTTGACTGCAGTTCTAGCCCAGGCCCTGAACCATATCAAACTTTGAACATTAGAATAGCTTCCTACTCTGGGTTCCTCTCCTTCTGTGGACAGTTGGATTTTTCACACTTTTTAAACAATGCTGTCATCTAGTCACTTCCTTTTCTCAAAAAGAAGTTCACTGACTGCTGTCCCATCTCTAAGGTTTATGACTGATGATGTCTTTTAGTCTAACTCCTTCTGTTTTTGTTTTGTTTTGTTTTGCTTTTTTTTTTTAAGTTTAAGGATGGCCTTAATTTTTTAAAAAAGTCTTTAGGACTACAAATTACAAAGGAAGCAGATCACTACAATAGAAACCTATTAGAAACGTAATATCTACATATGAAAACTTAACATACACTCCACTTACAAGACTATCAGTTATAATGCTCTTCCTTCTAAAGCTATTAAAGTTCCAACTCCTTCGTTTTGCAGATAAGGAAATTGCAGCCCAAAGAATCAAGTGATTTGCTCAATGTCACAACGTAAGTGAATAACAGAGCAGGGATTTAAACCCAAGGCCTCTGACTTCAAAATTCAATGATCTTTTCACTATCATCTGTTTCCATAGGAAATAAAATATAAATTCCTCTGCTAGATTTTTCGAGCCCTCCACAATAGAATCTCTTTCTTTATGTCCAGATGGATTTGCCATTGCTCCCCAAAACAACCTTCTACTTTTTTGAGGGTGGAATTATTGGGCTTGTGATTCATGTGTATAGAAATTGGCAACTACTCCGTACCATAGTGTCTTAGAGGGTTGCCTGCGGGGTGGAGAAATTCAGTGACTTGTCTAGGGTCACACTCAATATGGATCAGAGGCAGGTCCTGAACCTCTGTCTTTCTTACTGAAATAAAATATCTTTTACTATTATCTCGCATACTGGACCAATTAGCTAACTTGCCATTTTTATATATTTAGCGTTCTGTGGAGTATTTTAAAGGAGAATAGAATCACTACTTTTTTATGGTTCAATAAAAGGGTTAGAATGTAAGAACATCTTCAAGGTCACTGGAGGCATCTTTGGTACAACTCCAATAGAAGATAGGACAATAGGGATTTTGTGTATCTCATCCTTTTCCCACATGATTTTGACTTTCTTGGTCAGATCTCTATACTTTGAAAACTTTTTGTCCCATGAAGAATAAGATTATAATGATATTAATTATTGTTGTTATTGTAATTATTTTTATTAGTATTGTTATATACTACATTACATATAATACATTAGTATTGCTATATTAGGCAGCTTGTTGTCATGTCAATAGAACTCTGCACTTGAAATTAGTAAGACCTGTATTCAAATCCTTCCTCAGAGATCTATTAGCTTTGTGACCCTGAGCAACTCACTTAACCACTCTTAGCCTTAGTTTCCATGCCTGTAAAATGAGGACAATAATAGCACCTACCTCTCATTGTTTTCAGGAAGATGAGATAATATATGTACGGTACTTGACAAATGTTAAAGTGCTATATAAAATTATCTATTACAAGGATTATTTTCTTACTTCATCTTTAAGCATATGTGATTTCATCTCTGAGCAGGTGTTCCTTCTGTGCTGAAGCAGAGAGTTCTTCATGGATTTCTATTGGCTGGAAAAATTCATTACTTGGTCTGAACCCAGTTAGATTGATCCTTGGATAAGCAACATGTAGTAAGTCCCCTTTCTACACTTTCCTGATCCTTTCAGCTTGGTAGGACCTTCCAGCAATAGAGCTCTGTTGGCAGAGCTTTAAGCATCCAAAATCATCTCCATGCAATAATGAGGTATCAGAAAAGTACTTCATTCTCGCAAGACTTAATAACAATGATAATCGAGAAACAGGGCAGTGGTGCCTGTGATACAGCCTAGCCTCCTGACCATGAACAAGGCACTTGAACTCTAAGTACCCCAAACAACTCTAAGTTATAGGCAAGCTGCCAATCTGCATTGGTGGAGGGAGTGTCCACACTGGGAATTATCTACATTGATGAAAAGAAAGATTACAATATTCCCCCAAGAAACAAAATGAAACCCCCATCATCATTGTAGCTTAATAGACTGATATGTTGGGAAAGACTCAAAACTGGTGGACTTGGCTGGTACTGAGGATGAATTCCTTCAATAACGTCACTGAAAAATAGTTATTCAGTGTCCTCTTGAAGATTTAATATTAATGGGAACTTTAAGCCTCCCAAAGGCAGTCTTCACAATGGCTATGAGTTTATAATGCTCTGTATGGCATTTTACTTGGTTCAGTCAAGTGAACTAAATAAGAAACAAATAAGCAGGTCTAATTTCTAAATATTAATCAGAATGCCCTATCTTTGTTCCATCCCACTTATGATCCAAAGAGCTCCAAGCACCCTCTTTTCATTTTTTTAATGTAAATGAAGATTCAATGTTTAATTTCTGACTAATTTTCATTTTCCTTTCCTTAATGACAGTAATATGATCTGGAAAATATTTTTTTCGCTGATGCTGTGCATTCTTCCAGGTAAGAACATGCTAACTTTCTAAGGCTTTTGGCATCATCTCACTGACTCCTTCAAGTCTGGGTGTTATAAACATCCCCCTGCTTGTCAAGACGTAGACACTGACCTGAGGCAATTAAAAGAACCTTTAGTCTCCAAGCAACATTTAGTCTCACAGATTTCCCAACATAATTCTTGATTCAATTCAAAAGACATTTATAAAGTGCCTATGATGTTCCAGGCACTGAATTTACAGACAAAAAAGGAACCATCTCTTTGCTGAAGTTGCTTATGTTATACTGGAGAGATAGAACACATAACAAGTAAGCCAACAAGTTAAATTTAAAATAGTTTAATGGGGAAAGAGTGCTAATACCTGGGGATTGGGGATGGGGTGGGAGTGGGGATTAGGAAGGTCTCACATGGGAGGTAGAAACTGAGCTGTGTACTTTGAAGGAAGCCAGGGATCCCATGAAAGGAAAATGAGGTGGGGGAGGGTCTTTCAGATATGGGTGCAACGGCCTGGAAGTCAATTTTTGTAGTTAGAGAGTCTGAACATGAGTTTCCTACTGCTCCATCTTTCAAAGACTTGGCTTTGCACTGATGCACCATGGCGCTGGTGAAAAGAGCATAGATTTTTTGCAACCTCCACCTGTACAGATTCTGGGCAGGTTCTGAGAGTTGTGGACTGCAGTTACTCTTCTTAGTTGGGGGGGGGCGGCTGCAGGTGTGGAGTATCCCCTCCCTCCCCACCAGTCAAAATTCTCTGTCCACTCCCCAGCCTGTGATTACATTCTTTAGCTATTCAAGGACTTGTTGGTAGCACAACAGCTCTGGTTCACCGTCAGCTCCTTCCTGCCCTTTCCTTGAGACTTGTAGCATCATTGAGATACCACTTGAGACAGTGGTATCATTTAAGCCTTTGGCTTTGAACTCTACTCCCAGTTCCGACTTTTTTGGTTTCTGTCATTGCCCTTTCTCCCAATGCCTATTTCCTTCCTATTAGAGCTGATAATGTGTCGTTTCCTGGTGTGATCTTGGATTTGCATGCCTTTCCATTTTCCCCCCTTAAAAATTTTAAAATAATTATGTGATAATTGTAAACTTTATAATGTTTGATGTTTATTATTATAAAAATAGGACAA
This sequence comes from Phascolarctos cinereus, assembly GCF_003287225.1. Lineage (NCBI taxonomy): Eukaryota > Metazoa > Chordata > Mammalia > Diprotodontia > Phascolarctidae > Phascolarctos > Phascolarctos cinereus. The sequence goes on from NW_027556098.1 coordinate 113,908,502, forward strand.
CTGTGCAGTCATTTAGGCTAAGTGGGCCTAATACCCGTAAAATATACAGGCAAAGACAGACAAGGTTGTACTTTTCCACTGTTCTGATCTTTGTTAACCCTGGGTCAGGTGGTTAATGGTTGAAACTTCTGATTGGATAAAACTCCTGACCACCTGCTGTAGTCTGAGTCATTCCCCTCCTGCTGCCTCAGAGTGTCAACTGGGACCTTCTCCCAGTTTCTGGTTGCAATAAAGAAATTCCCCCTACACAGAACTCACCCAAGCCTGGTGGTTATAAATGAGCCCAGAAACTTCTCTATCACATCTGGGTCTGTTGAAGAATGCTCCCTTCTCCACCATCTGCCATCGATGACCTGTTCTCGGCTGAACTCATTTTAGGGTGTATAACTTTGATACTTGAACCCCAATTTCTAACATGTTTCCTTCCTAACACACTCCCTCCCTCTTGTGCTGGGTGTTTCTTGCATCTATAGGGCCGAACCTCATATCTGTTTATTTTTGCCATACATGTATGTGGAGACTTTTTTTTTTGCCTGCTTGTTTGTTTGTTCTTGTGTGTATCAGCTTTCCAAATGCCAATTTCCTATAAATTCCCCAAACCTAGCTCTTTGCTTTAATCAGATCCCTGAAGATAACAAGGAAATTACTGTTAAAGTTTTCTGATTCCAATTCATAGCCCTCCCTCCTCCTGTGGCTGCCCGCTTTCTTAGGCCCTAAGACCTCTGTTATCAAGAACTGTGCTCAGAGTTGTTCTGGGCCTCCTCTGCAAAGACAGCTGGACTGAGTATCATGTTAAGCAGCCCCACACACTTGTGCCTTGCTCTCTGCTGACCCCACATGGGTATTTTTTTTTTACAGCGCAGCTCTACCTACGCTGCCATTTAATCCCTGGTGTACTGGTATAATTTACTTATACTGATGCTGGTGAGGCAGGATTGTGTATTTTTTACGGATAAATGCAAGTGAGTTTTCTTTTTTCCCTTTTGTATATCTGCCTCTCTCTCCCCCAATTTAGGTGCTAATGCCACAAACTCAGAGATTGGGGCTTTTTTCAATGAGACTGCAGACCTGCCCTGTGGTTTCAAGAATACTCAAAACATCAGCCTGGAAGAACTAGTGATATTTTGGCAAGGTGCCAAAGATGATGTTCTGTATGAGCTATATCGTGGAAGAGAGAAGCAAATCCATGTTCATCCCAACTACATTGACCGCACGAAGTATAACCAAACTGCTTGGATTTTATATCTCCTGAATGTTCAGATTGCGGACCAGGGGGAATATACATGTTTTGTCCAGTACCTTGGCCCCAAAGGATTAGTTATCATCCATCAATTGTCTTTTCAGCTGTCTGTCCTTGGTAAGTAGTCACTTATGGTTCTTAGGTGCTACCTGGTGAGGCTTATAAAAGCAAAGGCAAAGCAGAGAGATCTCTGGAAAGTCCACTGGAGGTGAATTCAGGAATTCAATTAAACCAAAAGTCCATGGTGCATTTTACCATTTGATGTGCAAAATCACTGAGAGTGTGTTTTGGGGAAATAAGCAGCCAAATGAACAAAAGTAATTGTGGCTAGATGGAATTCATAGATAGTTAAACAAATCCCCCCCCTTTGGCCAACAGCACAATTCATAACACCTCAGCTTGGTGTAATGCTTTACGGTCTTTCAGATCTCTTCGGAAGCAGTATTTTCAGTCCTTTCACCTTTCCAGATATGTCACTGGAGCTCCTAGCAAGTTGCACAATGGACTGATGTAAGACTTCTTTTCCACCCCCTGGTGGAGGTCTGATTAGCCTCTTGTGACCCAAACTGATAGCAACAGAAAAGGCATCTCTCCTGGGCAGAAGTTACCCATCTATAACTGGGGGCAAAGCAATAATTTTTAAATAAGATCTACTGATACAGCTCTATGCAGCATAAGTGACATTATAAACATTTTAATGATCTCCAGGAAACAAAAGGTATTATAATCTCCACCTCATAGGACTAAGCATTTAGAGCTGGAAGGGGGAACTATTAAGGGTTAGAGCACTGGGCTGCAACAGTGGATAGAGTGCAGGGCCCAGAATCAGGACACTTACTAGCTGTGTGACCCTGGACAAGTCATTTAACCCCATTTGTCTCAGTTACTTACTTACTCATAAAAGGAGCTGGAGAAGGAAATGGCAAACCGCTTCAGTATCCCTGCCAAGAAAACCCCAAATGGGGTCACCAAGAGTAGGACCCAATTGAAAATGATTGAACATCAATTTGGAGCTGGAAGAAATCTCTGAAGAGGGGAAAGAGAGCATGGAAAAGAGGATGGACATATTGACGGACCAGTTATTGCCAGTGGAAGACAGTCATTATCTAACTTATAAATCTGATCAATTTGACTTCTAGGGATAGAGGGGAGTGTGTGTGTGTGTGTGTGTGCGTGTGCGTGCATGTGTGTGTGTGGGAGAGAAAGAGAGAGAGAGATGTCTTGAGGTTCTACATTCTGAATTAAGGAGGAGTTCCTGCAAATTAGTTGATGATTATAGGTGTAGAAATAATTTGTTTGTTTGTTTGTTTGTTTGTTTTGGCTAGGCAATGGGGTTAAGTGACTTGCCCAGAGTCACACAGCTAGTAAGTGTTATATGTCTGAGACTGGATTTGAACTCAGGTCCTCCTGAATCCGGGGCCAATGCTCTATCCACTGCGCCACCTAGCTGCCCCCAGAAATAATTTCTTTGAAAAGGGAAAAAGTGAACTTAGTGAGAATAGGAAGTGAGAATATTATGAGACCAGTGAAATGAAACCTCTGGTGTCCTAGGCTAATAGTTTTCCACGAAATAGAAAATAAGACTCCCAGAGTGGTACTATTTATCAGTATATTCATTTCCTCACTAAGATGTCACTTAAGTCTGTCCTTTATCTTGTCATCTAGCCCTGTGCGGTGTATGAGAGGTAATAGGATGGATAGGGAGTGAATCTCAGAGTCAGGAAGATCTGGGTTCAAATCCTGTCTCTCTCCCCTCCCCCACCACTCCCCCACAATTCTATAAGACTAGAAGTTGTATAATAGTTGCTGATCTGCATTCAGAGAGGGAGCTTTCTCACTGGGAGTTCCCAGTGCTGATGAAATCACATATCTGGACCTCTCCCCCACCAAAAAAAAGTTTTTCGTTCTTCCATTCCTGAAAAGGACTGAGCAAAGAGGAGTTACTAGAATCCTAGGATCATAGTTTCAGAGCTGGAAGGGATCTTAGAGGTAATTTTACAAATGGCATAACTGAGGCCCTGGTCACATAGGTGGTAAGTAATAAAGCTAGGATTTGAATCCATGTCTTCTGACTCCCAATCCAGCACTGTTGTCATGGCAACATCAGTTATACATCCCAAATTATACTAAGAATCCCTATCCTCCCTTCTCTTTGGTCAGGAACGATTCTCTCCATTTCCCCCCCATCCCCCTATAGCTGCATCAAGGTTTGGAATGAAAGAAAAAAATGTTAGTGTCTCAATTCTGTTTTTAGCCCCTTTCAGTAAGCCTGAAATAACCCGACTCGACAACAAGACTGCACAAATTGGAGATCTACTGAATTTTTCCTGCTCTTCTAAACAAGGCTATCCAAAGCCTCGGGAGATTTACTGGATAGTAGAGGCTGAAAACTCAACCAGGTATTCTGGTGATATACATCTGTCCCAAGATGATACCAACCAGCTCTACAATGTTACCACTGCCTTATCTCTGCCCATTACTGATTCTACCATCTGGATTAACATCACCTGTTTGCTACAAACCCAGGGGCCAGTGGAACTCCTTACCTCCGAGACTCTGAACATAAGTAAGGTTCCTTTTTATAGGTCTATTCTTAATGGGTAGTAAACACAAACATTTAAGTTAAGATTATGGGTATTAAGTCCTGAAATAAATCGAGGCTGTGAGTTGGGGAATAAAGTGTCTTTAATTCAGGTAACAGGGTAGCAAACCTGTCACCCAGGGGGATGTCCCATGAGTGCAGAGCACAATAGATTTCCCAACCAAGAGACACATGAAAGGTGATTTATATATTTATGAATGAATAAACATTTATTTGTTTGAGAGAGAGACATTAGTATCCATGTAGCCCTTTCAGAAGATGAACAACTAGACTGAGAACTAGACATATATGCATACATGGAGAGTCAAAGATATGGAAAGAGAGAAGGAATCATTGCCAGACAAAAACACCAAAGGAGAGAGGGAACTAGTATTAAATGAAGACATAAAGGAATTGGCACTACAGAATTGACCTTACTAGTAACTTTGTTAGTACTGTGAACTATGTGGATTGTATACAGTTAACTAGTAGACCAACGAAATAGCTACCATAGAATAGATTTATTTACTCTGTCAGAAAACACAAAAAATATGTATTTGAACTGATAAACAACTCTCCCTTCTGTTGGGCCACACTTTTCCCAAGGATCTATATTGCCATTCTGATTTATAATGCCATCTTAGGACTGGTGTTTCCTTCTCCCCAAGCTCCCATTCAGAGAAAGAACTTGGAAATCAAGCAACCTTCCCATCTTCTCTTGGGACTTATACAATCCACATTCATTCACTCACTCACTCACTCATTTACTCATTCACTCATTCATTCATTCATTCATTCAAGTATTTCTGTGTTTAGCTTCTTTATTCTTTTTCTCTATGCTCATCATGATCTCTGAATCCAACTCTCTTTTTAAAAGGCCAGGTCTAAGGGTATAGCTCAGGTATGTGAATGAATCAAGAGCTTGAGTCATCACCAGAAAAAAGGTGTCAATGACGACTCAGAACAACAGAAATTTGCATGTTATCTAGGAAATCCATACATTAGCAGGAGATAGAAGACTTACCACCTTACCCAATTCCTTCTGAAGAATGCCCGTTAGCATCTACTACACGATAATCTTTTTTATTTTTTCCAGACCAAGCTATGATAGATATATTTGGTGTAAGGACCCACCAATGAGGAAACTAGGAATGCTGTATAGTACCTGCTATGCATTTTATAGTCCTAGAGATTTTCTTGGGGCTACATAGTCGATATGCATCAGAGATGGGAATTGGAGCTAGGTCTCCCTCGTTCTAAGTCTGACTCTCTCTCCACTTTACTCCATTGCCTGAACCCAATAATGCAAAATAGAGGCTGATGGAAAGTGTAGTTTTCCAAGCTGGAAAGAGGGACTAAAGCATAATAGGAAGTAGAAGCCATGTAAGACAGGGATTTGGGAATATTAGAGGTCCATGAAGCAGAGAGAGAGTTCTGGGAGTGAGGCTAGTGCTACTGATCCATAGGTTTCCTTTTGCCTCTCCCCCACTGTGTGGTTCACTCCTTTATAGAAAACACTGGCTCCTGATGTGATGAAGATCAGCTTATATTCATCTGGAGAAAAACAATTTTAAATGTACAGACAGTAAATAAACAAGATATAAAGAGAGCAGGGAAGTCCTAAGAGTAAGCAAAGCCAGAAGTGATGAGGTAGAGAAGGGGATATAAATGAAGAGAGATTAGAGTCACCAGGTCCCAATTTCAATGACAATTTATGAAAAGCAAAACTGTCCGGGAAGATCTCTCTTTAAGTAGGTCAGCCAGCCAGACAAGGTTCCAGTTGCTCATGATCATGTTCAATTCAGGCCAGCAGCAGCCTACCCTTGTAATTGACTGGCCATTGGTGCTGGCGAACATCTACCCAGGCCTCTCTCCTCAGGGCTCCAAAATGCCCAGGCTTTCTTCCTTGACCTCAACTTCCTCTCTGTAACTTCCACCTCCCATCATCCTTTATTTCCTGGTTCCAGCTGGGAAAAATTACACTTCTCCTCACCCCCTTTGTTTATAGGGACAATACTTAAATAACACTACAAGAGGTATCTTAAGATGATGTATGATAATTGCCAAATGAATTATTCTAATGAATGCTTAGGTATGTAGGGAACAAATAGATCACTGTGGCTTGGAGTGGTCCCTTTGTGCTCATCCTGTCTTATCTAAGAGGGCTGATGACATCATGAGGTTGATGTCTTGGCTTGCAAGTGAATTGGATTTAAGTGAGGCAGAGCTGCACAAAGTTATCAGTCTCCCTCCTCCAGAGTTATTGAAGTCCAGTGGTAAAACAAAAGACAAGACAGCTGGCTAGGGATGCAGTGGCCTTACTTGGCCTTACTCCTTGGAGTGATCAAGGCAAGGCCTTATGGAAGAGATACACTTGAATCAGGTCCTAGAAAATTACAGGATTTATATGGAGAGTATAAATGGGGTGTGTGTGTGGGGGGGAAATTTTAGGTGAATGTAATGGTTTGAAAAAGGTACAAGGTGAGAAGGTCCCTGTTTTGAAGACAGTGAATGTACCAACCTGGTTGGAGGTGAAGGTTCATGTCAAAAAAAAAAATGGAAGATGATATAGGGGCCAGACTATGGTGACCTTATATGCCAGGACAAGAAGCTTAAAATTTAACTTGTAGACTAGAGGGAGCCATTACAGTTTTGGGTGGGGGTGGCAAAAGTATGACATTTTGAAAGCATTTTAAGAGGGTTAGTTGTTTGGTAGCATACAGCGTGGGGTGGCACTAGAGACTGGGAGAACTGATTGGGGCTATTACAATAGTCCAGATCTGTGGTTATAAGGGCATGGGCAAAGGTGGTGGGAGAGGGAATAAAAATAGAGGGGTGAATCTGGAGAGTTTTTAGGACTTAGTGACTGAATATGGGGATGAGGAGAGACAGGGGAAGGAGAGAAAGAAATTCAGAACAACTTGAGACTTTTGCAATCAAGTGGTACATCTACTGTTAAAATGGATGCCATCATCATCTCTCCAAGTCTTAGGAGCTTGCCTGTGCCTACACTTTCACATACGGCTAAAAGATGGTCAAATCTCCAAGAAAGTGATGCAAGTCTTGCCCTGGCTTCACTGACTGTTGCTGCTGCTGGGCTATGTGACAAAGGGCCTTGGGACTTTCTGCATTGGTTTTCACTGTTTCTGGCTCTCAAGCAAGGAAGTAGCCCTGGGCAGATGACTACAAAGAGCAGCAGACTGCAAAGGTTTTAGAAATGACTTGACCTTACTGAAATTCTGTGATATTTTCCTTGTACAGAGAGGAAACCCTATGAAGAACCAGACAGCAACTTCATGATTCCTGGGCTGATAATATCAGTTGCCACAGCAGTTGTGGTTCTGATGATCATTCTCGGAGCGCCAAACTGGAAAAAATGTCCTCACTTCTGTGGTAAAAGAGGTAAGTGATTCAGACCTACTCAACTCACAACTTGCCTATTTACTTCTTTTCTCCTAGAATGTCGTACACTTCACGCATACTCTATTCAGCCATGTTCAACTCTTCATGATCTCATTTGGGGTTTTTTTGGTAAAGTTACTGAAGTGCTTTGCCATTTTCTTCTCCAGTTCATTTTACAGATGAGGAAATTGAAGCAAAGAGGGTTAAGTGACTTGCCCAGGGTCACACAACTAGTGTCTGAAGCCAGATTTGAACTCAGATCTTCCTAACTCGAGGCCTGGTGCTCCATCCACCGAGCCACTGAGCTACGTATTGCTTGGTAACTCATAGACCTCAAAATCAACAGATGAGTTCACATAAACTTTTCCCACTGTTTTAGTATCCAACTTATTGGAACAGCTCTAATTTAAACATCTCAGGAGGACAAAATGTCTAATATAATATCTATAAGTGAATCGGATCTATTCCATGAGGCTCTAGAAGGAAGAATTGAATGCCAAGAGGTTGAAGCTGCAGGAAGGCAGATTTCAGCTCTATAAAAGCAAACATTTCCTAACAAATCTGGCTAAAAATGCAATAGAGTGCCTTATGAGGTAATGAGCTGCCAGTTATTGGACGTTTTTCCAGTAGAAGCTGATTGACTATCTTCTAATGATAATTTAGAATGGATTCTTGTACTAGGTAGGAAGTGGTCCAGATGACCTCTTACAGTTCTCCCAAGTGAAACATTTGATTATTCTAAGTGCTATATGAGTTCATAAAGGGGAAGACAACATTGGATTAGAATAGTTTTCCTAACTATTTTCATCAAAGAAGTAGAACATGGGCCAAAACTTGAATAGGATTTTTTTTTTAATAAGCAAACATATCGAAGGGCTCAGGCAAATCAGGAGCCTCTGTAGCAACTAGTTCTTCTAGAAGCCAAATGACAGCAATGTTAGACTTTTGGCAATAACACAAAGGGTGATTCTGTGGGTGGTTTGGCTGACACTGCCTAATACCATGGAATCCACTAAGTCCCTTCTTCCATCAGTCTGCATAGGTGGGGAGAACAATGCAACTGGTTACAGAGTAGACCGCATCATGGAGGTGGGGATGACATGATTGCTTAGAACTGGGAATAAGGGATAGCAACAACTCCCTCCTTCCCCCTTGTGAGTAAGAAATGTTAATTGTTTGAGTCCACTTGAAAGATTAAAGGTAGTGGACCAGACTTTTTGGATGACAAACCTGACATCCTTGAAAGATAGTTTGGTGGCATGAAGATACTAGACCAGACTCCCTGGTGTCCACCTGCCTCCTTCGAGGGTAAGAGGTTTCCTTGACACAAGAATAGAACAGTGATTAATAAGAGAACTGGATTTCTAAACTTAACTCATTACATGACAGCTGAATTTCTGAACTAAGTTCAGAGACAAAGAATCATGACTTAGGCAGTTGCAGGACAAAATCCATTAACTGTAAATATGATAAATTAAAGAAAAACACAGAATCCATCTGATTATTTCACAGACTTGTGGCACTTCACTAGGGTTCTCCAGCCATTCATGAACACTTTGGAAATAAGGTTTTATACTCTCTAGCAAATATTTAATTACCTTCTCTTTTAAATTACTTTATTAAAAAGATAATCATCATACTAGTAACATCTTGAGAGACTTTACCAATGCCTTGTTTCAAATAAAAAACCACCAATAACATTAAAGATGAGCTTGACATGACTATCTTAATGAAGCTATTGGAGCCATCTCCAGTTGTCCTGATCTATATCTTTCCACTGGACCCAAATGGCTCTGGAGGAGAAAGTGAGGCCGGTGACATTGCACAGCTCTCCCTCACTTAAATCCAATTCACTTGCAATTGATGGCATCACCTTCCTGATGTCATGGTCCTCTTCGAGAATGAAGCTATGTTGACTCCCAAGAATCACCACATGCTTTTCAAGTCTTACAAACCAAAAATTTAATGATGTACTTTAGAAATTCCCTAGGGATCAATGTCAAACTTGCCATTCTGTGTTTTGCTGAGTCCATACTCTTTCCCATTTAGAAAATCAGGACATTTATCATTCTCTAGTCTTTGGGCAACTCTCCCATGCTCTATGATGACTAAGTTTGAAATCATATCAATGTCTTGAGTACCTTGTCATCTAATTAAAGGTGTTAGACTGTCTCTTCATGAACTATTCTTTTTACATTATTGTTCTATGCTTTTCAGTTTAAAGATTCTTCCTGGGGTTAGGCGTTAAATAAATCTGCTTTCTTTTATCCTGCAGCATCGTGTCACTTCTCTGCTCTAAAAACGTCAGTGACTCCCTATTGTCTCTAGTTCATATAGACTATTTGTGCCTTACCAGTGGTAGAGCCTTTCAAGCTCATATTGGTCTGATCAGCCATAGCTGGACACATTGTACCTCGACCCCAACATCATGATGTTATTTTGATCCTCTTGGAGTATGAAAGACATAAATTCTAAATTCTCTATCTTAGAGTCTAAGGTCCTTCATAGTCTGGCTCCAAGCTACCTTTCTAGCCTTATCTCATATTACTTTCTTCAATAGATTCTATGTTCAGCAAAATTTTTTCTACCAGCTGTTCCTTGAGCTCTATTCCATTTCCATCTTCATGCATTTGCACAAACCATCCTCTGTGCCCGAAATGTGTGCCCTTCTTATTTCCACCTTTCAGATTCTTTACCCATCTTCGAAGATCAACTCAGTTGACACTTCTTTCATGAAGCTTTTCTTCCTGCCCCTTATAGGGAGTCAGCATTGTATGGTGGAAAGAAAAGTAGATTAGGAGAAATTATGTATACCTCAGATGTAGTCTGGATAGCCAAGAACTCACAGACTACCAAGGTATAAATGACTGATAGGGACTACAGTTAGCTCTTTCAGAGGTATTCACATCTTAACAGGGCATAACATCTGAAGCAAAAGGAGTGAATTTATAATTGTGGAATTTTTGACATCAGTGAGATGGAATCATGGGGCAGGTAGGTGGCACAGTGAATACAGCAATGGGCTTGGAGTCAGGAAGACTCATCTTCTTGGGTTCAAATCTGGCCTCAGACATTTACTAGCTGTGTGACCCTGAACAAGTCACTTAACCCAGTTTGCCTCAGTTTCCTCATCTATTGAAAAGAAAATGACAAATCACTCAAGTATCTTTGCCAGGAAAACTCCAAGTGGTGTCACAAAGAGTTGGATGCAACTGAAAAATGGCTGAACAAGGGGCAGCTAGGTGATGCAGTGGATAGAGCACTGGCTCTGAAGGCAGGAGGACCTGAGTTCAAATCTAGCCTCAGACCAAACATTTGACACTTAATAGCTTTGTGACCCTGGGCAAGTCAACCCCAATTGCCAAAAAAAGAAAAAAAGACTGAACACCAACAAAGATGGAATCATAGGACCATAGAACTAAAACTCAAAGGGACCTTAGAGGTCATCTGGTCCAAGGCCATCATTTTGCAGAAGAGGAAAATGAGGCCCAAGAAGTTTAGGTGATTGCTTAATTGCCCAAGATCACAAAGGTAAGTAAATATAAAAGACAGATCATCTGACAAATTCCAGTTCTCTTCCCATTATGCCTCTTTCCTGTCCTCTTCTTTCTCCCTACCCTCCAATAACAAATCACACAGCCTATGTCTATTCTAACCACTGCTAAGGCTGACCCTGCTACTCATTCCTGCTATAATTCATAAAATCTAGATCTGGAAGGTATCTTAGAAATCATCTAATACAACCCTTAACTTTCCAGCTGAGGAAAGTAAGTCCTAGAGAGGGGAGACACCTTTCCAAAGTCCCACAGATAGTAGGGTAGCAACACCCGGATCCAAACCCAGTCCCTTTGCCTATAACTCTTATAGCATCATAGATTTAGAGCTCCTAGAAGGGACAGTCTAGTCTGACCCTCTCCTTTTACAGATGAGAACATGAGGCCAAGAGAAATCAAAGACTTGTCCAGGGTCATACAGCTAATTAGTGAATCTCTGAGGTAGGAGTTGGCCTTAGTTCTTCCTGATTCCAAGTCCAGCATTTTATCCATCCATGTCCGTGCTAGTGCTTTTCCTATACTCTCAGCACCAGTCTGCTTCTACAGTCCTTAGAAGCTATGTTGCCCTCTTTTGGTTTTCCCGTAGTGAGTTTCTTTTCTAAAGCTGTGATTTGTGTCTTCTTCCAGAAGCTACCGGGGTGAATGCAGAAGATACTGATCATCCCAAAGAAAAGTGAGTACTCTGACCACATAGCAAGTATCACAAAACATAAATAGCTTAGAAAGAGGAATAGGAGGTTGGAGGGCAGATAGGCCTAAGAAATGGCCTATTTCCATCTTGTCCTTCCTCCTTTTTCCTCTTGCATTCCCCATTTCTCCATGTCACCTCTGCCACCTTCCCATACACTTCTGGCCTCATCCCTGAGGACGTAAAAGAAAGAAAATAGTTTAGGTATGATCCTCATTCCATTCTTACTTTCATTTTCCCAGAGATGAAGCTTTAGAACCAGTGAACCATCAAATGTGCGAAAAGAGAGAAGACAGATGATGCGGTGTGTCCACAGCCATTGGAAGAGATTTTAAGAAGTTAAAAGAATTGTTCAGGGCAGTAGAGTTGGAGAGACTTGCCCTATAAAGAAAACTTGTCTGGGAGACTCGTGATTAAAAGGAATCATCCAATAGAAAATGGAGTCAAATTTATGAGAATACAAGCCATTCCCCAATTGATAAATGGTCAAAGGATATGAGCAGGCAGTTTTCAGATGAAGAAATCAAAGACATCTATAGACATATGAAGAAGTGATCTAAATGACCTTTGATTAGAGAAATGTAAATTAAAACAACTCTGAGGTACTACCTCACACTTATCAGATTGGCTAATGTGACAAAAGAAGGAAAATGATAAATGTTGGAGAGGATGTGGGGAAATTGGGATACTGATGTGCTGTTGGTGGAGCTGTTAACTGATCCAACCATTTTGGAGAGCAATTTGAAACTATGCCCAAAGGGCAACCAAATTGTGCATACCCTTTGATCCAACAATCCCACTACTAGGTCTGTATTCCAAAGAGATTGCAAAAAGGGAAAAGGACCCACATGTACAAAAATATTTATAACAGCCCTAATTGTGATGGCAAAATATTGGAAATTGAGGGGATGCCCATCAATTGGGGAATGGCTGAACAAGTTGTGGTATATGAATGTAATGGAATACTACTGTGCTATAAAAAATCATGAGCAAACAGACTTTAGAAAAACCTGAAAAGATTTGAACAAACTGATGTAAAGTGAAATGAGCAGAATCAGGAAAACATGGCACAGTATCAGGAACATCGGGTGATGATCAACTATGAATGATTCAGCTCTTCTCAGTAACATAATGATCAAAGAAGAATACAAGGACTTGGGAAAGAAAATGCTACCCATGTCCAAATACAGAACTGATGGATTCTGAATACAGATGAAAGCATATTTTTTTTACTTACTTTATTTTTTGTCATGGTTTTTTCCCCTTTTCATCTGCTTCTCCTTCCACAACTGTAACTAATATAGAAATGTGTTTTGCATGATAGCATATGGAAAAACTATATCAAACTGCCTACCATTTTCAGAAGAAGGCAGGGGAGGGAGGAAAGGAGAAGAAATTGGAACTCAAAATGTAAAAATGAATGCAAAAATGTTCTTGATATGTAATTGTGGGGAAAAAATGAAATACTATTTAAAGCAAAAAAAAAAAGAGAAAAAAAACATCGACCATCAGTTTATTGATTTCTGGCTAGTCTAATTAATGAATTGATTATTAATTACCCAGAAAAAGGAATTTACCATTCAAGTTTCAAATCAATAACTCACCCTTTGTCATCAATGAGTTTCCCTCTCCATGTATTTTGCCAGTATTATTTATTTTTACCTATGCTCCTTTAAAATATAATACTGCTGTCACTAAGCAACTGGGGGACTCAAGGCTATGTCTAAGTATTTCAGAAGGTCTCTTTTCTGCCACAGTTTTCCTACTAACATCTTGGCCAGAAGACCCAGAGACATAGTTCTCTCCCAGTAGTGATAATCAGTGCCCTGTGAACCACATCTGATAACTGGTTCCAATTCTTAGTAGAAAACATAAAACAGTGTTTAGTACCAACAGTACTTGAGTCAGGCTCCTGTTATATTTCAGTAGCCAGTGCTATAACCTGAAATGTGAGCCTTTTCCTACCACAACTTCTGAGAGCTGGCTGCTTGCTCCTAGTAATAATAATAGCATTTATGTAGTGCTTTAAGATTTGCAAAATCCTTTATAAATATTGTCACAACAACCCTAGGAGGTAGGTGCTATCATTATATCTGTTTTATGAATGGTAAAACTGATGCAGAGGTTAAGCATCTTGCCCAGGATCATAAACTAATAAGTATCTAAAGTGAATTTGAACCCAGGTTTTCCTGATTTCACATTTAGTACTCTAACCACTACACCATCTAGTTACCTATTAGTTGGAGAAGTCAACAATGATAGCCATCCTGAGGGGACAGAACCCACTTAACAACTGCCTAGTGAGAATGATTCATACAAATCAGACAGGACAGAGAAGAGCCAGATAATGACAACGTTAGGACTTTAGGAACCCAGAGTCAGAGAAAATAGAAGGAAATAAGAGATTTTGTTAGGGCAGGGTACCATGAGGTCTAGAGAAAGATTGAGCACGAGGACAAAAGAAGGTTCCTCATTTGATGAAATTCAGGGCCCAAAGCTGAATTCCCAAAGGTGGTTTCTGAGTGGAAGGATTGTATGATGAAGGGTGGGAGTGGGAAGCATCCTTAAAAACAAGTGTCAAACAGCTTGTTGGGATCTATGCACATATTAAATGGTAAGAATTCAACTAAGCAGGGCTGCAGGTGATGGGGAAGATGGTGACTGCATCCTATGCCCTTTGCTTTTGTGCTTATTCACATTCATTTGAATAGATGACACAATGCATTTTGGGACCACTAAAAAAAAAAACTATCCTGGATAAGACCGATATAGCCCTGTGGGGTTTCTGTGGCAGAGACCCCCTGAAAGGAGTTTAAGGAGAAACGATCTCCAAATAGAAGTTAAGCACTCTTACATGGATTCTTTTAACCTAAAGTCTAAGTGAGTTTCTTGATAGAAATGTTGCTGAGGTAAGGAATATTTTTCTGGAATGGAAACATTCATTCCAGTTGAGTTTTGAAGAAACATGCAGACCCATCTTTACAACTGGATGTGTGATGTGTCTTATCTAAAGGAACTGTAGCAGAAGAGTCTCTAGGCTTTAAGTAAAAAAGACAATGCCAGAGCCTATATCTACTTTTAGAAGGAAGAGGCAATACTTTAGCTAAGGACTCTAGCTGAAGTCACAAACGTCAGAGAGAAATACCATAACCTTGTGTCCAGTAGAGCCATGACTAGCAGTGACCAGTCTTCCCACTGATGCTTTATGTATTTGTGAGGAAGTGTGCCCCACATTAATGGAGGGGGAGTCTTATAGTTTATTGCTAATTTTCTTACTGTGCTATTTCATTAAGTATTAATCTTATCTTCTGTCCAACTAGTAAAAGCAAACACTTCCATGGAGGCTCATAAAATACAGTTTTGTGTAGCTATGAATCCACAGAGTACCTTGAATGTAGGGTAGCCTTATATATGTGAATTTAGGGAGGTGCCCTAAGTGCTATATAAGATTGGGTTCTAGGAGGGATTGAGGATCCCATCAGAAGGATGTAGTTCCAAACTATATCCGACTCAGGTTATTATTGTAATACTCCAGGAGAGGTGATAAGGATCTGAACTAGGTTGGTGGTGTAAGAGGAGAAAAAAGGGATAAATGCAAGAGAAGTTGTGAAAGTAGGATTGACAAGACTTGGAAATTGATGAGATATTGAGGTGAAGAAAAGTCAAGTTAGAATTCTGAGTTAGCATCCAAAAAGTTAAGAAACTCAGCAAAGATATTATCCATTTATGTTTTTATTGACCTTGCAGCAAGTATTTCTATGCTTTCATTTGTTTTGTTTTATTTTGTTTTGTTGGCTACCAATTGAACAGTCAAACTTTCCTACTAACTGTTCCACAAAAGTGACATTCCATCACTGATACCTTTGCACAAGTGATCTCAGTCCTCGGAATGTGCTCCCTAACTTCTCGCATATCAAAGCTCAAGTGCCATCTCCCATAGAAAGGATCCTTTTCTGCATCTTCTTATTAGTTCTCTCTTCCTTTCAAAATTACTTTGTACTTATCTATATATATGCGGTCTTTTCTTCCAGCCTTCTCTCCCACTCACCCACCCCAAGGAGAATATCAGTTTCCTTTAACTTCTGTTTTTGTCCATTTTGCCCACCACAGAGGCATATCTATATCTATCTATCTGTCTATGTATGTATGTATGTATGTATGTATGTATGTATGTATGTATGTATGTATCTATGTATCTATCTAATCTATCTTTCTATCTATATCTAGCTATATATACATATATAATAAGTGACTTATCTGCTTCAGTTGGAAAGCCACTTACATACTTGTCAGAGGAAGAATAGAATGCTTTCATATCTCAAAAAGTGCAGGTTGAGAGGAGAGTACTTCCCCATAGCCAGATGGGGGATTCCTACAGCCCAGGGAACTGGAGGCGGGAAGCCAGGACTATGCTGAGTGGGAACCTAGGAGGAAGAGAGTTGGTGCCAAATGGGGAAGCTGGAGCTCCTTCCTTCTAGAGCCATCCCTTTCCAAGTTGTGGCACTGATGGGATTGGAGATACCTGACAAGATACCGGTAAGATTTTTATTATGAACTTCAAACTGGGCAGTCAAAGAAACATGTGCTGTGGCCTCTGTTCCTCATTACACAACAAAGAGAACAGTTGGCAGAAGTTACCAAAGAGCATAGAAGGCAGGTGGTAGTGTAGTGGATAGAGTGTTGGTCCTGGAGTCAGGAAGATCTGAGTTCAAATCTAGTTTCAAATACCCACTCACTTAACATCTTTCTGCTTCAGTTTCCTCAGTTATAAAAAGGAAATAACACCTCACAGGGTTGTTGTAAAGATCTAATCAGGCAATATTTGTAAAAGTGCTTAGCCCAGTTCCTGATACAGCAGGTGTTTAATTCCCATATTCTTCCCCTCAAAAAGACCATGAACATGGGTCAGCAAAGATGCTGACAAAGTGCCAAGTCTTTTGATGAACCAAGGAATAAAGAAACAGAAGTACAGGTTGGACACAAGGAAGCAAGATGGACATGTTTATGGGATATTAGCTAGTTGGGTGTTGAGCTACACATTCTGGGAGGGATCAGGGGACTGGCTAGAATTCTGATTGCTTCACCAGCTAGTGGGAAAGGGGAAGGATCCACTAATCTTCTGAAAGAGAGCTGTGATAATAGGATATCTCACTTCCCAACTAAAGCTGAGGGAGGAAGAACTGAACTCTGGATTAGGCATGGCCCAACAGTTCTGGAAGCCAAGACAAGCAGAGGTTTTGCTAGCAGGAAGTCCCAATGGAGTAGGTAGTAGTAGCTGGCTGAGAGGAAAACAACAGGGCTTTGAGCCTGAAGTCCATCTCCCTCTCTGAGGAGGATTTTTGTCCCAAAGTGAAGAAAATTAAACTGGGAGAGACATTCAGATTCTGAGGGCTTTCCTAGTGGAAGGGTATTGGTAGGTCAGTCATCTGGAGGTACAGGATACTTGTAGCTATGTATGGAACCCAAATGAAGCTACAGTGCCTGGCTAGTAAAATTAATTTAGAAGAGCCAGGAGAATGCATGGGGCAATGCAACACCAAAGGCCTTTGGGAAAACAGAAGAAACTTGAGTATAGAAGAGAAATCCCAGAAATGTTCCAGAACAGCTGTGGAACCTCACACATTTCAGGAAAGTAGGTCTCTGGGAGGTGTGAAGATTGCACTCTTTCTCTACCATAAAACACTGAGAGACATTTTTTTCTTCTTTTATTTCAAAGAGTTTTTACTGATTTTTTAAAAATGTCATCTACATTTACCAGTGTGTCCTGCTCTCTCCTTCCATCCCCTGGGAGTAATGACTTATAACAAAGAATACAAAAGAAGGGGAACATTTCAGCAAAATGAACCTGGTATATGGAAGAAATCTGACAACATACACCATATTCCACACTCACAGTCATTTACCCCTGAAAAGAAGCATGGGAAGGAGATGCCTTCCTGTATCTTTTCTTTGAGGACATGCCCCTTCATTATACTTTTTCAGCGTTCACTTTCTGTTGTTTTTCTTGATGTCTCTTCCATTTAAACTATTGTAGTGATTGTTTAGGGCAGATAAGTTGCACATTGGATAGAGTGTTAGGCCTAGAGTCAGGAAAACTCTTCTTCCTGAGTTCAAATCCTGCCAGACTTACTAGCTTTGTGACCCTGGGCAAGTCTCTTAACCCCATATGCCTCAGCTTCCTTATCTGTAAAATGAGATGGAGAAGGAAATGGCAAACCACTCTAGTATCTTTGCCAAGAAAACCCCAAATGGGGTCACATAGAGTCAGACATGACTGAAATGACTGGACAACAACAATGAAAGTCATTGTTTACTTCCTGCTTCTGCTTACTTCACTCTGTATCATTTTTCTTCTCATGCTACTCTGTTCTCATCCAATCCATCACTTCTGACAGCAGAGAAGTATTCTACCACATTCATGCACTATACCTAGTTTACCATTTCCTAATCAACATGGTTCTATTTTGTTTCCAGTTCTTAGAGACTACAAAAATTACCACTAACATATTTTGGTGTGTATAGAGCCTTTCATTTTCATCATTGACTTCCTTGGGATGTATGCTTAACAGTAGAATCTCTGGGTCCAAAGTGCATGGTCCTTTTTATTCACTTTCTTTGCGTAATTCCAAATCATTTTCCAGAATAGTTGGAACAATTCACAGCTCTACCAATAGTGCATTACTGTGCCTGACTTTCTACAATGCTTCCAACACTCACTGATAGCTTTGTCATCTTCACCAATTTGGATTTCCTTTATTGTGTGTATGTATGTGTGTGTGTGTGTGTGTGTGTGTGTGTGTGTGTGTGTGTGTATAAGTTATGTGTGTCCATATGTGTTTGGCTTTCAGGGAGGCAACAATAGTTATCTCTAGGGTCTTCTCTGCCTCTCCTTTTCCAAGCAAGACTTTGATTCCTTCCTGGAGGGGAGCAGGAGGTTGGAGCCCTGTGGCCTGCCTCTGTTCTCCCAGAATGTCTTCAAGCACCTTCTCCATCTGTCTTCCACGTTAAAATGTTTCCATGCTGCCCTCTTGTGGTAAATCCTGGCCCTGCTTCTCCTTAAACTAGCCTCCCTAGAGTGTCTTGGAGCTGAAAGCTGATGGCCCATTGGCTGCATTCAGTTGAACAAAAAATGTATAGGAGCTCGCTATGTGCAAGGCATTGTGCTAGGTGAAGGGTATACCAAGATATTATACAAACCTTCCCTCAAGGAACTTACAGCCAAACAAGAAACATGGTGCATATCCAAATAAGCATGATAAAAAATAGAATGTGTGCTATGAGAAAATTTGGGGAGAAGGAATTCATAGGATCATTGACTTAGAGCTGGGAGAGGGCTTAGATGTCATTTAGTCCAACACTGTAGATTTACAGGTGAGGAAACTGAGGCCTAGAGAGGATAGGTGACTTGCCCAACAGAACACAGGTCCTTCGACTCCAAACGCAGGGTTCTAACCATTGTACCATACACCCTCTACTTCATATGGAATTTGCCTCGTAATGGAGGCTGGTTCTAGAGGTTCCCAAAACCTGGTTGCTTGTTGTCCTTTGTTCTCAAGAAGATCAAAATGACATCAATATGCTAGAGTCAAGTTACAGTGCATCCAACTGTGACTGATCAGACCAGCGCGAGCTCAGAGTGCTCTAGCACAGGTTAGGCACAAATGGTCCACCTGAACGTCTGGTGGGGATTTTCTAAACTGGTGCATCTCGTGTTGCTTTTGAGCTACTTCAATTCTGCTGTCCTCACAGAGCAGAACTCCCCAAACCTAGTCTGTAAAGGAAGGAGGGAGTCCTAAATAAACAAACACATTAAAAAGGCTTCAATTAAGAGTCTGAGGCAGTGTGAGCTGGCTGAAATAATTCCAGGTGGATAAATCTTTAAATTAGATATCAGAAAAACTGGATTTTATCACAGTATCAGAGAACTAGAGCAAGAAGGTATCTTAGAAACAGAATAGTACAGGGGCAGCTAGGTGGCACAGTGGATAGAGCACCGGCCCTGGATTCAGGAGGACCTGAGTTCAAATCCAGGCTCAGACAAATAACACTTACTAGCTGTGTGACCCTGGGCAAGTCACTTAACCCCCATTCCCCCCCCCAAAAAAAGAAACAGAATAGTATGATGATAATAGTGTTGGACCCAGAGCTAGAAAACCTGAATTCAAATCCCTACCTTGCCATATACTAGTTGCGTAACCTTGGGCAAATCACTGAACCTCTCTGGTCCTTAGTCTCCTTATCTGTAAAATGAAGATGTCAGATTAAAGAGTAGCTGAGATCACTTCCTGCTCTAGATCTGTGAATCTAATACAACCTCTTCATTTTACAGACGAAGAAATTGAGGCCGAAAGAGGTTAAATGACTTGCCTGGGTCATGTGTCTAGTGAATGAGAGAACTACTGTTTGAACTCCGGTTTTCTAATCCAAATGCAGAATTCCTTGTACCATACTACTTCAGTACCATATACTTGGCTTATCTGGGAGGCACAGATTAATTTCAGGGATTGAAGAGGCAAATGTATTAATTATTCTATTCATGGTTGAACTTATGCTCCTGGGATATTGGGTGCCAAGTGATTTGAACTCCCCAAAGTGATATCCTTCCATCCCCATTTTGCAAATCCAGAGCAGCTGCCTAGAGGGGACTGTCAGTGCAGGCCAGGGTATAGTTAAGGGGCTCCCTGGTGACACATCAACTAGTTAGATGCTGTTTCTACCAACCTGCCTGCCACTCTGTAATTATCCTAGTCAAGAATTTGCCCTGAGGCTTCCACCCTGCATTAGCTCCATAAGAGCCCAATTTAGAGTCAATTCAGCTAAAAGAAAACCTAAAAGCAGAGCCATCCAGTTCCTGGTTTGGTATCATGTAGGTAAAATACCTTCTTGATTCAATATCAGTGTTATAGATTATTATAGACTTGTATTGGAGATATCTTTAGCCAATCAGTTAAAAGGGAGAAAAAAGGGGGCTTTTTTTCCCTTTAAATATGAAAAAAACCAACAACAACACCTGGGTTCCTGACTCTAAACCATCCACGCATGTTAACCTGTGTTCATATCCTTGGGGCCTAAAAGAAATCCTAGGTAAAAAAAAAAAAAGAATACAGAGAAGTTGCTGAGACCAGCAGCGTGGTGCTCTGGAGTGTTGGATTTGGTTTCAGAGAACCAGGGTTCAAATCCTAGCTCTGACACTTAGTACCTTTATGACCCTGGGCAAGTTAACCTCTATGCGTCTTAGTCTCTCCATCTGTAGAATAAGGGTTTTCGAATCAATGAATTCTAAGGTCCTTCTCAGTTTTAAAACTATGATGCTGATGAAATAAATAATGTGGGGGACCAGTGAAGATTCTGGAAAAAAAAACTCTAATCACAAAGATGAAACTTGAATCATCTCCACAAAAACATTTTTTAAAAAATTGGTAGTACAGCCAAAGAGGGAAATGTACTATAAGGAATATCTTTGGTTCAACACAGGAAAAAGCCTATCCCCTCCACACATGATTGTTTTACCCACATGGGTGAGTGATTCATAGGAGAGGGGAAGAAGAAAGGGGAACCTTGTCACAGTTCTCACTGAAATTCACTGGCCTACTTGAGGGAGGAGGAGGACCACATGTGATCATAAGAGTATGGAGGAGAAGGATGGAGTGATGAGAACAGAAACAGAAGCAGCAGAGGGATAAATTCCTAGAGTCAGAACCTCAAATTTTGACCCTCACATAGTGTAAAGCAGAGGTATTAAACATGGGCCTGTGGCCCACAACTCTGCCAAGTGTGGCCCAAACCAGATTAAAATGGAATTGGGAAATATTTAATGAAATAGATAAAAATATAATAGAATAAGGATAATGCTAATATGTGGGTTTCTAAGTCTATATGTGGTCCACCAGGATCCTTATGGACTGTTTCCTGGTTCCTGTTTCTATTTGAGTTTGATGTCATTGGAGTAGAGCCACTGTGAGAGAAGTGAAAGGACTGCAGAGAGAAGCTGAAGAGTTGGGCATGCTTGCCTGAAAAAGGAGAACAAAAGAAGGAAAAGGAAAAGGAGACAGGAGGAAGAAGGAGAGAAAAGTAAGCAGGGCTGCTACGTCTCTTGTTTTATCTTTTGTTGAGAGCACAGGAGGGAGAGACAGAGACAGAGAGAGATAAAAAGAGACAGACACAGAAAGATAGAAAGAGACAGAGAGACACAGAGAGAGAGAGCTTCTGTAGGCACAGTAAAGACAAAAGGGCAAAGGGAGGAAGATTTCAAAGGAAGATTTAAGAATCTGCTTCATAGAGGTAGCTAGGTGGTACAGTAAATAGAGCTCTGGCCTTGGAGTCAGGAGGACCTGAGTTCAAATCCAGCCTCAGACACTTAATACTTACTAGCTGTGTGACCTTGGGAAAGTCACTTAACCCCGATTGCCTCACCAAAAAAAAAAAAAAAGAATCTGCTTCCTAAAGGAGATGGCTTTAAATAGAATATGCTGGGAACTATTATTTCCTAGGATATAGAGCCAGAGTGAACCTTAGAGATTATCTCACCCGGCCCGTTCTCAAAGTATGGTCCAGGACCCCCTGGGGGCCTCCAAGACTCTTTTAGGAGGTCTATGAGGATAAGACTATTTTCACAATAATACTAAAATGCTTTAATTTCTAATAAGGTAAACATCAATAGATATGACCCAGGTAAACAAAAGTTCTTGAAGGTTCTCAGTAGTTGTTGATAGTGTAAAGGGGTCCTCAGATGAAAAAGGTTGAGAACCACTGGTCTAATTTAACCCACTAATTTTATAGATGAAGAAAGTAAGATTCAGACAATTCTATGACTTACCCAAAGTCCCACAGGTAATATATAGCAAAGCTGGGATTTGATGCCATCATGGAATAAAAGAATCTTAAAACTAGAGGGGAGGGCAACTAGGTGACACAGTAGAGTGCTGGGCCTGGAGTCAGGAAGACTCCTCTTCCTGAGTTCAACTCTGGACTCAGACACTTACTAGTTATGTGACCCTGGGCAAGTCACTTAACCCTGTTTGCCTCATTTGGAAAGCGAGCTGGAGAAAGAAATGGCAAACCACTCCAGTATCTTTGCTACGAAAACCCCTAATGGTGTCACAAAGTGTCAGACATAACTGAAACAACTGATTGACATAGAGAAGAGAACTAAAAAAATTTTAGTCCAACACCCTTATTTTTCAGTAAAACTGAGGAGTGAGGTCAATTGCCCAAGGTCAGATGATTAAAGATAGAGTTTGGACTAGAACCCTATGTGTCCTTCCTCCAAGTGTAGTCTTCTTTCTACTATACTCGATGACCTCCTTCATTATAAAGTCAACCAGGATAAATCCCAGGGGTGTATTTAGAGTTAACCAGGTGATATAGTGGGTAGATCACTAGACCTGGAATCAGGAAGACCTGGGTTCACATTATAGCCTCAGATACTTACTAGCTATATAAGCCCCTTAATCATTGTCTGCCTCATTTCTCATCTGTAAAATGGAGATAATAATAGCACCTATTTCCTAAGGTTGTTATGAGGATAAAAATGAGTTAATACTTATAAAGCATTATATAAATTCTAGCAAACATTATTATTTTCTGGAGAAGGAAACAGCAAACCACTCTAGTATTTTTGCCAAGAAAACCCCAAACGGGGTCACAGAGAGTCATACATGACTGAAATGACTGAACAACAACAGCAACTGTTATTATTATTTTTTTTTCTTAAGCCAAATATGAACTAGGAAAAACTCATGAATGTCAGCCTTAGCTCTGTGGATGGATATGATTTACTCAGGATTTATTCTAGAGGAAATTTGAGAATAATAACTGCTGTGATTCCTAAAATAGTCTTGAATAATCCACTGAGCAGGCTTTGAGAAGGCAGGAAAGATATCTTCTCTCACTCAACCCCCACCAGGTGCTTCTGTGGTATTGGTCGTAAGTAACTTTCTGGTAACACAACCTACCTCCCCAAAGTTTAGATCTTATATGGAAACCATAGTCTTTCTTCCTCACCTCTCTCTTTTGTGCTTGAGCACAGCACAGCTCAGCACAGAATAGAATATCAACTACTCATTCATCCCTTCAGCTATCTATTCATCAGTTAATATGTCAGGAACCATGCTAGACAATGAGATTACTTTTGGAGCAATGGACTGTTCCCCGTCATAGGAGCGGGTGTCTTGTGTAGCTCTAAGGGAGACAGAATAGACAACTTTAACTTCTTCTGCCCCCACCTTTCTCCAAGGGAGATTTTAATTCCACAGAGGGGTGGGGGAAAGCGGGTAGAGGAAGGGGAAGGAGAAAGCAGGAAGTTGGGGCCAGAAGCCATCAATCTTTTCTCTTCAGAGAGAGGGTATATTGGGCTGGAATTATATCTACCAGCTCCCTTAAATATCGTTAGTCTTGGACAGGGGTGGGGAACCTGAGGCCTCGACATGTGGTCTTCTAGGTCCTTGGGTGAGGCCTTTTGACTGAGTCCAAGTTTTACAGAACAAATTTATTCTGTGAAGTTTGGATTCAGTCAAGAAGCTGTACTTGAGAACTAGAGGGCCACATGTGGCCTGGAGGCCACAGGTTCCCCACCCCTGGAAGGGATGTGATCTTCAAGTTCAAGATATCTTCTGATTGCTGTTTCATTCATTGAGGGGAAAGTAGGACCCCAAGTTTTATATCCAGGGCTTGACCTTTCCCACCAGTTCCACAGTGAAGACACATATAGCAATTAGAAAAACAACCCATTAATCCAGAAATCAGAGAAAGTATAGATAGGAGAATATATACCAGGCAACACAGAGTGAAGGAGCTTTCGCCCTGGAAGTGAGGTAACTCAACTCAACCAAGAGAGAATGTCCTAGATCTCACCCAAGGGGAAACTCCTCCTAACTTCTAGTGTAACAAGCTGGGGGTAGGGACATGATGGAGATGACCAGCTCCTTTCATGTCAGTTTTATTTCCAAAATTTTTTCTTTCAGCAACCTGAAGTGGGGTTGGCATTATCCATCTTCTCTCTGAAGGTGGAAGCCAGAAGTACCTGAAATCTGAAGAGAGTCTGAAGAGAATCCGAGAAAACGCTCTTTTCTCCTACTCTTGCCTATCCCTTACACAAGACAGGTCATTCCTCTCCTTCAATGAGAAAAGAATCCCATAGCAATGGGCTTTGAGACTGGGGTTGCATATTCTATTGGGGAATACAACAAATACATACATATATACATATACATATATTATATATATATGTATATATAATATATATATATATATAATATATATATATATATATACACATATACACACAACATGTATGAATATATATGGTATGAAGACAAAATAAATACAAAAGAGTTAAATACAACCTAGTTTGGGAGAGAGGGTACCAGCAACCAGAAGGATGAGGCAAGATTTCCCATTAAAGATCATACTTGAGCTGGTTTTAGAAGGAAGAAGAGAATTCTGTGAGACTGAAGTGAGAAAGGATGGTATTTGAAGTCCGGGGGCTGGGAAGACATAGAGAAGAAATAAAGATCCATATGTGAAGAGCAGTGAGAAAGAAAGCTTGACTGGACCATAGAGTATAGGAAAGGGAATAATATATAATGAGGCTGGAAAGATAGGTCGGGGTCTGGTTGTGATGGGTTTTAAAAACTAACTTTCATCTTAGAAATAATAGGGACCCATTCAATGTTATGGTCAGAGCTACACTTGAGGAAAAATCACTTTGCAGCTGTTTGGAAAATGAACTGGAGAAAGGAGAAACTTGAAGCAGGGAGATCAATTAGGAAGCCTAAATGAGAGGCAGTGAAGATCTGAAACAAGGTGATAGCTTCATGAGTAGAGAGCAACAGTTTGGATGTAAGCGGGGGTGTGCTGGGACCCACTAGAAGTGCTTGAGTCATTTATTAAATTTTCACTGTGAACACACATCTCAGAAATCATCAAAAGCTACAGACTGGTGCTTGATATACTGTTTTGTTGATTATCTAGACTTAAGAAAGTGATAGAGAAAATGGTAACAATGCAGATTAAACTTGAAAGTGTGGTTTGTCTATTTTTCCCAGAGAGTGGATTATTCAACATTTATCAGCACAGCTCTAGATGTAAGAGATGTTGTAGAGGTCTGGGGGAGGGAGGTAGAATTACAGAGATAGTGAATAGAGTCATAGTAGATTCGATTGATACACCTTTTCCAGAAACAATAACAGGACTGATTTGATTATGGTTCCAAAATTAGAAAGTGGGGGAAGGAATGGGACAGAGGGAATGGAGAAGATGGTGAAAGAGTCAAGAGTGGTGGCTGGGGCTGGGCCTAGATATAATGGGCAACTGAGGCAACCTCCAATCAGAACAGCAGAGTACAAGGGCAAGAATTTCTAGGGGCAAAAGGACTGGATTCAATTCAGCAAACATTTAAGTGTCTACCTAACTTATTCTTGACTTGCAATGTTATAGGATGCTTCTTAGATACTTCTAGCTATTGCGTTTGTGTCCCCAGGGCCTTGCAGAGTGCCTGGCATATAGTAGGCACTTAGTAACTTTTGATTAATCATAGGGCTATAGATTTAGAGGCCAGCTAGTCCAATCTCTTATTTTACTGATGAGGAAACTGAAGCTAAGAAAGGTGAAATGACTTTCCCAGGGTCATACAACTAGTAGGTGAGATAAGATTTGAACTTGGGTCTTCCTGACTCCAAGCCCAACACTCTATCCACTCATTAATCCAGCTAGCTGTCTTGATAGATCTCAACAATATGGGTACTCTCCCCAACAATTCAGATCAAAACCCATTGGTCCTTTCTCACCCTGAAGGATATTTGATCTTGTCCTCCCAGAAGTCCTCCATAGGTGGGCTGCCGCATGATCTATAGATCTTCTAGATCCCTTGACATTGTGTGAATATCAATGGAGCAGATGGGCTGGCCAATGGGTATATCTGGCTCTTGCTACATAACCACCAAACTGGTCCACCTTCTTTTCCACTCATCAGTCTCCCTTAATGACATCGCTGACTCTATTTTTCTTGTATACTTCTACTCTGGCAACATATTTAGTCTACTTCTGCCTACAATGCATCCTTCTATTGTCCTTTGGGTAACCCTCAACTTTAATTATTTGGAGATTATAGTATTCCATGACTTGGGGCCATGCACAATTACCGGAAGAATATTGTTTTCAAAACGATGGACCTTCATTTGAGGGGGAAGATTAGGGTCATTAAAAAGCACTACATGATTTCCCAAAGGCAGCTGCTACAGGGTAGCATTAGTCAATTAGTTTAATTGAATCTAGGAATAGATAATAAAATATTACAGTGGCCATAAAATCATTCTTAATTGTGTTGAACAAAGTACTTCCTTCAAAATGTAATTTGTTTTAAGATCTTTTTTAATACAATTAAATTGTGCCGGAATTAACATTGTGATTTTAAACTGCTGTTAGATATCCAGATAATAGAAGCAAGAGGTACAATGCAAGCAATGCTGGATTTGGAGGCAAAAGAACTGGGTTTGAATCCTGGCTTTGCTACTTATAGTAGTAAGCCATTTAATCTTCCTGAGCCTCAGTTTCCTCATTTGTAAAATGAGGAGGATTGAACTCTATAAATTTTCATCCTTTTCAGCTCTAAGCATGGATTCAATGGTACCATCTTAGAGTACTGAAGCCAAGATAAGGGAATACTTGATGGCATCATCATAGCTAGATTTAAATGTTACAGTGTGGAAGAGAAGTTAGATTCGGTTTGTGTAGATTCAGTGGACAGAACTAAGATCAGTGAACAAAAATTTCAGAGCAGCAGATTTCACTCAATATAAGGGAAAACTTTCTAACAATTAGTCATGCAATTAAAGGGAACTAGGTAGTACAATGGCTAGACCACTAGACCTGAAATCAAGAAGACTTGAATTTAAATCCAGCCTCAGACACCTATTAGCTGTGTAACATTGGGCAAATCACTTTACCTGTCTGCCTCAGTTTCCTCAACTATTATGATCTATTATATAATATATATTATTGATATGCAATTAATATTATATGTAATATATAATATAATAATATTACCTATTATATAATAATAGCACTTCCCAGCATTGTTGCTGAAGATCAAATGAAATAATATTAGGAAGTGCAGTGCCTGGCTTAATCAATGTTCTTTTCTCCCTTCCCTTTCCAACTCCATAAAGCTGTAATTCTATGTTTCTAGATGTCCTTGAGGCTACCTGTTAGCCTTAAGCCTGATGAAATCAGGTCCTTCCTGGCTGGACTTTAAATTCCAAGTCAAAACTGCTTATTCATAGACACCAAAAACTCACAGCCATAACTAGGAAATCTTATACTGTTGGTAAATTCAATTTTACGGCGGGATAGGGGAGAGGGGAGAACAACGGTGAGGGTAGAATGTAATATGACCAAGGAAGTAGTCATTTTACTAGAGGTGGTGCTCCAGCTGCCAAAGAGTATAATTCTTAGCCCAGTGGTGTTTGGGCATGAGGCAGGCCCCAGAAGAGGGGTACCATGGGAACAGGACCCTGAGGGTGGCAGCTTGGGAGTATTTGGTATTGCAGACAGACCAATTACTGAGAGGTAAAGAAAGAGAATAGTGGTCATGGAAGAGAGGAAATGTATCCTTCCAGTACCGAAGCATGTTCCCTAAAAGTCAACACCCTGGCACGAAACCCTGGTTATCAGTAACAGTTAGGTGCTCCAATGGATAGAGTGCTGGCCTGGAGTAACGAAGACCTAAGTTCAAATCCAGCCTCAGATACTTACTAGCTATGTGACTCTGGGAAAGTCACTTAACCATTGCCTGCCTCAGTTTCCTCATCTGTAAAATGGGGATAATAATAACACTTACCTCCAGCTGTTCTTATAAGGATCAAATGTGATAATAATTGTAAATCTCTTAACACAGTGCCTGGCACATAGCAAGTGTCACATAAATGTTAACTATATAATAGCTTTGCTCAATTTCAGGCAGGTTGCTCTGTTCCCTGTATGTTAGAACCAGATCCTTCTAAACTCTCTCACCCTCTGATTCTCCAGAATAAAATTCAATTTCATAAGTAGTTTCCCTTTCAGGTCCCGTTTGGAATTATTTTTCTAAAGAAATCATTCTCAGGGGCGGAGCCAAGATGGCGGCATGAAAGCAGTGGCTTGCTTGAGCTCTCCCCCAAAACCCCTCCAAAATACCCGTAAAAAAATGGCTCTAAGCAAATTCTAAAGCAGCAGAACCCACAAAAAGACACAATAAAACAAATTTCCAGCCCTAGACAGACTGGATGGTTGATCAGAAAGGCATACTGCGCCAGGAGGGAAGAAGAGCACAGTTTGGTGTGGGCAAGCAGGCTGCAGCGAACGAGAAACGAATCACAGGCAGCTGTGGTGGTTTCCAGACTCCTCAATCCACAAACGCCAAGCAAGGTCAGTGGGAAAAGTCTGTTTTTGTGGTGAGAGAGGAGCTAGGTCAGAGCCAGTTCCAGAGTGCAGATTGCAGACGCCCCCGGGGTGGTGACTGCGTCCTAAGCCTCTGGCCCACAGACTGAGAGGGAATGATGTGGCTGACCAGAGGGAGACTGCAGGGATCTCTTTGCTGGTGCAGAGGCAGGAATATCTTGCTTTGCCCGTGCGTGGATCTGGGTCACAGTTTTGGGTGGCGGTCCTGGCGCAGTGGAGCTTGTAGTGGCGGTGAAGAGAAAACCCTCCTCACAATTCCAAGAGAGAAAAGAGTGCTTCTGGCCGGTCACTGAAAAACCAGAGCACAGGCCGGGAAAAGAGTAAACACCTCGACCCTCATCATACCATCTTGGAAGAACTGAAAATTTACAGAAGTATCTCTGAAAACAGCTATACACAAACCCCTTAAGCTTGGGACAGTACATTCTCCATATTGGAAGCAGACTTTTACCTTAACAAAGAGTTTAAAACTCAAATAGTTGGATGGGATCATGAGCAAACCTCGCAAAAAGAGTCAGACTATATTATCTTACTTTGGTGACAAAGAAGATCAAAACATACAACCAGAAGAAGACAACAAAGTCAAAGCTCCCACATCCAAAGCCTCCAAGAAAAATATGAATCTGTTCCAGGCCTTGAAAGAGCTTGAAAGGAATTTTGAGAAGCAAGTAAGAGAAGTAGAGGAAAAACCAGGAAGAGAAATGAGAGTGATGCAAGAAAAACAAGTCAACAGCTTGCTAAAGGAGACCCAAAAAGTACTGAAGAAAATAACACCTTAAAAAATAGCCTTACCCAAATGGCAAAAGAGATCCAAAAAGCCAATGAGGAGAATGGCCTAAAAAGCAAAATTGGCTAAATGGAAAAGGAAGTCCAAAAGCTTACTGAAGAAAATACTTCCTTAAAAATTAGAATAGAGCAATTGGAAGATAGTGACTTTATGAGAAATCACGACACAGTAGAACAAATCCAAAAGAATGAAAAATTAGAAAACAATGTGAAATATCTCATTGGAAAAACAACTGACCTGGAAAATAGATCCAGGAGAGAGAATTTAAAAATTATTGGACTATCTGAAAGCCATGATCAAAAAAGGAGCCTAGACATCATCTTTCAAGAAATTATCAAGGAAAACTGCCCTGATATTTTAGAACCAGAGGGCAAAATAGAAATCAAATGAATCCACCAATCTCCCCCTGAAAGAGATCCCCAAAGGAAAACTCCTAGGAATATTGTAGCCAAATTCCAGAGTTCCCAGGTCAAGGAGAAAATATTGCAAGCAGCCAGAAAGAAACAATTCAAGTATGGTGGAAACACAATCAGGATAACACAAGATTTAGCAGCTTCTACATTAAGGACCAGGGCATGGAATATAATATTCCAGAGGGCAAAGAAGATAGGATTACAACCAAGAATCACCTACCCAGCAAAACTGAGTATAATCCTTCAGGGAAAAAATGGTATTCAGTGAAATAGAGGACTTTCAAGCATTCTTGATGAAAAGACCAGAGCTGAATAGAAAATTTGACTTTCAAATACAAGACTCAAGTGGAACATGAAGAGGTAAACAGGAAAGAGAAATCATAAGAGACTTATTAAGGCTGAACTGTTTACATTCCTGCATGGAAAGATGATATTTATAACTCATGAGACCTTTGTCAGTATTAGGGTAGTGGGAGGGGAAAAATTATATGTATGTATAGATAGATAGATAGATAGATAGATAGATAGATAGATAGATAGATAGATAGATAGAGGGCACAGGGTGAGTTGAAGATGAAGGGGTGATATCTGGAGAATAAAATTAAGGGATGAGGGAGGATTATATTAGGAGAAGGAGAAAGGGAGAGCTAGAATGGGGTACATTATCTCGCACAAAGCAGACAAGAAAAGGTTCTTACAGTGGAGGGGAAATGGGAAGGTGAGAGGAAAAGGGAATCTTATTCATAGGATTTGGCTTAAGGAGGGAATAACATACACACTCAATTGGGTATGGAAATCTGTCTTACCCTACAGGAAAATAGGGAAGGAAGGGGGCAAGAGAGCAGGGGGATGATAGAGAGAAGGGCAGATTGGGAAAGGGATAATCAGAAGGAAGTACTTCTGAGGAAGGACAGAGTCAGAAGAAAGAATGGAATAAATGGTGGGGGCAGGATAGGATTAAGGGAAATAGAGTTAGTTTTTCATAACATATCTACTATGGAAGTGTTTTGCATAACTGCACATGTATGGCCTGAATTAAGTTGCTTGCCTTTTCAATGAGGGTGGTTAGGGTGGGAGGAAGGGAGAAAATTTGGAACACAAAGTTTTAAAAACACGTTTAATAAAAAAATGTTTTCATGTGCAACTGGGAAATAAGAAATACAGGAAATGAGGTACAGAAATCTATCCTTCCCTACAGAAAAATAGAAGGGGAAGGGGATAAGAGAAGGGGGGGAGAGAGAGAAGGTAGGGCAGACTAGGGGACGGGATATTCAGAATGCATGCCATCTTGGGGTGGAGGGAGGGGCAAGATGTGGTGAAAATTTGGAATTCAAAATCTTGTGGAAGTAAATGTTGTAAACTAAAAATAAATAAATTTATACATAAAAAAATAAAAATAAATAAATAAATCATTCTCTTTCCTGCATGTCCCACACTTGTCTTGCTAACTGTTCATTCCCCTTCCACCTTGTTATATAAGTTTCAAGCTGATAGCCAATCAAGCAACCAACATTTATTTAGTGCCTCCTGTGTGCCGGGCATGGGGGGACACAAATACAAAAGGGACTATTCCTGTACTCAAGGACCTTGTATTGTACTATGTTCTGATTTCATTATTGTTGTACTTTTCCCAAGAGGAAACCATAATTAGAATTCAATGACCAATTAAAAATGAAGAGGAGAATATTCCTTTTTCTCTTGGCTTCCCCTCATTCTTTCCCCCTTTGAATAAAGTCTTGAATGTAATATATGATCCTGAATTTACCATCTACATTTTTGCTGTTTCCTTTTAACCGTCTTTAATTTTGGCTCAGCAACTCTTAGGCACTTTTTCTTTAGGCAATTGGGGTTAAGTGACTTGCCCAGGGTCACACAGCTAGTAAGTGTCAAATGTTTAGTCTGAGACAGGATTTGAACTCAGGTCCTCTTGACTTCAGGGCCAGTGCTCTATCCACTGCGTCACCTAGCTGCCCCTCCTAGGCACTTTTAAAGGGTCTGATTTGTATCTGAGTGAGGCTTAGTGTTTTCACCATCATTGGTGGTAAGCTTAGCTCCCTGTGTCCATCTTTGTTGAGGAAATAGAGTTCATGCCTTCTGCATCAACCAAGCCTTCATCTCCAAATAAAGGGCAGATTCTATTCCCTTTTTGGCTCACC
This sequence comes from Phascolarctos cinereus, assembly GCF_003287225.1. Lineage (NCBI taxonomy): Eukaryota > Metazoa > Chordata > Mammalia > Diprotodontia > Phascolarctidae > Phascolarctos > Phascolarctos cinereus. The sequence goes on from NW_027556098.1 coordinate 113,940,759, forward strand.
TTTTGGAAAAAATATTGCATTAATATCTTTTCTTTTTTACCCACCTTCATTTCCGAATATATCCCTTCTCCTTATTTGGCAATCCGTGTTGTTGTTAGGTCATTTTTCAGTCATGTCCGACTCTCTGTGACTCCATTTGAGGTTTTCTTCGCAGAGATACTGGAGTGATTTGCTATTTCCTTCTCCAGCTCATTTTATAGATGAGGAACTAAGGCAAACAGGGTTAAGTGACTTTCCCAGGGTCACACAGCTATTAAGTGTCTGAGGCCAGATGTGAACTCAGGAAGATGAGTCTTGCTAACTTTGGGCCTGGCATTCTTTTTTTTTTCAATTAGTTTATTTTGAGTTATCAATATTCACTTCCATAAGCTTTTGAATTTAAAATTTTTCTCCCCCTCCTTCCCTGCCTCCCTCCTTAAGATGGCACACAATCTGATATAGGCTATACATATACATTCCTATTAAATATATTTTCACATTAGTCATGTCGTAAGGAAGAATTAGAACCAATAGGAGGAGCCACAAGAAAGAAGAAATGAAACAAAACAGAAGAAAAAAATAGCAAATAGTACGCTTTGATCTGCATTCAAACTCCATAGTTCTTTCTTTGGATGTGGATAGCAATTTCCATCACCGAGCTTTTGGAGATGTCTTAGATCCTTGTATTGCTGAGAGGGGTTGAGTCTATCAAAGTCAGTCATCACTCAATGCGGCTGTTACTGAGTACAACGTTCTCCTGATTCTGCTCGCTTCACTCAGCATCAGTCCATACAAGTCTTCCCAGGTTTTTCTGAAGTCTTCCTGCTCATCATTTCTTATAGCACAGTAGTATTCCATTACATTCATAGACCACAACTTGTTCAGCCATTCCCCAACTGATGGGCATCCCCTCAATTTCCAATTCTTTTGGGTCTGGCATTTTTTCCACTGTGCCACCTAGCAGTGTGATGCTGGCGATCTATATCTTGTAACCAAACAACAACAACAGCAACAACAAAAGATTAAAAAAAGAAAAGGAAAAAAGTAGTTTGGCAAAACTGCCTGTCAGTTACCCTCATCGTGGTTCAGCCCTTTTGCGCATCCACTGCCCCCACCTCTGAACAGAAGAGAGGCAGGTGACTTCTCATGTCTCCTCTCTGGAGCCAAGCTTGGCCATTATGATCACAGCATTCAGTTTCTCTTGTTTTGTGGTTATTCTTTTCATGTACATTGGTGTAGTCGTGCATGGTTTTCTTGGCTCTGCTCACTTTATTCTTCATCAGTTCATATAAGTCTTCCCATGGTTCTCTGTGTTCATCATCTTCATAATTTCTTATGGCACAATAATGTTCTATCATGCTTGTGTACCTCAACTAGCTTAGCCATTTTCCTAATCAATAACTGCCCTATATTTCTCCCACCATATGTCATTAAGTAAATCACAGTGCCTACCAGCTTCCTGAGTCATTTGTCTATTCTTTGGAGATAAGGTTGGCTCCTCTTAGGAAGAAAACACAGGAAAAAGTTCTAGTCTTTAACTCTCCTATGCCCCAAACTCATAGATTCTTTGAATTTCAAACACTTTTAACTCTGGTGGCATTTTCTCACAAGCAAGTACATCCCCTAAGCATTTTACTTATGTTAGCACACTCAGTCCTCACAAGAACCCAGGGGGGTAGATGGAGGGTGTTAAGTGACTAGCCCAAGGTCACACAGCTAGTCAGTGCCTGAGGCAAGATTCAAAGTCAAGTCTTCAGGACTTACAGTCCAGTGCACTTCATCTGCTGCACCTCCTAATAAAAACATGCCTATAGTCCTTTAAGGTTTACAAAGGCATACTTCCCATATCTTATCTCATTTGATTTTTACAGTAACCCTGTGCAGTATGTGCTACAGATATTTTTATCTCCATTTTACAGGTGAGGAAACTGAGGTTCAGAGAAGTTAAGCCTTAAGGTTGGACAGACTGTCTGCCATAGTTAAAAACTCTTCTTCCTGGAGCTTCCTCTCTTTCTGGAATCGGCTAAGCTGAACACTTTTGCTTCTCCCATGCATCCTTCCTGATGGAAAACCAACTTGAATGCCTTGATTAAGACTTCAGCCCTCCTTATAAAACACTCTTTGTCCACCTTTGGAATCCGTAAGTACTATTCTCCATGGACTCTCCATAGGTCCCTCTCCTACCTTGGTACCTTTGCACAAAGGGTTCCTTGTGTTTGGAACACACTTTCTCCTCACCTTCCCTCTTAGAATCTCCAGCTTCTTTTAAAATCCAACTCACATGCTGACTCCTTTTGTAGACTTTTCCTTATTTCTGCTGGCAATTATTACTCTTTATTTCTTAAAATCATGTTATTATTTTATTTTACCTTTAATTTACTCAATTGTTTGAATGCCATAAACCTGTACTAGAATACAAGCTCCTTGAGGCAAGAACAGTCTCTTTTTTGCCTTTGTGCCCCTGGGGTCTCACAGCAAGCTGTCATTGTGCCTCCTTTGTTTTCGAAGGGGTTGGTGGGTTGTTGTTTGGCTGTTGTCCTTTGTGCTGGAAGAGGACTAAAATGACATTCACTCTGTGAGTCGAGGTACAGTGTATCTGACTCGGGCTGATTAAACCAACACGAACTTGGAAGGCTCTATCCCAGGGCAGGCACAAACAGTCCACAAGATCATTCGGAGTGGAGATGTCTCTAAATTTGTGCACCTCACATTTCTTTTGAGATGCTGTAGTTTTGCTTCGCTCGTAGAGCACAGTGCCTTCTTTGACGTGGACACACCACGAAGGGGACCAATGACATCATGGGTGATGTCTTGACTTGCAGGTGAATTGGATTTAAGTGAGGCAAAGTTGCACCACGTCATCAGCCTCACTCTCTATTCTTGAGTCATTACAGTCCAGTGGCAGGACAAAAATCAAGATGACTGGAGATGGCCCAGTATGTAGTGGATGACCTCGGCATCTTCAATGTCTGACCAGGTTCTAAGCTTTCCACGTTGCCTGTTTCAGCCACATGCATGGCCATTGGAACAAATTGTTCTCATCTGCCTGTTCCGCCAGGGAAAGTCTTCAGATGCTAGGGGTAGACATTGCCCTAATTCACTGATAGGTTTGAGACCTGTGAGTTACTCTCAACCTGGTCTAGCCCATCTCCCAAGACAGTTATCAGGTGTGGATGGTGCATATGGGACAGCTTCTTAGAGCTGCAGTTTTCATTTGGGTCAAGATGGATGAGCACCGCTGAAAAGGGCTCAGCAAACCTTTAAACCAGAGGTACTAGTTCTCCTGAACACCCCATACACGCCTGACAATAAGTAATTAAATATTTTATGTGCATTGTAAAGAGACTTGTGAACTATTTAAATATCAATGTTATGGTAACCAAAGAATTAAATTGACTGAAGGGCCTGGGGTGGACGGGTAAGCATGGAAAAGAGCTAGCTTTCATCCAAATAACGCCTTCTCTTGGAGGAGTCACTGACTTTCCCTTTTGTCCTTGAGATACCATTACAAGGCGTGCATTAGAGAAAGATAGTAGAATGGGCCTGCTGCCAGGGTTTTTCCCCCGAAAGAGAAAAACAAATATTGTTTTCCCTGTAACTTATTTTTTTTTAAATATGTTTTGGTTTATTTCACTAAATGTTTTTCAAGTACATGTAAAAAATTTAACAATCCTTTTTTTTAAATTTGAGTTCCAAATTCTCTACCTCTCACCCCACCCCCTTCCTTAAGAGGGCAAAAAATTTGATAATGATTATACATGTGAAGTCATGCAAAACATATGAAAAATAAATATTTCTGATGGAAAATTACTTCAAATTTTCCTGATCTTGCTCCTTAGTGGAGGGATGTCAACTCACATGGGGATTGGTGAGCATTTTTAATCCTCACCTAGTCATTCTGTGAGGCCAGAAAAGGAGAGACAGTTCAGGGGTTCTTCCAAAGGTAGAGTAAACTATTTATTGTCATCAATGTTCATGGAACTCCAGGGAAGGAAATGAGCTTTGTTAGAGTATGAATCAGGAGATGTGCCACCTTACCAGAATGCTTTGGTAGATGATTTATTTTTGGAGAATGTCCCCAAATGAATAAAGAGAGAGTAGTACTGTCCCTCACATGGTCTGGTTATCTTCAAGGCTGTCTAAAATTGAGACCGAGGGCTGTGGCCACAACAGTCCCTATCTCTAGTGTTACTCAGAATGAACTTTTATTTATTTTGCTATCTGTACCTCAATCTAAGGGAAAAATATTTTATCTGCATCAGGTTCATCTGACAATCCCAGAGTTATTTTTCCACCCTTACATGCCCCAAATCGCTTACGTTAGTGTTTTTCTTTCTTTCTTTTTTTCCATCTGTTTATTGGCTCCGTTTTCTGAGAACCTGTTTTCCTTGGCACTGTGCTAAGTCAGCAGAGAAGCCCAATGAGCAGTGCGGCCAGACTCAGGGCTTGTGTTTAGTCAAGGATGAGGGCTCTTAGAGGAAAGATGTCAAGTGAGAAGTATGTGAAGTAGCCTACGAGGAAAACCATAAGAATGAAGTATCTGGGAGCAATAAGTAAGAAAACCAAGAGACTGACAGACTCACTCTTATTTGTTGTTGTTGAGTCATTCCAGTCATATCCAGCTCTCCTTCAAAAGGCAGTAGACTCTGTCATCCAGTGTGGTAGGGAGCCAGATGACTCAAATATTGCCTCAGGTATTCATTAGCCGTGTGGCCCTGGGCAAATCATTTACCTTGTTTATCTCATTTTTCTAAACCATAAAGTGGAAATAATAGAAACTATTTCCTGGGGTTGTTGTGAGATTCAAATGAGATGACAGTGATTAGCACCGTGCCTGACACTCGGTAGGCACTTAGCAAGTGCTATTTCCTTCCTCCTCTTGGCTATTTGATATTTGCAGATCTGATATACATGACATCTATGTCTTTATCCAAGTAATTAATAAAAATGTTTAACAGGAAAATGCCAAGCACAGGTCCCTGCATTATTCCATTGGAAGCCTACTTCCAACTTAACAATGAACCACAAATGCAACTCTTTTAGTCTGGTCAGTCAGTCAGTTTTGAATCCACCTATCTTATCTAGTCTATGTTATCTCCATCTTTTCCCTAAGAATAGCATGTTCAATGCTCAGTCAAATGTTTTGCTAAGAGCTAGGTAAAGTATACCTCTGCATCATTCCTCTGGCCCAGCAGTTTAGAAACCTTGTCAAAAAAAAAAAAAAAGAATGAGGTTAGTTTGGCATATGTGCTTGATGAACCCAGGCTGTTTCTTTATGATTGTTGCTTCCCTTTCTAGTTATTTATTAACCAGTCCTTTAATTTTGCCAGGAAATGAAGTCAAGCTCACTGGTGTGTAAGTTCCAAACTCCATTATCTCCAGAATTTTGAAAACAGAGACTACATGCATTCTACTTCATTCTTGTGGACTGTCTCTGGTTCTCCATAATCTTTTAAAGATCCCTGAGCTGGCTCAGTAATTACAGCTGCCAGTCCTTTCTTGGTGGTAGGATGCCAGTCATCTGAGTCTGGTAAATAGAACTTATCAAGGACAGGTGGACTCTCTTACTATCTCCTAACTTATCTTGGTAATCAACCCTGTAATAGTCATTTTTATTCTGCTCTTTCCATTGCAAAGTTCATTCTCCTTGGCAGAAAAAAAAAGAATTTTGATTTCTCTATTACCAATTATTATTCCACCAACCTTGAGAAGTTCTTTTTTAAAATAAATTTTGATTGATATTTTTTGTTTTTACGTTGCTAAACTTTCTTCTAATATCCTTTCCTATTCTCTCAAAAATTCATCCCATGTAACAAATAACATTTTAAAGGAAGAGAGAAATCAGCAAAATTGATCAATATGTTTAAAAAAATCTGATAATATATTCAATGTTCCACACCTGTGAACCTTCCACCTCTACAAATGTGTGTGGGGGGATTCCTCTGTTCTTTGGGGTTGTGCTTATTCTTTGTAATTTTGCCACCTTTATTTTTGTTTCATGTTTTTTCTTTCCATGTATGTTGTTGTAGTCATCGTGCATATTGGGTTGTGTTTTTTTGGTTGTTTGTTTCACTTTGCATCAGTTCATGTAAATCTGTCAATGCTTCTCTGTATTAACCATATTTGATGTTTCTTACATTACAGTAATTACATGCACATACCACAATTTATTTAGCCATCCCCCAATTGATAGTCATTTACTTTGTTTATAATCGTTTGCTACAACAAAATGTTGCAATAAATATTTTGCTGTACAAATTATAAAATTGAGTGGTCATTTCCCTCTATTTTATACATTTCCCCCATCATTTCTACCCTAGCAATCAGTTCCTCTTTGTTGGTGGAAATCTGATCCAAAACAAAATTTCCCACTTTTTGGTTCCACTACCTTTTGAAGGATGAAATTTTCTTTGAGGCAAATCAAGAAATGATTGACTACTCTGATTTTAGGAGAGAGATAGGAAAAGAGAGAGAGAGATACACAGACACATAGAGATAAAGAGACAGAGAGAGACAGAGACAGTGGTAGGGTGGGATTGGCATACATCTGAATAATTAAGGAGCCTCTCCTCACTATTTAACCTCTTATAGGATCACAGATTCAGAGTTAGAGGGGACTCTGGAGGTCATTAAATCCAACCCTACCCCCCATTTTAAAGATGAGGAAATGGAGACTCAAAAGAGATTAAGTGACTTGACCAAGATCACACAGCTAGTGAGTGTCTGAGACAGGATTCTAATCCAGGCCTTCATAATTTCAAGTCTATGCTACTCTTGTGTTTCTGTTATGATCTGTTTCCTAAGCGCCTTATCTAGCTCTTCTTTTTGCTGGTATATGGAGTGGCACATTACATAACAAGTACCTGGAGTGTCTATACCTGCTATAGCATCTTAAACCTTTCATATTGTCATGTGGATACCTACTCACTCTCTGGGCTGGCTTGCCCATCGTAACCTGCTTTCACACCAACGTGTCTGGTTTCCTAGAGAAGGACTGACGCCATATGGCTTCACTCAGATTCTCCCAGGATCCTGGGGGTAACCCTGTTGTGAGGGACTACACTTCCTATATTTACCACTATAGTTCTCGAGCCCTTACCAATGCATTTCTATTCATACAATAATGATACTCACAATAATGATACTTTTAGACCTTAAAGATAACCATTTTCTTAGCAATAAGGGAAAAGAAATAATATCACAGTTATTCATATATTAATGCAAATGTGTGATTGATAAATACATAAATACATCAAAATCCTTACCTGGGTCACATTCTCCCACTAACACAATTAATACCTGTGGGAGAGAGTAGATGTACACTTACCTTACCTTCCAAGGAGGCACATAAATAAGGAAACCCCAAGTGCTCAGGGTAATTTACCTCTCTGTAACTGTACATTTTATGTCCTCTTTCTGTCTTAGGAATTGTCCATAAAAGTTCTTTGATAAATCCAGTTTCTATGTTGAGTGGATGCTGGGCTGATTTATGCCATGCTGTGCTTGCCAAATACCTTACTGGGAAGGACATCTGAACCAAATGAGTTGATTTGCTGAGTGGTCGCTCTGTTTCTCTGACTCACTGCTTCCAATCTGTTCCTCTGCTCAGATAGATTTATTTATCAGCAATAACTGTAGTATCTATCACTTCCAGCTGTCTGCTTAACTGATGCGGTTTTGAAATTTGTCCTTTCATCTCACTCTCTTTTATCTGTCTAGGTTCAGGCTCTCTGCAAGCAACCTCTCCGTTTGAGGAACCTCTGGATCCTGTCTGTAAACAACTGCACCTTAACATATGATCAGTAATCCCGTTCTCACCTTCTGTCTATAATTGAGTAAATTTTATTTGTCCAAAAGTTGTACAATACTTAGGGTTTCCATATCTCCCTGATATACAACAACTTGCTCCCTTCAAAAGTGAGCAACATTTGGCTGGGGTAGTGACGTGGCTCAGTGGCTAAAGCTGGGCCTGGAATTAGGAAGACCTGGCTTCAAATCCACCCTCAGATAACTTCTTAGTTGTGTGACTCTGGGCAAGTCACTGAACCACTATCTGCCTCAGTTTCCTCATCTGTAAAGGGGGATAATAACAGCAGCTACCTCTTAGAGTCGGTGTCAGGAGCAAACAAGATAATATTTGTAAAGCACTTGTCAGTGTCTGACACATAGTAGGTACTATACAAATACTTATTCCCTTCCCTTTAGAACCCTGACTCAAACTCAGCGCTGTATAAATACTTACTGACATGTGTCTGAATAATTAAGGAGCCTCCTCTCACTACTACTTCTTGCAGGGTCACAGATTCCAACTTAGAGGGGACTCTGGAGGTCAGCATATCCAACTCTACCCCACCCCACCCCCCATTTTGAAAATGAGGAAGTGGGAACTCAAAAGAGATTAAGTGACTTGCCCAAGATCACACAGCTAGTGAGTGTCTGAAGCAGGATTCTAACCCAGCCCCTATAGCAGGCACCATATAAATAGCTCTCTGTAACTGTACGTTTTATGTCCTCTTTCTGTCTTAGGAACTGTCCATAAAAGTTCTTTGATAAATCCAGTTTCTATGTTGAATGGATGCAGGGCTGATTTCCTCTTCCCTCCAGAATTCTGAATCAAATGCAGCAATTATTTCCCCTCAACTTTTTCCTCTGAACCCAAGTCCTCTGACTCCCAAAGTCGGCACTCTTTCTATTTGTAGTTTGCTTTCTTTCTTTCTTTCTTTCTTTCTTTCTTTCTTTCTTTCTTTCTTTCTTTCTTTCTTTCTTTCTTCTTTCTTTCTCTTTCTTCCTTTCTTCTTCTTTTTCTTTTTCTTCTTTCTTTCTTTCTTTCTTTCTCTCTTTCTTTCTTTCTTTCTTTCTTTCTTTCTTCTTTCCTTCCTTCCTTCTTTTCTTCCTTTCTTCCTTTTCTTGGCAACCCTATCCCTAGTTCCCCTCACACGTAACTCTCTTTGGAAAAAAAAGAAAAGAAAAGAAAAACAAACCCTTGTAGTTTAAGGTTTATTACTGAGTTGCTCAGAGTTCTAAGGGGAAACTATCAGTAGATGGGTGGGGAAGAAAGAGGTTGGCTGAGAGTAGAACATTAAGTGGCTGTCAGGGGGAAGAGGGCCAGCAGTCAGAGAAATGAATACAAGGTCTCCAGAAATACATCAAAAAGTCCCTATCCTTCCTTCCTTCCTTCCTTCCTTCCTTCCTTCCTTCCTTCCTTCCTTCCTTCCTCTTTCCTTCCTTCCTTCTTCCTTCCTCTTTCTTTCTTTCTTTCTTTCTTTCTTTCTTTCTTTCTTTCTTTCTTTCTTTCTTTCTTTCTCTCTCTCTCTCTCTCTCTCTCTCTCTCTCTCTCTCTTCTCTCTCTCTTTCTTTCTTTCTTCCTTTCCTTCTTTCTTTCTTCTTTCCTTCCTTCCTTCTTTTCTTCCTTTCTTCCTTTTCTTGGCAACCCTATCCCTGGTTCCCCTCACACATAACTCTCTTTGGAAAAAAAAGAAAAGAAAAACAAACCCTTGGAGCAGTTATGCACTGTGGAACTAAACAGCTCCCTTATTTTATAGACAAGGAAAGTGAGGCCCAGAAAATGACTTACCAGAGGTCACACAAGTAATAAGTGAGTAGAGCCAGGATTTGAACCCAGGTCTTCTAATATCAAATTCATTGTTCTTACTGCTATAATACTCTAAGGAATACTAGACAGACCCAACAAATATCAATCAAAGGGCAAGATCACAACTATATGATCAAAAGTGAAAAATATCGATTGCCTCACATATAGAATAAGGTAAAAAAGGCCCCAGACTTCTCTTCACCAAAGAAGTTGAGCTACAATCTTCTGGAGGGGAAATCAGCTATTTATAATTATGGATTTCTCATTAATCACCTTGAAATAATGAAGAAAATTGAGAACAGCTAAAATGGAAGCTGCTAAGACCTATAATCACCCGAATGAACCCCAGTGTGCACCAGCAATACCGGAATTGTAGAAATGATTAATTCTAGGATTCCCAGCTGTGGGGCAGGAAGACAAAGTTACATCCTGTTTGCTAATGACTAGACTTTCTGTAATATCCATTAGTCTGTATTTTTTCTACAAATTGGAAAGTAAAGCTAATTAGCAAAAGCTTAATATAATTGTAGCTTCCGGATGATTAAGTTTTCCAGTGACACTGGTGAGGCTGGGTCTTTTCCTCCCACTTCATTGTGATATGTAATCCAGGGTTAGTCAGTTCTTCGACCCTGCTGACTGAGATGTTAACTGACTGTGGTAGTCTGGGGAACAGGCTAACCACATTAGAGGTGTTACACAGAAAAGCACAGAGACATTTTTCAGGGAGACACAATGCTCTTCATTTGTTCAGTCATTTTTCAGTCATGTCTGACTCTTTGTGAAGCCTTTTGGGGTTTTCTTGGCAAAGATACTGGAGTGGTTTGCCATTTTACACATGAGGAAATTGAGGCAAACAGGGTTAAGTGACTTGCCCAGGGTCACATAGCTAGTAAGTGTCTGAGGTTGGATTTGAACTCAGGAAGATGAGTATTCCTGACTCCAGGCCTGACACTCTATCTAATGTTCCACCTAGCTGCCCTCATTTGGCAGAACACAGATGAAAAGAGGCTGCTGGAAGGTATAGTGGATAGAACGTCAGACTTGGTGACAGGCAGAACTGAATTGAATTCTACCTTAGCTACTTACAAGTTGTATGACTCTAGACAAGTCACTAAACAAAAATGAGCCTCAGTTTCCTCATGTGTAAGATGAATAAATTGGACTTTAAAATCCTCTGATTTTTAAAGCCCTTCACAGCCAACCCCTTTCTCCTTTTCCAGTCTTCTTATAATTAACTCTTTTTTTTTTTTTGCATTCTCTATGATCCAGTGACACTGGCCTCCTTGCTGTTCCTCACACATGACAGTATCTCTCAAATCCATGCATTTTCACTAGCATTTCCCCATGTCTGGAATTCTCTCCTCATCTCTGCTGCCTGACTTCTTTCAAGTCTCAGCTAAAATCTTACCTTCTTCAAGAAGCCTTTCCTGAACCTCCTTAATGCTAGCATCTTCCCTCTGAGATTACCTGCAATGTACCCTATATATATCTTACATGCATATAGTTGCTTGTGTGTTGTCCTCCCCGCCCCCCACACCAGACTCCAATTAGAATGGGAGCTCCTTGAGGGCTGGGGCTGTTTTGGCCTTTTTCTGTGTCTTCAGTGCTCAGTACAGTGGCTAGCATATAGAAAGTGAGTTAGGCGGATGCCTACCTCAAAGATACGAAGACTTCCCCAGCAGAACGGGCAGATGAGAACAACTTGTTCTAATGGCCATGAAGGTGACTAAAGCAGGTGCTGTGGAGTGTTTACATCTTGGTCATGCATCAATGATGCCAAGGTCATCCGTTGCGTTCCAGGCCCACCGCCAGCTGTCTTGACTTCTGTCTTGCCACTAAACTTTCATGACTCAGGAAGGGAGAGTGAGGCTGATAACTTTTCACAACTCTGTCTCACTTAAGTCCAATTCATAAACAAATCAAGACATTACCCATGATGTCATTGGTCCTCTTCGAAAACAAAGAACAAACAAGTGCTTAATAAATGCTTGTTAACAAAAAGGTATTGCTTCCCTATATCTTGATATATATATATATATATATATATATATATATATATATATATATATATATATATATATATATATATATACAGCCTTTCTTTTTGTCTTTTTATTTCCTTGAAGTATATGACTGACAGTGGTATCTCTGAGTCAAAGGCTATGGACATTTTAGTCCATTGCTTTCAAATTGGTTGGACTTATTAACAACTCCACCAATAGTGTATTAGTATGTTAGTCTTTTCACATGCTCCTTCAACACTATTTCCACTTTCTGTCATTTTAAACAATTTGCTCTGTGAAGTAAAACCAGAGTTGTTTTGATTTGCATTTCTTCTGGAGCAATCTTTCAAAAGGCATAATAACTGATTTTTAGAGAACTGTTTATTTGGATCTTTTGACTAGTTATACATTGGGGAGGATGTCCTGGCCCTTCCCTCACCTTTTGCTGATGACAAGAAAGATGAAATTTTCTACACATGGGCCTCAAAGGGACTCTCTGCAAGTGGGTTCCCCATGGAACAAGGAATGCTGATGATCTTTTGGGAGTAACAAGGTTTCTTTAAAATCTGTGCATGTGGAGAGGCTCTGAATGTATTAATGTGTCACATTTAACACATGTGGCGATTTCTTAATGGAAAAGTTCCCAATGCTTGTCACTGATAGCACCTAGGTTTTCCAGGAAGAAACATAAATACAAATCCAAGAAATAGATCTTGGGTAACAAGTTATCTTCTATAACTTTATAGGTTTAGAGAAGATCTTTGACAATTTCTTGGTAATGCCCTGCCTTGTAGCTTCCCCAAAAGTTATAAAGTCGTTTTAAAAAAATAATTTCTGTGTAGCTCCTTCCATTTTATTTATCTGTTCTTCAAAATGTTCACTTTTATCACTTCCCTAATTGAATGGCTCACAAATATCCCTACTTTGATTTTTCCCTTCCTGATTCTTGGAAATTAACATTTTCAGATAAAGAAAACTTATACCATTTCCATCCATTGCCTTGACATTTGTTTTTATTAGGCATGTTTAATACATAAAGGAGGTAAGAAAAAAAATTATGGGTAACCAGTAATTTGGCTTACCACATTTCTTTTTCCTGGAATCAGTTCTTTTCCTTTGAGGCTGGAGGTTTTTTTTTAATGTAGTATTTTTTTCTTGCTTCTGATGTTCCATTTATAAACAAAGAGATAGTATTGAGTATACCCAATTTGCAATCCTGAAAAATCATTTTCAGATCCAAGAATACATCTGGAACTTACTTCTCAAAAGAATCTTTATGGGCCATTGGAGATAAGCAACTGGAGCTCAGGAGAAAGTCTAAGCCTGGATAAAGAGATTTGGGAGTCATCTGAACAGAGATGATAATTAAACCCATGGGGTTTTATGAAGTCACTGAGTGAGAGAGTACAAAGAAAGAAGGCAGCCCAGGACGGTGTCTTTAGAAACACCATAATTAGGGAGCATGAAAGGAAACTAAGAAATGGGCAGACAGGTAGGAAGAGAACCGGAAGAGAATAATGCAAAAATGAAGAAAGAAAATACAGAAGAGGACAAAGTATTCAATAGTGCAAACGCCCCAGGATGCCCTAGTCAGAGTCAGATCTGCCAATTAAGAGATCTTGTTATCTTTGGAGAAAGCAGTTTCGATTGAGTGATGAGGTCAGAAACCAAATTCAAAGGGTTGAGGAATGAGTGAGAGGAAAGGAAGTAGAGGTTAACAGGTATCGGGGTGGGGAACCTGTGGCCTTTACAAGTCTGTTCATTTTATTAACGGGATTTGTTCTGTGAAGTTTGGATTCAGTCAAAGCGCCACACTTGAGGACCTAGAGGGCCACTTGTGGCCTCGAGGCTACAGGTTCCCCTCCCCTGAAGACTTTTCTAGAATTTCAATGGAAAAGGATAAAAAGAATAGGACAATAATTTGAGGGGAAGGTAGGTTCTAGAAAGGGATTTTTCAGAATTGGGGGGGCAAGACTTGATTGTGTTTGTAGACAGCAGAGAAGGAGTCATTAGATAAGAAGACAACAGAATATTATATATAGAGAGGGTGGATGATTAGAAATGTACTCTATGGAAGGAAACTGGAAGGCATGAGTTCAAGAGTACATGTAAAGTTCTTGGCCTTGTCAAGAAGAAAAAAAATCACATCTTCCTTAGACACTGCAGGAAAGGAAAGAATGAGCATGATATAGTGGAAAAATCTTGGCTTTAGAGTTGGAAGACCTGGGTTCAGACCCTGCCTCTCTGTCATTTACTATCTGCGTGACCTTGGGTAAATTACTTAACCTTTCTGGGCCTCATTTTCCTCGTATATAAAATGAGAAGTTTGGACTAGATGACCTTTGAGGTGTCCTCTAGCTCTAAATCGATGGCCCAAACACAGAGGTTCTTAACTTTGTGTCATGGACCCTTTTGGCAGTCTGGGGAAGCCCAAGGTCCCCTTTGCAAAGCAATGTTTTTAGATGCACAAAATAAAACACACAGAACTGTAACAGAAACCAATTATATAAAAATAGTTATCCTATTTAAAAAACAACAACAGCAAGTTCTTGGACCCCAGGTTAAGCATCCCTATGCTTTTGAGAAGGGAAAGAAGTGAAGTTCATAGAGAATGGTCTCTATTTTCTCAGTAAAGTATGAAGCAAGTTTTCAGATGATAGGATGGGGAGGGCCTGGAGAGAGAATAGAAGGTTTGGAATAGCCTCTGTAGGGAATGGGACAGATTATTAGTTAGGGAAGAGTAAAATAATTATGGTGCTTCAGTGAGAGCTCAGTTGAGGTTCAAATAACAAAAATGCAAAAATATTAACAACATGAAAAAAATATCAATGAGAAAAAAATTCATAGAAGCACTTTTATGGTAGCAAAGAACTGAAATAAAGTCATTATTCCTCTTCTCTATCAACTGAGGAAGGGCCAGACTATGGTATAATAAATCCGAAGAATAATGGCTAACCGTTATATAGCACTTACTATGTGCCAGGCACTGTGCTGAGCACTTAACAATTATTACTTCATTTTATCCTCACCACACTACTAGGAAGTAGGTGCTATCTACCTTATCCCCACTTTTACAGATAAGGAAAGTGAAGAAAACAAAGGAAAGTGAAACAAACAGAGAAGCAAACAGTAGAAAGCAAAGCAAAAAGGTGACTTGCCCTGGCTCACTCAGCTAGTAAATGTCTGAGACTGGATTTGAACTCAGGTCTTCCTGACTCCAATGCCAGAGTTGTATCCATTGTGCCACCTAGTTGCTCTAATTCAGCACAATTCAGAGAAACATGAAAAGATTTGTACTAATCAATGCAGAGTGAAGTCATAAGAACCAGAACACAATGACTATAGTGATGTAAATGCAGATACCACTAAAATGGAAATTGAATTCTGTTAACCATTTTTAGGTCCAGACTTGGTGAAATACAAGAAGTGGAAGATGACATTGGCACAATATTGTATTTGTGTGTGTGTACGTGTATAGATAGATTCATAGTCAGATTCAATCCCAGTTTTGATGGTTTTAGCTAAGCTGTTTTACTTTGTTACAAGAGAGGGTTCAATTCCAGGTCATCTAAGAGGATAGGGGAAGGCAAATCCACAAAAGATGTGAGGTAGAAGGGGGGGAAATCTTATTTAGACAAAGTAATTTTTAAAAGAAAGAAAGTTAACCCCATCTTTTTATTCCATGGAAAAAAAAGGTGCCACATTCATTTAAAAATCATTTAAGATTATTTTTTTTCTTTTCCTAGTTCTTTTGAGGAGAATTCACACACATAAACATCTGAATTGCCCCTTTCCAGTTTTGGCCTTTGAATGCATTTCTCCTAACAAAGTCCTACATATTTTTGAAATATTCATACCAAACATACATTCCAACCTGAAAATATTTTCCACCCCTATTAATCATTTTGAAGAACCCTGAGCTCATGTACTCCAGGCACAACCAACTTTCCACTTCATAGTCAATTTTGGGCCATCCTAAAAGGAATCTAGTTTATGTTTTCTCAGTGCTTCTAAGGAATACATTTTGAAATGGCTACATTTGCCATCTCCCATGTTTGTGGGATTTTATTTAGTCCTTTAAGACTTCCTTTGAATTCTCTCCTTTCTTTCCCCTTTCACACCTTTCAAAATATTGTATTTCAGGATCTGTTATTTGCTCCACCTGAGTTTATACTTTTTTCTCTGGGACTTGGGTTCTATTAACACTGAGTCTTTTATCTCTACTCTCTTATCTTCCTTTCACTAATTTCTTTAGATGCTTTCTTTTCTCCTCTATTGATTTCAAAGTATGTTTCTCTTCCTCTTTTTTTCTCCCTTTCTTCCTCCCTTCTTCTTCTTCCTCCTTCTTCTCTCTCTCTGTCTCCCCCCCAATCTTCTTTACTCACAGAATGATGACAGCATTTTAAAGTTGGAAGAGACTTCAGCAGCAATCATTCTAATCCATAACAGAAAAGGAAGCCTCTCCATAGGCTCCTCTCCATAAGTCCTCATCCAGCTTTTTGAAGACCTTCCACTTCTTTCCAGGTATGGACTGATCTAATTGTCAGAAAAAAACATTCAATCAATTTTACATCCAGTGAATTATATTGTTATTCAGTCTACATCTCTCCATCTTTTCCACAAAGAATACTAGGTCATCAGATGTTTTGCTGCAATCTAGGTAGTCTCTACAGCATTCGCTGATCAGTGGGTTTGGCAACCCTGTTCCAGAAGGAAATGAGGTCTTGATAAAGCCAAGCTGCCTCTCTTCTCAGCAAGAGCCATTATCTGCTGACCATTTTTGTTGTGCTTGATTGCCAGCCATTTCCCTTCAGCCTGACATGAAATCCAACTTTTTTATGTCCTTGAAGTGACTTCTTGTTGTCCCTTCTTGTTATGGACTCAGGTAATTCTCAGCAATCATTTAGGCAGATATTACTCCTTGCTCCTTTCATTTCCCTTGTCATTCCAGAGTTTGAGAACTCCAGCTCAACTGATATGCACTTGGACAGTTAGTTTAGATATGTTGTTCATACTGTAAATCAGTGATGGGAAGCCAGATCTCCAGGCACCCCTACTTCAATACTCTTAACACCATTTCATACTATTCTTTTCCTACCTGACTTTGGAATCTCTCTAAAAACTTGCCTTGGTAAGTTAAGTACCCCTAGAGGATACTTAGTTAAAAGGGGAGGAGGTCTTAACAATTATTCATTTATCTATGATTTTAAGTAGAAAGTTATTACAGTATGCTGAAAGCTTCAAAAAGAGCTACTTCTGACTGCTGGAAATAAAGTTATAAATTTGCATATATAATAATTTATATTCGTATAGTCTTTTAAAGTTTACAATGATATTGTTCACAATATCCATTGTGTAGGTAGTGCAAGTATTATTTCTCCACCATCAGTGGTGTCTCACTCTTCATGACCGCATTTGGGGTTTTCTTGGCAAAGATACTGGAGTGATTTCCCATTTCCTCCTCCAGCTTTTTCTACAAATGAGGAAACTGAGGGGTTAAGTGACTTGCCCAGGATTACACAGCTAGTTAAGTGTCTGAGGCCAGATTTGAATTCATGATCAGTCTTCCTGACTCCAGGCACGGCACTCGGTCCACTAAGCCACCTAGCCGCCTATTAGGAATAGAGATGCGGGGTTGCTCACTCGTGGTTACTTAGCTAGCAAAATGTCAGAGCGCCGAATCCAAGGCAGGTCTCCTTACCCTCATGTGCAGTGCTCTTGCCACTAAAACAAATTCGATTATTTCCCCCAATTTCCCCTGATCCCTTCCTGCAATGGTCCTATAAAGCGTTGGCGTCCTTCATAAGAAAATATTTCCCCATTCGTGGCCACTAGTCCTAAGGCAAGGGCTCCAGTCCCTCTTCCTTCCTTGCTGATGCTCAAAATTGAGTCCTTCTCCACGGCAGAGACACTTCCACAAGATGCAGCAGGACTCCCTTGGGTACCACATCTCGGCTAAATTCAGCGGGAATTACTGGAGACCGCCAGCTCAGCAGGCAGCAAGCCCGCAGGCCTGCTCAAGAAGCAGGAGGAGCCTGGGGCCAAAGCCAGACTTCTAAAATCCACAAGGAAAGCGTCACTCTGAGTTTCTCAGTTGAGAAACCTAATCCCAGGCTACAGAAAGGATAAGGGAACCTTTATCCCTATAAGGCAGGAGCTGGCACTAGTCGAGGGTTCAAGAGTGCAGGTGACTTGAAAGGAAGTAGTGCCAGAATGAATCAGACAGGTAAGGGATGTTTGCCCAGGACCCAACTAAGTTTCAGGAGACAGGCAGAGGAGACATTGGATAGGGCAGAGAGACGACCTGGGGAAGCAGTCAAAGGACCGGGACAGTATATTCTTGGAGACTGGGACTGCGAGAGTGTGGGAACTTGGAGTAAAAGCCTGGGGGGAGGAAACGCATTGAAGAAAGAGCGCTCTCTGAGCAGGAAAGGAGGTGGGGCGGAGCTTGCAGGGTCCTGGGCGAGAGGAGCCGGAGTGAGGGCGGCGAGCCCGGTTGGGGATTGGCTTTTCTCTGGCCTCTTTCTCCTCTGTCTCCCGCTGCGTGCGAGTGAGAGGAATACTCTCAGGCTTCGGCAGGAAATTCTGTTTGCCAACCCGGAGGGACGGATAGGATGGAATGGGAGGCAGGGCTGAGCCGACACCTTTCCCAAGAGGCAGTGAACTTGAAAGCGTAGGAAGCCAGGTGGGCCGTGCTGGAGGAGCATCCCTACGCACTGCCTAGGGATATTTGCGGTCAGTTCTTTCTAGTGCTAGAAACCTCCCTTCCGGCCCCCATTCCTCAGATCCTCTCCAGCCAGGAAAACCAAAGGAACTGGAGAGGTACGGACACCTGTGCTTGCAGTGGAGCCCTGGAACGGGGCACCAGGTGAGTGAGTGAGCCAGGAGGGCCGGGAAGATTGGTCAAGATGCGAGATGGGGTGATGGGGATGGGGTGGGTGGGGGGTTCGGAAGAGATACATGTAAAGGGTTTTATTTTAAGGTTATCGGGAGTCACGGACAAAACAAGAAACAAGAGTTTATAAAAGCAGACCGGGATCACTTAAGGCAGCTGACACCATATACAATTAGGGGTTTTCCGGGAGACTGTCCAGGCTTATCTATTGAGCGTCACCAAACTAACGCTTCATTTTATAGAGGAAGAAACTGGGTTCTGAAGTTCTGTTCCTTTGGACAAACTTGCCAAAAATGTCAGAAAGGGGCCCCTCTCCCGGTAGCTGGACTAGGATAGGGACTGCACGTGCGATTTCACTGATATAGGGGTCTCCTAGATGTGGGAATTCTGAGAAAGCAAGTTGTCTGTTACCTTCTCCAAGAGTTAGAGTCTGGCCCAGAGCACTGAGAAACCAAGTGGCTTGTCCAGACTTACACAGCCAGCATGTGTCAGCATCGGGACTGGAACCAGAATCTTCCTGGCTAGATTGCCACATCTCTATCCAGTACCCTCTCTTCCCTTTAACTTCAAAAAATAAGTAGATTTCTGTCGCAGAGATAGCTTCTTGCTTTCCTGGCTTTTCTTTTGTCTAATTGTAAAAGGAAACTGGCTTTCATTGAAGAAGAGAGAGCCTCTCTCCTTTCCTGAGGCCCCATGCACTGGTGGGGCTCCTGGGCCAGATCCCACACCCATGCAGGCTGTCCCCGACCTGTCTTAAGAAATGTTGAAGTTTTCAGCCCCGAGAAAGGCTGTCACATGATTCAAAAAGTATATTCGTTACTATTATATTGCTACCCTTTTACAGTGTGGGAATGGAGAGGCTTCATGACATAGACTTAGAGTCATGAAAATCCAAATTCAAATACTGCCTCAGACACTTACTGAATTCTCTGATCTCTCTGGGTCTTCATCTAGAAATAGAAGGGTTAAACTTGATGGTGCCTGAGCTCTTTCCTAGCTCTAAATCTTTGAGCCCTTGAACTACCTCACAGGTATGAGCTGTACAATACTTGGCAAAATGAATTCTCCCCAGTCACAGAATGTTAGCACTAAAAGGTTTTTAATCTCTCTCTCTCTCTCTCTCTCTCTCTCTCTCTCTCTCTCTCTCTCTGTGTGTGTGTGTGTGTGTGTATGTGTATGTGTGATCAACCCCTTGGCAATCTGGTGAAGCTTATGGATCCCTTCTTAGAATATTTTTTTTTAAAATTCACAATGGAAGGAAATACTAAATTTCAGTTAAAGGTTAGTGAAAATAAGGGCATAATTTTTCCTATCCAAGTTCACAGATATCCTGAAATCTAAGAACTCCTGATCTAATTTCTTAATTTTGTAGATGAGGAAACTGAAGTCCTGAGGAGGGAAGTAACTTGCCCAAGGTCACATAGCAAGTAAATGGCAGAACCAGTTCAGACCTCTCTTCTGAGGACAAATTGCAGATGTTACACATCTGCATTGGAATTTTCACACAGGGATTTCCCCATAAAGATAAAATCGCAGAACTGGCCTATTAAAAAAAAGGTTATCCCATAAATCTTGAGTTTATCCCAATTACTCATTTTTATGGTTTGTTGTTTTTCATTTATGATTTTCCTTTATTTCTAAATTAGATTGATGTAAGGAATGACCATTAAAAAAGGGGGGTTATTTTTCCAGACTGAGATTTTGGATCAGTTAGAATGGGACTCTTCTAGGAAACCTTCCTGCATTCTATGGGAATGAATAGGGGTTTTGAAAAAACCCCTTCATGAATTGGGAGAGTAGTAGAAGAAGAAGAAAGGAAGTGGGCTGAGTGATCTATCTGAATGGCCGGGAGCTATTCCAAAAGCTACCTGTCTTGAGTACATACTTTGTTAATGTACTAAGTGGCTTTAGTGACTGAGAATTTGCATGAAAGGTAGAAATATGTATTGTTATAGGTTGGAATAAGGGAAGGGTGTTGCTTAACTGAGGAGAGAAAAATTTGAAGAGGGAAAATCATTGGGGCAGATGGGAAAATGGGAGATTAATGAGGAGTTGAAATGGGAGATTTGATTTAGAAAGTACTCCTGTTTCCTTGAGACCAGAATAGCATGGGTGCTATTCTATAGTATTCAGGCAAAAACTTTTTTTTTTACTGTTTTGTCCATTTTTCTATAGAAATGAAGTCATTCTTCAAAATCCTATCAAAGACTAATAGGTATGTGTGCATTTATAGTCTGTATCTATTTGCTTCTCTCTCTCTCTTTCCACTTTTCTGAGCCTCAGTTTCCTCGTAACTATTGTTGTGAGGCTTCAATGAGATACTACACTAAGAACTTTGTAAACTTTTAAACACCATATGAATATTTCTTAATAACTCTGGAACCCTGGGCAGGTCATTTAACTTTTGCCTCAGTTTCCTTAACTATAAAATGGGGATAATAATACCATCTACTTCCCAAAGTTGATGCAAGAATCAAACGAGATAATATTTGTAAATAGCCTTTAGCAAAGTGCCTGGCACATAGTAGGTGCCATATAAATACTTATTTTCCTTCCTCATTACTATTATCTTCATTTTCATTTCCTAGTTTTCTTATTACTGCCATTATTATCATATGTCTGAAGATACAAAGTGATCTATTATCATTACTCTTTTGTAGTCTGAGGAATTCCTCAGAAGTTTATTTAGTGTTGATGCATAGACAGTTCTTTTATCTTCAACCAAATTAAGAGTTTATTTTTCAAAATAAATTATTATTTTCCCATGGAATTCTAAAGGATTTATACTGTTCATATGAAACAATGAATTGGGGGTTCTTCAATCTGCAAATCTACTATCTTAAAGCCTGGGTGTTGAAGAAGCCTTGGAAAATGACTTTAGTCTTAGAAGTCAGAGAATATTGGAGCTGGAATTAGAATGGGCACATAAGATGTCATCCAAGTCAGAAGTTCTTAACTTTTTTTTTTGTCACAGACCCTTTGGGCAGGCTTTTGAGGCCCTATGTACATCTTCTTAGAATAATGCTTTTAAATACGTAAAATAAAATGCGTAGGATTCCTAAGTAAACAAATTATACTGAAATATGAGTATAAAAATAATAAAAGTTCCAAGTTTAGAGACCCCTTGAAATCTATCCATGGGCTCAAGGGATCTATGGACCCCAGATTCAGAATCCCTGATTTAGCACTTGCTGCTCATTTCGGTGCAGTGAGTTACCTGAAGTCACAAAGCCAACTGGCAAAGCCCAGAATAGGGAATAGAGCCCTGGGCTCCAGTGTGCTTGCTTCTATGCTGTAGTTTTCAGTGTTTGGAAAGTTCTGCTGCCACTAGAGCCTTCAGCAGATGTAGGCAACATTTATATTAGTAGCCTCTTCCCTTCATTTCTGCACCCTTATCCCACCTTACAAAGACCCTTCTTTTTAGGGACTTGTGCCCAGCTAGGTGGTGCAGTGGGCCCAGACTCAGGAAAACCTGAGTTCAAATCTGGCCTCAGACACTCACTAGCTGTGTGACCCTGGGCAAGTCACTTCATCCTGTTTGCCTCAGTTTCCTCACCTGTAAAATGAAGTGGAGAAGGAAGTGGCAAACCATTCCAGCATCTTTGCCAAAAACAAGAACAAATACAATAATAAACCCAAATGGGGTCGCAAAGTTCCAGACAGAACTGAAAGGATACAACAACAGGCCTTCATATTGCTGTGTGGCTGCTTAAAACCCCTCACTGGAGCACCCCACCTGGATCTGTCTACTTTCCTTCAGAGTGTCTTTTGCAAGGTAGGCTGAGTGACAGACAGGAGATGGAATATACCAGGTTAATCCAAGCACGTTGACCCTTACCTCTGCTCAGATCCAAATCTAGGACGCTGAGTCCAAGAACCCTGAGAATAGTAGGTCCTCCTACCCCCACCTCAAGACCACCAGCGCTGCTTCCAGTGCATCCCCCACAGTGGTCATCCAGGGAGTAAGCCGTTACCCGGCAATTGCTTCTGCCACAGCACCAAAGAGCCAGAAAAGAAAGTTTCCAGCACCAAAGTCCTTGGCACTGTCAAATGGTTCAGCATTTGAAATGGGTATGCTTTTATCAGTGGAAATAATATGAAATGAGCTGCGTTACCGTCTGCATTGCCATTGTATCCTAAGGACTACTGGGTCTTTCCTTTTGACTTGCAACTGAAACTTTCCCTATGTATTATGTCCTCCATTAGAAAGTGAGCTTCTTGAAATCGGGAATTGTCTTGCTCTTCTGTTTACTCAGTGTTTAGTTCTTTGTACGTAGTAAGTGCTTACTAAATGTTTTTTCAGTTATTCGTTCATTTGCAAAAAATTGATTGGTTCTATCTTCTTCTTAATCAAAATTTACATCCTTTGGGTGACTGCTCTTAACTGTTATGACAGAAAGCCATCCAACCAGCTGAAATAGTTCACACTAAAGTGTGAATGGCTCAGTCAACACAGAAAGGGTTATTTATTTATTTTTTGGCTAGGCAATGATTTGCCCAGCGTCACACAGCTAGGGAGTGTTATGTGTCTGAAGCTGGATTTGAACTCAGGTCCTCCTGACCTCAGGCAGTGCTCTATCCACTGCACCACCTAGCTGCCCCTGAAGGGGTTATTATTGACTAAGAGGATTTTGTTAACTCAAATTAATCTCTAATTGGTAGAATGTATGTGGAAAGTATTTTTCTCCTTTTGTATTTTCTTTTTTTTATCACAAATTTAACAATCACCAATATTTCCATATACAAAGAACAGAAAAAAAGGTTTTCATGTGAAATTGTGGATCTATTATATGTTGCTTGTTTTTGAAGTATTTATTAAATTTAGCATGACAGTTCCAATGCCAATTCACATACTTGTGTCTCCTGAATTTCTTTCTGTTTTCTTCTGTCTATTTTAATGTTTCATTGACTTTCTTAGGTTTTTTTTTTTAGCACTCTTGATACCTACTCACTCTTCCCAATCTTACCCCCCAAAGAGGAGACAGTTTTCAGAAGGAAGAGCTTCTTTGCAGACTGTGGAGAAACTTTTTCAAGCATCAACATTTCCCCCGACCCCATCAAATCCTGTTCCTCATGCTACAATAACTTTTTTGTGTGTGTCATGGCCCCCTTTAGCAGTCTGGTGAAACCTATAGACCCTTTCTCAGCATAAGGGTTTTTAATGAATAAAATAAAACATCAGATTACAAAGGGAAAGAAATTGTATTAATTTCTATTACCAAAAATTGTTTTTAAAAATCAAGTTCATGCATTCCAGGTTAAGAACCCCTGAAGAAGAACAGGGATCAGCAAAAATCTCTCATTTCTGAAGTGGCACTAACCCTGCTCTAGGATATGAGCAGCCCTATTTACACTCAACTCTTGTCCATTTGCATTATCTTTGGGGTGCTTGATCTTGGTAGCCACTGGTTGACTTGGTATAGTCATGCCCTATTAGACTTAAATAAAGGGAAATACAACAGTGAAATCTGACCCCCATGCAACTTTTGTCTTCCTGAATGGTTGAAGGCTCATTTTGCAGTGATATTTATTTCCCCTTTATACTGAGCAGCATCCTGGGAAAGAAAGGCAGACTCAGAGTAGCAATCCCAGAAATTACAAAAGTGATTATAAGGTAGGAAAGTCAGGCATTTCTGTAGTGTCTGGGGAGGAAAGGGGATTAGGTCCCATTGTGTGGTGAATTTCCCCTTTACTTTCTTTGTTACTTCTTTTGGCCACAACTGTCCCCCCTTTCTTTCTAGTCCTGTCCTAGATTGATTGATTTGTAATAGCATCCCTTGATGTATGCAATACCTAATGTACTTAACACATTGATTAAATATGCACAATGTAATTAATACATTAATTTGGGCTGTAATTTAAAAGTGTAGTAATCCCACCCAATAGGAGATGAAATGTTAAAGGAATGAGTTAGGTCTGTAATCCACACCTCCAAATAAGACCTGTTACTTTGTAATCTCAACTTGCCTGTGCATTTTGTTGAGTGTGTTAGAAACACTCATTTCCACCTTGAATATTTAAAGTCTTTGTTGTAAGTGAAGGGTAATATCTTTTCAAATTAGTAGCTTTTTTAAACCAATAGCTCAAGAAATTGACATTTTCACTTTCTGGATATAGCAATTAGTTCTTGTTCCTTACTTCAAACTTTCAGACATCTGTGACTTCTGTCTCTCTCTGGTGAGACATATCTATAACTCTGGGGGAAAAGTAGTAGCCTTTGAGAGTTCAATTCAATTCGATTTAATTAACATTTATTAAGCATTACTATGTGCTAGGCATTATATTAAGTGATGGGGATACAAGAAGAGACAAAAGATAATCTCTACCTTCAAAGAGTTTGTAATCTAATGGGGAAGGCGATATTCAAACAAATACATACAAAGTAAGCTATATACAGGATACATAGTAAATACTTAACAGAGAGAAGGCACTAAAATTAAGAGGGGTTGGGGAAGGCTTCCTGTAGACAATAGGATTTTAGTTGGGACTTAAAGGAAGTCAGAGAGGTCAATAGTCATAGAGGAAGAGGAAGATCATTATGGCCTTAAGGGATAGCCAGGAAAAATGCCCAGAACTCAGAGATGGAATGTCTTGTTCCTGGAACAGCCAGAAGGCTAGTGTCGCTGGATCAAAGAGTTTGTGTTGGGGAGAAAAGTTATGTGGTAATTCATCAGTGAAAGGCCAATTAGTTGCACCTCTCCAAACTTACAACAAATGTACAGTCTCCTACCTCCATCCCCAGGCTCATTCCAAAAGACTTTCTAGCTTGGTAGGTACTACCTCCAAGATCCCAACGTCACCTATGTGCCATGATGCGGTATTGATGTAAGAAGTGGTAGAATTTAGGGTACCTTGTGATGTCATGCTGGCTTTTATTTTTTTTGTCAGCTTAAGTATCCTTATTGGTACTCACTTAAATGTAGTTTGCAATATATATGCTACTGAAAGTGAATTTCTTTTCAACATTGTATATTTCAATGACCAAGCTTGGCCTTTAAAGAGAGATGAGAAATCACACTTCTCTCTCTTCCTTAGAGAAGTGTGGGGTTATGGGTACAGAACATTTCTTATACTGTCAGACTCAGTTGATGTATTGGTGAGTTTGGAAGAACTGTTTTTTTTTTTCTGTTTCTATTTTACCCCTTTGAAATCTGTCTTTGTGTTGAAATTGGGGGGGCAGAGAGGAGAGGAGAGAGGGGAGAGAGGAGAGGAGGGAGAAGGAAGGAGAAGGAGGGAGGGAGAGAGGGAGAGAGAGAGAGAGAGAGAGAGAGAGAGAGAGAGAGAGAGAGAGAGAGAGAGAGAGAGGGAGGGAGGGAGGGAGAGTGTGTGTCTTTTGTCTAGAGTCATTTGTCCAGAGGTTTCCCTTTTATCCTTCCCATAGTACAGCCAAAGCACTTTGGAGCTTAATCTTTATCTGGAGGCAAAAATCTATAAAAAGTATATTATGTTATAAAATTATAGGCAGAAAATACGCACAATTTAAAGGGTAAAAGATCCAGATTCATCAGACCAGCATGAGGCAAGATTGGGAGAGGGGAGGAAAGAAATAAAGGGAACATAAATTCACCAGATCCTAGTGGTGCCAAAACAAGAAAAATTTTCCTGCCCCTGAAGACATTTTATCTCTTAGCATCTTCTCTAAGGCAGGCTGTCCCGACCCTCTCCCCACCTCCCACGTCCTCTAACAGGGCCAAGAGGAACAGCTGACATACCTTTTCTTCCCTGTTGCTTTCAGACCCTTCTTTTGTTACCATCACTCAGCAATCATTTTCCTTTATAGCTCAGTTCATCCTGTTCATATCTTCCTTCATTCCTCTTATTTATGCACACCCATCTCCACCCACTCAGGTAGCTTTCTTAATAAGTTCAGTATCTGGTTTAATACCTCCACCCTGATCTCTGCCTCCTTTAAACACCTGGCCTCCCAGCAACTTTACCTTCTCAACTCCCAAGACTTCTGTCTCCTTCAACCATTACAGGAATGGTCATAACTTAGATTACCTTCTCCCCTCTCCCCACCCCCCTCTCTCTTCCTGAACAGAATTTGACCCAGGTGCCATAATTCCTAGTTAGAGCTCTCATTACTTTCACACTTCCATACATACACTTTCATACACTTAATTTATTCATAGGTAAGTACCTAGGTCTTCAAGTTTGGCCCTTTGACTGAATCTAAACTCCACAAAACAGATCCCCTTAATAAACGGATTTGTTCTGTGGAGTTCGGATTCCGTCAAAGGGCCCTCCTTGAGGACCTAGAGGGCCACATGCGGCCTCAAGGCTGCAGGTTCCCTGTCCCTGATTTAGAGGATCCTAGATATAGAGTTCAAAGGACCCCAGAGGCCTCTCATTTTACAGATGAGGAAACTGAGGTCCAAGGTGGTGACATGCCCAAGTCCCACAGAGAATGATTATTAGAAGTGGGATTTTGAATCTATGACCTCAGATGACAGAACAGTTCTTCTGAACCTTACTTACGATCTAAGGTCTAGGCCCCATGGGACAATACAAAAGAAATAGAGGACTGATTCCCTTCCCTCAAGGAGTTTACAATCAATTTTGGGAGATACAAGGAAATCATGTAGAGTAAAGATAACGTATAATTGGACAGATTAATATGCTGCAGCAGGTGGCAATTTCTTCTTAAAATAAACATCCTCTGATTTACCAGCTTTTTGACTGGGGCATATAGGTTTAAAGGACTGATATTCTAAAAAAAACTTTAGAGATAATATAACCCAACATTTTACACATGAAGAAACTGAGGTTCGGGGAGGTTACTGAAGGATTATGAGAATGAGAGTCTCCTGACTCAGATGCCCAGTATGTGCATGTGACACATAAAAGCAATTACATCTCTTTTTATTAAATTTAAATGAGCTTGAGAGAAGCAAAGATAAGGAAACGAATATATCAAAAGGATTGAGAGATAGAAAATAGGAAGTGGAAATGCAGAAACTTTAGAATCCTTTTCCTTTTTAAATTTATCTATTTTATTTTTAATTTAGGGAATAAAACAAGCATTTCTCTAACAGTATAATAAAAATGATTGCACATAAAACTGCAAGTCTATTAT
Source organism: Phascolarctos cinereus (assembly GCF_003287225.1). Classification (NCBI taxonomy): domain Eukaryota; kingdom Metazoa; phylum Chordata; class Mammalia; order Diprotodontia; family Phascolarctidae; genus Phascolarctos; species Phascolarctos cinereus. The sequence continues at coordinate 113,968,304 of NW_027556098.1, forward strand.
GTACAACTTGCTATTCCCTTTAAATATATAATAAAGTTATCAAGTAAATTTATTTTTCTTTGTTTTAGAATCTTTTTCTTAAAATGTTAAAATACCTACCTGTGATTCTTTCCTATAACCTTCCTGCAACTATAGTCTTTCTTTTCCACACACTAACCTTGGTTTTAAAAAAGCAGACTAACTAGTATTAAAAACTAGCCCTACAAATCAGTGGCCAACTTAGAATTAACAAAGCCCCATAAATTCTTCCACCTTCTCCTCAGGGTAATAGAATCAAACTCTTCATACTCAAAAGTGAATCAAATCAGACTTCCTCACACTAGCTTGGGGAGAATGACTCCATGATTCTTATCTCCATTTGTAAATTCCTTCAGATATAGCATCTCACAGTGACTAGGTAATGGCCTTGGAGCCAGGAGAACCTGGATTCAAGTTCTACTTCTGATGTGTGATCCTGGGTAAGTCATTTAAACCTATCGGCATTCTTACTCACTAAGACTACATGTTGTAGAAAGAGTGCTGCCCTTTGTTGATAGAAGGAATTTCCTTATTGGGGATTTCCTAAAATAATCATAGATCCAGTCCCCATCTCTATCTTCAACTTTATGTGTTTCTGGTGGGGGATAGTTTTGAAAAATATGCCTGAAAACCTACAGGTATAATGACAACCTGTTCCCAACTCTTACAATGTGAAGGGGGTCAGAGCCATAATTACAATGTTGAGTGTCATTAGAACACTTATTTCTCACCTGACTACATTACTTTGGGCCTTCTCTGACTGACTTCTCCACCATGCTCCAGGAAGCTTATTACTGGGATAACTTCATCATTCTGGAAGATGTCAGCAGCCTGCCATCATCATCGTTATTGTCATCATCATCATCATCCTCATCATAACTAGCATTTGTATGGCAATGTACAGCATTTGTATATAACTTTAAAATTTGCAAAGCACTTTGCAAGGAAGGTTCTATTATTATCTCCACTTTAAGGGAGTGCATAGATATTACATCAATTTGGCCAGGGTCACATAGCTAGTATCTGAAACCTGATTTGAACTCAGGACTTCCTGACTTCAAGTCCAATGCTTTATTTTACAGAAGAGAAAACTGAGGCCTACAGGGATGAAGTAATTTGCCCAAGGTCACATAGGTGACCCAAGTCTTGTGACTCCAATTTCTGTACTGTAACCTACCCAAGAGTTTTGGAGGAACCCCTACAAGATAAAACATGTAAATATTGTAGATTCCATCCATAGAAAGAACCTAGAAAGAGGCTCTAGGAACCAAAAACTGGAAAGTCTTACTTAGATGTCAGTGAGCTGGTAGAATGTATAATAATGCCCTTTGATAAGGCAACATGGATTCTGGAAGGGGAAATCATGCCCAATTAATCTAATACAGTTCTTTGAGGGGGTAAATAAGCATATGGACAAGATATGGTTTATTTAGACTTTCAACAGTCTTGACACGGTTTGATATCAAAAGCTATTTTAAAAATTGAGTTACCATGGGATCAGGAGGAATGTTTTCTCATAGAGAAAGGGTAGCTTAGAAACAGGATAGGGATTAAAAACCTACTTCCCTGGAATGGAGAAGGGTAAACAGTGGGGTCTGCTAAGGTGGGTGCTATGACTAGTCTTATCTAGCATCTTCGTAAGTGATCCAGAAATGGGAACATATGCTAAAATCTCCAATAACACCAAATCCTATGAAATGCCAAGTCGATTGGAGTAAGTGATGCAAGGAAGTTCTCTTCAGGCTATGGCAGATAAGCTCCACTGTGCACAAGTATAAAAAGTGTAGTTCAGGGGGCAGCTAGGTGGCACAGTGGATAGAGCACCAGCCCTGAAGTCAGGAGGACCTGAGTTCAAATGCGGCCTCAGACCACTTAACACTTACTAGCTGTGTGACCCTGAGCAAGTCACTTAACCCCCAATTGTCTAAAAAAAAAGTGTAATCTATTTATTGACATTGGATGATAATTTCTGAGAAATGTTATGGACCAGGGATGTAAGACAACCTCATAGCACAAGGATGACAAATCCACGGCTCTAGGGCTACATGCCAGTCTTTGGAACTTCATTATGGTCCTTGCATGAAGAAAAATCGCCATTATTTATTGTATTAATATATGATTCAAAGTTATATAATTTTCCTTTTTTGTCATCTTTGCCAATTTGATGGGTATGAGGTAGAACCTCAGAGTTATTTGAATATGCAGTTCTCTTATTAGTAATGGGAATATTTTTTCATATGGCTAAGATTAACTTAGACTTCTTCCTTTGAAAATTGCCAATTCAGGGGCAGCTAGGAGGCACAGTGGATAGAGTACCAGCCCTGAAGTCAGGAGGACCTGAGTTCAAATCCAACCTCAGACCAAACACTTAACACTTACTAGCTGTGTAACCCTGGGCAAGTCACTTAACTCCAATTGCCTGGAAAAAAAAAGAAAAGAAAATTGCCAATTCATATGCTTTTTCTTTATATCAGTTGGAAAATGGCTCTTATTCTTATGTATTTGAATCAGTTCCTATATATCTTGGAACCTTTATCAAAGAATTTTTTTTTTATATCAAAGAACTTCTTGCAAAGATTTTTCATCCAGCTGACTGTTTTCCTTTTAATTTTAGTTGAATTAGTTTTGCTTGTGCAAAAGATTTTAAAAATTTTATGTAATCAAAATTGTCCATTTTACCTTGTATCTCTTTATCTCTTCTTTAGGCATGAATTCTCCTTTATGTAGACTTGAAAGAAAATGTCTTCCTTGTCCCTCTAATTCATTTATGATGTTCCCTTTTGTATCCAAATCATTTTTTTCTTTTCTTTTCTTTTCTTTTTTCCAGTGGAGGTATGGAAGAGAGGGAAAATAAAATGCTTATTAATTGAAAAATAAAAGAGAAAAAAACCCAACAAAACAAAAAAAAGGTAAAATAATCTCCTTTGAGTGACCCAAGATATGCTGTGGACACACAAGGATACTCTAACCAAAAAATTTCAATTTAATTCAATAAACATTTATTGAGTACCTACTATGTGCAAGGTTCTGATGGGCATGCAAATATAAGTAAAAGACAATCTCTGCCCTCAATGTGTGTACAATCTAGTAGCAAGAATAACACAGTATTTATGCTAGTTCCTTCCATCAGTTGGTTATCTCCAGTCTAACTTGTACATATTTTATTTGTACATAGTTGCTTGTACGTTGTCTTCCCCATTAGACTGTGAGTTCCTTGAGAGCAGGGACTATTTTTTACTTTTCTTTGTATTCCCAGAACTTAGTACAGTGCCTGGCACAGAGTAGGCACTTAATGAATGCTTGTTTACTGATTGATTAGCTATACAAGCTATAAGATGCCATATAAAATTAAAGACCAAATGATGTAATAGAAAGCAGGATTTCACTTGTGCACTGCTGACTCAAGAATTACTCCTAAATCAGTAACAAGTAATTTCTTGTCTGTCAAAATAGAATCTATTTTGGGGGGGTATTATTTGATTCTCTCCATGTCCATTAACTTCCAATTCTTTTTCAAAGAAAGTATTCAGGATGTAGGCCCTTGTTGCAACAAGACAGTCCTCAGCTAAGGAATTTTTTTCTGGCTGTCACCTGTGCCTGGAATGTTCTTCTTCCTCCACTCCACCGACTGACCTCCCTAGCTTCCCAGCTAAGGTCCAAATTAAAATCTCATCTTTTACCAAAAGCTTTTTCCATCCCCTCTTAATTCTAGTGCCCTCCCTCAGTTACTTATTTCCTATTTATCCTGTATATAGCTGGCTTTGTCTATATTTGTTTGCATGTTGTCTGCCCCATTAGATTGTAAGCTCCTTGAAGGCAGCCCCTGTCTTTTTCCCTCTTTTTGTATTTTCAGCACTTAGCACAGTGCCTGACACATGGTAAACACTTAATAGTTATTGATTAATTTATCTTAATTAATTGATTAATTGATTTTACCCCTTCCTAGTTTATTCTCATAATCGCCACAATGGCTATTCGAAACCTTCTCCTCTCTCCTTAAGCCTTCTATAGTATCTTCCCCACCTCTCAGCAGAGCACTTTGCCTCATACTTTACTGAGAAAATTGAGGACATTCACCATGAGTTTTCCCTTCTCTCCTATTCCTCATCTCAAAGTCCCCCACTATTTCTTTCTTTATTGTAGTATATGATGAAGAGGTGATCTTTGTCAGCAAGGTCAGCTTCTCCATATGTCTATTTCATTCCATTCCCTCCTATCTTCTGCAGAAAATTGCACTCCCTATCATCCACTCTCTCATTCTAATAATTAATTTCTCCCTATCTTCTGGTTACGTTACTGATAACTGCAAACAAACTCAAGTCCCTCCATTCTTTAAAAAAAACCCCATTAGATCTTACAACCCCCCAGAAACTATTTCCCTTTAGCTCTCTGCCCTTTTTTCAACCAACAGAACTAATTATCTTTTCCTTCAAACACTTCCTCTTTTAAACTTCCTATTTCCGTCAAAAGCACCACCACCTTCTAGTCACTCAGCTACACAACCTCCATATCATTCTCATCTTCTAATTCTCCTTCATTTTACAAATCCAGCTGCTAAACCTTGTTGTTTCTATTTCTACAACATCTTTCATTTGTACCACCTTCTCTCTACTCACACAGCTCACACTCTAATCACTTCTCACCTGGAATATTTTAATAGCCTCCTAGTTGATGTCCCTGCCTCAGCATCAGTTATCTGCCAAAGGGATTTTCCTTAAGTGCAGGAAGCACTGAATCTGACCGTCACCCTGCCCCCTAACTCACTAAATTCCAGTGACTCCTTTTTACCTCTGTGACAGAGTGCAAACTCCTCTGTTAGCCATTTAAAGTCTTATCAACTGCCCTCTCCTGTCTTTCCATCCTTTTTTACACAATACTGTACTCCATATCCATTACTGGAGTCCCAGCCATACTGGCCTACCTATTGTTCCTTACACACAACATTGTATGTCTCAACCCAAGTTTATTGGTCCATGGTTTAAAGACTGTTCTCCTTTGTCTTTTGGGAAATTGGGACCTTTCCCCTTTGCAGACCATCTGTTTTCCACTTTTTAAAAATATTACTGGCAGTGGCTAAACAATCACATCTGCCATCTCTTTCAGTACCCCAGGGATATTTGGGCCAGGTGATTTAAATTCATTGTCTTGATTTCTTTTCCTAAGTCAGATGCCTGACTTTGTTACCATCCTCACATTCAATAAACTGTAGTGGTTTCCTGTAACCTTTGGGATGAAATATAAAAACCTTTAATTGGCATAAAACTCTTTACAACCTAGCCTCATCTTGCCTTTCTTTTAAAAAAAAAGCTTAAATGTTCTTTTTTATTTTGAACATAATTTTCAACAAACACAAACATTTCAATATATAAAGGACAAAGAGATTATATTTCAAAATATGAACCTGTTATGAATAGTGAATCAATTACCATGTTTTATCTCTTACTAAATTATTTTTTCTGGGTACCTTTTAAATCTGTTATTGACGCTCTTTCTTTTTTTTTTTCATCACTGTTACTACTCACTAATTCACACTGTCTCCCTTCTCCTCTCCCCCACCCAGTCCTTTCCTCCCTAGTTTTCCTGCCCTGTAAAAGATCTCCCTGATAACAAATAAGTACAATCAGTTTAAAAAACTCAAAAATTTATATCTCAATCTATGTGTTTTCTCCATCACCCTTCAGCCAAGAGGTGGATGATATGCTTTATCATTAGTTTTTTTAAGTCAAGCTTGTTCACTGTATTGTTCAGTTTTATTGTCCTTCAAAGTTGTTTCCTTTACGTTATTGTGATTAATGTGTAAATTGTTCTTCTGGTTCTGCTCACTTAACCCCACATCAGTTCATACATCTTCCAAGGTTTCTCTAAATTTAACATATTCATCATTTCTTATGACTCAATAATATTCTATTACATTCACATACTGTAATTGAGCCATTCCCCAGTTGATGGATAGCCATTTTGTTTCTAACTCAAAGCTACAACAAAAAGTCCTGCTGCAAATATTTTTGTAAAAATGGATCCTTTCTCTGAGTCTTTGACGTCTTTGGAGCATATGCCTAGTTATGGTAGCAACCCAGCCTCATTACACATTATTCTCTTCACTCCTTCTGTGGTCTAGCCAAACTGGTCTTCTTGCTACTCCTGACACATGATATTCCATCTCCTATCTCCATGGCCTTTGCACTGATTAACTCCCATGTCTCCACCTCTTGAAATCCCTGGGTTTCCTTCAAGACTCAGCTTAAGCTTTCTACTTGAGGCTTTTCTAGTCCTCTCAAATGCAAACATATTTCCCTCCAAGATTACCTTAACACTGTCTTGTAGGTGTTTTGTACATACTTACATATATGTGTGTGTCATTCTGTTAGAATGTAAGCTTTCTGAGGACAGGTACTGTTTTTATTTTCTTTTCATATCCTCAGCACATAGTAAGTCCTTAATAAATACTTGTCAGTTGTCTGATTATTAAACTTTATATCTCCTCTATAAGAGGTTGGCAGTATTTCTGATCAGACCTACTCTATTTTTTCATTCCCTTTGGTTGGGTAAAGGATATTTTCCATTGAGGAATTAGGTGAAGAGGAGGGAGGGTCACTCATAGATTACGAGGTGAAGCTTTGAATGTATTTCATCCATCCATCCATCCATTCATCCATCCATCCATTATTCATTCATTAGATATTTTGAGTGTATACTCTTTACATAGTACTGCGAGATCTTTGGAGAATACAAAGAAAGATAGTCTCATTTATTAAGTAGTTACTATGTGCCAGGCACTGTGCTAAATTCTGGGGATCCAAAGAAAAACAAAAGACAGTCCTTGTACTTGAGGAGTCTAACGGGGGACAACACACAAACAACTATGTACAAACAAGATAATATGCAGGATAAATGGAAAATAATAAGAGAGTAAACTGGAATTTAGAGAGATTGGGAAAGGTGGGATTTTAGCTGGGATTTGAAGGAAGACAGGGAAGCCAGCAGGTATACATGAGGAGAGAGAGCATTCCAGACATGGGGGATAGTCAGTGAAAATGCCCTAAGTCTGGAGACAGAGCATGTTGTTCAAGGAACAGCAAGGAGGTCTGTGTCATTGGATTAAAGAGTATGTAGTGGGGTGTCAGGTATAAGAAGGCTGGAGAGGGGTGAGTAGGAGGGCTAGGTTATGAAGAGCTTTATACAGAGAATTTTATATTTGATCCTACAGGTGACCGGTAATTACTAGAATTTATTAAATAGAGTATGACATGGTCAGACATGGGTTTTAGGAAAATCACTTTGACAGCTGAGTAGAGATTGCAATGGAGGGAGACTTGTGGCAAGCTGACTGACCACCAGGGTGTGAGGTGAGGAGGACCTGCACTAAGTTAATGGCAGCACCAGAGGAGATCAAGGGGCATATTTAAGAGGGATATTACCATGGTAAAATTAGTATTGGCAATGGATTGGGTATGGGTAGAGTGAGGGATGAGAGAGAGTGAAGAGTTGAGGATGACACCTAGGTTGAGGGACTGGGAAAATGGTGGAATCCTTAGTGGAAATAAGGAAGTTTGGAAGAAGGGAGGATTTGGGAGGAAAAATAATGAGTTTGGTTTTGGATATGTTTAAAATGTCTAATAAGCAGTGGGAAATGAGAGATTGAAACATAAAACACTGTCTCTTCCCTTAAAGTGCTTACTATCTTATAGGAAAAAAAGGAATGAAAGTGTGTAAAAATATTTAGTTGATTAAACATGAAATATTTAAATAACAGTGCAAGACTGCATATACTAATTAATGCTAATGTGTGGGAGGGTACCAAAAAATAAGCACCACGGGGAAAGAATATTAGGCTAGGAACTTTAATAGGAGCATCAGAAGAAGTAGGTGAATGAAGTAAGAGGTGAAAGATTTTGGAATATTTCAAGTAAGGGTCTCTTCATGTTTGGTCATTGCTTAAGGAAGTTGAATAGACATCTAGCAAAGCAAACAAGTATTAATTATTAACACCAGAATACATTAACAGACTCTAACAAGGAGCCAATAAGGAACAGCTTAGAGGCAGACTTCCAGGAGCCTCCAGGCAACCATGAGAACATACAAGGAAAACAATTCATTATGGGAATTGGGGAGTGGGGGACCACAAGGGACTTTTGCTTCCTCAAACTTCTGAAAACTAAAAATCACCAGCAAGGCAAGTCAAGGATTTATCAAATGCTTTTTTTTTTTAAAGCAAAATAAGACTGTGAGCAGATATCCAAGTATCTCTCTCTCTCTCTCTGTCTTCGTCTCTCTCTCTGTTTCTCTGTCTGTCTGTCTTTGTCTGTCTGTCTCTCCCCCCCCTTCTGTGTGTGTGTGTGTGTGTGTGTGTGTGAACACGCTTATGTCAGGTAGGTGGTTCAGTGGATAGAGTGCTGGGGGCCTGGAGTCAGGAAGACTTGAGTTCAAATCTAACCTCAGAAATTTACTAATTGCATGATATTGGGCAAGTCACTTACCTTCAGTTTCCTCAACTGAGGATAGTAATAGCACTTACCTCTCAGGGCTGTTGTGAGGATCAAATAAGATATCTATCAAGCACTTAGCACAATGTCTGTCACATAGTAAGTGCTATGTAAATGTTTGTTATTATTATTATATATATACATACATGCATATAAATATATGTATACACATGCATATGTGCATATCTTGCCTCCATGTCATTTTTGTGATTATAATACATCATCCATTTGTCTCCTGAGTGATATATACTCTGACAGTGACATTATTTTTCTTTTTGTCTTCTCTTTTCCTTACTAAAATTTGTGGATTTCCATATGTATTTTTCAGAAAATATGTTATAAACTTAACTGCCAACAAAAATCTGAGATATTAAACAGTAGATATGCCCTTACTCTAAATCCTTAAATGGTTTTAAAGCAAAGCCAAATGAATTAACATACAACAAATAAACAGGGGGGAAAATTCTTCATCCTTTTCTAGGCCTTCCCAAAATTCTACTATTTTTGGCCTTGTTTTCCTTTCTTCAGCTGTGAAGATATGCACATATAGGTAACACTAAAGTCAGGAAGTTTTCCATTAATTCTATCAGCATCTTAGTTATTTCCCCATAAACTGTTTCAACCACAGTCACATCCATGCCAGAAAAATGTAAAATGACGCTCAAATCAAGACACGTGCACAACTGTTAAAAAGAAAAAATAACTCAGCAGATCTCTGTACATAAATTGTCTTTAGTGGACCTGAAACAATTTTCTGGATCCATCTATGACTCAAACCCTATTGTATTTCCCTACCCCAGTGGAATCTACTGGGACTGACCAGTGGTTGGGGATCTACTTCATCACATTTTGGCTCCTTCTGTGAGAATAAGCAAAACCAAATCAATGAGAGGTGGAACTGTAATTTAAACTCATCCTCTGGCACAGAACAGCTTCTCCCTGGCCTATTACTCAACTGGCTTATGGCTGTTCTCAAGACTGCTTTCCAATTGGTGGCTTTTTTTCCCCTTGAGATTTTCTTGACTTGGGTCTTAAGCATTCCATGAAATCTTTTTATCATCCCTTCAGCCTGTGAATTACAAACAAGGTGGAAGTTTCAAATAATTTCCTAGGCCTCCACCCAGTCCTTTGGCCGTATGGACTGTGAAATGAGATCTTTGATCACTCTCAATCATTACTGAGTGGTCATAATTATCAATTAACACTTATAACCCTTTGATAATGGAGTCGTGTTTGCTCATGTATAGGGGTGGCCAAAACCTGGTCCCATGCATGTGCAAATTGCAGTTAAGGAATAGTTTTTGTTAAGTTTATTATTGGGTAGAACAATATAATCTCTCTGCTAGACTTTCCCCCAGAAGCTCAGTTTTTTCAAAAAAATTTGTATTTTATTTTTCCCAATTACATGTAAAAACAATTTTTAACATTCATTTTTAAAACTTTGAGTTCCAAATTCTCTCTCTTCCTCCCTACCCTCCCCCCCCACTGAGAAGGCAAGCAATTCAATATAGGTTATACAAGTGTAGTCATGCAAAACACTTCTATAATAGTCATGTTGTGAAAGAAAACATAGACAAAAAAAAAACCTCAAGAAAAATTTTGATCGTTTATCAGTTGGGAAATGGAGCTCATTTTTAAAAATTTAACTCAGTTCTCTATGTTTGAGAAATGAGGCCTTTATTGGAGAAACTTGCTTCAAAATTTTTTTTCACAGTTACTATTGCTAACTGTATTTCCCTCCATCCTGTCTCCCACCATTTATTCTATTCTCTCTTTCTTTTTACTCTGTCCCTCCTCAAAAGTGTTTTGCTTCTGATTACTGAGATTACCCCGATCTGCCCTCCTTTCTATCACTCCCTTTCTCTCATCCCCTTACCCCCTATTTTCCTGTTAAGATAAGATAGATTTCTATACCCAATTGAATGTGTATGATATTTCCTCTTTGAGCCATTTCTGATGAGAGTAAGGTTCACTCACTTCCCCTTACCTCCCCCTTCTTCCCTTCCACTGTAGAAGCTTTTACTTGCCTCTTTCATGTGAGATAATTTACCCCATTCTACCTCTCCCTTTTTCTTTCTCCCAGTACTTTCCTCTCACCCCTTAATTTTATTTTTTAGATATCATCCCTTCATATTCAACTCACACCTGTACCCTCTATCTATATGTACTCCTTCCAACTACTCTAATAATGAGAAAGGTCTTATGAGTTACAAATATCATCTTCCAATGTAGAAATATAAAGTTTAACTTTCATAAGTCTCTTATGATTTCTCTTTCCTGTTTACCTTTTTATGCTTCTCTTGAGTTTTGCTTTTCAAAGTCAAATTTTCTATTCAACTCTGTTCTTTTCTCAAGAATGCTTGAAATTCCTCTATCTCATTTAATATCCATTTCCCCCCTTCATGGATTATGCTCAGTTTTGCTGTGTAGGTGATTTTTGATTGTAATCCTAGCTCCTTTACCCTCCAGATCATCACATTCTAAGCCCTCCAATCCTTTAATGCAGAAACTGCTAAGTCTTGTTTTATCTTGATTGTGGCTCCATGATACTCGAATTGTTTCTTCCTGGCTGCTTGCAATATTTTCTCCTTGACCTGGGAACTCCGGAATTTGGTTATAGTACTCCTGACAGTTTTCCTTTTGGGATCTCTTTCAGGAAGTGATTGGTGGATTCCTTCAATATGTATTTTACCCTCTGGTTCTAGAATATCAAGGCAGTTTTCCTTGATAATTTCTTGAAAGATGATGTCTAGCCTCTTTTTTATCATGATTTTTGCGTAGTCCAATTATTTTTAAATTAATTGTTCTGGATCTATTTTCCAGGTCAGCTGTTTTTCCAATGAGATATCTCACATTGTCTTCTATTTTTTCATTCTTTTGGTTTTGTTTTATTGTTTCTTGATTTCTCAAAAAATCATTAGCTTCTATTTACTCTATTCTAATTTTTAAGGAATTATTTTCTTCCGTGAGCTTTTGGACCTCCTTTTCCATTTGGTCAGTTCTGCTTTTTAAGGCACTCTTCTCTTCATTGGCTTTTTGGACCTCTTTTTACCATTTGGCCTAGTCTGTTTTTTAAGGCGTTATTTTCTTTAGTATTTTTTTGTGTTTCCTTTACCAAGTTATTGACTCTTTTCTCATGGTTTTCTTTTATCACTCTCATTTCTCTTCCCAATTTTTTCTCTACTTCTCTTACTTGATTTTCAATATCCTTTTTTGAGCTCTTCCATGACCTGAGACCAATTCATCTTTTCCTTGGAGGCTTTGGATATAGGAGTTTTTCTTTTGTTGTCTTCTGAGTATGTGTTTTGATCTTCCTTGTCAGTTTCTATGGTTGGAGTTTTTTTTCCGTGTTGTTTGCTTATTTCCCCAGCCTGTTATTTGACCTTTTAACTCTTTGGTAAGGTAGGACTCTGCTTCTAGGGTGTGAGGGGGGGCACATTATCCCAAGTTTCAGGGGTTTTGTGCAGCTGTTTTCAGAGATACTTCTAGGGACCTGTATGTTTTCAGTTCTTCCAAGGTGGTATGGTCTAAGGAAAGGTGTTTACTACTCTCCTGGCCTGTGCTCTGGTCTTATAAGTGACCACAAGCACTCTTTTCTGTCCTGGAACTGTGAGGAGGGTCCCTCCTCTGCTCCACAAGCTCTGCTATGCCCAGTGTTCCTCCTCACCCTGGGACTGCCACTCAGGACTGCAAATGAAATCCAAGTATAGACAAAGCTACAGAGTCCTGCCCCAGCGCTAGCCAAAAGACCTCTGTAATCTCCTTCTGACCAGTTGTTTGAGCCTCTTACCATCTGTGTGCTGAGAGCTCTGGAAGCTGTCACTGCAGATTCAGTGGCTGCCAAGGCCTGTTCCTGGTTTACTGGGCCCAGGGCTGTGCTGGCACGGCCTGCACTGGACTACATTGCACTCACCCAAGTGTGACAGATCTTCCCTGCCTACCCTTCTATGTTGTCTTTGGTGTCTATGGGCTGAGAGGTCTGGAAACCACCACTGTTGCCACTGGGTTTGTGTTGGCAAGGCCTATGCTGGATTGTACTCCTCTGTCACCCTGCTGCAACAGACCTTTCCTGCTGACTTTCCAAGTTGTCTTGGGCTGGAAATTTGTTTCACTCCATCTTTTTGTAAGTTCTGCTGCTCTAGAATTTGTTTAGAGTCATTTTTAAAGGTATTTGCAGGGGTTTAGGGAATAGCTCAGGCAAATCCATGAATTTACTCTGCCCCCTTGGCTCTGCCTACCCAGAAAAGGTGAAGCTCAGCCTTTGATGATGGATTCAGGTAGCAGTTTCAATAATAGTCTAGTTTTTTGGCAAATGGGACAAAGTAGTACTGTAGATTGAGTGACTGCTTCTTCTATTTCTAGTCCCATTTTATCTTTGATCCAAGACTAGGTAGACTGAATGCCCAAATGTCCAATTTTCACTGTCTTCCTTCGCCTCTGTCTTTCTTTACCTGTTAATATGATCTGCCCTGTCATTTCATTTTGCTTCTATCTTTAGTGTGTACTGAGATATGTCCAAATTCAATCTTAATTAGCAATGTTTTCCCATAGTTCCTTGGCCCAAACTTTACTGTTGTTTAATGTCCAATTGTCATTATTTCATGGAGCTGATCATAAGGCTAGTCCATTAGCTACTGCCCAAGGGTTGGTACATATCAATACACTATGGAAGTTTTCCCTGGTACCTTGGTGACAACTGTTATTAATTCAGCACATCGGACTGATTTTCCATCCCCTTCTTTGACCATTTGGCCACCAGTGGACCCCCTGAGGGTGCTCACTCACCACTTCACACACTACATGGTGAGAATAACGGTCCCATCTGTAAAATGTGCACTGCTTTTGATTTGCCAGGTAGTGGACAATGTTCAGCAAAGGGTTTGCCTACTCTGGTGGCATTCCTTCCTGGCAGCTTAGTTGGCATGTCAATAATATGGACTATACTGTTAAGGTGATGTTATTTCTCTTTTTCTCTTCTCTTATTCTCTCTCAGATTTGTGTCTTTTTCTTCCAAAATGCTACTGGCATGTAGACTTTTCTCATAATACTGCTTTGGCTTGATCCGCAGGGATCTAGTAATAAAATCTCCTATGTAGCTGACTTCTAGCCTAAAGGAAGGGTCCAGGGAAATCAAGCCCGGAAGCATAGAGGTTGCACATCCTCCTTAACCTACTCTAAATCATGTTGCTATTTCAGTCCTCATTTAAAATTTTTAGATTTCCTTGTAACTTCCTATGTTATGCTAGCATCACCCCCAAATAGGGAATATAGTTTCTCTAGAAACCAAATAATCCTATTAGTTTCTCTGCTTCCTTCTCATTCCTTGAATGTTAGGGGTCAGATCTTTTTCCACAACTGGTTGAAGGATTGACCTTCCTTCTGATGTTCAAGTCATCCCTGGAAATTTAACTGATGACTATCCTCTCTGCACTTTTTGCGAGGCAGCTATCCATTCTTGGTCTGTTAACCCTCCAATAACCCTGTCTGTGATATCCTCTACTTCTTGCTTATCATATGCCCTGGATAACATATTATTTACATGATTTCGAGTCAGGCAGGTACCTGTGTCAATTATGTCTAAGTCTTGTCCACACAAATTATAGTATAGCACTGGGCTATTAATATATCCCTATGACAATCTCTAGGATGTACATGCCATCTGAAGGCTTACTTTGGCCACTGGAATGGCAAAGAACATGTTATTTAAATCAGTAACCAAAAACCAAGGTCAATCATATCTAAACATATCATTGCTGAAATGTTTAGAAGGGTTCCCTTAATAAGTTCAGTTTCAGTGTTAAATTTTACACAGTCTCCTATTAATTTCCACTCGTTGTTTGCCTTTTTTTTACCAGCCAAACTGGAGAGTTGTATTCATTAATTGTTTTCCTAATTATGCCCTCCTGTTCCAAATCCTTTCAACATTATAGTAATTCCCTTATCTCCTTTGATTCTACACTGGGGGGACGGTATTTACATCTTGCTTTGGCAAGGGCAATACTATTAGATCCCACAGATCCTTTTCTATTAATAACCAGACATCAATTTTTGGACTCTGCAATGAGGCAAACCTTTTACTCAATACACCCATTCCAATTATAGCTTCTTCTGAACCTGGGATAGCAACAACTCTATAGATCTCCTTGGGCCAATTTGAGACCTTTAATTTTCTGCATACTTCCCAGTCTGGGGTTTCAGAATCTTCAAAGCTATTTATTTAGGTCTGGTTGTGGGGCTTCTTTTCATTTTCTCTGCTTCATTTCCTCTCACTCTATCTGGTTTTATGATCACTTGTGAACTAATATCTAATAGATGTAATGAGTGGTGGTCCCCACCCTTGTTGTATCAAATGACTAGTTCCAGATAAGGGAGGTAGTAGGAATTTAAAAGGGGATAACCAAATTCATATAGCAAAATTAGGTCCCAATCTGTCAAAGCTAGGATGTTAGTTTCAGTTTGGTTGAGGTTTATTTGAGGTTGTGCAGATCTAAAATTTCTTTAAACTTGCTCCAATTCTTTCCTAAGTTCTGAGTTTTTCTTTTGGCCCATGCTGAAAGATTTAAATAGCAACCCTAGTAATAGTCAGAGGAACATCTCAGACTCAATATGTCATAAAATTAAACTCATTACTCTTCTCATGACTTCCCTCTTTCTATAAAGGGCACCACCATTCTTCCCGTCTCCCAGGTTTGGACCTTGGAGTTATCCTTAAATCATTACTCTCACTCATTCTACATGTCCAATCAGTTATTGAATCTCGTTTTACTTTAGCAATGCCTCCCACCCCTATTTCTTTCTTTCTACTGCCACATCCATCACCCTAGTTCAAGACTTCATCACATCACATCTGGGCTACTGTAATAGCCTCCTAATTGCTCTTCCTTCCTCATCGTTCCCCTCCCTAATTCATCCTTTACACAGTTGCCAATGTACAACTCCTAACAACACAGGTGTATCCATGTCACTCCCCAGATCAAAAAGCTCTGATAGCTCCCTATGTGCCTTTAGGATCACATACAAATTTCAGCCCATATTTCCAGGCTTATTACTAACATTACTCCCTTCATGTACTCTGTGATTCAGCCAAATTGGCCTACTTGGTCTTCCTCACACATGACAGACTGTCCTCCATGCCTCAAATTCAACCTTTCTTTACATCTACCTCTTAGAATTTCTAGCTTCCTTCAAAACACAGCTCAAGCACCATATCCTACATGAGACTTTACTTGTTCCATCTAGTTGCTAGTTCCTTCCTCTCAAAAAAATTACAATGCGTTTATTTTTTGTATTATGTGTACCTACTTATATAGGTACATATTGTTTCCCCCAGTAGAATGTAAGCTCTTTGAGGGCAGAAACTATTTCATTTTTTATCTTTGCATACTCATTGCCTCATATAGTACCTGGAATGTAGTCATTGCTTAATAAATGTTTGCTAGTTAATAGCTGAGGCTGTAGGAATGGATGTGATTTCCAAAGAAAAGAGAATGAATTGTTGAATTACTGTCCCTTAAGGAAATGATTTCATTAACAAGTGCTGATGATTGGGGGTTAATTAGCAGGTCCTGAGGAAAGACCCTCCTAGGGAAGATGGCATGGGCTAAGTAATTATCTGAACAAGCAAACTGGATGCCATGCCAAGTAAGCTGGTTGCTGTGCCAAAATAACCTGGAGTAACAGAGTCCAAGATTTAGGCAGGAAGCAGGAGACCGGAACAATAGCCAAAAGGCAGGGAAGTGAACGCAAATTCAAGGAAAAGAAAGGGAATGGGAGGCACTGGCAAGTGATGTCTTATATCACCACAATCTATCCAAGACCATCTTCTTTTAAAACAACATCAGGTCAAGCCTGCCCCTACCATGTTTATTCTGGTTCTGGACATAGAGAAGAGCAGTAGGCCAAGGACTAAGTCTTGGGAAATAGACACATTGAATAGCAGAATGAAGAACCAGTAAGGAAAATGAAAGGAGTAATCAGAAAAGTTAAAGGAGAGCGAAGATATTATGGTATCAAAGAAGTGAGAGAGGTGAGAGTTTCAAGGTTGGGCTGTAAAGTGCAGAAGAAAGATCAAGGTGAATAAGATCTGAGAAAAGTCCACTGGGTTTAATCATAGAAGATCTTAGGATGTAGTGCTAGGAGGGACCTTAGAGATAATCTGGTCAACTCCTCTCATTTTACAAAAGACAAACTGAGATCCAGAGTGGATAAATGACTTGTAGTAGTAAGTTAGTAAGCCAGTTTTTGAAAGAGTAGTTTTGATGGAATGTTAGGGATCAGATAAACCTCTAAAGGTTTAAGGCAGGATTGAAATGACTGACCTGGATCCTGTGTAGAATGTCAGATACAGGCAGAAGAAATTGAAGAAACAGAGTGAATTGGGGATGCTGTAGATAACAAGTACTGGACACTGTGTAGCGTGTATGCACAAGTGGAAAAAGTGTCAGGGAAGGAGATTGTGCTTTAAGGGAGTCATTATATTTCAGACTTCAGATTCTGATGATAATCTGGGATGATAAAGTCCAGGCAAGAGTCCTTGGCCAAGGTAATATGGAGATAGAAGTACTACTACTCCTTTTTATTTTGGTGTTTCTATTCAAGGCACCACCAAATCCTAGCTCTGCTCTTTACTGCCTCTGTGACCTTAGGCAAGTCATCTTGGCCTCAGTTTCCTCATCTGTAAAAAGAGAAGGTTAGCCTAGATGATTTATAAGGTCTCTTCTACCTCTTTATCTATGATCCTATGACCCAGGCAACCAATATCCCATGTTCAGGAGTTTGGTTCACTTATCTTTGACATCACTTCCCTCTCTCCCATTTCTCATATCCAATCAGTTCCCAAATACTGCTGATTCTAATTTTTCAATGACTCTTATACCTGGGGCTTCCTTTCCATTTCCATTGCTGCTGCTTTAAGATAGTCTTCACTGCCACCAACATGGATTATTCAATAGCTTCCTAATAGGTCTTTGTTCCTGCAATCTCTCTCCATCCCATCAATCCTTCACATTCTGTTAGCATTGGTATCAACACACACCCCCCCCCTTACCATATTGACTCCTGCTGTTCAAATGAGATAATGTTTATAAAAGTGCATAATACAGTACCTGGTGCTTTGTAGGCACTATACAAATATTTATCCCTTTCCCTTGAACCTTTCCTTTCTCCAATTCCCAGAATGCCTGCAGTAGCATACTCTTCCAAATATATGACCCTGGGAAGGCACACTCCCCTGATGCCTAGTATTCCAACAAAAACAGAGGACTATGGAACTGCATTCTAAAGTCATCTAGGTGGCACAATAGATAGAATACCTTGAATCAGAAAGACCTAAGTTGAAATCCAACTTCAGACACTTATCAGCTGTGCATCTCTGAGTAAGTCACTTACATTTTGTCTGCCTCAGCTTCCTCATCTGTCAGATGGGGAACACCCACCTCCCAGGGTTGTTGTAAGAACAAAATGAGATGACATTTGTAAAGTGATTTGCAAACCTTAAAGCGCTATGTAAATGCTAACCAGTATTATTATTATTAATTCACTCTGTGTCTCTGTCCCTCTTCTGCTTAGTTCAAAATACCTCCAAGTATAACCTCACAGGTCAAGACAGGAAACCTGACAGGGTTAAGAATGAACAGTGTGTTGTAGATCAAAGAGCACTGTATTGGGATCTGTAAGACTGCCCTTTGCCACTAACTTGTGTGACATTGGGCAAATACCTTCCCTTCTCCAAGTATTAGTTTTTTTAGCTATATAGTGAAGTATTGAACTAGAAGACCTCGTAGATCCCTTCCAACTCTAACGTTCTGTCCTTCTGTGACTGTCTCTGAAGAGGCTGTGTCTGAAAATCAGGGAATCATAACAGCCTTATTTTAAAATAATAATTGCACAAAGAGATGTGTATTGCTGCTTGATCTTTGCTGAAGATACTGGGCTTCTATTTCTAATTCTATCCATGTGGTTTCTTCTAGCAATGGAAAAAGCCCCAAACTCAAATGAATTTCACCATCAGTCACTATGAATTTCTGTTGTGCACCACCTTCTAAATATTTGGCTTTTAAAAAAAGCTGCAATCAATAAGATGAATCAGTTATTTGGAGAGCAAGAAATAGTCAATGGATAGCTATTCTGTTAGTGTCCTACTGATTTCAAGAGAACTCAAAGACCACATTGAGTGGACCCTCCATGGAGGACTTAGGGAAGACATGAATGAGAGTCCTGCGTGGTCAGGCATGAATACAACATTGGAGGGAATACCAACATTGATGTGCTCACAGATCCACTGAAGCACTGGAGAAGACCAAAATAAGATCTTCCTTAGCAGCTAATGATGCATTTAGATGAAAGTAACCAAGAACACACTGTGTCCCTTGGATGGTGTACCTAACACGTGGGATTAAAACCAATTAATTCTGTCGTGTTAGCTGAGCCCAGTTTCCTCTTTTTTTTTTCCTTTGATGCATTGGAGGTCACAAAGTCTACCAACCTAGTTAATTTACCTCTCAGGGTCATTTATTAACTTCTAGAGCATGGAATACATTTCCTATGATAATTTGTGCCAGGCCTTGAAAGGACATTAGCTGGCATTCAGAGTGACTGAGAGAGAAAGGAAAGGTATCCGTAGGTTTATCATTCATTACCATTGCTTTCATTTAAGGCCTATATGCCATTGATATCCATACCATATTTTTTAAAATCAATGGATAAGGTACTCTTGAAATCATAGTAATATAGAAAAAGGCTAGATTTGCAAAGCCCCCAGTTTTCATAAGAACAACACAGGCTAAAACATGGAACATTTAAAAAAGATCTGTATGCTGAATTTGAGAAGCAGCCATAAAATAATGTGACCAGTTTTTAAATAATCATCTTATAATGAATGCATCCTAGGTGACTGAACTACTAATTATTCCCTGATCTCATCCTGCCTTCTTGTGCCTCTATATTTACAAATGCTTTCCCGAATGCACTAAGTATATTACCCCTTCTCCTTTAAAATGCTTTTCTTCCTTTAGGGACAAACTCAGGTGCCACTTTTTTCATAAGACTTTCCTGATCACCTGAATGGATATCAATGGATAAGGTATTCTTATCCTAAAATAATTCCTCCTCTGAATTTTTTGGCACTCTGTTGAGTCTCTCCTGTGCCCTTAACCTGTGCCTAACATGTGTTATTGTTAGAGAGGTAGCATGAGGGTGGTGAATAGAGAACTGGATTTGGATCTGGGAAGACTTCTCCATGGTCTAGACTTTGGGCAACTCGGTAAGGCTATAAGTTGCAGGGAAGGTATTGATTTGTATTAGTAGAGGGAGTTTCTTCACCAGAGAATTCCCAATGTCAATAAAAGCACAGGTCTAGTCCCTGTTATAGGTATTTGTGTCCATTTTTTACTCCTCCCTCCCTCTCTCCTTCCTTCCTTCCTTCCTTCCTTCCTTCCTTCCTTCCTTCCTTCCTTCCTTCCTTCCTTCCTTCCTTCCTTCCTTCCTTCCCTCCCTCTCTTCTTCCTTCCTTCTCCCTCTTTCTTTTCTTCCTTTCTTCTTCCTTCTTTCCTTCCTTTTCCCTTCTCTCCCTATGCTTGATTTCAAGGGCAGAGATTTTATAAACTCCACTGATGGTCTGTCCCGAAGGTCCAATATCCTCAATGGTAAGTTCATGTCTAGGTCAGTCACTAAATATTTATTATGTACCTACTACGTGCCAGACACAATGCTAAGCACTGAAGATACAAAGAAGGGCAAAAGATGGTCCCTGCTCTCAGGGATTTCATGATCTAATGGGAAAGATAACATGCAAACCACTATGAGAAAACAAGATATAGATAGGACAAATTGGAATTAATCAACAGAGGGAAGACACTTAAATTAAGGGGTATTGGGAAAGGCTTCCTGTAGAAGGTGGGATTTTTACCTAGCATTTGAAGGAAGCCAGAGAGGCCTCCAAGAAGCAGAGATGAGAAGGAAGAACATTTCAGGCATAGGGGACAGCCAGTGAAAATGCCAGGAATCAGAAGATGGAATGTTTTGTCTGATGAACAGCAGAGGCCGGTGTCACTGGATTGAAGAGTGAGTGTAGGAGTGTAACAAGACTGGAAAGATGGGGAAGAGCAAGTTATGAGGGGCTTTTGAATGCTAGAGGATTTTATGTTTGATCCTGGAGCTTTTAGGGAGCCACTGGAATTTATTGAGTAGGGCACTGACATAGTCAGAACTTCATTTTAGGAAGATTCCTGACAGGTGATGGAGGGACTTGTGTCAGGGAGATCAATAGCAGGTTATTGCAGTAGTCTGGGCCTTAGGGGTTGATGGCAGAGGAGAGAAGGGAGCCTATACAAGAAATGTTAGGAAGGTAAAATTGACAAGACTCAGCAACAAATTGGATATGTATGTATACACACAAATACATACATATACATATTCCTGGGAGGGCTCATTCCTCTGATGCCAGACATTGTAATAGAAAGAATAAGACTACATACATATACCCCACAAGAAATAATCATTAAAGATTCTGAAATTATACACAACTGCGACATTCGAAGTCTCTACCAGGTCTGGATTCAATAACTTATGAAAATCAAGTCTTCACTCTTGGGATTTGGTTCAGATGTTATTGTTGTCGTTGTTTGTACTTCATTCATTGACCATGAGGTCAGGGAGGTGATGCCATGACATGCAAGTTAATTGGATGTAAGTGAGAGAGGGCTGTACAAAGTCACCGGCTTCACTTTCTCCTCCAGAGCCATCCGTGTCCAGTGGCGAGATACAGACCAGGAAAACTAGAGATGGCCCAGGATGCAGTGGGAGACCTTGGCCTTTTTAAGCCAAGGTCTTCCCCAGGTCTCAGTTCGAGGCAGTTCAGTTGTCATTGATGGAATAACCTACTACAAGAAGGTAGGCAGAGAATTTTCAGGCCCACCTTTTCCACTTAGGGTGTCCTTTTGAGAGTTGCTAGCTTTACTAGAGTAATTTTTGTTCTAGCAGCATAGGGAGAGGAAAAAAGAAGAAAGAGGGAATAAGCATTTATTAGGCACCTGTTGTGTGCCAGGCACTGTGCTAAGCACTTTACAAATATCTCATTTCATCCTCACAACCACCCTGAGAGATAGGTGCTATTATTATTTACAGTTGAGGAAAATGAGGCAGACAGGGCTTAAGTGACTTGCTCAGAGACACACAGCTAGTTAGTGTCTGAGGAAGGAATTGAACTCAGGTCTTCTTAACTCCAGGACTAACTTTCTATCTATTGTATCACCTGGCTACATAGAAGTAGTATTAGATAGGCCAGATGCATGTCAGGGCTGAAGGACAATGGCGGATTTCTTTTCCAAGTGAATACCCCTCCCTATAGGAAAGACAACTTCCAATATCTAATTCTCCTTCTACGATGGTGACCTAAATCTGTCAGGGCTAGCAATGAATTTAGTTCTTTCAAACTGTTCTTAAGAGACATGGTATCTAGACTACTCACTATCATAGTAGCTTTTTTTTTTGACATTTTAAATTGTTTTTCTTTTTTTTAGTCAACAAAAATTATCCCTTTCCACCTCCCCCTACTACAAGTGAAAAAGAAAAAAGAAAAACAAAGCCCTTATAACAAGAATGTATAATCAAGCAAACAAATTCCCATATTGGCCATGTCTAAAAATATGTCTCCTGCATCTTGAATCCAACACTTTTCTGTCAGTCAATGAGAAGCATGGTTTATCATCAGTCCTCCAGAATCATGGTTGGTCATTGCACTGATTAAAGTTCTGAAGTCTTTCAAAATTGTTTCTCTTTACAATCTTGCTATTGTATAAATTGTTCTACTGGTTCTCCTCACTTCATTCTGTATCAGTTCATACAAGTCTTCCGAGGTTCCTCTGAATATGTCTTTTTTTGCTATTTCTTAAAGCACAATACTATTCCATTACATCAATTACCATAATTTGTGCAGCCATTTCCCAATTGTTGGATGTCTCTTTTGTTTCCAGGTCCTTTATGTTACAAAAGAGCTGCTATAAAACTTTTTTCGAACACATGAATCATTTTCCTCTTTCTTTAATTCTTTGGGCTATAGGCTTAGTCATGGTATTACTGGGTCAAACGGTATATACAGAGTTTAGTGACTTTGGGGGCACAGTTACAAATTGCTTTACAAAATATCCTGACCAATTCATAGCTCCACCAAAAGTTCATAAACATGTTTTCTTGAAACCTTTCTGACATTTGCAATTTTCCCCCTTTTTGGTCATCTTTGCCAATGTGATTGTTGTGAGGTAATTTAATTGGCATTTCTCAAATTATTAGTGATCTGAGGCATTTTTGATGTGGCTGATGATAGTTTGGATTTCTTCCTTTGAGAACTGGTGTTTTTATCTTTTGACCTTTGTCATTTGGGGAATGGCTCTTATTTTTCTAAACTTGAATCAATTCCTTATGTACCTTGAAAATGAGACCTTTGTAAGAGAAACTCCAGAGTTTTATTTTATTTCCTCCTCAGTTATCTGCTTCCTTTCCAATTTTAAGCTGTATTGGTTTTGTTTGAACAGCTGCTCTCTCCCTGGATACATTCTACTTTGTGAGTCTCCATCATGTAAAGTATAATTTTATCTAGGTTAGCCAGTCCTACCTCCTACAAAATAGATTTCTCTTGGTTGACAGTGCTGTGGTTAGGGACTGAAGCTGTGATGACGTGAGGCAGATCCCTTTCTTTCACATAGAGTATCCTAAAGGAACTATTTCTTCATGTATCTTTCATAGTTTTCCTTTGGTCACATAGTAGAAATTATAGAACTACTTCCTTCACCCCCCTAGTCCCCACCTTTAACTACTGCTCCATAGGATAGCATTGTTTATAAGTTTTGAGCAGTAGAAAGCAGGAAAGCAAATATGAGGAACTGTCCTAGGTCCTGCCATTGTTGGTTATCAAGTTCTTGAAGTTGCCAGAGCTAGTTGCTCTCCTTCAGAACCCCAATACTGAGGAAGAGTTTTAATTACCATTAAAGATTTGCCACTGGGGGAGCTGCGCTTCTGGGAGCCAAGATGGCGGAGTAAGAGGTGAGTCTCTCTTACCCTCCTTTATTAACTCCTGAAAGCCCAGAAAATATCACCCCAGGAAAAACTCTGGAACAGCTGAACCAGAAGAAAGTTGGGGTGCAGCAGTCCAGTAGCCCAGGTAGCTGGAGGGATTAACTGGAAAGACCCCTCTTACCCTGGGGGAAAAGGAGTAGTACCAGCAAGCTAGTGGAAAGCCCCACCTCAGCATACCAGGAGGAGATCCTGAATCCCAGGTGGTGGAGCAGGCAAATACCAACACCTGGACCCCCGAGTGCCTCATTGAGGGCTGGGAAACTGGTGGAAGCCACCTCATAAAACCACCAGGTGCCTCTTCGTTCTCCAGCAACCAGCTCTCCCAGTGCCTCAGCAAAACTAAGGGAAGCTGTGCTCCAAGGGGCCCCAGGCGGATAAACACCCTACAACATCCATCTGAAAGGAGCTAAAGAAAACAAAAGGAAGGAAAGGCCTGGGTGAGCAGGAAATCTCCAGGAGGCACACTACCCAATCCTACCCCTAGAGTTCCAGTATTGCTGTTTCCAGCCCAATACCAGGTAAGCTGCCAGAATCCTACAGCCTCCAACTGCCAACATTAGAGGCCCCAGCACACAAAGCCATTGACCAGGCCCCAGGCTCCCAACACAAGAGACTTGGGTCAGTGCCCTCTGCTCCCCAGCAGGAGAGTCCAATCCCTTTAAAGGCCAGGAAATAAGCAAACACCACAAGCAAAAAGAAATGTACAATAGATTCTTATTATGGGAAGAGTAAAGATCAAGGCAGAAATTCTGAAGAGGACAACATTGTTAACAAACACACATCTGGAACCTCAAAAGGGAATATGAACTGGTCTGAAGCCCAAAAAGCCTTCTTAGAAGAGCTCAAGAAGGATTTTAAAAGTCAAATGAGAGAGGTAGAAGAAAAAATGGGAAAAGAAATGAGAAGTATGCAAGAGAGAGTCAATAGCTTGGAAAAAGAAGGACAAAAATTAACTGTAGAAAACAAGTCCTTAAAAAACACAATTGGCCAACTGGAAAAAAAGTACACTGAAGAAAACAAGTCCCTAAAAAATACAATTGGCCAAATGGGGAAGGAGGTACAAAATCTAATAGAAGAAAACAATTTGTTAAAAATTAGAATTGAGCAAATGGAAGCTAATGACTCTATGAGAGAGCAAGAATCAGTCAAACAAAAACAAAAGAATGAAAAAATAGATGAAAATGTAAAATATCTCATTGGTAAAAGAACTGACCTGGAAAATCGATCCAGGAGAGACAATTTAAAAATTATTGGTCTACCTGAAAATCACGATGAAAAAAGAGCCTGGACAGTATCTTTCAGGAAATCATAAAGGAAAACTGCCCTGAGGTCCTAGAACCAGAGGGTAAAATAGCCATAGAAAGAATCCACCAATCACCTCCTGAAAGAGATCCCAAATTGAAAACACCAAGGAATATAGTAGCCAAATTCCAAAATTACCAGGTCAAAGAGAAAATACTGCAAGCAGCCAGAAAGAAACAATTTAAATATCATGGAACCACAGTCAGGATTACACAGGACCTTGCAGCTTCTACATTAAAAGACCATAGGGCATGGAATATGATATTCCGTAAGGCAAAGGAGCTTGGATTACAACCAAGGATCAACTACCCAGCGAAAATGAGCATGATCTTTCAGGGGAGGAGATGGATATTCAAAGAAATAGGGGACTTCCATACCTTCCTGATAAAAAGACCAGAGCTCAACAGAAAATTTGATTTTCAAATTCAAGACTTAAGAGAGACATAAAAAAAGGTAAATGGGACAGAAAGAAACAACATGTTATTAATAAGGGCAAACTCTTTACATCCCTACAAGGGAAGATGACACTTGTAACTCTTGAGAACTGTATTGTTATTACACCATGTTAAAGGGGTATACATAAAGGGGGTGTATAAATTGACTTTGATGTAATGATGAAAAAAATCTGATCAAATGGGTTAAATGGATCCAAATAAGTGAATTAATCTGATCTAACCAAGAAAATGTACTGAGAGAAAAGGAAAGGAAGAGGCAGACAAGAGTAAATTACAACACAGGAAAAGGCACAAAAACCTATTAGAACAGAGGGAAAAAAGGGAGGGAGATGAGCTTTGTTTGAACCCTACTCTCATCAGGTTTGGCTTAAGAAGGGAATAACAGTCAGTTAGGTATAGAAATCTAACATGCCTATAGGCAGTAGGAGGGAAAAGGGGAAAGAAAAGGGAGGGGACTAATAGAAGGGAGGTGGGACTGAGGGAGGTGGTGGTCAAAAGCAAAACATCATTGAGGATGGAAAAGGCTAAAGGAGAAAGAAAAACATAAACAGGGGGGGAAAGGATGGAGAGAAAGACACAGATAGTTATCATAATTGTGAATGTGATATATGAATGTAATGGAATACTATTGTGCTATAAGAAGTGGTGAACAGACAGACTTCAGATAAACCTGGAAAGACCTGTATGGTTTGATGCTGAGTGAAGTGAGCAGAATCAGGAGAACGTTGTACTCGGTAACAGCCACACTGAGTGATGACTGACTTTGATAGGCTCAACCCCTCTCAGCAATACAAGGATCTAAGACATCTCCAAAAGCCCCACGATGGAAAATGCTATCCACATCCAAAGAAAGAACTGTGGTGTTTGAATGCAGATCAAAGCATACTATTTGCTATTTTTTTCCTTCTGTTGTGTTTTGTTTCCTCTTTCTAGAGGTTCCTCCTATTAGTTCTAATTCTTACAACATCACTAATGTGAAAATATGTTTAATAAGAATGTATATGTATAGCCTATATTAGATTGCACGCCATTTTGGGGAGGGAGGTGGGAAGGGAGGGGGAGAAAAATTTAAAACTCAAAAGCTCATGGAACTGATTGTTGATAAATCAAAATAAATTAATTAAAAAAGAAAATATTCCTGAAAAATTAAAAAAAGAATTGCCATTGGGGTCTTACTATAAGAAGATATATTAAAGAAGACAGTGAAAAGAGAATTGGCTCTAAATCAGAGGTGGTTGTTTTTGTTGTTCAGTTGTGTCCAACTCTTCATGGCCCCATTTGGGGTTTTCTTGGCTAAGATACTGGAGTGGTTGTCCATTTCCTTCTCCAGCTCATTTTATGGATAAGAAACTGAGGCAAACAAAGTTAAGTGACTTGCCCAGGGTCACACAGCTAATAAGTAAGTCAAATTTGAACTCAGATCTTCCTAACTCCTGGCCAGCACTCTAGCCACCTAGTTTTCAGAGGACTTACCTACCAGTGTAGCTATAGGCAAATCACTTAACCTCCCTGAGCCTCAGTTTCCCCATCTATAAGATGAGTGCTGGATTGCCTCAAGGTACCTTCTAGCTTTAGATTCAGGAGTTTTTGCCCTGTGTCTTCATGGTGTGGAATTGAGTTATAGGTGAAATAACTTTTGAAGGTTTACGAAGGGGAAAAAAAAACCTCTTACATTAACTAAAGATTATTACCCTTATTTTACATATTAAAAACTTTGATGCTTAGAGATGTTAAATGGCTTGTCCACAGTCAGACAATTACTAGTTTTCAGAACTAAGATACCTGGGTCTTCTGACCTTTGGAAGTAGCAGAAAGAAAAATTTCATCTCAAATTCAAGAAAAAATTTGCTGAGCTACACAAGAGGGTGGCTAGGTGGCACAGTGGATAGAGCATTGGTTCTGGAGCCAAGAAGCTTCATCTCCCTGAGTTCGAATCTGGCCTGAAACACTTAATAGCTGTGTTACCCTGAGCAAGTCACTTAACCCTGTTTGCCTCAGTTTCCTCGTCTGTAAAATAAACTGGAGAAGGAAATGGCAAATCAGTCCAGTATCTTTGCCAAGAAAACCTCAAGTGGGGTTATGAAGAGTCACACACAACTGAAATGACTGAACTTGAACTGGAAGAACTATATAAAAATGGAGTGGTCTTCCTAGGACATCATGGAGGTGAACCTCAGTTGAGGTCTTCAATAAAAGTCTAGATGATGACTTGTTGGGTATGTTGTAAAGGGGATTCTTGTTAGGTGTGTGCTGGATTAGATGCTTCCAAGGTCCTTTTCAACCCTGATATTCTGTGATTTCATGAAAGTTATTTTGCTTTTTTTAAAAACAGGAGTGAAACCTATAGAATGAGGATTAAGAGCCAACATCTTTATTCAGAATTCCATTCCATAGCTATCATTGCCACATGTAGGCATCAGTTTGATTATTTGATTTAAAAAAAAAAACTAAATTTGGTGTAATACCTGAGAGGCACCCTAACTTGCAGCATGGGTCCCCAGGAGAAGGCTGCCCATGTTCAAGATACTCTGTACTTCTATATCCATTGCAAAACCGTAGCTTTCAAGCCCTCACCAATGTGTTTGCTATTAGTTGTTAGCCAGAGGACACAAATAATTCAAAGCATTAATTCAGTAAAGTAGTATGTTAAGAAAACCATCAACAAATCATATCTTCCTAAAGCTGAATCATACTGTTTCACAAATACTCTATAAGGGGGAAGAGTAGAAACATATAGGGGAACATGTGTGGCCACAATGCACACATGAAGAAACAACTCACACCTACGACAACACTGTTGGGCTGCTGAGGTCTTCTTTTATTGTTAGAATTCTAGTTGAACTTCTGATCTCTCTTACTCTATTGTTCTACAACAGTTGCTCCTCCAATGATGGGCTGGCTGTTCCTTCCTAATATCTTTATTAGAAGATCTTGCATCTCTGGAAAGAGGCTTGCCAGAGTAAGACAGACAGAAGGATCTTGCCATCTAGTTAGTGCTATTAGACTTAATCTTCACGGTCTTTTAGTGGAGACCTTACTCTAGGTTATGGTAAGCATTCCTTATGCCTTCAAATTTTACCCTCTGATGACTAGACATCAGCTAGCCCCAGTCCATGATCACACCTGTCTACTCTATCCATCTTGCCATCTTCTTTGCTGCCACACATATGACACCACAACATACACTTTCTACTTCCTGCTTTTGCTCTGAAAACAATAACACAATCTATGTTACTATTTCTTCTGGAAAGGATATGTCAACTGCTCTTTGATTCCACTCATACTGTTAGCCTGACTTCTCAGATGAAAATTCTCTTTTCTGGCCACCACTCCATATATGTATAGTCTCCCCCATATTAGAAAATGAATGATTGTCTCACTTTTGTATTTGTATCCCTACCACCTAGCACAGCGCCTCACATGTAATAAGTGTCATACAAATGCTTTTTCATCCATTCATTCATCCATGTAGGGGCTACTCACCTAACAATGTCCAAAAAGCTCTGAAGTTGGGGTCTATCAGTTACTCAGTTCCAAAACCCCTCTACTACAGTCTAAATGATTTGGTAGGGAAAAGGCATTGAGATTCAACTAAACCCACAAAGCAAGGTCATTTTCTTTCTTACGTGTCTAGTCATATTTTTTTCTTTTCATATATGCATATGACCACCCAAAGCCTAAAATGTTTACAGGCTTTTAGCTTATCCTGAAATCTGTTATTCCACTTCTCTAATGCCTTCCTAGATACCCACAAATGCTAGTATACTTGTCACCCCTACCCAATCCACGTTACGGCTTGATCTATTTGTCTCTGCCCTTATTGGAACTTCTTCATGGACAGACTTAAACCCACCACCCTCCTTCCCAAGAATTCCTTGATATTGGTGTTGAGCAACTCTGTCTGGGCCAGGCTGAACTCAGGTTCATTCTTACCAAATTATAAATGATTGAATCATAGGCTCTTAGTTCTGGAAAGGATCTAAGAAGAAAGCTAATCCAATCTAACATCAGGTCAGACTTGGATAAAATAACAGAGAGGGAACACAAGGGCTTTAGGTTCCATGAAAGGGAAGTAGGGAAAAACTTACTGGTATAGGCAGATCCCTACATCTTTACCATTTCTATTCTGGGGTTGACATGTCACTTGAAGAGCCCTTATGTTGTTTCCATAAACCTTTGCTCTTCAAGAAGACAAAGACTACATTAGGGTAGGGCATTTTCTTCAGGTTTCCCAGAGACCAGTCTGGAGAAGGCCTATAGTAAGACAAAGTTTTCTTCCTGGACCAAGGTACCTGGATGATGAGGGTAGTGAGTTGGAATGACCTCTACACCACAGTTCCTTCACCAACTTTCCTGGGTCTGGAATGTCATTTTTCAGTCACTACCTCTCCAAGACCCAACCATCTTTTACCCAAGACATGTGCTGAGTGAAAGCACCTATTTACTTGTTGGGGCTTCTCTCTATTTTCCCACTGCATAGGAAAGAGGACTGGCAGGCTCCGATATGCATAGCACTCCACCTCATTGGAGTCCATTCTAGCCCCACAGTCTCTCTGGGATTTTTCCTTTATAACCCTATCCCTTCCCCTGCCCATTGTCAGTATGACCCACAATCAAGGTTTCCAATACTAAAAATACCAGCCATTTCCCCCCTGAACATCAGAAGAAATAGACTTACTTTCATCTCTAGGAAAATGGGATGGCCTCCAACAGGAGAAAAAGTACAGAAAGAAGCAGCTGGGGACAATTAATTACCTACTTTCTAGTTTGTCTGGGGCTGCCTAGATTTCTCTCAACAGTGAGCAGACAAATAAAAGCTATTTGCTGAGCTATTTACAGTTCTGTGCAGCTGTGCATGAATGCATATATGAGAGTACAGACCATGTCTGGCAGGTCAGAGAGTTCAAGGAAGTAACACTAGTTAGCAAAAATACTGATGTTGTTAGTGGTCCCAGGTCAGCTGCTCCTTTTCCTCTACTTTCTTTTATACTTCCTGCTACAGGAGGGCAACTTTGAGTCTGCACTATGTATATGTATATATAATATATTTAATCATAGTCAAGAAAGGCAAGGGCCTCTAGATACATCTTGACTCTAACTGAAGGAAGAGAAAGAAGTACTAGGATTAATGGGAAAATTTTATAGAAGACAAATTTAAACCCATTAAATCTGAGATAGATTTAGTGAAGAGTTATGCTCAGTAAAGTCTTAGTCCAGTGCCTTAGTGTGGAATGGAGGTGACCCCGAGTTCTCAAAGACCAATAGGGTGCAAGCAATAGCAGGTCCTGTTAAGTTAGAAAGGTATCAGGGATAAGTCTGAGGATAGACTCCATGTATGTCACCCAAGGACCAGCCTAGCTAAGTATCCAGAAGTTCATCACTGAGTTGGTCATAGACTAATGAATTTTTCGGCCACAGCAACTCTGAAAGATGATCTTCTAAGATATAGAGGGGTTTCAATCTGTTTCATTGGAAGTACTGACACTGACAAAATTACAGACACTTGAAGTATAAGTTCAGTGCTTGTATATGGTTGGTACCCAATAAATATATGTGTATGAATCAATGAATGAAGACATTGACTCATTATACTATTTGCAGAAGATGGAAACCCAGATAATGAAAGGTCTGAAACCGTGTCATTAGGAATAGTTGAAGAAACTGGAAACGACTCCCTATTCAACAAAAACTGCTGAGGAGAAAGGAAAGCAGTCTGGGCAGAAACTAGGCTTAGACCAAAGTCTCTCACTATATACCATAATAACCTGAAAATGGATAAATAACCTAATTATGAAAGGTCATTCCATGAACAAATTAGAGGCCAAGGGAAAGAGATACCTTTCACAATCTAAAGATGGGGGAGAATTTGCAACTTAAAAAGAGATAATTATAGAAGATAAAATAATTAAGTTATATAAAATTTAAAAAAGTTTTGCACAAGTAAAAGTATATCAATGCAATTAGAACTAGAAGAGGAGTAGTTATTAACTGGGAAAATATTTCAGCAAAATTCTCTCACAAAGATATAATATTTAAGAGACATAGGGAATTGATATGTATGAACAAGAGCCATTCCCCCAATAGATGAAGATCAACAGAAATAACTAAGTGCTTTTAAAAAAAAGAAATGAAAGCTATCAACAACCATTGAAAAAAAATTCTTGAAGTCACCAATAATAAGAAAAATGTAAGCAACTCTGAGTTTCTACCTCACCTATCAGATCAATAAAGATGACAAAAGATGAAAATGGCAATTGTTGGAGAGGTTTTGGGAAGAGAAGCACACAAACACGCTATTGGTTGAACTGTGAATTAGTCCAACTATTCTGGAAATCAATTTGGAACTATAATCAAAAGTTCCTGAACTATTCATGCACTTTGACCCAGAAATAACATGACAAGGCATATACTTTGAACAATATCAAGGACAGAGGGAAAGGGTCCTTAGGCACAAAAATATTTCTAGTAATACATTTTATTATAGCAAAGAATGGGAAACAAAGTAGGTGTCCATCAAAAGGGATGTGACTAAACAAATTATGGTGTATCAATGCAATGGAATATTATTTCATCATGAGAAATGATGACTATCACAGATTCAAAGAAGCATGGGAGGACTTGTACAAACAGATACAAAGTGAAACATGCAAGGCTAGGAGAACAACTTACACAATGACCACAGTAATGAAAGGAAACTTTAAAAGATTTAAGAACTCTGATCAGTGCAGTGACCAATCATTATTCCAGAAGATTGATGATTAATTATGCTTCTTACTTTTTGGCTGAAAAGTGATGAATGGACTACAGGTATAGAATGAGACATACATATTCAGACACAGCCAAGATGTTGATTTGTTTAGCTTGACTATACTTAATTATTACAAGGGAGGGTTTCTGTTGGCTGGAGCAGGTGAGGGACAAATGGAATTAGTAGATGGTGGTAGTGATGGGGAAAAAAGAAGAAAAGAGGGAAAAAATCATCGGTGAAACATTAAAAAGTTCACAGAGGAGAGCAGAAGGAGTTTCAGGAGATAGATAAGCAGGGCAATATTGTTAATATTATGCTAAATTTAATATATACTTAAATCAAGCACATAAAATTTCACAGTTTCATATGCAGTCCTCTTTTCTTTGTATATTGAAGCATTCATGTTTGTTGATGTTTGCATTCACATTTTTGAAGAGAAAACTTTCTTTAATTGGGTATGTGTGGTCTAGAGAAGATATTTTTCTGTATCTTTGGGTTGAGGAAGACATGACACCTATGTTAAAATGTTTGAAAGTTTTTTGTGATCAGTTAAAATTGACTTCATGTTGATGTAGAGGGAAGAGATCATATCAACGGAGCGAAGTTGTCATGGGGAGGTAGTTATTGGTTCAATATGAGGAATAGTTGTGTTTTTTTTTAACTGGTGCTGTCAAGCAAAGGAATGAGCTGCCTTACTGAATAGCTGGTTCCTTATCACTGGAATGTTCAAATAGAGACTGAATAACTACTTATCAATAATGTTGTCAAGGGTATTCATGACTCTGAGAGAGCTTAGAATAGATGACTTCTAATATGTCTTACATCTTTTAAGATATTGCCGTTTTATGGCTAACATCAATTCTTAGAGGGCTAGCATGGCATAGTGGATAGAGAGCTGGCCTTAGAGTCAGGACTGGGGCAGCTTGGTGGCTCAGTGGATAGAGTGCTGGGCCTGGAGTCAGGAAAACTCATCTTCCTAAGTTCAAATCTGGCCTCAGGCACTTAGCTATGTGATCCTGGGAAAGGCACTTAATCCTGTTTGCTTCAGTTCCTCACCTACAGAATGAGCTAGAGAAGGAAATGGCAAACGACTCCAGTGTCTTTGCCAAGAAAATCCAAAATGGGATCACAAAAAGTCAGACACAACTGAAACGATTCAACCACAACAGCCTTTAGAGAAAGGACTATTTTTTATTTTGTCTTTGTATCCACGGCACCTGTCAGTGCCTTGCATGTAGTGTTTAACCAATCTTTGTTGGATTTGATTGGCTTACATGAAGTTAGTTTGGCACAGTGGAAAGAGCACTGGATCTGCGCTCAGAGGACCTGAGTTCAAATCCCACCTCCAACATTTACCTGTGTCAAGTCAACAGGAATTTATTAAGTACTTACTACTGCCAAACACTGTGCACAAAGATACAAAGAAAGGTAAAAACAGTCACTGTGCTCAAGGGGTTCATAGTATAATGAAGGAAACAATATGCAGACAATTATGTGAAAATAAGAAAGAGGCAGGATTAATGACTCTTAGAGAAAAAACATCACTATCAAGGGGGTTCAAGAAAGGCTTCTTGCAGATGAAATTTTGGCTGAGTCTTGAACGAAGCCAGGGAAACCAGGAAGCAAAGGTAAGTAGGGAAAGAATTCAAGGTATGGGGACAGCCAGTGAAATTGCGTGGAATTGGGAGATGGAATGTCATGTTTGAGGAGCAGCAAGGAGCCAATGTCACTGGATACCCAACTATGCAGAAGGAAGCAAACTGTAAAAAGCCTGGAGAAGTAGACAGGAGGTAGGTTATGAAGGTCTTTAAAAGCCAAACAGAAGATTTTAAATCTGATTTTGGAGATAAAGGAAACCAGTATAATTTGTTGAGTATGGGGAGGTGCAGCAGAAGGGAGGGTAGATGACATGGTCAAACCTTCACTTTAGGAATATGACTTTGGTGGAGGAGGAGAGCATGTACTGGAGTGGGGAGGAACTTGAGGAAGGAAGACTAGCCAGAAGGCTATTGTCATAGTGAAGGTGTGTGGTGATAACAGCCTGTACCAGAGTTGTGGCAGTGTCAGAGGAGAGAAGGGGCTGTATATAAAAGATATTGCAAAGGTAGAGTCAACAAAATTTGGCAACAAATTGGTATTAGAAGGTAGAGAGAGAGTGAAGAGTTGAAGATGACACTTGGGTTTTGAACCTGGGTGACTAAGATGGTGGCACTCTCCACTGTAATAGAAGAGACCAGAAGGGGAAGGGTTTAAGGAAAAGATAATGAGGTCAGTGTGGGACACGTTGAGTTTAAGATGTGTATTGGACGTCTGGTTTAAGATGTCCAATAAGCACTTAGAGATGTGAGACTGAATATTGAGAGAGATAACGCCTAAATAAATGGATCTTATAACAATTTTATAGAAGTGATAGTAAAATCTATAGGAGTTGATAAGATCACCAAGAGAAATACTATATATTAAGAAGAGAAGATCCAGGCTAACCATTGGTTACTGGGCATGATCTGGATGAAGATCCAGTAAAGGAGACTGAGAAAGAGTGCTCAGACGGGTAGGGAGAGAACTAGAAGAAGCAATGTTGCAAAAGTCTTGACAAAAGAGAGTATTAAAGAGAAGAGGGAGTCTGACAGTGTAAAAACGCTCTAAAGAAGTTAAGAAAACTGAGAACTGAGAAAAGTCCAATTTCACTTGAATAGTGAGGTCAGAAGCCAGACCACAGAGAGTTAATGTAAGAGTGAGATGATATGAAGTAGAGACACCAGTTATAAACAGCTTTCTCAATGAGTTTAACTGTGAAAGGGAGGAAAAATATGAGATGATAACTAGTGGGAATGGCTGGATCAAGGATTAGGAAGACACATACATGTTTGTAGGTAGCAGAGAAATAGCCAATAGAAACAGAGGAACTTAAGAGTGAGAGAGTAGAGATGATAAAGGGGGCAGTCTACTGGTGAAGACAGGATGGAATGTCGCTTGTGCATGTAGAGTGGTTGGTCTTGGCAAAGAGAAGGATCAACTCTTCATGTGAGACAGAAGTGAAGGAAGGGATAAGTGGGGGAAGGCATCTCCTTGGTCATGTCACTATACTTCCCAGCACCTCAGTTTCCTTAACTGTAAAAGAAGGAGTATAGGTTAAATAGCCTCCGAAATCCTTTCCAGCTCTGAAACTATGATTTCTATGATGCTTATAGGCTTGACCCTTGTTCCGCTTGTGACTCTCAACTACCAGTAGTGTTACATGCATGTATAAATTTTTTTCATTGTTTAATTTTTTAAAAGCTGACAGGCATTACAATAAAATAATATATTGACTGAGGAGCAAAAAGTCATAGAAGTGTAAAGAGCAACTTACTTTCAATTAAGTGATTATTGAATAAGTTACCCAAAAGGACATTATCATTTACCCTGCCTTTACTGATTAGCTTTGACTCAGTTCTGCACTCATAGCTTAGTATAATGATATAAAATAGATTCAAGCAGGGTGATAATGCTAGTATTTGATATCCGCATGAAAAATTGTTCTCTCTGCAAACATGCTATCATCATCATCATCATCATTATCATCATGACAAGAACAATTGATATAAAATTTGGTGTCTTCCAGGGATAGAGTTTAAGTGTATTATAGTTCTTTTTAGCCTTAAATGAATTATCAACAACCCTGAATAGAGTTGTTAGGCTTTCAAGTCAAAGAGGGAATCATATCAAGTTTGAGATCATAATGGGATGGCCAAACATGACAAAACAGGAACATGATAAATGTTGGAGAAGATGTGGGAAAATTGGAGCGCTAATGCATTGTTGGTGGAGTTGTGAACTGATTCAACCATTTTGGAGAACAATTTGAAATTATGCCCAAAGGGCTATAAAAATGTGTATACCCTTTGACCCAGCAATAGCACTTCTAGGGCTATATCCCAAAGAGATCATACAAATGGGAAAAGGACCCACATGTACAAAAATATTCACAGCAGCTCTTTTTGTGGTGGCAAAGAATTGGAAATTGAGAAGATGCCCATCAATTGGGGAACGGCTAAGCAAGTTGTGGTATATGAATGTAATGGAATAATATTGTGCTATAAGAAATGATGAACAGGCTGACTTCAGAAAAAAGCCTGGAAAGACTTGTATGGTTGAAATAAGCAGAACCAAGAGAACGTTGTACACAGTAACAGCCACGCCGTGCGATGACTAACATTAATAAACTTAACCCTTCCCAGCAATACAAGGATCTAAGACATCTCCGGAGGCCTTGTGATGGAAAATGCTATCCACATCCAAAGAAAGAACTATGAAAGTTGAATTGCTATTTTTTTCTCTTCTGTTGAGTTTTGTTTCCTCTTTCTGATGGTTCCTCCTATTGGTTTTAATTTTTACTTACAACACCACTAATGTGAAAATATGTTTAATAGGAATATAAATGTATAGCTTATATCAGATTGTGCGCCGTCTTGGGGAGGATGGTGGGGAGGAAGGGGGAGAAAAATTCTAAACTCAAAAAGTGTATGGAAGTGATTATTGATAAATCAAAATAAATTAATAAAATTTAAAAAAATAAAAAAATAATGGGGTGGTCATAAGGCAATGTTTATTATGCAGTATAAAATACAAGGCTAGTTTAAAGGAGAAATCACAGCTGAAAATATAAATTTTGGGATCATCTACATAGTTATTAGTTGAAACTACAGCACAAGACGAGAAGGGTTTTGATCAGAATCAATGGAGAGAATGTTTTCATCGGTGAGATCACATACCTACCAAAGCATCAAGAATACTACAAAGCCCAGGGAGTATTGGCAAGAAGACCACCTGGCCATGCAGATAGTTACCTGAGACTTCAAGCAGCAAAATGCATTTGCTTTCTTTTGACCTTCAGTTCTCTATTACCAGCAGTCTGCTAGACCACTCCACTTGAACAGCACTTAGAAGGTGCTTGCTGGTTGATGCCCATGGTTACACCAGTAGTGTCCAAGGCTAGGATATGAAGCAGGACTGGGATTTGGAGAAAAGACTTTTACCTCCAGTTTAGTATTCTTTACTCTGCACCACCCTACCCTCCTTCCTCCAAAATTCCCTGTGTTTTTGAAAGTACTACCATCATCCCTAGTAACCTCTAGTTTGTAATGTCAGGGTCATTTTTGACTCGTCTGCTCCCTTACTAACGAATGGTTGCCAGGTCTTGTCTGTCTCCACAACATCTGTTCCTTTCTCCCCACTTACATTGTTGTTGCTATTGTTACTGTTATTGTTAAAAGGGTTTACAGAACAAAAACAACATAGGGAACCATTGCCTTATACTATTGTCATAGCTTCTTATGGTCTCCCTGCTTCTAATATCCTTCCTTTCCAATCATTCTGACATGGAGCTGCCAAAATAGTCTTCAAAAAGTGCAGTTCTGGGTCACTCAACACTATCTAGATACCATCAGTGGCTTTCTGTGGCCTCTATTAAAATGAATAGTCCTCAACCTATTGTTTAAGGCTTTCTACAATCTAATCCAACCTACCTTTCCAGTTACATTTCTTTTTAAAAATTATTTTTTAATTAACAAGCATTCACTGATGCCTCCAGCCCATATGGATATATTCTGTCTTAAATTCTTCTGCATTCATTATGTTATATAATCAATTTACCATAAACTGTCTTTCTAATTATTGGCATTCCATAGTTTATTATGCACTGTCCTGGTGATCCTAGCTTCTTGAGGGCCAGGCTTTAAGACAAACCTGGAGGTGAACTGCATGCCAATTGTCCAAACATTAGTTTAATTAAGTAGGAGATCACAGATTTAAAGTTAGAAAGCATCTCAGAGATCATCTGGTCCATCTTTTCTATTTTACATTTGAGGAAACTGAGGCCCAGAGAAGAGAATTAACCTGCCCAAGAATAGTTAATGACAAGAGATAAGATTCAAATCTAGTTCATCTAACTACAGATATAACATTCTTTTCTTTTTTCTTTCATTTTATAATGAAAAAATTTTCTAGTCTGAATTGTCCCCTTCCCACCTTCCCCTCCCCATCACTGAGAAAACAAGAAATATAAAACCTATTGCAGACAAGACACTTATTAATAATACTAATACTTACTAATTATACTAATAAATAAAATATACTAATAATACTAATAATTACTACTACTAGTAATAGCATTTTTAGTAATAGTAATACTGATAGTAATAATGCTATTACTATTACTACTCCTACCTTATATTTTTATGTATTACTATTTCTACTATTAATATTTGTGTGTATTACTATTACTACCTTATATATGTATGTCACATTAAGTTTTACATTAATTTTTATCTCCTTAGGAAATTAGAGTTAGGGTATCTAAATCTCTCGATATTATTTAGAGATGAATGGAACATACAGGCTATTCATTAATTATCTCCTCTCTCTTGTCACATAACTCATCTTTTTCTCCCTAATCCTATATCTCTCTGATAATGTCCTTTCAATCAGTCAATCAACAAATATTTATTAAAAATCTACTATGTGCCATGCACTATGCTAGATGCTGGGAATATAAAGAAAAAAATTAAATAGTTCTTTGCCTTCAAGGAGCCTACATTCAAACAGTTCTGCATTTGTAATGGGTTGCATTACCCAGTTACACCCACTGTGTGCCTCTCCATTGCTCTTTGGGTGACCTTCAGCTTTAATTGTTTGGAGACAGTAGCATTCCGGGAATTGCAGGCCTACAACCAACACCAGAAGAATATTGGTGTTAAAAAGAGGAATCTTTGTTCCATAGAGAAGCTCAAGGTTATTTAACACACAGCACAATTTCCCAAAAGTAATCCAGCCTTCTCACTCTTGTGCAATTTTGGGACCTGATCCTTTTTCATTTACAATGTTTCTTGAAGATATATACGGTACTCACACTAAGGGTTGGCCTCCCAACCTCATCTCAGAGAAGAAGTGGAGTGGTAGGCATTAGCAGGTGAAGAGTTTTGTCTTGTATAACTGTTCTAGCCAAGACAGTATTTTTTAATGGCAAAAGTTTGTCACCCATAGCTCCTCAATGCTGGCTGTAGTTTGGGACATAGAGAAGAGCAGAGGGCCAATAGACTGAACTTTGGGGAATACTTACAATGAGAATAAGAAAGATTCAAAGAGACAGAATCAGAGAGGTAAAAACAGAATGGGAACCAATATAGTTTAGCATCATAGAAGCAAGAGAAGAAAGGATTTCAATGAAGAAGAGTTAGCATGTCATGTCAACTGCTGCAGAGATGTCAAGAAGAATGAGGCTAAAAGTCCATAAGATGTAGTATTTAGGAGGACATAGGATCTAGAGCTGTAAAGAATCTTTGAGATCATCTTGTCATTTTACAGATAACAAAACTGAAGCCCCAAAAGTCACTTGTCCAAAGCCACACAGGTAATAAGCATCAGGCTAGTAACTTTTGGAACAATACTTTCTGTGAAATGCATAATGCAATATATAATCAACTTACCACATACTGTCTTTCTAATCATTGGCATTCCATAGTTTATTATGCACTGTCCTGGTGATCCTAGCTTCTTGAAGGCCAGGTTTTAAGACAAACCTGAAGGTGAACTGTGAGCCATTTGTCCAAACATTAGTCTAATTAAGTAGGAGGTCACAGATTTAAAGTTAGAAAGTATCTCAGAGATCATCTGGAGAAGCCAGATGGCAGAGACTTAGGGCAGAGTTAAAGTGACTGACCATGAACTATAGGTTGGGTAGGGAGTGAGGTACAGACAGAAAGGAGTGAATGAAAGAAGTGAATTAAACATGCAATTAAAAGTTAGCAAAAATTCTCATGAGTATGAAGAAGTCCTGGAGAAAGAAATGGCAAACCACTCCAGTATCTCTGCCAAGAAAACCTCAAATGGGGACATGAAGAGTCAGACATGTCTGAAACAACTGAATAACAACTGCATGAAGAAGCCAGCTTGGGGCATGTGTGTGTTTGTGTGTGTGTGTGTGTGTGTGTTGTGTGTGTGTGTGTGTGTGTGTGTGTACAAATGAAGAGGTCTCAAGTAAGAAGTTTTCAATTAAAGAAGGAAGATGGGTCATCGTATTGTATACAGCTAGGTCCCATGTGTGCAAAAAATTAATCCCCTGAAGTGATTGCATAATTTGAATTCAAACTATTTGAAGTTTTAATTATGTAAAATATAGTCATTGGTTCCAGCCCAATGGAAATATGAATTTGAATTGTGCAACTACTTCAGAGGTGTTTACTATTTGCTCCAATCAGGACCTGGCTATACCTACATTTGGAAGGATAGATGTTAATAGGAAGGTCTGGAAAGTGATCATACTAGTATGTGGCTTTGAAGGTTTGAAGAGTCATCAGAAGTCAAGAAACATAAGGTTATGGCTCATCAGCATTATGGACAAGTTGGATTCTTCGGACTTCCCTGGTTCCATCAGTGGCACCAACAAATCCCACTCTTCTACTTACTGCCTATTCATCCATGGGCAAGGCATTTAACCTCTCTGGGCCTCAGTCTCCCCATCTCTAAAATTTGAGGGTTGGACTGGATAACCTCTAAGATCCCTTCCATCTTTAAATCTATGATCCTACAGTCTGGACAACAGAAATTCTTCATCCTCTTATATGAATGCTCAAAAAAGTGTAACTCAACTCTCTTCATAGGAAAAACCAACCAAACAAAAACAGACAAGTGGATTATTTTAGAGGACCACTGATATAGCATGCTGCCCGTTGCCTGACAAAGAGGTGACGGACTCAAGATGCAGAATAAGACATACATTTTGGGACATGACCAGTGTGGGAATTTGTTTAACTAGGCGTATTTGTTACAAGGGTTTTTTTCTTTTTTCCAAATTTTTTTAGGGAAGAGGCAGTAAGAGGGAAAATAAATGCTTAATTGAAAATAAAATAAAATTTTAAAAAGTGGATGAAGAATGAGCACAGAGATATACATGCTGTCTAAAAGAAAGAGTGTATAATTCCTTAGAGCTAGGCTGGACCTTTGCACATTGTTGCTTCTAGGTACATGAGTGCCCATGCACTCACAACCCACACAAAAGGTATTTCTCACAACTAATTCTCCTTATTCTGTAGAAGTTTTAAATGTTTATTTTTGGTTTGTAT
Organism: Phascolarctos cinereus; assembly: GCF_003287225.1. Taxonomy (NCBI): domain Eukaryota; kingdom Metazoa; phylum Chordata; class Mammalia; order Diprotodontia; family Phascolarctidae; genus Phascolarctos; species Phascolarctos cinereus. Next base: position 114,009,480 of record NW_027556098.1, read on the forward strand.
TTGATCCTAACAGTCTCTTCCCCTCAAAATGCAGTGTCCTACCTGCCCGGCCTGAGGCCTCTCTTGATTGCTTTCCTTCCTGCCTGTCAGCCTCACTACACTGAGAAGTCAAAACAAGGTTTCTCCCCCTGCTGACACCACACACAGGCTTCGACGGGTGCTGAAAATCAATCTGAAATCTTTCTGCTTCAGTACAGCCTTGCCCACAAAGCAACGCCTCCACAGCCTGACTAGATAGGGGTTTGTTGATGGTGGGTGAGGCAGAACAGAGGACAGTCTGCTCCTCACCCTCTGCAAGGCTGCTGACAGAGAAGGAAAAACCTGCTTCTGTGGAAAGACGGGTGCCCCAGGCCCCTGGACTCAAGGAGCCTCCTGAGAGTAACCTATTTTTTCAATTTATTGTGGCATAAGGCTCCCCCCTCCCTTTCTTCCACATCCCCTAAGTGGAAGCAAACTCACCTATAGGGACAGGGGGATAATGGAAACACTGCCCGGAACAAGATGGTAGTGGGCAGAAGGTCCCATTTGCTTCTAGGGTTATTCCCTCAAGGAAGGGACTTATACGTTTTCTTTTTGATTTGTTTTCCTAGGAGATAGGCCATCTTAGTGTTACTGTGTCCATCTGTGTACATGGGAGGGTGGGCAAGGTGAGTTGGAAGGGGGACAGGGGAAGCAGTGAGGTGCAGTTGCAGGAATGCTAGTTTTGTTCTGAAAGGACCTGGGTTCGAATTCCAGTACTAGGTGACCTTGGGTAAGTCACTTAACCACCCTGAGCCTTGATTTCTTCATTTGTGAAACTAGAGGATTAGAGTAGATAGTGTCCAAGGTCTCTTCCAACTGCAAACCATGTGCCCCTACTTACATGAAAATAATGAGAATTATTGCATTCAGCCCTTGGAACCAAGCTACCGTCAAGAAGTTCAAGCCCTCAAGACCATGTGCATGTGATAATAGAGACAGCATGATGTAGGGTAGAGTACTGGGCTTAAGTCAGGAAAACCTGAGTTCAAATCCTGCCTCAAGCATTGATTAACTTTGCGACCCAGGGCAACTTACAACTTCCCTGGACCTTGATTCCCTTATGTGTAAAAAGAGAGGGTTGGAATCTCTCACTTCTAAGGCCCCTTCTAGCTCAAAATATGTAATCTATGATTGTGTACAGTGTATCTTCCTTCAATCATCACCCACTCTTTCTCTGCATCTGAAATCACATCAGAGGCTTTTGTACCTTGGCTCAATCTCACCACCTATTTGCAGTGTCCCTCCCCAAACATGACTTTCCAAACACGACTTTACTCTCCTGTTTCAATCTCACTCCTCCTCACTCCCAGTTTATAATCTTGAAGCCTCTCCAAAATTCCTACCTTTCACCCTCCATTGTGTTCTCACTTCAGACTGCCCCTTCATAGGGACTTCGCCTATCCCTCATGGCCTCAGTAGAGGCACCACCTCCAGATATCCTGATTGCTCTTCTTTCTCCCATTCTCTGTGCCTTTGCCACTGCCCTCCCACAGGCCAGGTGTGCTCTCTCTAACCTCCTGCTGGTAGAATACCTAGGTTCTTTTAAGACTCAGCTCAAGCAGGTAACCTTTCCCATTCCTCCCAGACACTAGTGTCTTTCCTTCATAGGCTACCTTCCATCTAGCCTGTATTTATCATGTGTGAACCAATTTGTGTGTTTATTAAATGTTGTTCTTCCCTGTTAGAATATAAACTCCTTGAGGGCAGGGTCTTTCTCTTCCTCTTTTATGTCCCCAGCACTTAATTCAGCACAGTGCTTGGCACATAGTAAGCAAGACTTAATACATGTTTGTCCCATTGATTGACACCCATTCCTGTGTGGCCCTCTCCTGGCAATTATCTCTGCTGCTGCAGAAAGAGTGAGGAGCCTTAAGCAAGGAGAATCATCTTCTCTTCTCTCCCTTCTTGCATCACTCAGGCCAACTAATTGTAAGAAGCAGAGACTTAGGGTAGCCAAATTGACTCTGGAGATGAAATAATTTTTTTGGTAAACATTTAATTTTTATTTTTAAGATTACATGTAAACCAAAATTTTCAACATTTGGTTTTTTTTTTAAATTTTGAGTCCCAAATTCTCTCCCTTCGTTCCCTACCCCTCACTTGAGAAGGCAAGCAGTTTGATATAGATTATACATGTGCAGGATGAAATACCTCTTGGTGAATGCTGCCTATCTTTCCCAACCTTTTTCCCCCTTTATAACATGTTCTCCACCCCCTCCCCCCGATTCCTATTATTTGATTTCCTTATTAATTTCCCTATTGGGTGAACCAAAGGGTTCAATGCCAGGCTAAGATTAGGATTTATTTCAGATCCTTCTCCCTCCTGGGATTGGTTCAGTAAAGCACATGCCAGAAAAGGAAAAGAGGAGGGTGTTAATGATTAGAGTAACTCCTGCCTTCTCCTAGTTAGGAGTTCAGCTTATCCATGTACTCAAAACCGAAGGCCAAGGGTGCACAGGCAGAGGGGAAGTAGTGGTGAGGACCGCCAAGCAACTGCTCTCAATAATAATAACTGATGACCTCTCCTTTCCCCCACCTGCCAATACACACTGTGTTTTAAGATTTGTCAAACACTTTCCATAATTTATATATTATCTCATTTCATCCTCACCACAATTCTGTGAGATAGGTGCTATTATTATTATTCCTGTTTTACAGATGAGGAAATTGAGGCAAACAGAGAAGTTAAGTGAGTTGTCCACAATCACATAGCCAATAAGTGTCTGCATGCAGCTTTTGAACTCAGGTCTTCTGATGCCAAGTCCAATGATCTATCCATTCCACCCCTTAGCTGCTTCACTTTTATCTGTGACAGTGCCATTTTTGAATATATGCTATGTTATAAATTAGAATGTTATCTCAACCTTTAGGAAGCATCAGAAAGGTTTAGGGGAGAGAGCCCTTCATATCTTCTTTTTAAACCCCTTGGGAGAGGCTTCCTTATAGAGCATTGTCAGCACTTACTACATTTCCAGATTGTCCAGAAAATCCTATTCAGAAGAAGCATTACCAACCACGAACTCTGAGGCAAGAAAGGGGTACAGTGAGACCAAGATAATTAGTGAATGAGAGAAAGACATAATTTCTAGTCCAATAATACTCCTGATCCCAGCATGCTGTCTTGACAATTTGCTGACACCTTTCCCTTTACTGCAACTCCTGAGCTTTCAAAAAAAAGTTTATGAATGAAACTAAAAGTGGTTCTTGCGGGGGTAAATGTGAGAAGTAGAATATTAGAATGTCAGAGCTGGACCATGAGGTAGGGCCTATATTCTAAGTCAACCCACACATTTTACAGGTGAAGAGACCATGTTCTGGAAAAATGATGTGACTCAGCGAAAGTCTTATAGCTAGCAAGCAATATAGCCGAGAATAGAATCCTCATCTCCTGACTCAAGTCAAGTGCTCTTTTCATAACATATTGCAAATTCTGTCTAAATCACAACATAAAGTGGATGACTTCTAGATAACTAAACCTTTCTACAATGGGATTCACTTTAAGAGAGGGTATTTCATCTGGCTTGGGCTGCTATAGTGTAGTAGAAAGAGTTCTGAACTTGGGAGTTGGAAGACATGGGTTTGAATTTTATTTCTGTATCTTGAGACAGGCAGGTAGTATAGTGGATAGAGTTCTGGGCCTACTCTGAGTTCAAATTCAACCTCAGATGCTTACTAGCTGTGTGACCCTGGGTAAGTAACTTAACCTCTGCCTCAATTTCCTTAACTATAAATGGGGACAATAACAACACTACCTTGCTGGGTTATTGTGAGGATCAAATGAGTTAATGTTTTTAAAGTCTTTAGCACATAATAGATATTTAATAAATGCTTATTCCCTTCCTCTTTTGCCCCTACTAGCTATTTGACTTTGAGAAAGTCAGCTCACATCTTTGAATTTCAGCTTCCTCATCTATAAAATGAGCATAATGATAATTACACAAAAGCATTTGAGTATCCATCTCATTCTCTTCTTCTCATTCAATCCTGTGTATAACTCATTATTCATCTACAATTCTTTTCCCAAATATATGTACTGATATGCCAGCTCAATGAACTGGCCATCCAACTGCGTATTGAAATGTAGATATTAGGAATCTACAAGACATTATCACAAAAAGTTTGACCTTTTTCAGAGAAGCATAAAGATACACAAGGCAGCAATCAGATATTATGGCACAGAAATCACAGTGATAAATAGATACCTAGAAAATGAGAATAAAAGACTGTTGAGAAGAAGAGAGTTTTGGTTCTTGAGTTCAGATAATGGCATTATACACAACTATATTCTATTGCTAGAAAATATGAATCAGAGACTGTTGGGGGAGGGTATAGTTGTGATTCTTGGGTTCAAATAAGGATACTATACATAACAGAAGGTAAACTATAGAGGATGTGTTGACATTGGCTTTGGGATCCAGTCAAGGGTGAGACCTTGGATGGATCATTACAATTCTCTGGAGATCAGTTTCCTCGTGGGTGGAGTCTATAAAGATCCTTCTGCCTCTGATACTCACTTTTTGGTCTAGTCTCATTAGCAGTACAGACTTGTGTTTACCAAAGTTTCAAACCACGGGGTGGTTTCTATAACTACAAAGTATGTCATACCCAGGTCTTTTCAACCACATCTTCAATACAGATAGTAATCGCAGGAAAAATGATAGAGAAATAGGATCATCAAATTCAACCTTTATTCAACCTGCTTAAAGTGCTTCAGAACTTTGGCCTGCTTAGTCGTCACTTGCAACTAGATTGTAATTTATCCTTATGAAGGGTAAAAAACGATACGAAGAGTTTGTTTGGTATATGGGGAAGTGGGGGGAGGGGGGAAAGATGAATCCCCAAAGGGATAGAATGGCTGCTCAGGATGACTGATAAGAGAGAAAAAACAAAAAGGCTTAATCCTTATTTTGCTTCCTTTTTCTTTCTCTGCCAAAGGAGAATGACCTTTGCATGGGAAAGGACAGAACAAAAATGACTAAAAGGGGGCTGATACCCAAGATAAGTAAGGAGATAGAGAGGGGGCAATGATGCCCTTGATTAATTCATATAAACTGGACCACATGAACTGCATCCTCAAATACTGAAAGAAATGACATGACACTATTTAGTACTGGTTGAAAAACAGAAAAGTAGTTCTATAGAACAGACTAGAAAAGGAAGAATTGGAAATAACTGAACTCAATAATCCAGTATCTGAAGAACTTAAAAAGATAAATCATTTGTGGAAAACTCCCACTTGACAATTGCTGGAAAAACTGGAAATCAGTTTGGCAGAAATTAGGTATAGATTACATCTTATATATAAACCATAATAAGCTCAAACAAAATACGCTACCTGAGTATTGAAAGGTCATACCATAAAAACATTAGAGGAAAACAACATCAGACACATTTCTCAGATGTGGTCAACAATAGAATTTTTAACCAAATAAAGGCTAAAGATGAACACAAAATATAGATAATTTTCGTTACGTGAAATTGAAAAGCTCTTGCTCTAAGAAAATCAGTGCAATTAGGATAAGAAAGGAAGTGGTCGCTTGGGGAAAAAATCTTTATATCCAATATTTCTGGTAACAGTACAATATTCAACACACATATAGGAAGTTAACACAAATATGTGACCAAAATTCATTCTCCAGTAGATAAGTGATCGAAAGACATAAACAGTTCTCAAAATAAGAACAAAAAACAATTAACAACAATATGAAAGATTGCTCCAAATCATTAATAATAGGGGAAATGCAAGTGAAAACACTACAGTTTTGCCTCATATTAAGCAAATTGGCAAAGATAACCAAAAAAGCAGGAATCAGTGCTGAGGAACATTGTAAAAAGATACCCACAATAATGCACTGTTGGTGGAGCTGTGAACCAGCCTGGAAAGCAAATTGGAAAAAAAATTGAATGGAAAAAATAAAGCAAATGGGAATTATACTAAAGAAATAAATAAAATTTTCCAAACCTCTGGACCCAGAGATCCCATTGCTAGGTACATATCATCAGATTGATGATAAAAAGAATGTTCCCATATATACCAAAATATTTATAGCAGCGGTTTTTCTTTGTCATTGCAAAGTATTGGAAACCAAATAAATACTTGATTGAGGGATGGCTAAATTCATTGTGGCACACAAATACAATTGAATGTTACTGCTCTGTAAAAAATTGTGAAGATGAAGGATACAGAGAAGCATGGGAAGACATATGAACTGATATAAAGTAGAAAAAGCAGAACTAGGAAAACAACATACACAGTAACAACAATGTAAATGGAAAGCGGGGGAGTGGAATGCTATAATGACCAATATTAGCCCCAAGCAGGTGATATGAGAATTCATCTCCCCCCTTTCACTTCTGAGGTGGGGGACTATGGGTATGGAATACTTTATATAATGTGAGATTTGGTCGATTTGTTGGTTAGATTTATTGAAAAGGTTTTTAAAAATTCATTCTTATAAGGGTTATCTCTCTGGGAAGGAGAGTACCATATTTGGAAATGGAGGTGATGTAGAAACAAAAGGTACCAGCAATAATAAAAATATTTTTAAAAGAGAGAAAGGAGTAGCTGTGATTGCTGAGTTGCTGCTACGTATATTTAAAACATCATTGAGAATGGGAAAGATAAACAGGTCTGCAGAAGTGCTGCTATTGTCCTGATTTTCAAAAAAGGCAAGGGAATAGAGCCAGCTAGTCAGTCAGCTAGTTAACAGGCATTTATTAAGTGCTTATCATTGGCCAGGTACATATTTGCTAAGCTTTTGGCTTACAAACAAAGGCAAAAACCAGTCTCGGCCATGAAGGAGCTCACATTCTAACAAGGGAGACTGTATGCAAATAATAAAAAGGAAAAAAAATTTGCATAATTTTATCATATATTTAAAAGGAATAGCAAGTTGTACATAATAGATTTGCAGTTCCACGTGTAACTACCTTTTTTATTATACTATGTTATGGAAATGTTTGCTTTATTCCATAAATTAAAATTAAATAAACAAAAATTTTTTAAAAAGCAAATAATTAGGTACTATACACACACATACATACATATACATATATACAGAGTATATATATATATATACAGAGTAGATGGAAGATTAATCTGAAAGGGTAAGATGAAAGATAATCTGATTACAAGCTGGGGGTGGACCAGGGAAAGGGAGAGGGATCAAGAAGGACCTCTTTCAAAAGATGAGATTCAAGTTAAGTCTTGAAGGAAGCCAGGTAAATCAAGAGGTTGGGACGAGGAGGGAGAGTGTTGGAGATACCCAGTGCATAGGCACAAAGATCAGAAATGGAATGTAGTGTTCAAGGGAGCAAGTAAACCAGAGTGGGTGTATGGACCACAAAGTTATTCAGTGTGGGTAAGGCAGGGTGAAGTATGAAAAGACTGGAAAGGTAGAGCTCAGGAGAAAGAGGAAGGATATATAGACCTGTCATTCAATTGCATAGAGAGGATAATCAAACCCATGTGAGCACATAGAAAGAAAAGGGAAGAGGGCTCAGACTGGGAAGAGGAGCCAAAAAAAGAGACCAAGTAGCAGTCCTTTGTTCAGACAGGAAGAAAACTAGGTGAAGGCAGTGTCATAAAAACTTAGACTAGAAAGAAGAGAGTATCTAGGAGGAGAGGGTAATCAGTGGTGTCCAATGTGGCAGAGAAGTCAAGAAGGATCAGACTTAAGAAAAGGCCATCAGATCTGGCAATTAGGGGATCACTGGCAACTTTGGAGAAGGCAGTTTCAATTGATTGAATGATGAGGTCAGAGGCCAGATTATAAAAGGTTTAAAAGAGAATGAGAAAAGAGAAAGCAGAGGCACAGATCATAGGTGACTTTTTCTAGGTGTTTAGCCAAGAAGGAAAGATAGAGAACATCAGCTAGCAGGAATGGTAGGATTAAGTGGTTGTTGGTGTTTTTATGGAAGGATGAGACATGTGAAAAGAGTCTGCAGACTCTAGGCCAATGAGCTTGACTTTGATTTCTGGAAAAATTGGGTTTGTTCTCTTTGACCCCCTAGGTCAGAACCAGTAGCAATAGGCAGAATTTGCAGAGAGGTAAATTTAGGCGTAAGATTGGGAAGAGTCATCAGAACATCCCCAAAGTGCTGCCTCAGGAAGTAGTGACATCTTCAGTGGAGGTCTACAAGCAGAGGCTGGATGGTAACTACCAGGCATGTTTTATTGGGAATTCCTTTTCAAGGACAATTGCCCTTTCAACTCTAAAATTCTGATTTGGGGCCCACTCAGAAAATTTCAACTATATGAAAGATTGCTATAAATCATGCTTAGTAAGAAAACATACTAAAATTTCACTTCATATCCAGCAAATATTCAAAATTTTCTTTTTCTAATTGTAGAATAAACCAGTCTGCAATCACATTTATGTCATAGAAAGGAACTTTTTCTGGATTTAACAAAGTATATAAGAAGTGGAACTGAAATGAGTCAGGAGAACTAGCTTCCAGCCACAGTTCTGCTGTTAACTAAAAGTTTCATCTCTCTGGGTCTTAAGGTCTTAATTTATAAAATGAGGGTCTGGACTAGGTGATCTCTAGGGGCCCTCCTTTTGGCTCTATGGTCCTGGGACTTAAAGGGAATAGGATTTCCTTTCTTGTCAACCCTAACCAGTACCCATCTCACCCACCATAATCATAGCTTCCTACCTGTTTGCTTTGAGCATTGGGGTAAAAAAGAAAAAGGTGATGAAAAAGACAAGAAAGATGCCTCAGAGCAGCTTGTAAAACACTTAAAAGCAGACAGTAGAATGAAAGGTGCTAATGATCTCTTCCCTGCTTTCTTACTTTTCCTCATTTCTACTTTTAGGTCCACCTTTCATCATCATCCATAGTAATGACTAGGAATTCTGAGACCTGGAGTAAATTCATTTGGTGGAGAATCTCAGTTTCTTTGTCTGATGATAAAAGATAATAATGGCAGCTTTTGTGATTTACAGGGCTGTTTCAAGGATCAAATGACATAAGATATACAAAGCAGTTTTAAAATGCTGTATAAATGTTAGTTGCTGTTATTTTAATTTTATTGATACTATTATTGTTCTTACTACTGCTGGCAAGGTTTCATTTTGCTATCCTTGTCCTGAGAGAAGTCAGTGGGGGGAAAAGGAAATTTGTTTTGCTCTATTCTAGTTTTTGCAATCATTATTATTATTCATTTATTAATTGATTTTATATAGTGCTTTAAGGTTTGCAAATTGCTTTACCTAAATTATCTTATGTGAATGAGCCTCAGAACCTAGTGAACTGTCCAATGGTAGGGAAAAGGGAGAGGCTTTTACAAGTAATGAAAAGGAGTTTTGTTTTTTACTGGAGAGAGAAGGCTCAGTTAGAGGCAATCGGAAAGAGAAAAAGAAGAGAAAAGGCAAAAGAGAGAAGGAGGAAAGAGGGGGAAAAAAGGAAAACATCTCTTTTTGTGAGACAAACAGTGGAAAGCAGTCTCACTAACAGCTTGAACTAACCACATCCAGTTCTGTGAAATTAATGAGGTGGAATGAACCTAACCAGCTTTTCAGGAGTTGTCCAGACAGACGCCAGGAGCAGTTAAAGAGACATGAGAGAGTAGCAGCTGGCAACAAACAGGTCAACAGAGAGGCAAGTTGGAGCTGTTTAAATTCCCCCACCTAAGTCCTCTCCTCTGATTTCTTCTTATGACATGGAGGTGACCTCATCAGAAATAGGAACGTGTGGAAGATGAGTAGGTTTGGGGAAAAGGGAATGAGTTCTGTGTTAAACAGGTTGACTTTGAGACAGCTCTGGGACGTCAAATTCAAAATATCCAATAGGTGGCTGGTGATCCAAGCCTAGAGTCCAGGAGAAAGATAAGGGCTAGATATATAGATCTAGGAGTCATCTGCATAGAGATAATAATTAAACCCAGAGGAGTTGAGGAAGTCACAGAGTAAGAGTGTACAGAAAGAAGAGAGCTCTGGACACAGCCTTGGGGTACACCCACTGTTAGGGGGCCTGATGTGGATGACGAGCCAACAAAGGAGACTGAGAAACAGTGATTAGCCAGATAGGAGAAGATCCATGAGAGACAAGTATTGTGATAAGCAGCCAAAGAGAAGAGGGTAAGTCTCCAGGAGGAGAGGGTGGCTAATAGTGTCAAATGTTACAAAGAAGTCAAGGATGAGCACTGAGAAGAAAGGTGGTCAGATGTGGCAGTAAAGAGATCTCTGGAAACTTCGAAGAGAACAGAACATTTTCATTTAAGTGAGAAGGCAAGAATAAGGAGGAGACTGAGAACATGAGAGATGCAAGGATGGTTGTGCCCTCAAAGTAAAAAAGGAAGTTCAGAAGAGGAGTGGCTTTGGGGGGAAAGGTAACATAAAGGAAACTTATCTAACACTGTACCCCCTACGCTACTCACTCTTTCTTACTCCAAAATGAAAAGGGGGGAGGGGAGAGCTTACTCACTGGTCCATTGACTCAAAGCACAAAATCTGCTGCTGTGGTGGTAGGTCCAGGGGAGCGTTCTTCATGGGGAGGGGTGTAGGGAGTTATTGCTACAGATTTGTTGTTCTTTAGTCATTTTTTCCCATCATATCCTACTCTTCATGATCCCATTTTAAAGCTTTCTTGGCAGAGATATTGAAGTGGTTTGCCATTTCCTTCTCCAGCTCATTTTACAGATGAAGAAACTGAGGCAAACAGGGTTAAGTTACTTGCCTAGGGTCACACAGCTAGTAAGTGTCTGAGGCTGGATTTGAACTCAGGAAGATGAGTCTTCCTGACTCCAGGCCTGGCCCTCTACCCACTGTACCACTTAGCTGCCCACTGCTAGACATACATGGATATAATTAGGTTGTAAATTCCCTGAGCAGCCCACCTCCAAGATTGCTACATGGGAGGACAGCATGTAGAATGGAGAAAGAGCAGATTGGGGGGATGTTGAAGGAGTTGTGGTAGCTGTGTTGGAGACAAAGCCATCATTGTCTGGGGGGTTAGGGAACTGATCTATCTTCCCACTCATACAGTTGGTGGACCACATACCCATTGTGGTCAAGCCAGGACTTCCACTTTGGAGACCACTGTTCTAGAATGTCAACTAGCACTTACTAAGTCCTTACTATGTTCCAGGCACTGCGCCAAATACTGGAATGTGGAAGTAAAAAGAATATCAGATCTGGTTTTGAACAGCAATTCAATTCATTAAATTCTTCTGGGCCTTGCTTTCCTCCTGTATAAAATGAGAGACCTAGACTAGATGACTTCTAAAGGTACCTTCTAGTTCTAAATCCTGAGATGCAGGAAAATAGGACTGACTTGATTTTGTTGGGAAACCTGTTTCAATTTTTAATTTTAACTTCTTTGTGTGTGAGGTAAGCCTATGTCTGGAATATATTATGTTTAAAGGATAGAGATATCATTTTAGAACAGTTCCTAGGTTAGAAAGCTTAAGCCATAGAAAGCAGAACAAAACGAAACAACCCTATTAAGCCCTGAGAGGGAGCCGTTGTGTTAAATGAGTGTCTGTGGGACAAAGGAAGCTGAGAACACAGCAGGAGCACGGACAAACATGAAGTGGAAGGATGGCACTCCATACATCCCCATAGTTATAGGAACAACCACCATGTTTGGTAATTAACTTCTAAATTCAGTCGACTTTGAATTAAGTGGAAAGGAAACAGAAAAGAGCCTTACTCCTGGCTTATCAAAGAAAGCCATCACTGAACTAGATAAGCTAAGTACAACAGTTTAGTTAATGGATGGGGTAATACCTAGGGAGCAGTTTCAGACTCAGGAAGGCAGTCACCTGAGACGATGACAATCTCTGGGAAGGTTCTGATAGGAAAATAAGGGTGAAAGCAGTCTAACAATCCCAGATTGATATGATGAATTATGCCATCAGAGCACAAGGCACTGGAAGGTCCAATCAAATCAGAAAATATGATATATTCAATCTAAATATGGCAATAATTTTTTCAGCTATAGAAAATCACAAAGATGATCTACTAAGGCCCCAGGTTTCCTACCCCTATAAGTCATAGGATGGCTAAGGACAGGAAGAGGGTATCTGTTCTATATTGACAAAGGGAATAACCATATAGATGAACTTACAGATCTTTGAAATATTCAAGGAGTATTATTGGAGAGGCACAGTGATGAAGTAGATAGAGAGATCTCTCAGAACCAGGAAAAACTGAGTTCTAGTCCCTCTTCTAACACATACTGGCTGTGAGTCTGGATGAGGTACACCTCTCAGTACCCTGGCAGCTCTCTAAGAGACTAAGATGTAGAAAAGGTATCAATCTACATTGGGAGAGGGAATTTCCTCACCTGGGAGTTCCTTATACCATGGATTCCTTGGCAATTTTGAACATAAACCAAAGCGTTTACCCTAACAGTTCCTTAATGGCACCTTAAAGCAATAATTGCAGAATATTATAAGTATAGCATTAAATTACCCTGGAAGTTCACAACACATTTTGTTTTGGTTGGAAGGAGTTCTCGGAACAACAATAAAAATTGCAAATCATTACATTATACTAATAAACTCACTAGTCTAGTCTCTGTCCTTATTATCACGATTATCTTTATCTAGTGGCAGTTACCGAAACTGCTGCCACAACTATCAGAGAAATAGTCTCTGGAATGTGTGACAGAACAATCCAAACCCAAGCAGTGGTTCATATGTTACAAACTTGAAAATCACCCACAAAGAGTAAAAGTTGGCCTTGGGGATCTATTTGAATGTATTCCATAGACTTCAATATCATTATTGAGTTGGTTAAGTAATTGAGAATATTCTCATCAAGTTTGCAGATTGTGATGAATTAGGATGGATTTTTAACACTATGGAAGGTAGAAAGAAAATTCAAAATGACTTGGATAAATTGGGAAATTATTCTATATAAATAGGATAAAATTCAGTAGACACCAAAACAATGTTATGCTAGGACAAAAAGTGCCAGAATAACAACAGGATGGTGTCAAAGCCCATTCATGCACATACTTTTATGCATTTGCTCTTACTCTACTTGTACCCTGCCCTAATTCTTGCTGTTCCCATACTCCTCCAATTATCATTTGCCACAAGAGTCAAACCATACTCTTCAAACAGTTACACCCAGCCTGAAACGTGCCCCCAGTTGCCCAAGGATTTGTATTTGACTACCTCATGACACAATCATAATAGTTTTGTTCTCTCACACTGTTGATTTACAGTATTTCTCAGCATCACCTTGATCAGGTAAACCAAATATTACCTGTCCATCCTTTGCACACACAAATTCTGTTCTAGACTGCACACAGAAAACCTAGAGGCCACCTTCCTCATGTACTCATCCCCGCACCAACTGTCAGCATCAGAAGGGCATTTGGCTAGCTCCTTTATGGCTAGGAGTTGAAGTGGAGTGGACAATAATTCACAGCCATGGGCAGGTGTAAGATTTTTCCCCTTCCCTCAAGCATGCAGCTGGTAGCTTTTCAGAATCTGTCAGGTAGGCACACGTATGGTAAAAAAGGCTTAAAGGACCTATGTGGCAAAGAGCCTAGATTTAAAGATTGAAGGGCCTTCAAACTTCATTTGAATTCAAATTCTATTATTACTCCTATATACTATTATAATCCAAATAATATTCAAATTACATGATCATATTATTTTACAAATGAGGAAATTGTGGTCCAAAGAAGTTAATTGACTTGCAAGTTTACATAGATAGTGAGTACCAACCTGGGATTTTAACCCACATCTTTTAACTCCAAATCCAATACCCATTTCACTGTAGTAGGATGGCATCTGCACTATGCTGCAACAGTTAGATGAATATCTAGGCTCTGTCTCCACAGTTAAAAAGGAATGTGGAGGGGCAGGAAAGTGGCACAGTGGATAGATCACTGGCCCTGGAGTCAGGAGGACATGAGTTCAAATCTGGCCTCAGACAAATAACACTTAGTAGCTGTGTGACTCTGGACAAGTCACTTAACCCCAATTACCTCACCTCCCCCCCCCCATAAAAAGGAATGTGGAGGAAATTCAAAGAAGAATGAAGATCACTATAAAGATGGAATAATAACTTACATTTATATCATACTTTAAGGCTTATAAAATGCTTCCTCTCATTCCCACCTCTTTGAGTAGATAGAAAAGGTATTGTCCCCTAGAGGTGAGAAAACTGATCCCCAAGGGAGCTAAATAAATTTCCTGTGGTCACATACATAGTCAATATCAGAATTGAGATTTGAACCAAGATCTCCTTATCCCCAGTTCAGTATTCTTTCCAATCTTCCACACTGCCTGGGAAGAAAGGTTAAAAGAATTGGGGCTGTTGAGCCCAGAGAAAGGAAGAACGAAGGGTGATTTCTCATGTCTTCAAATATATAAGAAGTTTTTGTCATAGAAGTAGGGATCATTTGTTTTCATATTCACAGAAGACCAAACCAAGAGACAGACAGTAAATAAGAAACACAGGTTTTCAACCCAGGTTCTCTGATTTTTAGGATCTCTAACCAATGAAACATTTTTCTCAGTTATTATTCCTAAAGTTTACTGGCTTTCTCTTTCAATGGTGCTAATGAATTCAGGTTTTCATCCCTGGTGGGGTCATCCACCGTTGGCTTAAACATTCACCTGCCTAAAGGCATCCCATTTGACCAGGTGATCTCCCAGGGTCCTTCCCAGCCCAAGGATTCAGTATTTGGTGTTACACCACTCACTCCCACCCTACGCTCCCCTCCCCAACCAAATTAAGACCTAGAAGGAGCTTTGAATCATTTTCCTTTGCACCTGACCAAACTTATGTTAACCCTATGGGTACCCATACCACAGCAGTTTTGGTAAACAACCCAGACAGCAAAACTTTGTGCTACCAGCTCTGTTCTCAATTCTCTACTCAGTCAGGTTTTGAAACATAGGGACTGTTTGCAGTGTCAGAATCCAGAGTGAGAAGACATTTTCACCCATTGTTGAGGTGAAGATGAGAATGTGCATTATCTTTTTTGCCTTTTGTTGGACTTTCTGGTTTTCTCTCTCCCTGCTTAGTTCCTTTTTTGCCTTCTTTCTCCTAGAAAGGGCATCTAGGTGGCACAGTGGTTAGAGTGCCAGGCCTGAAGTCAGGCAGACTCATCTTTGACAGTTCAAATATGGTCTCAGACACTTGCTAGCTGCGTGATCCTGGGCAAGTCACTTAACCCTGTTTGCCTCTGTTTCCTCATCTGTAAAATGAGCTAGAGAAAGAAATGGCAAATTACTCCAGTATCTTTGCCAAGAAAACCCCAAATGGATCATGAAGAGTCAGACATAACTGAAAAGACTGAACAAATTGTCCTGAAAAGGTGGCCTCATGGGGGTACAGAGAACACTGAATCTGGAGTTAAGAGACCTGGTTTAGAGTCTGGGGTCCAACCTTTGCTAGCCATGTGAATGGGAGCAAGTCATTGAACTTCCCTGAGTTCAGGTTCCTGATCAATCAAATGGGGTGTCAATGATCTATCTCACAAGGTTTTGTGGGGAAAGCACTTTATATGAATGGATGAATGAATGAATGAATGAATGAACACTTACCATGTGCAATGACTCACGTATATGCCATATGGCTATGCCTTTGTAAACTTTAAAGGGCTATAGAATTGAGATTTATCACTTGCTCTCTATGTATCCTTTCTCTTTTTTTCTCTTTCCATTTCTTTTTACCCCCATTTTATATTGAGCGCCAGACTTTACTCTCTTGTTCATCCCTTCCTCTCTCTTTCTTGATGGCTTTTTCAATGAATAACAGGAACACAGCTAGGCTAGTTTTTATCACGGCTCCTGTCCCTGCATTTTTCCAACTCAATTAAGCCATTACCAGAACTAAATGAGGCATGGAGCCTCCAAAAGTCACACCTGTTGTCAGGGAGATGGAGCACACATGGCTGAGTAGTTGGCAGGGAAGTGGGAGTGGAGGGAGTCAGTGGAGTGTGACTTGCCCCTGTTTTTGTGTTTCCCTCATGCTGAAAGATCACCTTCATACCAAAGAAAATATTCCTTCCTTTCAATAAAAGCCTTTGATCTAGACTGGAGACAGGATTGGATTGTAGATAGTTAACGAGGCTCCTACCTGGCATATGTATCTATATCTATCTATGTAGGTTAATGACATATATATGTGTGCATACATATAGTAATATATTATGACCCAAGTTTATATATGTGTGTGTGTGTGTGTGTGTGTGTGTGTACACACACACACACACACACACACATATTACCCAACTAATGGTATAATCACTTGGTTATATATATCGTGTGTGTGTGTGTGTGTGTGTATGTGTGTATTTGGACAGCTAGGTGGCATAGTGGATACAGTACCAGGCTTGGAGACAGGAAGACCTGAACTCAAATCTGGCCTCAGACACTTAGTAGTTGTGTGACCTTGGGCAAGTCACTTAACTCAGTTTGCCTTAGTTCCTCTTCTGTAAAATGAGCTGGAGAAGGAAATGGCAAACCACTCCAGTATCTTTGCCAAGAAAACTTCAAATGGAGTCACAAAAAGTCATACATGACTGAAACAACTGAAGAACAACAAACATGTACACACATATATGTCACTTGGCCAATGACATGTGCATAGACATTTATGTACACATGTATGTCTGTACACATGTGTATATGTGTGCATGCGTGTATAGACCAGACATGAATGGAAACATATCACATGAATATGTCACCAGCCAAGTTAAAGTTAGTGGAAGTTTTATCCAGAACCAGTTGGACAGGCCTGGGGATGGAATCGGGGGGGTGGGGTAGGATAGTGGATGACATTTTTCATTCATATCAGATTTTATGAGTGACTTCTTAAACACACATACAGAAACATATGCATGTGTTTGTGTGTGTGTATATGTATACACACATATACACATACATATACAGAACAAAAGCAAAAAAGTCTGCATTCTACAGAGCTGCTGTTACAGCTACTATTCATTATAGATAACTTGTTCCTTTTCTGAGCTCTTTTTAGTGTAATTAATGAAACAGAACGAATTCCATCAGAATCTTTGCTCTAAATAAATTCCTGTTTGGTATTTCTCAGAAATGGAGAGATCCTAGTTTCTGTTCTGGAACCATGGGGTTGATGAATAGCATGGGGCAAATCACTGAAACTTCGGTGATTCAGTTTCCACATCTGAAATGTTCCCTGATCTCATAGAACTTTCTGCTCTTCTTATGCACTTACCACATAATTTATATTCTATTTATTTGTGTACTCATCTGCTCTCCCTTCTTAGAATGTAAGCTCTTTCAAATCAGAGACTGTCTTATATTTGTATCTCTACCACAACCTGGGATGGTGCATTCATTACACATTGCTTTTAATAAATGTTTCACAAGTGAATGAATTAAAGAACTATGAAACTCATTATCCTTGTCTAGAGATGTAGAATGTTGAAAACTTAGAAGTTGCGTGTTTGGAGGAAGATGGTAAGGAGAAGTGTTTTGTTTTGTCTGATGTTAAGTTAGATTTCTCTGAAGGAATACCAAAAATCTTTGTAGTTCACCTTTTCTCCCCTTCCCTTCCACCCCCAAAGTCTTTTTACAAGCACCTCCAGTCTTAAAGGAAACACTGAGTTAGGACTTGGGAATCTGAGCCATCACCCATTCAGCAGGTCATTCCGCTCTGGTCTCTCTGTCCCCTGTGGGCATGACCAAAAGCGGACTACATCTCATTAAAGAAAGTAGACTCAAAGGTTCCTGTTTGTTCACTAATGTTTAGCTGCTTTTAAAATAGTAGTACATGAAAGCACCATGGAATTGTAGAAAGAGATCTTAGAGCTGATCTAATACAGCCCGTTCATGTTTTTTTCTTTTTAAAGATTTCTTTTAATTTATTTCATTAAATATTCCACAATTACATGTAGAAAAATAACAATTTTTTTGAGGCAATCAGAGTTAAGTGACTTGCCCAGGGTCACACAGCTATTAAATGCCTGAGGCCAGATTTGAACTCAAATCCTCCTGACTTCAGGGCCAGGGCTCTATCTACTGTACCACCTGACTGCCCCTGGACCAATCATTTTTTTTAAATTTTGAATTCAAAGTTCTCTCTCTCCCTCCCATACTTCCCCCTCCTTGAGAAGGCAAGCAATTTGGTATCAATCATACATGTAAAGTCATGCAAAACATATTTCCATATGAGCCATTTTGCAAAAGACAATACAGGCAAAAAGATAAACAAGTCATTCATCTTATTGATGAATAGAATGGAAGGCCAGATAAATGAAGTCATTTTCTCAATGGCATATTAGCTAGTATGTGGCTTCACTGGGACTGGAAATCAGGTACCCTGACTTCTCTTTGCAGTACATAGAGAATGAGAGGGAAACAGGGAGAAAGGAGAGTGAAGAGAAAGGGATGAAGAAGGAGATAGAGCAAAGAGAGATAAGAAGGGAGAAGGGAAAGATGTAGGGGGAAGAGAGGGAGAGAAGCGGTTGGGGGAAAGGAAAAGGGAAGGAACCTCAGAATTTGAGTGGTGTTAGAACAAACAGTGAAAATAAAATCTAGGGGAAAAAAAGGATAGTAAGAGGATGGAAAGATGTGATCAGTGTCCCCATTCTGTTCAAGCATTTTAACCCACCGTGGCTGGTAGGGGGTACAGGGATATTTGGGCATCTTGGTCATTAGCTACTACAATATGACTACAGCATAACCAGCTCTAACCACCAGCAATGGGGAAGAGAGAGGAAGAGAAGTGCATCCACATCTTGAAGCATCTATGGAAAATTTCTCTTTAAATAGAGCCAACATCTTCCTTTCTATGCTATGAAACTGCTCTATTGCTGGTGTTTGGGGACTGGCATGTAAGGTATAGGCTAAAGGCGTTATAGCAGATATTCTTAAGGACAAAGGCAGCTTAAGTGACACAATGGATAGTGCACTGGACCTAGAGTCAGAAAGACCAACGTTCAAAGCCAACCCCAGACACTTACTAGCTTCATGACCTTAAGCAAGTCACTTCACTTTTGTATGTATCAGCTTCCCCTTTAATGATTAACTAATAGTGAACACCTACCTCTCAGGGTGTTGCGAGGGCCAAACTAGATGATATTTGTAAAGCACTTTTCAAACCTTAGAGTGCAATATAAATGTGCAAAATAAATGCAATTCTAAATGTAATAATAAACATATTTATACAATACTAATAAATAAATACAAATACAAAATAAATATTATTACTAGTTATTATATTATTTTCTTTGGGGTTATGTTTGGGATAACATTATTTGACCTATGGTAGATATAAATCTGTAAAGTATGTTTTAGTAGGGTTACATAACATCATGTTCCAAAGTTTTGGAAGCCCAGAACGGAAATATTGCCCAAACTTTTTTGGAAGTAGGAGGAAAGAATGAATTTTCTTTCTTTCTTTCTTTCTTTCTTTCTTTCTTTCTTTCTTTCTTTCTTTCTTTCTTTCTTTCTTTCTTCCTTCCTTCCTTCCTTCCTTCCTTCCTTCCTTCCTTCCTTTCTGGCTATTAGGACCATACCCCTAGGAGAAGTTTACAAAACTTAAATAAAAAAGTCATCACAAAAAAATGCAAACAAAATATGCTTCTGATATTTCTGATGTTTCAGCAACTGGGAAGTTGTTGAACGATTTATGGTATGTGAATATAATTGATTGTTACTGTGCCGCGGGGAATACAAAATGTGAAGAATTTAGAAAAATACGGAAAGATTTGTGTGACGTTATTGAGGGTGAAAAAGACAGAAGAAAAAATAATCTATATAGACTCTGAATAATACAACAATCAATAAAGTTAACATTGAGAGGCAACAAAACTATAGTTAAATAACAGTGGTCAGTATTCCATACTATCAAAGGTAAAGGGGACATCTCTCTTTCCTGTTGATCAATGATATATGTATCATCATACATATATTAACCATTACATATATTACATATACATATAATCAATATGTATATTAACTCATTAACCATTTGAGGGGAATGTACTTTGGTAGGTTGGGTTTTTTGTAGGTTTGTTGAGAAATTTCTATAACAAAACACCATGTATCCATTTTTCTTTTAGGTGGAGACTTCTTTTTACTGGAGATAATTTAGACTCATATAATGTTAAAGCTGCAAGGAAGCCTCTATTCTAGCCCCTTCATTTTACAAATGAGGAAATTAAGGCTCAGAGAAACTGTCATTGAATTTGAGAGCTCAGAGAGATCTTAGTAATCATCTCTTATGCACCTTTATTTTACAGATGTGGAAACTGAGACCGATAGAGGTAAAGTTACTTGCTCAAAGTTCCACAATAAGTTAATATCAGAACCCAAAGTATAACCTGGCTCCCCATGCCTCGTCTGATTCTCATTCCATGGCAACACATTTCTTTCAACTTACTTTATAACTAACAAATAGTAAAGAGCCCCCTTTCTGGCATATTTTGCTTGGCAATCCAAATTGACTGAAAGAGAGAAGACGGCAGGGAAAATTACCTGAATTCTTGGCAAAAAATTCCTTACTTCAGGTGTCTTTTCTCTCTAATACACCCCACATGCTGATGCCAGTTATGTGGCAGACGTACATAACTCTGATCATGTCACTCTACTAATCAAAGCCTTCAATCACCTACAGGTGATGACTGAATTCCTTAGCATAGCATTAAAGGCCTTATACCAATGGTGGGGAACCTGTGGCCTCGAGGCCACATGTGGCCCTCTAGGTCCTCAAGTGCAGCCTTTTGACTGAATCCAAACTTCACAGAACAAACCCCCTTAATAAAAGGATGTGTTCTGTAAAACCTGGACTCAGTCAAAAGTCCCTCACCCAAGAACCTGGAAGACCTAGGGCCTGGAGGCTGCAGGTTCCCCACCCCTGCCTTATACAGTCTGGCTGTAACTTACCTTTCTGGCTTTCATATTTTTCCCTCTCCAATTTTCTTATGCTCTATCCAAGCTGGCTACTCTCTGTCCCCCAAACACATTCCAGGCTTTCTTGCTTCTGACCCTTTGTTCACACCACTTCCTATGTCTGGAATGCCCTCCCTAATCATTGTTGCCTATTGAAATCCTACCTATATTTCAAGACCTAGCTCAAATGCCTGCTAAGCCTTCCTTGATTTACACCAGCATCCCAGTGGGTAATATAAGTGATTTTTTTTGCCTTAATCTGAATTTAGGACTCAAAATACTCAAAGGAATTTGTGATCTCATTATAGGAATTCCCTCTAGCAATGCAAATCTCAACCCATCCATGCCTGTCCATCTTGGAATATTCTTATCCTTGTCCTCCACTATTTCACCACAGAAGTCCACCCAACTTCAGGAAGAAAGTTGAAGGCTTCCCAATCTTTCCCTTGACATTGAAAGGATTGAGGACCTTTGTTTCAGGGAGAAGCTTAGGAATCATTAAAAATATTGTACTTTCCCAAAGGCAACCCAGTCCATTCTTCTGTTCAAGTCTAGACTTAATTCATCCATTTACAGTGTATGTCATATATATTACACATATATACATATTATATACATATACATGCAGAATTGAGACTATGTACACATGTCTTTCCACATATATGTATATGACATTGTGCTGATTGCATATGTAATACATATATATGTGGATAGATATGTATGTATATACATAGGTACATATGTATATTCTGATGGATGAGCTTTTTGGTTGTCTATTTATTTGCCTATTGTAGTCATTCTTCATCCAATTAGTTTTTCCTATATAGATGGTTATAAATTAGTTTACATTCGAAATGCCCTAATCTCACCACTAACAAGTATTTGCCTCCTACAAAATATTAATTACTTTGTATTTTGTATGTATCCTTTGTCTCCTTTTATATGTACATACTGTTTTCCCCGATAGAATGTAAACTTCTTGAAGGCAGGAACCATTTTTTTCCCTTTGTAAACACCCAGGATCTAACATAATGAATGGAACATAGTGGACACCTCATAAATTCTTACTGATAAATTATATTCTATTATCTAGTATCCTCCTTGAGAGCCCTGACCATATTTTGTTGATCTTTGTATCTTCCCTCAGTGCCTAAGATAATGTATTGCACATAGTAGATGCTTGGGAAAAAAGAATGTTTGCATGAATGAGTGAATATGGTCTTTTTAAAGTTTTTTTTACCCTCTAATCTCAATGGAATCCTGGTGTTCATTTTCATTACAAAACAATGAACAATAGGAAAAAAAAGAGACCTGCCTAAGGCCGGATAAAAGGAAAGACAAAGAAGGGGAGAAAAGACTAAAAACAGACATGACAAATGAAGTTTTTGCTTTAGTTGTTACTTTTTTATTTTTGTTTTTCAGAAGATGACAGATGGTCTCTACATGATATTGATTCTGAAGAACTGAGATTCCTGACCAACCCAGTCTATAATGGAGAAGACAGCACGCCAAGTACCAACATGGAGACCACCGTTCCGTTTTTAGTTTCACTGTAGACATGTGCCCTCAAAGCAGAGAGTGAAAGGCCCTCAGGACACCCCTTATGTCCTTGTACCCTTTTTTCTCCCTCCTGGAGAAAAGAGAAACGATGACCTATTATAGAAGTTGCTTGATCCTCTTGGCATTCACCTGGAACGCTTCTGCCTATGGCCCTGACCAGAGAGCACAGAAGAAGGGGGATATTATTCTTGGGGGACTCTTTCCAATTCACTTTGGAGTAGCAGCTAAAGATCAAGATCTAAAGTCAAGGCCTGAGTCAGTGAAATGCATCAGGTAAGAGAAAGAAGCCAACTTCCAGATGCCCAGAGTCTGATTTTCTCTTAGGGTGTTGGGGATGCAGATGGAGAGAAACTCAGGAAGTGGTCTACGGCAGTGGTTTCTCTTTAGTGGTTCAGAGTTTGTAATGATCGTTCAATAGGCTCATGCTGAGGTCATGTCTTCTTTTCTTACTCAAATTTATTAGAATATGATATTGGAGCTGGAAAGGGCCTTAAAGATCATTTAGTTCAGTAGTTCATTCTACAAATGAGAAGGTTGAGGTTCACAGAAGTGAACCCAGTTACCCAAAGTCACACCCTTTTTTGGGTAACAAAATTACCCAAAGCCCTTATAGAAAGGCCAGGGCTAGAAACCACATTTCCTTTCTCTTATGCCCACTGATTGCCATCTTACTACCATCTAGTCCATCCTGTATCTCTTTTATTTTTTCCCGTATTTTCTGTACTTGATATATTTAAAAACAAAGAAACTTAAGAGTTTCTGCCTTTCCTAAGTCACCTGCTGTTTACCTTTCTGGAGTGACATTTCATTTTCTCCTTGTATACTTGATGTGCTGAAAGAGCATAGCATAGAAGAGTTGCCTAGCAGCCATAAGGGTCCAACTGAGGCTGTGAAATATAAATTTGTAATGGGCCAAGTTAGAACTGTTGCATGATTTTCTCTACCTTCATTCAGCAGCACGTATAAGAGCAAAGGAGAGAAATGGTGGGAGTGAAGTGATCCAAGGCAGAATCTTGACAAGGCATAATTGGTGAAGATAGGATAGCTATAGGAGCTAGAGATTCAAGAAAGGAGGACAGTGTAGAGTTGAACTGGTTCATCCAGGGGTCAGGATGAGAAAATGGGAGAGAGTATCTGGTATGGGGGAGATTGCCTGGAAAGAATTTAAGGGATCAAGGATTGGAGGTCACAGTGCAGATAAAGAGCAGGGTTTTATAGGGGAAGGTAGAGGGAGAGATGAAAAGTCAATCGATCATAGGTGGATAAAGGGATTTGGGAATTCTTGAACATGAAAGTGAGTAGGTTGAGCAAATGAGTGGTTAGGGTGCTGGAGAGAGAGCCAGTATGTATACTGAAATCCCACTTAACATCTCTGGAATCCAATTTCTTCACACGTAAAGTGAGAGAGATGAGCCAGATGTTTTCCATAGATTAGAAGCCTCATGTGTGAATGGATGGGGACTGACCAAAATGTCTTCACAAAAGTCTCACTCCGATACTTTACCTTAGCATGGCAGTAACCCTGGATCCTTGAACACCATGCGAGCAGAATTTGAGTTTTGGCAGGTTCTAATACTTAAAAAACATGAAAACCTAGCCTCCAGCAAGGACCTTGCTGTCCAAGTGTTATAGAGCACAAAAAAGCACTGGCTTTAGAGTCAGAGAATCTGGTTTCAAATTTTGCCTCTAATACTTTCTGCCACTGTGCCATTTTGGGACAGCTAGGTGGTGAAATGGATAGAGCACCAGCCCTAGAGTCAGGAAGACTCATATCCCTGAGTTCAAATCTGGCCTCAGATACTTACTAGCTGTGTGACCCTGGGCAAGTCACTTAACCCTGTTTGTCTCAGTTTCTTCATCTGTAAAATGAGCTGGAGAAGGAAATGGCAAACTACTCCGGTACCTTTGCCAAGAAAACCCCAAATGGGGTCACCAAGAGTCAGACACGACTGACCAACAATAACAACAAAGTTCAAAGTAAATAACAAATTGGAAGACAGGATGAAAATTCAGTAGGAAGACATTGTATATGCAAAAGCCGAAGTAAATACAGATTAGATAGAAATACGATAAATGAATCACAGAGTAGTGGATAGAGTGCTGGACTTGGAATCAGAAAGACCGGATTCAAATCTCGCTTTTGACATTAACCGGTTGGGCAGCCATGAGTAAGTCTCCTTATGTCTGTAAGTCTCAGTTTCCTCATCTGTAAAAGAAAATTACTACCCCGTGGTACTTAGTTCATAGGGTTGTTGCGAGCCTGAAATGAGATATGTAAAGCACTTTGGAAACCATAAGGCACTATATAAATGTCAGCATCATAAAACACTACATGTGAATAAAGCAGTTCCCTCCTGACTATTGAAAGCTATCTACTTTGGAGGGAAAAATGAGACATGCACAAAAATAAAGAAATTTCCTCTTACTGTTTCCTAGAGAAATTGAACCAGTGCAACATAGTCCATACAATAATAAGACTGAAAGATCCCAGAAACCTCCTCAGCCAGCAAATACTTAATCGCCTCTGTCAACAGCGAGCTATGGTGTCAGGAACCACAATTTGAAACCCATTTGCAAAACATTACAGATGAGTACCTCATAAGAAGCCCTGTCTCAGAAAACAGCAAAAAATCAGGAAAGGAATAAACAAGTCTAACAATTCTTACTTTGACACCCAGCTAAGCCATATCAAATACCTGAGAATATTTGTAGGTGAAACTGAAAAAAAAAAGACACTACACAAAGATGTGAAATTTGTGGGACAAAATTTCTTCTGGAATCTGCTGGGATTTTTATATATGCTCACTTCATCATTGTCCACAGTGAAACTACCACATATGGATTCTAACCCCTTAGTGTATATCACCTGATATGAGAGGAAATCAGGAAGAAAAACTGGCTCTGGCAAAATACAGAAGAAATCTTTGCAGGAAATAACATAATTTCAAAGGCACTCAGGGAGAGGTTTCCAAGCTATCTCAAAGAGAAAAGTGTCATCAGTGGTGTTTTTACCCCACAAAGAGATGAAAAGATAGCAATTACTCATAAGCCTACTCTTTCATCTCTCTAAAATAACTACAAGAATCTCATGTGTACATAGCAGTGGGATCTTTGATGAAAACATGAGAAGAAAATACTCAAGCTTGTGCAGACAACTTTCTGCATCAGGCCCACATCTTCATAGTCACACAACTGACTAAGAAGTATTGAGAACATTGTTGTGTCTATTATTTATTAAAAAGGGAACATGTCCTGAAATTCTTCTCATAATATTTTTTTCAATTAACAAGTATTTATTTTCTCTTCTTCCCAACCTACCCTCCTGAACTAAAAAGTAAAAACCTTTTTAATAAATATGCTTAGTCAAGCAAAACAAATTTCCGTATTGGCCTTATCCAAAAAGATGTCTTATTCTACGTATTTAGTCTAGCTCTTCTGTATCAGAAGGCAGGTAGTATTCTTTATCATCAGTTCTCTGGAATCATGGGAAGTCATTGTATTACTTAGTCTTCTTAAGTCTTTCAAAATTGTTTGTGCTTATGATGTTGTTATTGTATAAATTGTTCTTGTGGTTCTGCTCACTTCATTTTGCATCAGTTCATATTAGTTTTCCCAGGTTTCTCTGAAACTGTCCCTTTCATCATTTCTTACCCCACATAGTTTGTATTACTTTGATATATCATAATTTGTTCAGCCTTTCCCCAATTGGTAGACTCCTCCTTTGTTTCCAGTTCTTTGCCACCATAAAAAGCTACTGTATTTTGATACATATGAGTCCTTTTCCTTTTTCTTTGATCTCTTTGTGGGGCATAGGTTGTATCAGCACAAATGTCTTAATTTTCAAAAAACAGAGGAGTAAGAGAGTAGAAGTTAAAAAACCCGATTCCAATTCTTTCCAAAAGTCTGTCTATTAAAAAGACAATCTGTGAGTATTTAAAACCATTTATTAATGGTTTCTATGGCTTCACTAAGAACAAGTCATGCCAGACAAACTCATTGTTTTTTGATAGCGTAATTATCAAGCAGTCCAGGGGAATATTGCAGTTGTAGAATAGGCCAAGATTTCAGTGAAGTATCTAACAGTCTCTCATACTGCTGTTATAGATAAGATGAAGAAGAAAGTCCAGACAATAGTATAACCATACTGGTTAATAATTAACTCAAATTTATGTTGCATTTTAAGGTTTACAAAGTACTTTCCTCACAACAGTTCTGTAGGGTAAGTAGTAGGGATAAGCTGGGCCTGTGATTTCACTGATGTAGGGAAATCCTGGATGAGGAAGCTCCCTTTATCATCAGCAACTTTTCTGTAACTTACAGTCTTAGTGAGGTACCTAGAGAAGTAATAGAAGCAGTGTTAGTATAAGTTAAGCTATTTACTAATAAGTTAGTCATTAGTATAAGTTAGTATCAGTAGTAAGATGAGTAGGATAAGCATTATTATGACCATTTTATAGGTGATAATAATAAGTATCTCTAGCAAAATTCAAACCTAGTTCTTCTGACTCCAAGTCCACTGCTATTCTGATGCTGCACTGAACCCATATAATAGTCCTCAATGGGTCAATGATGCCTCAGAGCAATAATTTTCTTTTCTTTTCTTTTTTTAATTTTATTGATTTATTTTGATTTATCAAAAACACTTCCATATGCTTTTGAGTTGAAAATTTTTCTCCCCCTTCCTTCCCCCACCCTCCCCAAGACGTGGGAGCAATAATTTTCAAAGTGTGGTATGGGGACTCTTGGGGTCCTGTGACCCTTTCAGGAGGTCAGTCTTTGAGGACGAAACTACTTGCATAATAATATCAGGATATTTTAATTTCTAGTATAGTAAATATCAACAGATATAATCAATAGAAACAAAAGCTCTTTGGGATCCTCATTTTTTAAGAGCATAAAGGATCTTCGGATCAAAAGTCTGAGAACCATTGCTTCAGAGGAATGCCTCTAGTAGCATGCCTTTAAAGATCAGGCTGTCATGTTGAACATTTTGGTCAATGTCTTAGATCAAACCATAGATGTCATGCTTATCAAATTTGGAGATGACAGAAACTGGGAAAGACAATAAATATGTCAGATGACAGAGTCAATATGCAAAGAAATCTTAATGGGATAGAATGATGGACTGAGCTGAACAAGTAGAAATTTATTAGAGATGAATGGAAAATTCTGTGCTTGGGTTCAGAAAATCAACTTCACAAATACAGATGAGGGACATAAGTCTGAACAACAATATGTGTGAGAAAATGAGGGAGTTTTAATATTCTGAAGGTTCAAAGTGACATGAAAATCACAAATGCTCATTGCATCTTATGCTGATTACCTGCTGGTAATATTCAGAGGGAAGAAAGATCTGTGACACTTTGCTCTGGTCAGATCACATTTAGAGGCTACTGTGTTGAGCACTGGGCCTGAGGTCAGGAGAACCTTAATTCAAATCCAACCTCAGATACTTATTAGCTGTGTGACCCTGAGCAAGTCACTTAATCTTTGTTTGCCTCAGTATCCTCATCTGTAAAATGGGGATAATAATAGCACTATCTCCCAGAGTCGTTGTGAGGATAAAATGAGATAATATTTGCAAAGCATTGTATAATCCTTAAACACTATATAAGTGCTAGATATTATTATGTCTTTTTCTGAATATTACATTTAGAAAGACACTGATAAACAAGAGTACATTAAGAAGATGAAAACCAAGGACCATGCCATCTCACAATTGGTTGAGGGAACTCAAGATAGTTCATCTATAGGTAAAGATAATTTGGGGAGGACATAATAGCCAACTTCAAATATTTGAAAAGCTGTCATATGGAAAATATTCTAGACTTGAGGACAAGAAGCAACGAGTTTCAGTGATGTAAATTTCAACTTGATAAAAGGAAAATCTTCTTAATAATTAAAGCTATTCAGAAGGGGAATGAGCCACCTCTTTAGAAGGTAGGGATCCCTTATCCTGGATTACCATTTGTCAGCCATATTGAAGAACTAGAAAATCTCTCCAACATCCTTTTCAGCACAAACATTCTGGGTTTCTCCCAGAGTCTAAAGGTCAAGGATATTTCCCCCAAAGAGAAACACTGCCATCCAATTTTAAGGAACATGATGAAACATCAAAATTGCTTCATGAAATTTGGATTTCATCTAAATAGAGACTATGTACAGAGGTAGCTAAGTACTGTTTACAAGAATATTTTTATTTTCTTTTGGTTTTGCTTCAAAAAAATTCTTCATTGTTCAACGTGCTTTTAAGTACTAATCTTCACCAGTACCAGTACTTGCATTCTGCCAAGGATACTCAACTTCCCTCCCAGAATTCTTAGCAAAACTCCTGCCTCCGTATTCCCCAGCAAACTTAGTTTTGTAAATACAGGGAATTTTTTTTTGTTTTTTGGGTTTTTTTTAAAATTTATCCAGGCAAGTCTAGTTACATTTTATAGCACCCTGGTAAATGTGATGTTGAACATTCTTTCTTTTTTTTCGTACTTAATAATATTTTATTTTTCAATGACATGTAAAGATAGTTTTCAACATTCCTTTTTGTAAGATTTTGAGTTCCAAATTTTCCTCTCTCCCTCCTTTCCCTCCCCCATTTCCAAGACAACAAGCAATCTGATATAGATTAGACATGCACAATTATGTGAAACATATTTCCACGTTAGGTATGTCGTAAAAGAAGAATCAGAGGGAAAACTACAAGAAAGAAAAAAGCAAAAATAGTATACTTTGATCTGCATTCAGACTCCACAGTTCTTTCTCTGAGTGTGGATAGCATTTACTATCATGGGTCTTTGGATTGTCTTGGATCATTGTATTGCTGAGAAGAGCTAAGTCAATCATAGTTGACCATCACACATTGTTATTGTTACTGTGAAATATAGTGAATGTTTTACACTTAGGTATCATTCCCCTCTGCATGCCTCCTACACCTATTAAGTTTTATATGCACAAATTTCTTCCTGGAGACAAGATTATATTTATAAAGCACACAGTACTCTATATATTGATTACCTTAGGAACACTTTAACTCAAACCAAATATGACAACTTACAAAATAGCTTCCTTGTGTGCATAATTTTATTGGTTATAATATCAAACATTTTTATTGTGTTTTAAATTTTATAAAGTGCTTTATACCTTCATATTAGTTCTCAACAGGCATATAAGTTATTATTATGCCATTTTATGGATGAGAAGACTGGGCCTCAGAGAAGTTGTGACTTGCCTACTAGTAAGTGTCAGAAGTAGAATTTGAACCTAGTTTTTCCTGACTAAGGCCAATACTCCATCCACTGTGTCAAACTGTTTTGTGGTTGCCTGTAAACTCCTAATTATCTATTTGTACAGCCATGTACATAAAAGACTTGTAATTATTCCTTATCTAGAATTGTTCCTTTCCCAGGATCCTTCAGAACCATTTAGATAACTGACATAGGAATCTAGAAGCCCTAAGGCTCCAAACAATCACAGTAGAGCCTAGGAACAGGCATCCCCAGGTGCTTTTCAGAAGCCCACAATGCAAAGTCTTCCAAAAGAGAATGCCTTGTCCCTATTCCTCTTCATTCTCTCCACTAACTTTCAAACTGGCAATCATTATATTCTTTTGCTACAACAGAAGATAGTGTGTATTCCTGGGCCTAGGCCCTTAATAATATTGCAGATAACAAGAGCACAGTGAAAAATTGCATCCCCTCTGCCACCCAAAATCCCAGAGAAACATTTCACTTTTCACTGGGGGAAAAGGGAAATTTAGACTGATGTCCAGAAACCTCAACCTTTGTACTCTGCTCCTGGATGAGCAAGTTAGAGTCAAAATAGTATCTACTCAAACGATCAGCAATACTCAGACCTTACTAACTATGTGCATGTCGATTTGGTTCAAAGTATTTGCTTGAAGTCCAAAGACATCCCCGTTGAGATAAAAGGGATCAGAGGGACCTCCTAACTTCTAAATTTGTTTCCCCTTCTTCTTCCTACCCACTATAAACACACACAAAAAAATACCTCCAGTTGGTAGCGATTCAGACTCTGTATTTCCCTGGAATCCTCAAAATTCCCTGGTTCCTCTGTTGTGACCCCACGATTCTCTGAACTAAGGCAAAATTTCCTTCTATTCACTCTGTCAGAGAATCTACCTATTTCTCTGTGGTCTGGGAGATACCATAAGGAATATGTCTCCAGCCCAACTAAAACTTGGGATTTCATATGTGTTATTCACACACTGAGAGTTTTTATTGAGGAAAAATGCAAAGTTCCAGTGCAGTAACCTACAAAGTATTTATGTAGTTCTAGAAGAGACTGAGAGGAAGAGAATTCTGAGATGATCCTGTCTTACTACTTTTAGGACTGCCCTATGGATTGGCCCCCTCAAGCCCATGTCCTAGTTGAGCAGATGTATTTAAGTTCCACACCAGAACTGAGAAGCCTACATACATATATTTGCAAGAAAACCTAAAGAGAGAATATGTTTATCTATCTATTATCCTTGAAGTGTCCTCCACGTCTTTCTGAGGAAAGGAGAGAAATAGTTGACTTTGAGTCACAATGTTAAAGATTAAGATCTGCTAGCCACAGTTAAAAGAGACCTCAGAGGTCATCTAATCTAACTCTTACCTAATCAATCAATTAACAAATATTTGTTAAGTGTCTACTATGTACAAGGCACTATTCTAAATACTGAGGACACAAGTATAGAGAATGAAACAATCCCTAATGAAAAGGAACTTCTAATGGGAAAGACAACAAATGCATAAATAAATATTTATAGCACAGATATAAAGTGAACAGATACACATATATATGAAGTAGTTAGTAATAATAATAATAATAATAGCTAGGATTTTATATAGGGCCTACAGTATGCCAACAGGGTAGCTAAGTGGTACATCGGAGAGAGCAGTGGGCTTGGAATCAGGAAGACCCATGTTCATAAGTTCAAATCCAGCCTCAGACACTTACCAGCTGTGTGACCCTGGGCAAGTCATTTAACCCTGTTTGCTTCAGTTTCCTCATCTGTAAAATGAACTAGAGAAGGAAATGGCCAACCACTCCAGTATCTTTGCCAAGAAAACCCAAATGGGGTCTTGAAGAGTTGGATGTGACTGAAACAACTTAATAACAACAACAGAATATTCTCCATGAGAAGACAACCCAAGAAGCATGGATACCTCTCAAGAGTGAGACTAGAAGCAATTTCATTGAGGCGTAAAAGAGGAAGGTTTTAAAAGAGAACAACATGGATGTACAAGAACTTAATCAACGTAAACTGCATATGTGTAACAGATAGAGACAAGGGTAAGTAATGGAGGATGGATAAGAGTATTAGTGCTCAGAATGACTCAAAGGTAGAGATGAATACCAAGGATCAAAAGGGATATTT
Source organism: Phascolarctos cinereus (assembly GCF_003287225.1). NCBI lineage: Eukaryota > Metazoa > Chordata > Mammalia > Diprotodontia > Phascolarctidae > Phascolarctos > Phascolarctos cinereus. The sequence continues at coordinate 114,041,294 of NW_027556098.1, forward strand.
TAGTGTCCTAACATATAGATTTAGAACTAGAGGGGAGTTTAGAGGTCAGAGAGTCCTTACCCTCATTTTATAGATAAGGAAACCAAGAAGTTAAGTTACTTGACCAGAATCTCACAACTAGCCAATGTCACAAGAGGGAATTGAACCCAAGTTTTTCTGACTCAAGGTCTAATGCTCAATCCACCCCAGTGCTGCCTCTCTGAGTCATGTTGGGGAAAAACAGAGGTACTAAATAAGCGTGGTAGGAGGGTAAGTGATCAGTTAGGTGGCTCAGTGGATAGCATGCCAGACCTGAAGTCAGGAAGACATCTTCCTGAGTTCAAATCTGGCCTCTGAGGCTTCCTAGTTGTGTGACCCTGGGCAAGTCTCTTAACCCTGTTTGCCTCAGTTTCCTCATCTGTAAAATGAGCTGGAGAAGGACATGGCACACCACTCCAGGATCTCTGTCAAGAAAACTTCAAATGGCGTCACGAAGAGTCAGACACGACTGAAACAACTAAACAACAAAAAAGGAGGGTAAATCAGAATAGAATTCCTTCTCCTTGGCAGAGAAGACAGAAGCATACATAAGAATTGAGTAGTTCATTTCATCATCTGTTGTCACTAGATGGATGTCCCATTCATTCTATTTGTTGGGCTCTAGGTCATGAATTGACAATCAATTTTCTCAGATGTTATTGTAATATAAAAAAGAATACATTACCTACCCAACCCCTAGTCTACTGTGATTACAGATCCTCTTGCTATACAATGACCCATAGCTGGACATTCGAGCATTTAAGATGCTTCTGTTAGTCAGCCAGATTGTCTCCTAACCCTCTGTCCTCTCAGATGTGAAGAAGTAAGTAGCATCCTGTTCTTAGCAACATGTTTGAAGGTTGAAAAATTCTGGGGTCACATACTGGACTTGAGCTTCAGGCACCCCACCAGTAACTAGAATAGTCGTTCAATTGTTTCAGTTGTGTCCAACTCTTCATGACCCCATTTGAGATTTTCTTGGCAAAGATACTGGAGTGGTTTGCCATTTCCTTCTCCAGCTCGTTTTACAGATGAGGAAACTGAGGCAACCAGGTTAAGTGACTTGCACAAGGCCACACAGCTAGTAAGTGTGTGAGGCCACATTTGAACTCAGGTCTTCCTGACTCCAGTCTCAGTGCTCTATTAACTATACCACCTAATTGCCCCAACTAGAATAGGAAAAAAAAGTGAATATTCCACTTTACTTCACTGTGCTTTTAATGCAGGAGTACCATTGTTAAACCACCTTGACTTTTGTAAGATTCATACTTTATTGCACAAGAGAATGGGGAAGTGAACAGTCAGGTTAGGCTCTGAAGTTGTGACTGCTCAGCTGGGGTAGTCTGGGATTTCTCTCCCATTCCCTTCCACTACTGTTGGTGGGATATGTGGTCACTGTACTTCCAGGGAAGGCTGTTGAGAACTTACATGTTGAACTGTAATTTTCATAGTTCTCTTGTGTGATCCGTGATCGGGCACTGTGTCACACCACAGCCAGGATACAGAATAATTCTAAGAGGGTATCTGAGCTATAAAGTGTCTTGTAAATAAACCGAGGTATTCTAGGCTACTAGTACTCTCCTATAACTGAGCTCTGTGTCCTATCACAAGGGAAGATTATCTGCCGGTAGGTATCTTTATGACACCTATGATTTATGTATTCAAACGGAGTCCCATGACACAATTCACAGAAATGATATAGCTGTTAACAATGTCCAAAAAACCCAGAGGCAGAATCTCGTTAGAATTAATCACTAGTCTCTGTGCCCAACGTCACACGGTCATGTTGGGTCATGTTTAACTCACATGCCTCCTCCTAGAGCTGTTGATCTCCCAAATGTGATTCTTTTCCTGTAGAATATTTTTTAATGCACCAAAGTCATTAGCTTGATCTGAATTCCAGACTTAATCCCTCTTTTTGTATTCTATTTTACGATCTCTCTCTCTCTCTCTCACACACACACACACACACACACACACACACACACACACACACACACCTCATGTGAAAGGCAGCCAGGATCAGGGGATTTCTTTGGGCAGCTACTGTTCATCATTTTCTATCACTAACAACAGCAACATATATTGAGCACCTACTGTGGTGTCTGGAAAACCAAGAAGAAAATTATGGGGAGAGAACTCAGACGCTGACATACCTAGGCTGTAAGTACAGAAACCAAACATCATTTGATATAGGGGATAGTCTTAATCTCAAGAAAGGAGATTCTACTTCTAAATAAGATTTTTCCAAAGGAATATCTTTTGCAAGATCATGTCTCACATTTTTTCAATTAAGAGTAGGGAATATTTAATTATATATTATATATACATACATTAGTGTGTAGAAACATACAAATACATATAAGTCCACTAAATATACAAGTATATAAAATATACGTGTGTGTATCCTCCATACATACATATGCAGATTACACATTCAAATTATATTCATACTCTTTATGTGTAAATATATCATGCCATCAATTGGGGAATGGCTGAGCAAGTTGTGGTGTATGAATGTAATGGAATACTATTGTGCTATAAGAAATGATGAACAGGCTGACTTTAGAAAAACCTGGAAAGACCTGTATGGTCTGATGCTGAGTGAAGTGAGCAGAACCAAGAGAATGTTGTACACAAAAACAGCCACGTTGTGCGATGATTAATATTGATAAACTTAACCCTTCTCAACAATACAAGAACGTAAGACATCTCCAGAGGCCTTGTGATGGAAAATGCTATCCACATCCAAAGAAAGAACTATGGAAGTTGAATTGCTATCTTTTTGTTTTCTCTTCTGTTGAGTTTTGTTTCCTCTTTCTGATGGTTCCTCCTATTGGTTTTAATTTTTACTTACAACTTCATTAATGTGAAAATATGTTTAATAGGAATGTAAATATATAGCCTATATCAGATTGTGTGCCATCTTGGGGAGGGTGGTAGGGAGGAAGGGAGAGAAAATTTTAAACTCGAAAGCATATGGAAGTGATTGTTGATAAATCAAAATAAATTAATAAATAAAAAAGTAAATATATCATGTTATCTGGATACATGTATTTATGATATTAAATGTATTATATAGACACATTTATCAATATTATATATATATATATATATATATATATATATTTCATTCAACTCCCATTTGGAAGAGAATTTTGTTAACCTTGTGACAAAACTATTTTATCTATCAAAAATGTTGTTAATTTTTCTGTTCAAATGAGAGTTTTTTATGGTTTTCTTCGAAAATACAGTTTCTGGAATAAGCTAAGATTTTTATAACTCTAGACTGGGCATCAAAAGCAAGTCTCTTCTTTGTTAACAATTCTTTTCAAAATTCATTTCACAATTAATTTTTAAAAAAAGAAAAGAAAAAAGGGGCAGCTAAATGGTGCAGTGGATAGAGCACCAGCCCTGAAGTCAGGAGGACCTGAGTTCAAATCCGGCCTCGGACCAAACACTTGACACTTAGTAGCTGTGTGACCCTAGGCAGTCACTTAACCCCATTTGCCTAAAAATTAAAAAAAAAAATTCAGTTCACAGAAGTTTCCAGTTAACTTAATCAAAAGAGAAGTGGGGAGCTTGGATGAGTCCTCTCCAAAAATGATATAGTCAGGTTTCAAGAAACTTTCTTCTGTTAGGAAAAGGTAGTCATGGGGTTCACATAGAGAGTCACTTGAGATGATCATCTTTTTCAACTTCCGCCACATATGAGAAAGCAGGAACTGAGAGCAGGGAATGACCAGAACCTTGTCTCACTGGCAAAAGACAAGATTGGAGCCATATGACTTTGGGCAAATCACAGCAACCCTCTGGGAATTATCTCCCTTATCTGTAAAATAAGAAAATTGGATTAGATAGTCTTTCAGGACACTCTTACAGATCTAATAATCTAGGGAAAAGTTACCAAATTGAACTTGTGTTTACTGCTTTATGCCTTGCTCCCTATATGTTATCTTTTAATATTATAATTAATATTAAATAGTATTAAATAATGATAATACATAATTAATATTTTTAATAGAGTCTGCTAATCATGGTTAAGATTATTATGGTTACTCTTTTCATAAAGAATTCTGGTTTCTTTGCCATGACATTAGATGGAAACTATATTATTCTCATCTTAAACCATGTGCTTTCTCATGTGGATCATGTATCATACAACCACAGGATATGTGACTCAGGGCAAGTTATTTAATCTGTCTCAGATTCAGTTTCTTCATCCTTAAAATGGGATAATAAGAGTACCTACCTCACAGGACTGCTGTGAGTAGCTAATGGGGTGACATATGTAAAGTTCTTTGCAAACCTTAAAGTGCTATGTACTTTTAACTATTATAATTATAAACTCCTTACTTTGAGTTTAACCACTAGCCTTTTACCGATATAAAGCGGATGATAGGAAAATGGCCACACTGACTTTGTCTTTTTCTTTCCCTCAGGTATAATTTTCGAGGGTTTCGATGGTTACAAGCAATGATTTTTGCCATTGAGGAGATAAACAGTAGTCCTGCTCTTCTTCCCAACATGACTCTGGGATACAGGATATTTGATACCTGCAACACAGTTTCCAAAGCCCTAGAGGCCACACTGAGTTTTGTGGCCCAGAACAAGATTGATTCCTTGAACTTGGATGAATTCTGCAACTGCTCGAGCACATCCCCTCCACCATCGCTGTGGTTGGTGCGACTGGCTCTGGCATATCCACGGCTGTGGCAAACCTGCTGGGACTGTTCTATATACCTCAGGTACTGGGCCTTCTTGGGTAGCTCTGTTGGGAGAGGTTCATGCAAAGTCAGTGAAGACATACTTGCTAGGAACATTCCATCTGCATGTCTGATTTTGAGCCATTTGAGGACTTGGTTAGAGCCCTATATGATGGTAATTACGCCAAACTACAAAGTTATCTTCCAAATTAAACACGTTATTGTCATTAAATACCTGTGTGATTTGGGGCAAGTCATTTACTCTATTTGGGCATCAGTTTCTTCCTTAGTAAAATGAGGGATTAGATTAGAAGACCTATAAGGTTCTTTCCAGCTGTAAATTTATGATTCTATGATGATCCTACTTGGGTATGGCTTCACCCTTCATTATGCACCAACCTCAAGGGTCCAATGGTTCTGAAATTTCCTTGATGTGAATAGTCCTAATAGCAACGAATATAGTGCAGTCACGCATGCCCATCCCATAAGACTCTTATTTATATCCTCCAATATGTTTGCAAGTACAGAATGGCACAGTTATATATGTCCACAAATCTAGATCAGTTCAAATGATCTCAAGTGAACATGCCTTTTAGGCAACAATGAAAACAGAGTCTACCCAGAGAACAATTTGGCATTGCAATCACATGAAATTTACAACATAGTTAATCTAACACATATTTAATGATAATTATCATCCCCGTGCTGCTTCATGATGTCTAGTCATGAATGGTTATCGGTTCATGCAAATGATTAAAATGAGCATTACATTTAAATGGTCAAGCTAAACATTGGACAGGGCAGCAGAGAATGGCAGAGTGCTTTTGGCTTCCTGTGAGGACCCTTCATAATCCAGGGATGCACCTTCATTGGCTAGTAGACGGTGCCAACATCCCAGAAGTTCTATGAGCCCCTGGCTAATAGGTGCAGCCATCCGCAAGTGTTTATGAAGAATCAAATATCAGACCAGGCAGACTAGGCATCAGATTCCACCGAGGAAGTGTGTGGGGAGGTGAGGAATGCTGAAATAATGGCCAATTCCTCCCCCCAACAAGAAAAGTGGTTGAGGAAGGGTCCTGAAGAGACAAAAGATCACGTAATTTCTTTTGCTCTTCCTTCTTTTCCCATCATTGATAAGGAAAGATACTACATACAAAAACTTACCTCTATAATGACCAAAATTCTAGTAGTTAGAGAAATATTTGTGCATTGAGAAGTTAAATGACTTGCATAGAATCATATTGTCAGTAAGTGTCAGTGATAGGACTTGAACTCAGGTCTTCCTTACTTGGTGACATAAAAGCATAAAGGGGAGGATTCCCAGCTTTGGAAACTTATGAGGCAGTATGGCATGGTAGATAAAGCACTAGATTCAGAGTCAAGAAGATCTGAGTTCAAATCCCCCTTCATATACTTAGTAGCTATGTGGCCCTGGACAAGTCATCAACTCCCTTTTGCCTCGGTTTTCTCATCTGTAAAATGAGGAAGCTTGACTCAGTGGCCTCTAAGATCCCTCCTAGCTCAAACTCTCTGATCTTATGAGGCAGCATAATATCACACTTGATTTTTCTTATCCATTTTCTCACCTGCCCAGGGACAGCAGCTGTGGGGAACCCTTTGTAAACTTTAATGAGTCCAAATTTTCTACTTTTATGTTAGGAGTTTAACTGCCTACAGAAAATAGCCCTGAGTGTTCACATTGTGCTAAAATAGGTTATCTTCCTTTTCATCCTATCCACAAATTTAACTTCAAATCAAGATCATCACCCTGTAAACTAGATTGGTTGATAACTCAGTGAATTTTTGATTCATTTATCTAGTATCCTTTTTTAATTGTTGTTTGTTTGTTTGCCCCAGGTCAGCTATGCATCGTCCAGCAGGCTCCTGAGCAACAAAAACCAGTACAAGTCTTTCCTCCGGACCATCCCCAATGATGAGCACCAGGCCACTGCGATGGCAGACATCATCGAGTATTTCCGCTGGAACTGGGTGGGCACCATCGCTGCAGATGATGACTATGGCCGGCCAGGGATTGAGAAGTTCCGAGAGGAGGCAGAAGAGAGGGACATCTGCATTAACTTCAGTGAGCTTATCTCCCAGTACTCTGATGAGGATGAGATACAGCACGTGGTGGAGGTCATCCAGAATTCCACAGCCAAAGTGATTGTTGTCTTTTCTAGCGGCCCTGATCTGGAACCTCTCATCAAGGAGATTGTCCGTCGTAATATCACAGGCAGGATATGGTTGGCCAGTGAGGCTTGGGCCAGCTCCTCACTCATAGCCATGCCTGAGTTTTTCCATGTTATGGAGGCACGATTGGGTTTGCACTTAAGGGAGGGCAGATTCCAGGGTTCAGGGAGTTCCTTCAGAAGGTACATCCCAAGAAGTCAGTTCACAATGGTTTTGCCAAGGAGTTTTGGGAAGAAACATTTAACTGTCATCTCCAGGAAGGTTCTAAAGGGTCTCTATCTTTAGACTCCTTTCTGAAGAATCGGGAGGAAGGGGGCAGGAGCCGGCCTAACAACACGACCACCACCTTCCGTCCTCTGTGTACTGGGGATGAGAACATCACCAGTGTTGAGACACCATACATGGACTACACCCATTTGAGGATATCTTATAATGTATACCTGGCTGTCTACTCCATCGCCCACGCCCTACAGGACATATACACCTGCTCACCTGGGAAAGGACTCTTCACCAATGGCTCCTGTGCAGATATAAAAAAGGTTGAGGCTTGGCAGGTAAGAAGTCAGCATAAAATACAGTTCTGTGTGTCTAAGTCCAAATTTGTCTAGCCCAGAGAAGTAAGATCATGTGAACATTTCACAAAGGCAATTCCCATATGGGACCACTGACCAAACCTCATGTTTTCAGTCAAATTGTTTCTTCCTTAAGGTGTAAAGACATCTTAACAACCAGTTTCTATAAAACAATCGGCTACTACATAGTGTTAGTATATTAGCTAAAACCACTATATTTCATTGTGGAAGTTTTTAATGTATAGACATGGCCAGCGTCTAGCTTCCAAAAAGTTTTTTAGTGTCCTAGGACTGTGTCAGTGCCCACAAGGATGTTTTTTATAATACTTTAAACCAAGGGTTCTTAATTGGGTCATGGACTCCTTTGGTAATTTGGTAAAGCATATGGACCCCCTTTTCAGCACAATGTTTTTAAATGTGTGAAATACATAGAATTACAAGGAAATCAATTCTATCGAAATACAGTAATCAAAACATCTTTAAAAACAAGTTCATAGATCCCAGGTTAATTACCCTTGCCTTAAATAGAATTAAAGATATTAGGTTATTAGGTTGACTTTATTAGGATTGTATTAGGATATTTGATTGACTTTCAATCAACAAGTATTTATTCCAGTACCTCGATTATAATACGCTCTTTGAAAATATTTGAGGAATGAACAAATGAATGAAAGAATGAATGAATGAACATTTGCTATATTCCTAGCATTGTGCCACATACTATAGGTTATAGTATAAGACCTCATATTTATAAAATGATTACCAAAGAAACCAATAATATTGAAATACAATTATCAAAATATTTATAAAAAAAAAAAACAAATTCATGTACCCTGGGTTAAGTGATCTCTAATAATCTTAGAGGGCAGATAGGGGGCACAGTATACAGAGTGCCAGGCCTGGAGTAAAGATGACCTGAGTTCAAATCCAGCCTCAGAAACTTACTAGTTGTGTGACTGGGCAAGTCATTTAACCCTGTTTACCTCAATTTCCTCATCTGTAAAATGAGCTGGAGAAGGAAATAACAAATCCTTTACTATCTTTGCCAAGAAAATTCCAAATGGAGTGATAGAAAGTCGGACATGACTGAAACAATTAAACAACAACAATAAGAATGTTAGTTCTGTTATTCTCTGATAAGAGTGACATTAAGCAAGTCTGTCTAAAAAGTGTGTAGGTTGGAATAAAAGGAGATAAGGAGAGTGAGTTATTTGGAACAGAGAATGGACCTGATCCAGAGTGCAGTGGGAAGAAGTCCTCAATGTAGTGGCGGAGAAAGGTGGGTAAAGCAGTGGGCAGAGAAAACAACTCTGGAAGTTGCATTAACGATCAATTGAAGAGAGCTAGTGTCTAGGAAAAGGTTGTTGAGTGGCCCCTCTCTGCTGGCCAGACAATGAAATTTGGTCTTCCTTTGCCCACAACTGAAATGTGCTTCCTCTTCCCCAGTCTTTATCCATAATCTGCTTCAAATGCCCTCTTTCCTGATTACCCATATCCTCTCTAATCACCCCCCCCCCCCGCTTGGCATCCCTTTCAGTACTCATGTATTTAACTTATACAACAGTAGAATTTCAATTAGCTGGAATGTTCTGGTTAAAAGATGATTAACCTTTTTGCTTTAACTTCTGTTGCTCACATTTTTTTCTCTAACATACATTAGTTTACTTTGCTGCCTTACTAGTAATACAGTCCAGGCATCGCTCTACATTTTGAAGGTCTAACTTAAAGAAACATTCACACATAAAATTGGCCACTTGTATATTGTCTCCCGTGGGTTTCTCTCTATGTAGATCTTTCTCTTCCTTTTTGCCTCTTATGTTATATTTAGCAACCAAGCTGTCCCGGGATGATAGTTCCACCTGGTAGCTAGCGCAGGGGATTATTTCATTCAAGAAAACCCTTCCTCTTTTCCCCAGCAGGATTTTGCATACTCTGCTCCCTCTGCTAGCCTAATGAAAACGTGCAGTAACCAGCCAGAACAGGCAACAAGACCCAGAGCTAAGTGAGAGAGAATTTCTGGGGAGATGCTTTTAGCATTGGGCATGTGAGGGAATGGAGGTGCACTTAGGATCAGCAGAAAAGGAAGAGATAATTGATACTGGGTCAAAGAATTGACACTGTCCTTTCCTTTCTATACATTGTAGGCACAGGATTGGAGTTGAAGAAATAGGTAGGAGAGTCAGGGTGGGAATTATTCATAACTTTACTTTTTACTTTCTATGCAGAATGATACACTGGAAAGAGTACCGGTCCTGATGGGTTCAAATTCCACCTCAAACCTTTACTGTCTGTGTGACTTTGGATAAGTTACTTTATTTCCCAATGCCTCCCTTTGCTCATCTGTAAAATAAAGGGGCAGCTAGGTGTCACAGTGGGTAGAGTATCAGGCCTGAAATCAGGAAGACTCATCTTCCTGAGTCCAAATCCAGCTTCAAATGCAGGGCAACCCTGGGCTAGTCACTTAATCTTGTTTGCCTCAGTTTCCTCATCTGTAAAATGAGCTGGAGAAGGAAATGGCAAACCACTCCAGTCTCTTTGCCAAGAAAATGCCAAATGGGGCCACAAAGAGGCAGACACAACTGAAAAACAACTAAACAAAATAAAGAAGCTGGACAGGGTGGCCTCTGAGGTCCTTTAGGTTCATGGGCCTGTAATCCTATGATTTTATCCATCTGAGGGCTTTCTTTCCCTCTTTTGGGAAAAAAGATGCAGGCTCTCTAATAGTAACATTGTTCTTTTCCTCAAGTCAATAAGCATTTATTAAGTGCTCACTGTGTGTCTGGCACTGTGCTAAGTACCAAAGGAAAACAGTTTATGTGAACAGGAGTTCTTGGACAGGTATGAGGGACCTCAGCCTGTAAACCTCATTCAGTCCTCAGTTTTGTTTCATCTTGTTAACCTAACGGAAGAAAGAAACCCAGTGGAGGCAGAGAAAATGCAGGGAGTACTGTGTTTTACAGGCAAAGGAGGCTATGCCTTTCTTCTGCCACCACTAGTGAGAGCAGCTGGGCCTGTTTCTGTGGTACTGCCAGGACTGCTGGAGCCAGGGATTGGTGCATCTTTAGACAAAGCTGGCCAATGCAATCCTTTGACTTGCAGAAAGGGCTCATTATGCAGGAGAGTTCATAGGGTCATAGATTTAGAGCCGGAAAGGGCCTTAGAGACCATCTTCCCCACTTTACAGATGAGGAAACTGAGGCCCAGACAGATTAAATGAGAGTAGGCATCAAGTAGTGGCAAGAGGCCCCAGCTGTGTTTTTTGTGTGTCGCTAGATGTTCACCAGCTTGCCTCCCAGGGAATTCTAGCTAGGGGAGGTCTGTGATGCCTAGTCAGTGAGGCATTACGGTGTGTCCCCTGTGTCTATGTACGCTAAGGGAAGGGGACTCTGATGAAAAACCTGCCCCATATCAGCAGAAGCATAACCCTTGACCACACTTTCCGACTCACTACCCTACCCCGATGGCCTGGCAATGCCAAAGGTCCGAAAACCCTTGTGGTCAGAGGTCAGGGATCGTTGACATATTGATAGGACATAAGCTCCTTATTTCATTTTGTGTTTGTATTTTCAGAAACTGCCTGGCACTTAGAAGGTACTTAATGAGTTTTTGATTGATTGGAGCAAGTACCAAGAGATGCTTCTGATTTATGATTATTGTTATGAACAAAACCTAGTTTGAAATCTTTGGGAGCAATACCACAAAAGCCCAGAAGATAGAAATGTTACTTCGTGGCTCTGTGTCTATGTGTATCCGTGCATCTCTTTTTTCCTTTGTCTGTATGTCTTTGTTTCTGCATATAGACATAAGTCTAGTTATATTGTCTCTGTTGGACTTTTTTTAAAATCAAAGTTGTATCGATGCCTTTTATTTTTTCATTTAGTTTATTTCTAAATTAACCTCCTCACTCTGCCTCCTCCAAACATCCACCAAGTGAACCTTCCCTTGTAACTAAAACAAAACAAAATAACCAAGGCATCTGTCATCTGACAGTCTGTGTGAAAAGCTTTACCCAGTGCCTCACCTCTACCAAGAGAGGGGAGTGGCCTATTTTCTCATCTCTTCTGCAAATTTAAGATTAGTCAGTTAAAATCACATAGCACTTAATGTTCTTTTTATTTACATAATTTTGGTTGTGAATCTTGTTTTCCTGATTCTGCTTATATTACTCTGTTATCAGTTCAGGTAGTTCTTCCTATTTCTTCAAATTTCTTATATTATTTATCATTTTTATGGCACAACAATATTTCATTCCCTTGATATGCCAAAATTTGTCCAGCCACTTCCTAATTAGCATATACCTACTTTATTTCCAATTTTTTGCTGCCACAAAGAGTGCTACTATGAATATTTTGTTACATATGGGACTTCCTCTCTTATCTCTTTGGGAATCTTAGGGTCAAAGGGTATGAACATGTTGATGTACTTCTCTGGCTAGCAGCTGTTAAGCTTTGAAATGTAGGGAAAAGGCTGGCGATTAAGCCTGGTAGGTAGGTGTGATTCTAACTACTCTGAGTGGGGAACTGGCCTAATGCTTGGTCTTACACACAGGGTGATGGTACTAGGAATTCTGAACCCCACCAGGTGTCCAAGGCTGGCCAGGTACAGGCTAGAACAGAGGCCTAGACTGACTCTTCAATAAAGAAGTCGGGAAAGAAGGGGCAGGCCAGTTTAGAGGGAACATAGGTGGGAATCAGCCTCAGGTAGATAATGAAACAAACAGGTGTGAGGTCAACAAGCCTTTTCAGGACTTGAGAAACCACGGAGGGCTGTGAATCTAGTGCTGATCTGAGGTCGAAGTAGATAACTGGGACCTCTCCTCAAAAGGTGAACTGAGGTAACAGAAAGTGAGGCAGGGGACTTTGCATAGCCCTCCCTCACTCAGATCCAATTCACTTGCATGTCATGGCATCACCTCCATGATGTCATGGTCCTCTTCCAGAAGGAAGGACAAACAACAACCCTTAACATCAAGCCTGGATGGTGGCCAATCTCAGTCATAAGGGAGTCAGGCCATCCACAGGGGCTGACTGGATCATAGATTTGCCTTTTTCAGCCTATGAGTCCTTCAAATCTGACCTGGCAGGCAGTGCTATATGTTTCTGTTTGGGGTTGAACCCAGATAGGAAAAATCTCCCCTGAGTTCGAGTGTTGGGACAATTGAACATCCAGACAGGACTTTGGACGTGAAGGAAAATAAATGGTTTGCCCCGGGTCCTGATCAGCTCCTCTCCTTCTCTCTTCCAATAGCCTAAAACAAGACGAAGAATATTTTAATTATTTGTTGTATTTATCGAGTAGAATTTTGTTCCAATCCCTAATTTTAAAAAGCCAAGTCAACAAGCATTTATTCAATGTTGGCTGTGTGCCAGGCCCTCACAAATGAGTGGAATGTTCTCTATTTCTAGAAAGGGAAAAGAGGGAACTAATTTAAATTACTTTTTACTAATATGTCCTTTAACTAATTACTTCCTGTAGGTCAATGGCCTGGGGGAAGGGAGGGAGTCTATTTTTAGTGCTGGAGTAATTTTAATTTCCACCTCCATAATTACTTTCCCAAATTACAGGTAAAATACCTAGGAGGAAGCAAAGGCTCCTGAGAGCTCACCCTGAATATTTAAAGTCAGAAAATTACCTTAGAGGTATCACAGTCATCCAAAGAGTTGAAGAGCTTCCTAAATAATCCCTCTAGCACACCTCCTTCACTGTACACAAAAAGAAAATTAGCCTTTTGGGTAATGTTTAGGGCTATGTTAAATTTGAAATACATGTTTAAAAAAACCACTTTGTAGCAGCAGATCACAGGTTTTTATACAACTATCTTTTCCGTTCTTTGTATATGGAAATGTTCATGTTGATGATGTTCATAATAGGAATCAGGCTTGGAACATGGTTTTATTGACATAGGGACTTCTAGTAAGGAAACTCCCTCTTACTAATGCAAATCAACACCTTCTCTGCAACCTATAGGGAGTTGCCTCCCTATTTACTGATAGGTAAAGTAATTTGCCCAGGGTCACATAGCAAGTATGTGTCAGAGATGGGATCTGAACTCAGGTTTTCTTTTGAGGCCAGTTCATAATAGAAAAAAAAAAGTTTTTTTTTTTAAAAAGTGTTTCAAGGACATATTCTTCATCATTTATAGAAACTTGAGTGCCATGGATCCCTTTGGCAATGTGGTGAAGCCTCTGTACCCCTTTTCAGAATGATGTTTTTAAATGCATAAAATTAAATAATGCATAGTTACATAATAATGACATAATTAAAATGCATAATATTAAAAGGAAACGAATTCTATTGAAATATAGTTATCAAAATATTTTTTCGAACAAGTTCATGGACTTCACGTTAAGAATTCCTGCTCTAGTCATGTGACACAGCTACATGTCAGCCTCAGCCGAACTTTATGTAGAGAAATAGGGAGGGCAAGCCCATCTAGCAAGTCTCAAAGAGGGGAGGAAAAGAAAGAGGCATTTTATATCTGCAAGGATGTATTTCTTACTAGGTTATAGGCCTATATGACTATGAAACTACATTTATCTCTGTATGAAGCATGTCTACAGGTCTCTACCTTACTTCATTTGTAAAATATCACTCTTGCCCAGCCCAAGTTCCACCTAATTCACCTGTTAAAGCAGAATGTAAAACATAGACTCAGAGAACCAAACAACTAGAATGGGCCTTTGAGGTCATCTAATCCAACCCCTTCATTCTACAGAGTTGCAAACTAAAGTTGACAGGTATGAAGTGACTTGCCCAAGGTGAGTAGAAGAACTGGTACTCAGAGCTGCCTCTACTCCCAACACAGAACTATTTTCACTAATTCTTCCTATTTATTATGGCTTGTAGCTGGTGACTATGGTAAATATTCTTTGCACAAAATTTCAATGAACTCCTAGGAGTCCTAGGTTATGTAGTTTTCTAAGAGAGTAACCGTTATTTGACTTTTCTTGGGATCTAAATGTTTGCAGAATCCTAATTAGCCATCAGTGTAAAATTGGGCTCTGTGTGTGTGTGTGTGTGTGTGTGTGTGTGTGTTTTAAGTGATCAACTAGGAAGACATGTTTCTTACTAAAGAAATTAATGACCAGCTTTATCTGCACCATAACTTTATTTCCTGTACAAAGTATGTTACCAGGTCAAGTGTACATGGGCAGGAGAGGAATTTGTTTGTTTTACAATTTAATAACTGCCCAAGTCAAAGGGCAGCTAGGTGGCACAGTGGATAGAGCACTGGGCCTGGGGTCAGAAAGACTCATCTTCCCGAGTTCAAATCCAGCCTCAGACACTTACTAGCTGTGTGACCCTGGGCAAGTCACTTAATTCTGCTTCAGCTTCCTCATCTGTAAAATGAGCTGCAGAAGGAAATGGCAAACCACTCCAGTATGTTTGCCAAGAAAACCCCAAATGGGGTCACCAAAAGTCAGACACGACTGAATAACAATGAATAGGAAGGAGTTGAGGGAAATTATCAGTAAGTGGGTGGGGAAGAAAGAAGCTGGGTGACAGTAGAACACTAAGTGGCTGTCAGGGGGAAGAGAGCCAGCAGTCAGAGAAGTGAACACAAAGTCTCCAGAAATACAGTAGTTGGGGGCAGCTAGATGGCACAGTGGTTGGAGTACTGGCCCTGAAGTCAGGAGGACCTGGGCTCAGATCTGGCCTCAGACATACAACACTCACTAGCTGTCACTTAACCCCAATTGCCTCACCAAAAAAAAGAAAGAAAGAAATACAGCAATTACTCAGATTGTGATAATTTGGCAGTGATAGGATAATTTATCCAAACTGAAGTTCCTCTCTCTATTATATACAAATGTAATTATGATTAACTAATTATATAATTACATAAGATTATATAGGTAAATAAGTTAATAGCCTAAATAGGGCTGTAGTGAGGATGTTTAAACTACTTAGGAGAATTAACATTCATTTGCATGTAAACAGTTAAATATTTCAATGATATTGTATATCATTCTTATTACTTATTAGGGTACATGCCCCTATGGCCAGGGTGTGCTGGAACGAGCTCCAAGTTTTCAGGGTAAACATTTACACCCCAGAAATTAACAAATGCTATAAATCAGGGCTTGATTTATTGTTTTATTGATTGTCTAGACTTAAGAAAGTGATGGAAAGAAGGTTAATGAATATTAAATTGAAAATCATTTTTTCTGAGAGTCAGTTATTAAACATTTACCAGCCTATGACCTTTCATAAAGCAATTTCTTGTATGCTAGTTGAAGAGATTGTAGCTATCCTAGGAAATAATTTTAAAAGCATTCCATTTCATATTTTTCACTAATTCAGGAGGCCACCCCTCCCCAGTTACTCTAAATTATCAAGGTTTGATTTTGGGTTTTTTCTCATACCTATGAAAATGCTGCCCCCAGCAAGTCTGGGTGTTCTCCACTCTAGATATCTAATTTTTCATTTGAAATTTCCAATTCTTCATCTGAAGGTTGTTTGCTTCAGGTCCTCTGGTGTATTTTTGTCATTAGTCATAGCTGAAAGGTTTGTTGTTTTTTTGGACTCATCCTCTGTCCTCAGTTCCTGTGCCCCAATGTTCTGTTAGACAAGATTCTTCCAGATGCTTCTTATACGGTGGTGTCCTTTGGTGCTCATTGCCTTAGTTTCTCCAAGGAACAGAGAGAGACCTTTCCAATCAGTCAAAAAGGTTCTCTTCTATTATCTCTGGCTGACTGCCTCATTAGAGTGACTAATATGGGAGGAATGAGTTTTTTTTTTATTAGTTCTTGTAGAAAGGAATTGAAGGTACAATGATATCTTCATTAGTTGGCAGGGTCAGAGAATAGGATGTGCTAGTTAACTGAATTTTCTGGTTAACTGTGAATTTAATTTATACCTATAGGGCTGTGAAAAAAAATGAATTAGCAAGCAGAATCAGTCTTTAGCCACAATTTCTGAAATGCCATCAAAATGGGAATGTTTCCCCAGGGAAACTTCTTTTTCTAGAACAAGAAACTAGGGTTGGTTTACTTTTTCTCACTTAAAAATGAAGAGAAGACAGCATTCCATAAATGTCGCAACTCAGAACCCCAAGAGGGGCATTTTTAGTATTTATGTAATAAATTCAGTTAACATTTGCCCATTCTTTTTCACCTGGAAGGTTGTATTTTGTTTTCTCAGAAAACAACAAAATCAGCAAATAAATTGTATTTATTTCTGAGCGGGCTTTTGCAAACAGTCAATTTGCATTTATATAAGTAACTCTAGGTCAAGGAAAGATGTGTTTTCCATGATCTCATGATAAAACTTTTTATGATTTTGCTGTTATTGTTTTGTGGTTCCAGCATTTCTTTTTTTTTTCTTTTTTTTTCTTTTATTGTTTAGGCTGCGACCAGGTATGAAATTCAAAGCTTTATGACCCTTGATGATAGTAATTAACATAAGTAGAGTTCTTCAGGTGAGTTCTAAACCACAGAATTATAGAATATCTGAGGAGGCAGGGATCTTTAAGTTCATCTAGTCCAACCTTCTGATTTTACAGATGTAAAAATTGAGGCCCAGAGAAGTTAACGATGAATTAGTGACGAACAGGTCTGCGAATCCCAATTTGGCCTTCTTGCAACTACACAGAAGTAGTTTTTTTCCCCTCTGTTTTCTGAAGAGTTCAGAAAATTAATTTTTAAGTATAGAACTTAGGCCTTCCATCTTGCTTTAGGTCTTTTTTTTTAAGTTGACTGCATGAAGTTTCTGGTTAATTATGGATTTAGTGTAGTTCTGCTTTCCTCGTATTTGTAGGAAGCCAGAAATGTCTTCTGCTTTCTCAGGAGCTTATTGGAATCTCCTTGAAATCTGCTTGGAATAACTTGATCTTTTCCAAACATGTTTTTAGTGATGTCTGTTTGAATCTTTCAGGTCCTCATAGATTTCCCACATCCTATCCTTACAGAAATACTCACTGGTAATGTAGCCCCTTGTGTATATGTAGTCACCATCTAAGGAACCAAGTTTTCTTTCTGGTTAACCAAGTTGGCCTTTTTGTTCATAGCAGTGCATTGGGCTGACTCAGTAGAGTTAGAAGGGAATTAGAGACTACCTCCCTCATTTTACAAATGAGGAAACTGAGGCCCAGGGAGAAGTGACTGGGATAGGGTCACATAGGAGATGAGTAGCAAAACCCAGATGCAAATCCAGGTCCCCTGACTCCAAATTCAGGATTCTTTCCCTGGTGCCATACTATCTTCACAGAAAATAGTCCACATGATTCCCAGGTCTCTTTTGTGGGTGGTAACCTAGAGCACTGGGCCTGAAGTCACCTCACACACTTACCAGCTGTGTGACCCTGGGTAAATCATTAATTACTGTCTGCCTCAGCTTCCTCAAATGTAAAATGGGGATAATAATAGCACCTACCTCCCAGAGTTGTTGCAAGGATTAAATTTGATAATATTTGTAAAGCACTTAGCACTTTCCCTTGCACGTAATAGGTACTTAATAAATGCTTGTTTCTTTTCTTCCTTCATAACTAATGACCCATAACTCTTTATTGCATATGTATAATTTGAGTTTTATATTTATTATTTGTCTTTAAACATGTCTGTCATTTCTCTACCCACACATACAAACCTGTAAGGTCATCTGTTTCTGTTGGTTTAGCTCTTCCCTATCTAAAGGAGTTCAGGGCCCTTCATAGACTTGAAGATTTCACTGTGTGGATCATTTATAAAGATGTATAAACAAAACCCTGTTCTGTATGATTCCCTGAGGATCCCTACTCTTAAACTCAATAAGCGTTTATTAAGTACCGACTATGTGCTAGACACTGAGCAAAAACGAAACATTTCCTGCCCTCAGGGAGCTTATATTCTACTGGGGAAGGGACAAATAAGTCAAGTATATATATGCATATGTAATTATATATTAGTTAATATTATATTAATATATTAGATATATTACATATTATTAAATACACATAAAGTGAGTACAATATAACGAAGGTGGGAAGTCAAATGTAGAAGGTGGCACTTAGTTGGAAAAAATAGATTGGAGTCAGACTATGAAGGGCTTTAAAGGACAAAACTTGTCTTTTATCCTAGAGGAAGTATGGAATCAGTGATGCTTTTTGAGCAGGGACGTGGTCAGACTAATGCAAATTGGAATAATACCATTTTGCTAGTTGTGTGGATAATGGAAATAAACAAGGTCACCTATTTAAGAAAAGAAAACAAGAGCACATTCCAGGCACAGGCTTGCCTAGAGGAGACATATCCTCATGGCTGCATGGTGTTGGGTGGGAGATAGGGCAATTGATGCATTCAGAATAGTTTTCAGACTTTGAAGCTAGAAAGGAAGGGGAAAAGGCAGAAGGGTGTGTCTCTTCTCTTGTATGTAAAGTGATTTCCAGCTCAGCAGCCAATTGAAGGGATCCAGTTAGGAGCTCTGCATCATGTCCTGTTGTGATCCCCTAAGTCATTCATGCCTGGAAATAGAATCATCCCAAGCTTCCATGTGGTCTCCAAGAATAGTGACTGAGTAGGTTCCAAGGGGGGAGAGAGAATGGAAAGAAGATCATCTTCTACACAAAGACTGGATAAAAAGTGATATCTGTCTTCATGAAGTTTATAATCTAGAAGGGAGATATGACATGTACACTGATAACTCTAAAAGAATACACAACAAATGAATGAAAGATTCCATATGAGTTGCCATATGAGCTTCTGAAAGATAGGTCATTTGAAGTAGGCCTTTCTGGTTTTCTAAGTCTAACTTTTCTTTCCACAAGCTGTCTCTGCTCTAGAAAAACCTCCCTCTCCTACCTGATCCTTTTCTTGACTCGTCTAAGCCTAGATTTCTCTATGCTAGAAATTTACATCTTCCATGTAGTCTTGCAAAATGGTACTTTTCTGCCTGTGGTATCAGATTTGGGAAGCCAATTAGATGTGATCAAGAAAGACCCCAATAAAACATCTGGCATTCTTCAGCCTCCGTGAGCTTCCATGGTACATGAAGTGACAATGGACTCCGGGGGAGTTCTACCCTTTAGGGAGAAGTATCTCAAAAAACCATCACAGACTTTCTTTTCCTGCTGTCATGTCCCGGATATCATTTTTTCATAAGACCCTGGCCATACATTCCTGGATGAATTCTTTCTCACTCTTCCCTTTCCCATTTTTTGAGGCACCAACTGATGCCCTAGTTTGGCAGTTGGGCATTTCCCTGATGTCCTGCTCTTGTTCCAAACTTCAACTCTATGTCCCTACCATTAGCTAACTCCAGTGAAATCAGATAATATTCCCTTAAGTGAGTTAAAACATGACAAATAAATGCCTACGACTTTGTATTGAGCAGTTGGTCTAATTCTTCAAAGGAATCTTTTAAGTCTGCAAACCACTACACTGGACTGGGACTGACTATAGTCAAGGTTTTCTGAAAGTCGGTGGGTGTATTATATCCACCCGTGTATCCACCTCTTTATTTACAAGCCTATTTTCACCATCAAAGAACTCCAATAAATTAGTCAGGCATGGTTTCTCCTTATAGAAAACATGTTGCTTGTGAGATCCCCACTGGAGCCCTTCTTTTCTTCAGGGGTCACATTCACAATCTGCCACTCCTCTTTCAGCCTCTGTAATAAGAACTCACGTATTTTGGCTAATGGCACTCCAGTTTCATCCTTGAGTGCCCTTTAAAGCTTTCAACTGGATGCTATCCAATGCTGGTAATATATCTACATTTATTTTTTGTCATTTTGCCCCAGAGCATCTTTAGTGTTGACTACTACTTGACCTAGAGTCTCCAGCTTGTCCATTTCTGGGATTGGTTGGAACGGAGATGCTCTCTAATTGCCTTCTAGGTAAAGACTGAGAATTAGAGAAATGAGGAGAGGATTTAGTCTACAAGGAGGGCATTTATCTGTTTGAGGACATCACAAAGTACCCTCGACCCTTTGAAATCCCCCTTGTGATGGATGTATTTAAAGAACCTTTAAATTTTTTTTTTCAAAAAAAACCTGATCCTTTGTGAGAAATGCTGCAAAGTGTTTTGGGACCTAACTACTGGTCAAACTTTACTTGCCTTTTTTATTTCCACAAGCTAGCATTTATCTAGTGCTTTAATGTTTGCTGAGCTCTTTACCTCATGACTCTATGAGGTGGATCCTATTATTATTCCCACTTTATAGATGAGGAAACTGAGACAGGGAAAGGTTAAGTGATTTGCCTAGGGTCACACAGCTAATAAGTATCTAGGGCTAGATTTGAACTCAAGTCTTCTTGACTCTAAGTACAGCACTCTATCCACTTCACCTTACTGCCTGCTTCATTGGTTTTTCTATTCTCACATGGACTCTTTTTGCAGTTTTTTTTTTGAAGCATTTCTCCTCCATTACACTGAACTCCTTAAGAACAGGGACTGATCTTTTTGAGTCTTTGTATACTCAGAGCTTAGCACAGTGCCTGGCACACAATAGGTGCTTAATAAATTCGAATTGACTAGTCAACTGGATGCTGTCATTTCATCTGCAGGAGTGTGCGTGTGTGTGTGTGTGTGTGTGTGTGTGTGTGTGTGTGTGTCCAATAAGGTCTTTTTAAATAGTCATCCAACTCCTTGACTTTTTAAGATGTACCTTTCTGCTTATTCCTAAATAATGCCTCACTTTACCATGGTTTTTTTTCTAATATTGAATAATTTTAATAGATTCTTTGGGTTTCCTTTCTCTCACAAAATGCTGAAACAGTGTTATTCATGTAATATGACTGTCTCAGTGGGGTTCATAGGGAGGCAAGAATAAGTACCTCTAGTGTACTTTGATTCTTTCCAGGAAGGGAAGCAGGAGGTTGGGGCCAGAGGCTGACCAATCTGCTGTCCTCAGAGAGAGGGAATACTGAACCAGAATTATATATGCTTCCTTAAATATTATTAGTGTAGAGTATGTAATTTTTAAGTTCAAGCTAAACTCCTGATCACTATTCATTGATAGGAAAAGGAGGACCATAAGCTTTGGAGGACCACAAGCTTTATAGCCAAGACTTAACTCCTTTCCCACCAAATACCAGTTCTACAATGAACACACATAGCAAATAGCAAATAAATCCATTTATTCAAGTTGATAGCAGCACAGAAATCAGAGAAAGTATACGTAGAAGAATATATACCAGGTGATGAAGAGTGAAGGATTTTCCCTTTGGGATCAAGATAGCTCAGCTCAACGGAGAGGGGACAGAGACAGAGACAGATAGATGGAGGGGAGAGAGAGAGAGAGAAAGAGAGAGAGAGAGAGAGAGAGAGAGAGAGAGAGAGAAGAGAGAGAGAGAGAGAGAGAGAGAGAGAGAGAGAATAAATTCCAGATTTTCTAAGGGGAAATTCCCTGAAGTCTCTAATATAGCAAGCTGGGAGGGGTGGGGCCATGATAGAGACTGCTTCTCTACATGTCAGCTTCTTCACAGAGGTTTTTTTTCTTTCTTCAGTAACCTGAAGAGAGGCTGGAATGGCCAGCTTTTCCCTTGAAGCTGGAGGCCAGAAGAGTCCAGAATTTCTCATCTCTCCTGTTCTAGTCAACTCCACCCACCTCTCAATGCAGGCATGGGACATTGAACAGTCAATATCCACCAATGAGAAGAGAGTCTTGTACAACTGGACCTTTGAGCCAAGGGTTACACTAAGTAGTTTACCCATAGTCACAGTATTCTCAAGTCAGTACCTAAACCAATTCATTCCTTCTTGTCCAGAGGTTCCTGCACCACTTGCAATATTCTAATTTGTACTTCAGTTATTTGTATTTAGATAGTTAGATGGCAAAATGGATAGAGTACTGGGTTTGCAGTGAGGAAGACCTGAGTTCAAATTCTGTCCCATAGACTTACCATCTGGGTAACTCTGGGCAAGTCACTTAATCTTTCATTGTTATTTTCCTTCTCTATAAAATGGGAATAATAATAGTACCTTCTTATTTGGATTGTTGCAAGGATTAGATGAGACAACATTTGTGAAATATTTAGCACAGTTCCTATCATATAGTGGGTGCTTAATAAATGCTTGTTTTCTTCCTTCTTTAAGCTTATTTAAGCTTAAAACTGTACTAGGACCTGTGGGAGACTACATATATTCTGCCTGTCCAGTCCCCAACCCCCACAACCTAGCAAGACATCACTTCTAATAGATTTTTTTTTAAAGTGAAGAGAAGTTCAGCAAAATTAGCCAACACATTGACCATGTTTGATAGATCCATAAGTCTCCCACCTCTGCAATGAAGGGAATGAATGCCGTTTTCTCATCTCTTCTCTCAGGTCAAGCTTGAGCATTAGAATTACAAAGTTACGAACAATTTCAATTGTTTATTTTTTCATTTACATTGTTACAATGGTGTGTATTATTTTCCTGGTATCTCTAAATCAGTCCATATGTCTTCTCACACTTCTCCAAATTCTTCATCATTTCTGACAGTGCAGTAGGATTCCATTACAACCATGTGGTACAAGTTGTTTACCAATGTCCCTAATTAAGGTTCACCTACCTTGTCTACAATTCTTTGTTGCCACTGAGGTACTACTCTGAATGAATGAATGAATGAATGAATGTAAAAGCCTTTATTAAACATGTACTATGTGCCAAGCTCTGTGTTAAGGGGGGGGGTGCTGAAGAGAGGACACAAATAGGAAAGCAAACACAGTCCCTGCCCTCAAAGACCTTACATTCTAACAGGGAAAGACAATATAGCACTGGGAAATCAGCCTTTTTTTCTGTCTTTGACCTCTTTGGGGGTCTTAGTGGTAACATAAGATCAGGACATTTTAGTCACTTTTCTTTATCATAAATACAAATTGCTTTCCAGGACAGCTGGACTAATTCACGTCTCCATTAACAGTATATTATTGGCTCCTTAATAACTGCTTACTGGCTCAAATTAGATCATTCTAAGAAATAATCCTTTCTCCTATCTTAAAACCTGATTTCTACCTCATTTTCCAATGAGGCATTCAGCCAATTTATTTTTGCAGCAATTAAAGTCCCCTCTTACTATTTCCTAAGTCCAAGTTTGCCTCTTCCCCAATTGCATTTAGCATTCCATAGTCTCATTACTCTTTTTTAGATGACTTATAATACATTAATGTTGCTAATCTTTTTCTTATGTGAGTATGGAATTTCTACCCACAGAGATTTCATTTCTTCCCATCTGCTACAGTGTGATTTGGTTTGCTATAGTTTTCACAGGAGAGGCAGAGAAGCTAGTAATGCTAAAAGCATTAGGCCTTTATTATAGGTACAATTTAATTTACATAAGGTCTAACTTGAGATACTCAATGGCATGAAGAGGGGTCCATGGCAAAGGATACATCAAGATCATAGCAACCAGAAACAAGGTTATAACTAGTTCTCCAGATGGAGCAGGAAAATTCTGCAAATCATCAGGGCAAAGGGCAAGGATCAAAGGTCAGGACTCAGGCAAGATCATCTTCAGGCAAAAGTAGGAGAAGGAAGGGGATCAGTCTTACTTTAAAAAAAAAATAATAATAATGTCTGGATCTGGCACCCAGGTTGCAAAGACTGTCATCACTCCTCCCATTTCAGTGTAATGATATTGAGGCCCATCCCACACAGTGGGGCAGTTCAATAAGGTGGGTGAGGACCAGAGGTTTTATAGAGGGGGCAGAGCCTCCATTAGGTGCAGCTCACTATTTTCCCTTCACTTAGGGCACAGCAATCTAGCAACCATCTAGACCAGGAGTGGGGAACCCGGGATCTCAAGGCCACATGTGGCCCTCTAGGTCCTCAAGTGTGGCCCTTTGATCAAATTCAAGTTTTACAGAATAAATCCTTTTACTAAGGGGATTTGTTCTGTGATGTTTGGATTCAGTCAAAGGGCTGCACTTATGGCCTCATGGCCCCTGGTTTCCCCACCCCTGATCTAGATCTTCAAGGCTTAGCTGAGTTGCCACCTCCTCGTGAAACTTTCCCTGGCATTCTTCTTGGCCCTCCACAAATTAATCCATACTGCTTATTTATGTACTCATAGTATCCTCCAGTAGAATGTAAGCTTCCTGAGAAGTGAGACGATTTTGCTTTTGTCTTTGTGCCTCCAATTAGCAAGATTGAAAGGATCATGGAACTTTCTAGCATGGGAGATTCCAGGCATGGGAGATTCTAGGCATAGAAGATTCCCAGTATCGATGCTTTTAGAAAAGCAGGGCACAGATGCCAGGCAAGAAGGGTTAGTAGGAGCAGAGACAGACTGTTGCAAGAAAGGCTAGCCCCAGAAAACCAGAAAGGGTACCCACACCTTGGTACTTCCTTTTTCTTATAAGACTTTCCCTTTGGGGCCCTTTTGGCAGGTTCTTCTATACAGGGGAAGGTTTTGTGTAGGGCCCACCAATGAGCCCTTCTGAGCTAAATTTGTGGGAGACTATGGATCTATCAAACACGGTCAATGTGTTGGCTAATTTTGCTGAACTTCTCTTCACTTAAAAAAATCTATTAGAAGTGATGTCTTGCTAGGTTGTGGGGGTTGGGGACTGGACAGGTAGAATATATGTAGTCTCCCACAGGTCCTAGTACAGTTTTAAGCTTAAATAAGCTTAAAGAAGGAAGAAAACAACAAGTAGTGAATTTTTTTGGTCATAGAAATTAATGAGGTATAGAGAAATCATAGGACTTTGACCTGAAAGGGACCTTAAAGATCACCTAAAATCTATCCATCCATTTTACAGATGAGGGAACTGAGACCCAGAGAGGATAAGTGGTTTTTCCAATCAAAGACAAATAAATATAATGCAGTCATTTGATGAGAGAGGGAGCACAAACAACTGAATGGAAAAGAGAAGGGATCAGGAAGTTTTAAAAGGAGGTGGAATGGGATTGAGCCTTGAAGGAAAATTAATATTCTGAGAAGCAGAGATGGGGGATGTGTACTTGTGGGATAGTCTGAGAGAATGCATGGTAGCAAATGTTGCATTTAGGGAACGGCTAGCAATTCACTTTCTGTGGAGCTATGTGCACGGACCCAGTGCTCTTGAGAAGGAGCATGAGGTGATGTGACACAAGGGAAGGAGCACTAAGCCTGGAGTCCAAGGTCTTGGGTTCAAAACCTGATCACCTCTGTGACCTTGTGTAAGCCATTTAATCTTTATGAGCCTCTGAGGTCCCTTCTGACTCTAGAACTTGATCCTAAGAATAGTAGATTGTACTTATGCTGACTCAAATATTAGACTGCATTCAGAGGGAGGCAGGTGACAACAGAAGAAAAAAGATGGAGTTTAAAAGATAAACTTAACCTAGGACTTTTGCTGGGTGATTGGAGGGGGTTGGGCTTTTGGCTCACAAAAGAGCTAAGAAAAAGTCTAGGACTTTTCCTCTTTTAAGGAAAAAGGTCGCATAGCGGCTGCAATTCAATGAAAAACCAGTAGAGAGCAACCAAGAACCACATAGCAGAGACTCAGCAGAGAGCCAGCAACATTTTTAGCGAGGGTGATGGAGGAAGTAGCCCAAGAGAGGACATCAGGAGCTCATAGCACACTGGAGAATGCAGCAAATGGTAGTGTTGGAGGCAGTTAATGAGCCAACAAGTATATGTCAAAGGCTTTCTTTGTGCCAAGCCTCACCACTGATGTTGTGAGAATTTGTCTAAGAGTGTACCTCTGTGTATATGGGGAATTTCCCTTCTTATTTGTCTTGCTGTGCTGTTCAATTAAGTGCCTCTGGCTTTGAACTAACAAATACCCTAGGCTAGACGATCTGGCAAAAGAGAAATGACAGGGTGAGCTGCGGTTTTCAACTGATCCAAGTATGCCTCGAACCTGAAATAACTTTCAAGGGATCCATGTTTTAAGGGAGTTTGGGCTACGTAAAACGCTGATGAGGTTCAAAATACATTTTGAAAAAATAAATCGGTTTAAATCAGAGATGTCAAACTTGCAGCCTGCAAACCTGCCAAGTGCAGCCTGAACCAGATTAAACTATAATTGGAAAATACTTAACAAAATAAAAATATAACATGGATAATGTTAATGTGTGGTTTTCTGAGTCAATTTGTAACCCAATTCCATTTGTTTGACACACTGATTGAAATGAATAATGTTAAGGTGACTATTTGAATACATTTATTTTATCCTATTGAGAATACGACTTTCGAAGTAAAAAGATGCCTTTGCAAAAAAAAAAAAGGAGCCTCTCCCACTCCTGCCCCTACCCCCCACCATCCCAATTCCCTGGCCTATGGTTGATTAGCTTTGGTTTTATCTAGATAATTGACCAAGGCATATTAATTGCATGGAGTTTGGTTTGAGACAAATCTTCATTTTTTCCACTGGGTGAGATTTGGCCTGGAAACCTGACTTGAGGAGCAGAACCACTGTGTACAAACCCTCCTGAACTGCTGTACCTTTGACTGGGTTTTAACCAATTACAGGATCACAGAATTTCAGCATTGAAAAGGGTCCACAGTAGCCATGTAGTCAAATCCATACCTGAACAAGAATTCCACCTGTAACATACTCAAGTAGTGGTCATTCAATCTGTTTGAAGACCTCCAAAGAAGAGGAACCCATTACCTCACAAAGCAGTCCATTCCACTTTCAGAAAGCTCTGTTAGAAAGTTTTTCCTTGCATCGACCTTAATTTTGCCTCTGTAACTTTCATCCATCACTTATAGTTCAGTGCCAACCAGAACAAATTGAATCCCTCTTTCATGTGAGAGCCCTTCAGATACTTGAAAGATAGCTAGCATCTCCCAGCCCTAAGTTTTCTCTAGGCTAAACATTCTCAGTTCCTTCAGTCATTCCTCATATGGGATCAGATTATGGAGGAAGAGATTTTAGTCTAAAAACCTAGAAGAGTCATTGCAATTTTAGAAAAAGTATGTAAAGGGACAAAAGAGATCAGCTCAAATCTTCATAGAGTTAAAACAAAATGCTTCTATGCTAAAGCTAGATGCCTAAATGATATAATGGATGAGCTGATATACTGGGTAGCCAAAAAGGAATTTAATATAATTGATGTCTAGTAAACTCAGGAAGGACAATAGATGAGGTGTTATGGTGTGGTAGAAATAACACTGAATTCTCATCAAAAGACCTGGGTTTTCGTTCCAGTCCTGACATTTACTGGGTGTGCTTGGGCCAGGCAAAAGTCTTTTCACTTCCCTGAGGATGCATTTCTTCATCTATAAAATGGAGGGCATGAATATTTGTCCTATCTATCTTATAAGTTATGGGGAAATACTTTGTAAAATGCAAAGTTCTATATACATGAGTTACCTGTGACTACAGCTACAAGGAAGATGAGGGATGGGTGGCATGGAAGAAGGATAGAAAAAATGTGTATGACAGATGCAGTTACCAATACATCAAAGATCTGTGACTTCATCAATACAGAGACTCTCTCAACTGATGCATTTCTCTCCTCTCCAATCCATCCTCCATACCACTATCAAAATAAAAAAATTCCTCCTAAGGTAAAGGTCCACCTACCTTTTTCCAGGCTTGTTTCTTACTACTTCCCTTTACAAACTC
The DNA here is from genome assembly GCF_003287225.1 of Phascolarctos cinereus. Lineage (NCBI taxonomy): Eukaryota > Metazoa > Chordata > Mammalia > Diprotodontia > Phascolarctidae > Phascolarctos > Phascolarctos cinereus. Next base: position 114,069,242 of record NW_027556098.1, read on the forward strand.
GACATTTGTGGACCTTTGCTTTAAAATTTGGCAGGGGAACTGGGGAAAGGGATGGAAAACGAGCCAATGATTTTGGTGTTCTGTCTTCCTCCAGGCACCAAAAATCATTGCTTTCCCTATACCTCTGTGTAAGTCAAGCAGACTGTAATTTAATTAGAAAATTGTAATGACTTGTCAAGTGTTTACGGTTATACTTTGGGGAAGTATTGCATCGGTAGACAGCTCTTGCTAAAGCATCTGTAGGCAGGTTATTTAGCCAGTTTTCAAGTCCCTACTGCATTCAGAAGATTTTACTAGGTACAGTGGGGAAGGGAGAACAAATGGAAGCTTGCAGATAATCCTGGGCAATGGCAATTTGCATCATGCCAAATAGACAGTCAGGGATGAAAGAAAGGACAGCTCTTGGATCCATGAGAGCAGAAATTCATAATGCATTCGGCATGGACCACAGATCCTTCCATAAGTAACTAGGACAGCCTTCTAACGAAAATTAGTGTGTGTATTTGTGTGTATGTATGTATGCGTATATACACACATATGCACATACATATATATCCACATGGATACACAAATAATGCACACTATATGTACTATATAATAATTACTATATATACCTATGTCCATACACACATGCATACACATTATATATAATATATATATGCATGTACATATGTACACACACACATACATGTATTACAAAGTTTTGGAATGTGGATGAGATAAGAATGATGGAACCAGAAATAATGAGAGCATTCCTTGGAATAATAACAATCACCAACAACGCACTTTAAGGTTTGCAAAGTGTTTCACACATATTGTCTCCTTTGATCCTCACAACAAAGTTTGCAGGTAGTCCCATTTTATAGCTGAGGAAAACAAGGCTGAGAGGTTAAGTAACTTCCTCAGAGTCACAAGGTAGTTAGCGTCAGAAGCAAGATTTCAACTCAGGGCTTCCTCCTTCCAAGTCCAGCACTCTGTCCATTTATACCACTTAGCTATTGTAATATTGAATACTGAAAAACAGGATTAGAAGGAAACTTATTCACAAGACACCCCATACGCAGACTGGAGAATAGGTTGCTCTAGCTGGGTGGCAAGGTACCTAATTGTCTTGCTTAGATAAACCTGTAATGGAGGCAAGTGACTTACTAGATGATGAAAGCTTGATAAGAATGTCCCTTAAGACAATCCATTTCCCTTTGATCAGCTAGGGTTCTGTGTAATCTTTGAATGGCATTAATTTAGACTCAAGGACGCAAATATTCTGGTTCCCTCAGCAATTAAATTTGCAATAAGTAAATTATCCCTCTGATGATACCCAGCTCTGTGTGACTTTGAGCACATGAATCAGCTTTTTCATTTTTAAATTTAAATTTAATTTTTTAAGTTAATGAAAATGTACATTTCCCTTCAATCTTCCCCCTCCAGAAAGAAAAGCAAAACCCTTGTAACAAATAGGCATAGTCGACCAAAACAAACTCCCACATTGGACAACATTCAAACAGGGATGTCTCCACCTGTACCTTAAGTCCATCTGCCTTTGTTAAGAGGTGTTCAGCAAGTTTCATTTGAATCAGTATTTCCTTATATAAGCTGACTGCTGGGGATCCAGACCTGTATGGCTAAAAAGTCATACCTAGAAGGACAGAGAAGTGTGACAAGCTTTGCAATCTTGTCAATTTCTTATCTTTTGGGGGGTGATGAGTGGTGGTTATATTTTTCCTTTAAAATTATTTTATTTTCTTATGCAACAATATTTTATTTTTTCCCAATATATGTAAAGAAAATTTTTAGCATTCATTTTCACAAGATTTTGAGTTCCAAATTTTTCTCCCTCTCCCTCCCCTCCCCTCTTCCTAAAATGGTAAGCAATTTGATATAGGTTATATATGTGCAATCATGTAACATATATTTCCATATTAGTCACAGTTGTGAAAGAAGAAATAGACCAAAATGGTAAAGCCATGAAAAAAAAATATATATATGTATATATATATATGTGTGTGTATATATATATATATATGTGTATATATATATATATATGTGTGTGTGTATATATATATATGTGTATATATATGTATATATATATATATATATATATATATATATATATATATATATATATATATATATATATATTTGGCTAGGCAATGGGGTTAAGTGACTTGTCCAGGGTCACACAGCTAGTTGCCACCTAGCTACCCCAAACGTGAAAAAAATAGAGTGAAAAAAGAGTGACTTGATCTGCATTCAGAGTCCATCAGTTCTCTGTCTGGATATGGATAACATTTTCCATCATGAGTCCTTTGTACTTGTCTTAGATCATTGTGTTGCTGAGAAGAGCTGAGTCATTCACAGTTGATCATCACAAAATCTTACTGTTATTGTGTACAATGTTTTCCCGGTTTTGCTCATTTCATTTTGCATCAGTTCATACATGTCTTTTCAGGTTTTTCTGAAATCTGCCTGTTCATCATTTCTTATTGCACAATTATTCCATTTCACTCATGTACCACAGCTTGTTCAGTCATTCCACAATTAATGAGCATCCCCTCTATTTCCAATAACTTGTCACCATAAAAAGAGCCGGTATAAATATTTTTTGCACATGTAGGTTCTTTTCCCTTTTTTACTATTTTTTTTTGGTTAACTGTCAGCTCTCTTGAGCTGTTTTGAATAGGCCAACACTCTGCTTCTCCCCCTCCTTACAATAGGAATGCATTCCTATAAAAATGGTTGTGGTGTCTTTAAAAAGTCCCTCAAATTAATCACCCCAGGATTTGCCTTTTTACTTAGAAAATATTTGGGTTGCCTTCTTTTATCTTGGGCAATGCCCTAGGAAGCCTGAATGTACTGGGAAGAACAGGAGAATGAGACTCAAGTTGCTCTGGACAGTGGAAGGGCTGGAGAATTAGGCCCCATCACTAGGAGAGCCCAAAGCCTTCCCTTGTGATCAGACAGCTCTCCCTTGTGGTGAACACAGACCTCGAGAGAAGGACACAGACTGGAAAATACAGTCTCCTCAACTAGGATTAGTTGGGTAACTGTCTCATGAGCCTTTAGTTTTAGATAATATTCTTGTATATTTTATAAGTTGTGAAATGCTGAACTTTTCAACCTCAGTGTAATTGAAAGGATTACTTACTGCGCAGATTCAATTTTACGTTCAGATCTCAAGATATAATGACATACTCAGGATAAACTTAACAAATAGTCACATTTATTTACAATGATTAATAATGATTAAAAACCACACAAGCAGTAAAGATAAGAATAACATTCAATGCAATAAGTACTAATCAACAGAAAGGAAAGCAGGAATAAGAAAAGAAAGGATACACACTCACTGACCAGGTGAGCTCAAGTACCGAATAGACCAGGGAGACTGGAGAACGGCCAAAAAGGTGTGGTCAGGGAGGCAACGGGGAGCGTCCTACCCCGAAACACAACGAAAGCCGTGCACGCCGATCCGCTTCTAGCAAAGAATCGGCGTCCCTATCTTTGCAACTAAAGTCTCCAAAATCTCCCTTTCCAATGACCGTTTTCATATCCATGTAAAGCAGGGAAAAACAATCTTGATATCTTGTTTTGTGTACGTCTCCTTGGTGAGTACTCAGATCCAGGGAACGTACACCATTCTAACAATGGTTGGAGCTTGACCAGAGCTCCAGCTACCTGTTTGTTGTGTAATTGTCCAAGGAGTGATCAATTCCTTGGACTACTACAGGCTTTTCTCAAGAAAAATGTCCCTTGAGATAGATTGTTTTCCCAGGTCACATTGTTTAGTCGTTACTTAGTGTTCCAGTCTCTGTGATCCTGCCAATTTTGATGACTCCATTTTGTCTTTATGTCAGGTCATGAGGCAGTTACACCGTTAGGTCATAAGATGGTTACACAGGGGGCTGGGGAGGATCTACCCTCCTCAGTTTCCTTTACACTCAGTAGAGGTGGCACAGTGGATAGAACACTGGGTGGGCTTGGAGTCAGGAAGTCTTATCCTTCTGAGTTCAAATCCAGCTCCAGACATTTGCTAGCTGTATGAACCTGGGCAAATCACTTAAACCTATTTGCCTCAGTTGTTTTCATCTGGAAAAGGAAATGGCAAACCACTCCAGCATCTTTGCCATGAACACCTCAAATGGGGTCACAGAGAGTTGGACAGGACTGAAAGGACTTAATAATGAAACGACAGAAACATCCTACAAGTGGCATCTAAAAGCAAGGTATGTCATTGCCGTCTCAATGTCCCTGTAGCCACCCTTGTAAGTCATCTAGTCCAATTCCTTCATTTTACAGATGAGAAAATAATTATAATAGCTGATCTTTGGACACATTAAGTTATGGTTATTGATCCCTGTATTATCTTGTATTGCCATTCAATGCATCTGTGTGATACCTCCCTATAAACTGTGAACTCTTAGAGGGAAGGTACCTTCTCTAATCTAAATTTTGTATCTCCCTGAGCAAGGAAGAGAAGGGAATATATGCTCCTACTATGTGCTGGGCACTGTGCTAGGTGCTTTACAAATACTGTTTGATCTTCACAACAGGCCTAGAATATAGACACTATTGTTATCTCCATTTTACAGTTGAAACTGAAGCAGACAAAAGTGAAGTGACATACAGCTAGTAAATGTCTGGGGCAGGATTAGAACTCAGGTCTTCCTGACTCCAGGCCCAGCTCTCTATCCACTGTGCTAGCTAGAATTTCATAAATGTGTCATAATAATGTTTATATGATAACTTTATTATTTATTTACAAGGAATAGCAAGTTGTACATAATAGATTCGCAGTTTCATATGCAATCATCTTTTTTTCATTATACTGTTATGGAAATGCTTATTTTATTCCATGAATTAAAAATGAAATAAATAAATAAATTTTTAAAAGAAATTAAATTGTAAAGTCTGTGAAGCCAGTAATTCCCATTTTTCACTTTTGCATTCTTAGCGCTTAGCCTAGTAAATAACAGGTAGTTGATAACTGGGGAATTGAACTGCACTAATTGAATTATGTTTTATGGGGCAGGCCTAGTAATTACTCAAAGCAGTGATAGTGAGGGTAGATGATAGTGAGGGTATTATTACCAGTGGTGTGTGCTGGCAAATGTTTAACAATCAGCTCTCTAAAAAATAGTGTGCAATACACACTTTTAAGCTTATCTACATTATTAACATTTTCCCTATCATTTCCCCGTGTCTAGCAATCAGCAAAACCCTATATCAAGCCTTATTACGTTGTAGCGCCATAGTATAAATAAATACACACACTGAAGATATAAGAATCAGCTCTCCTGAACTGGTTCAAACGGGCTGCAGCACACCTGTGGGGATCCCAAGGCATGAAGTAACAGGAACTTCCTTTGCTATTGACCTGCTAGTTGTGACTCTGCCTCCTCTTACCTGGACTACAATTCAAATATTTAGTGAGAACCTAACCGTTCTGGATACTGAGGTGAGGAGAGGGAGCCCAGAAATAGAAGACATGGTTCTGCCTTTTAGTGGGGGGAGGGGAATAAGCATTTGTATAGCACCTACTGTGTGCTAAGCACTTTTGACAAATATCTCCTTTGCTCTCTTTAGAGTCTTCTAATCTAGTTGGAGAGAGAAGCTAGGTTAAGATCTCTTGTTTAGAGGTAGTAGGGATCTTGGAAGTCATCTAGTTCAAAGCTCTCTTATTACAGATGAGGGAACTGAGTCCTAAAGAACTCAAGTGACTTGTCTGAGGTCACACAGGTAGAAAATGACAAAGTTCAGGATTCAGGCCTGGTCCTCTTGACTCCTGACCCAGGACTTTTTCCACTGTACCTTACTGAGAGTTTGAGTGACTTGGTTCAAAGTCAAAGGGCAGCTAGGTGGCACCATGGTGCACAGAGTGCTGGGCCTGGAGTCAGGAAGACTCATCTTCTGAGTTCAAGTCTGGCCTCAGATATTTACTAGCTATGTGACCCTGGGCAAGTCACTTAACTCTGCCTCAGTTTTCTCATCTGTAAAATGAGCTAGAAAAGGCAATGGCAAGCTGCTCCGATATCTTTGTCAAGAAAATCCCAAATGGGGTCAGGAAGAGTCAGCCATGACTGAACAACAACAATAAATAAGAGAGCAGTTAACTAAGGGCTAAGTAGTGTGATGCCAACCATAAGTGTAGTAAGAGTTCAGAAAAGAGCAAATGAACTAATGTAACTTTATTAAGCAAGTGCTATGTGCCAAGCACTGGGGGAGGGAAGGAGGTCATGGAGAAGAGTGGTGAGACTTGAGCTAGGCACTGGAGGATTGCGGAAGGGCAAGAGTTTGAATAGGTATGGAGGAGGAAGGAGGTAACTATTCTGTGTTGGGGAAAATAATAAAAGGATGGAGGGTGGAGAGAAAAGAGGAACAGAAAGCCTGCTTCCCCATTTCCTTCACCTCTTCTCTAATCACCAGATGCCTTCTTTTCCTTCCCTTCCCTTCCCCACTGGCTTCCCCTAAGAATCATCCAAATATCCATAGCTGAGCATTGGAAGGGATACCCAAACTGAACTGGGAGTCAGGGAGCCCAGATTCAAAACCTATTTTGTCTATATACTTATTAGCTGAGTGACCTTGGGCAAATCACTTCCTTCTGTGGGCTTCATTTTCCTTGATTGTCCAATAAAAGCAATGCACTAGACCAGAGACAGGGAACTTGTGACCTTGAGGCCTCATGTGGCCCTCTTTGTGTGGCCCTTTGACTGAATCTGAACTTCACAGAACAAATCCTCTTAATAAAAGGATTAGTTCTATAAAACTTGGACTCAGTAGAAAGGCCGCACCCAAGGACCTAGAGGGCCACATGCAGCCTGGAGGCATTCTCTAAGGTCCTTTCCAACTCTAAGATCCTGTAATGAGATGTCAGCTTGAAGATTGTTCTCAAGCTGTCAGGAGCCCCATAAGTTAGAGACAGACTTTGTAGGGGAGAGAAGGGTGGTATAAAGAAAGAGGGGAGAAGCGGGTCATCATACTGTCACACATTTTTATTAGTACAAAGGAAATTGAAATATAAAATAAACAATTTCCTTTAACAACAGAAAAGCACTGAACCATTAAAATGTTCTTTAAATTAACAGTGTGTTCACATCCCTTGGTAAACACCTTTCTCTATAATAACTTGGTGTTATTTGCCAAGACAAACAATTTGTAAATGAAAGAGGAAAGAACATTCTGCAGGCTTCTGCCTCTCAGAATGCCTTGTTTCCTTCAAGTTCCATTTCCTACCCGAGGCCTTTCTTTATTACCCCCATTTACTGCCCCCCTTGTTATATGTTCTCCTTGAAATTACTTTAGCTCTGAGTTTAACTGTAACTGGGCATTGCCTGCAGGCTTCCTCCTCTGCTGTTTCTCTTTGGCAGGAGACGGTAACAAAGACTGCTTCTACCCAGGTTACATACTCGTATCTATGTACATGGTACATCAGACACAACTCACAGGCCAGCACACACACACACACACACACACAACTGTAAGCTCCTTGAGGATAGGGATTTTACATTTTCTTTTTTGTCTTTGTATCAAGTGCCTCATACTGCACCTCGCATATAATACTCAATAAACATGTCTTGAATTGAGTTGAATCCAGCGTGTTCTCCCCCTCAGCTCGTAGACTTTTCAAAAGCCTGAAATGAAAAAGATCTTAGAGATCACTAACATTTTTCCTTCTATGGATAATAAGGCTAAGGCCCAGAGAAGCAAGGGGACTTGTTCAATGTCACATAGCAAGTTGGTAGCAAAGTCGGGACCAGAACTTAGGCGGACTACTCAGTGCTCACAGTTCAATAGTGTATAAGCTATGGCTATAGAACAGCTGTATGTATCTCCCTTTCCCTGTGTGGAACTAGCCCACATGATGATCAAACCCATGACTTTCACCTTGTGCCATAACAAACTGGGCTACCTGACCTGGTCTCACCAGGAAATACCTCTCATTTTCTTCCCAACGTCAATAACTAAATTTGTTTGCTTACAGATTTAAACGGGATCCCAACAATCATATTTTGTATCCATTATGTGACCTCCATCCTAAATTGTTAGTATAAAGAACACAGTCCCTGGAGTCAGAGGACCTGGGTTCAAATCCCGTCTCTGATCCTTGTTACCTATATATTCTTTTTTTTTTTTTTGGCTAGGCAGTGGAGGGTTAAGTGACTTAACCAGGGTCACACAGCTAGTAAGTGTTATGTGCCTGAGGCTGCATTTGAACTCAGGTCCTCCTGAATCCAGGGTCGGTGTTCTATCCACTGTGCCACCTAGCTGCCCCCAACCTATATATTCTTAAGAAAGGCATTTAGTCCTCTGGGCCTCAGTTTCCTCATCTACATAATGCTTGTGATGTCTACCTCACATGGTTGTTTTGAAGATCAAATAAGATAAAGGGCTTTAATAAACTTGAAGCATTCTATAAATGTAAGTTATTACTGTAGCATTCCAGGTAATAATAAAAATAGCTAGCTTTTATACTGAACTTTAAGGTTTGTAAAGGAAGCCTTCCCCTACCACTCTTAATTCCAGAGCTTTCTCTTGGTTAATTATTTCCTATTTATCCTGTATTTAGCTTGTCTTGTATCTATTTGTTTACATGTTGTTTCTCGAATTAGATTATAAACTCCTTGAGAGTAAAGGCTGTCTTTTGTCTCTTCTTGTATACCCAGAGCTTAGCATATTGCTTGGCACATAGTAGGCACTTAATAAATTTTTTGATTAATTGATTGATTAATTATCTCACTTGGTAGATTGTGACTTCCTCCAGGGCAAGGATTGTCTTTTGCCTCTTCTTTTATCCCCAGAGCTTAGCATAGTACTTGGCGACATTAAACCCAATAAATGCTTATTAACTGACTATCTTACTCATTGTCACAACAATCCTGTAAGGTAGATCCTATTATTATCCCCATTTTAAAGTTGAGGAAACTGAGGCAGACAGAAGCCAAGTGACTTGTCTAGGGTCACACAGCTAGTAGCTGTCTGAAGCAGGATTTGAACTCAGGCCTTCTTGACTCCCAAGTCTAACATTCTACACACTGCATCACCTAACTGCTCAGATCATAAGGAGCTTTTAGGTAAGGTCATTCCTGCTATTAATCCTCAATATATTACTTGTTATGTGATTTCTGTAGTAATAAAGGGCATATGTGGATACAAGAACCCATCCTATACCATCCCTGGCAAATGGCCATCCAGCCTTTGCTTAAAGAACTCTGCTAAGGAGAATCCATTCTAGATGTATGTGGATGGAGTGCTAGACTTGGAATCAGGAAGATATGGGTTCAGATCCTACCACTACTCCTTCCTAGCTTATGGGCAGTTTTCTAAAGCTCAATTTGTTCAGCTACAAAATGGGTATGATAATGCCTATAGTACCTACTTCACAAGGCTATTGTGAGGTTCTAATGAGATCATGTATGGAAAGTAGTTTGTAAGCTTTAAAGTACTATATAAATATCAGTTGTTTTAGTATTTTTATCATCATCATTATTATTGTTATTGTTAATATTATTGTTATCACCACCACCACTACACTACTACTACTACTACTACTACTACTACTACTACTACTATTACTAATCCTATTACTCCTACTCCTAACTCCTACTCCTACTCTTACTTCCTGATGCAGCACATTTCACTTTGAGATATCTCTGTTAGAAAGTTAGTTTTTTTCTTATGTTTACCTAAAAGCTGCTCTTTTGGCAACTTCTGCTTGTTTTTGATTCTGCCCTTTAGGTCCACATGGATGGAATGTAACCCCATATCCATAACCCCATATTCTTGAGGCGGTTCTTGAATTAGTCGATCAACAAGATTTCCTAAGCACCAACTTTATGCTAGGTGGAGATATGAGGCAACTACCATCTCCATCCCTTCTCCTCCTCTTCCTCACTATCTTTTCTACAGGCTGAATATTCTCCATTCCTCCAACCTATCTTTTTTGTGGAATATCTCAAAGCACTTTACTATCCCAGTCACCTTCTAATTAATGCTCTCCAGCATATGAATAATCTTCTGAAAGTATGGTACCCAGAACTGAACATACTGCTCCACATAGGGTCTGGCCAAGGCAGACAGCAGTGAGAATAGCGCTTCCCTCACTTTGCACAGTAGGTCTCTCCTAAATGCAGCCTGAGATTGCATTAGCTTTTTTGGTTTTTGACTGACACGCCATGCTGTTGACTCACACTCAGCTTACAATGCACTAAAACCCCGATATTTTTTTTCTGTACAACTATCCAGCTTTGCTACACCCATCTTGAAGAGTTTTTGAACCCAAGGTTAAGACTTCCCATTGAGCTCTGATGCATTTCATCTTATTAGATTCAACTCAATGTTCTACCCTCTCATGATTGTTTCATATTCAATACGTTAGCTATCTCTCCCAGTTATATGTCATATGAAAAGTTGATAAATACGTCTTCTATACCTTCATTTAAGTCATTGATAAAAATTTTAAACAGGGTAGGGCAAGGTCAAGTTCCTGGGGTTCTCCATTAAACCACATCTTTTACAGGAAGCCTATCCCAATCCCTCTGGATTCTAATGCCTTCCCTATATTTAATTATTTCCTATTTGTCATGTATATAGCTTTTGTTTATATATTTATTTGCATGTTATCTCCTCCATTATGATCTCCAAAAGGGCTGGGACTATCTTTTGTCTCCATTTATATCCCCAGGACTTAGCACTGTGCCTGACCTAGGATACATGCTTAATAAGTGTTGATTGATTGCTAAAGATCTTCTAAGTTGATATCAAACTGTTACCTACTCACCTAACAACACATAATAGTATAGCCCACATGTATCCTTTTACCCAAGGATTGCAAGATGGATTTTGTTCAGTGCTTTGCTAAAATCTAGGCAAACTGTCACTTAACAGCATTCCCCTGGTTTACCAGTCTAGTAATCCTGGGATCATTTCCCCCCCAACGAGCCAGAGGAAGGAGCTCTCTTCCTGCTGGTTCATTTTCCCCCACCCAATTCACCTTCCAGCAGGAGCAGGTTGGGGATGTGAGGTTGGGGGGATGCAGAAGGAAAGGATTTGGAAAGCACACGGGGAAAGAGAAGGGAGGCTTGTAAAACCAAGGTCAGTGGTGAAACAAGAACCCAGAAGGAAGTCCACATGACATGGTGCCTCAGAGAGGTTAAGTGTGGAGGCAGGACTTTCAAACCCAGATTTTCTGATTCAAAGTCCAGGGCTCTTTCCTCCTGCACCATGCTGTAACTCTTTCTTAAGTGTCTCTATAATCCCTAGTACTATATCAGATGTGTAATGAACAACTAATAAGCAAATGCTGGTCATTGACTAAAGTAAGATAAATTATTGTTGTGTCCACTGCCGTGCCTTGACCACAGAATCATAGGATTTAGAGATGAAAGGACCCAAGACATCATCCAGTCCAATGTATTCATTTTATAATTAAAAAAAAATAGTAAGCATTCATTTTCTTTCCCTCTTCCCTACTACCCCCTGGGTAGAAGGTAGGAAACCCTAATTAAAATATGCATAGTCAAATTAAATTGTGTTGGTCACATTGAAAAGCATGTCTCATTCTGCACATTTATGTCATCCTCTCTCTATTGGGAGATAGGTAGCACGCTTCATCATCGGTCTTCTGAAATCATGGTTGATCATTTTGTTGGTAAGAGTTCTTCAGTATTTCGAAGTTGTTCATTTATTTCAAGATCGGTGTTATTATATAAATTCTTCTCCTAGTTCCACACACTTCATTCCAATATAGTTCATAGAGTCTTTCCAAGTTTTTCTGAAACCATCCCCTTCCTCATTTCTTACAGCACCATAGTATTCCATCACATTCATCTACCAGAACTTGTTTGGTCATTCCTCAATTAATAGGCACTTGGTTTTCAGCTCTTTGTCATCCCAAAAAGGGCTCTGATAAATATTTTTGTATGTATGGGTTCTTTTCCTCTTTCTTTGATCTCTTTTGTATATAGACCTAGTAGTTATATTGCTGGATTAGATTTGAAGACTTCACACTCCAAATCCAACACTCTTTCCACTGTACCACACTGCTTCTCAAAAAGATGTCAACAGTAGCACCAACTACAACTTCTGATCCCCTCCTCCAGTATGCATTTCTTGATGGGACTGAGAGCAGAAAAAATCATGTTGCTTTCTTCATCATGCCAGTGATGGCAGAATCTTAAGGTTAGACAAAACTAGTGGCTCACAGGAGCGGAGATCGATTTCCTCTTATGACCTTGAAAAGGTGACTCCCCAACTCCAAATCCCAAGGGTTTACCAAAGGAAGCCCCTCTTTGGAATGGCCAGACAGGCACTTATACTCAAGATGTCTTTCTCTGCTCTTCTTTAGGTTTTGAAACACCTGCGGCACTTAAACTTCACCAATAATATGGGTGAGCAGGTGGATTTTGATGAGTTTGGGGACCTGGTGGGCAACTATTCAATCATCAACTGGCACCTCTCCCCAGAGGATGGTTCCATCGTCTTTAAGGAGGTTGGGCATTACAACGTTTATGCCAAGAAAGGTGAACGGCTCTTCATCAATGAGGAGAAAATTCTGTGGAGTGGATTCTCCAGGGAGGTATGTACTGAATATAAGAAAGCCATGAGTGGTCTACTGACAATAGCAAATAACACGTGGGCAAGATAGATGATTACTTTGGGGAAATGTTAGCTCAAAAACAAATGCCTAGCACTGTCCAACTAGATAGATTCTTTGCCAGCAAAAATTTAGCTGCAATGGAATCATAACAATCCTTCACAAGAATAAAGCTCACATGGAAAAGGGAGATGAAAGAGAATTCTACTTTTCCAGGAGTCCCACTAGATCATTCTTGAAGTTTGAAGCATTTTACCCAGAGTTATGGAATCTCCCAGAAGTATAAATAATGCTAATAGCTGACATTTTAAAAATACTTTGAAGTTTGCAAAGTGCTTTGCAAATATTATTTTATTTGGTCCTGAAAGCAATCCTCTGTGATAGATATTCTAGATTATTATTAAGAAAACCCTCAATGTAAAAACAGAAGATACCAATAAAAAACTTATTGAAGATAAAAAAAAAGAAAGCCCTCAGCCCAAATATCCCAGCTTATAAAAATAACAGCTATACCTGCCTCTGTTCTCATTATTATCCCTTTTCTTTTATCCTCCCCTTATCCCCATTCCTGACTTAGGCAATTCCAAACCACTGAACAAATTCTGTAATAATATTCTGGGGTGGGGAGAGGGAGGGAGGGAGAAAAGGAAGAGACTCATCCAATCTCAGTATTTTATCTCTCTTTTTGTGTGTCTCTAGATCTTTTCTAGTCATCCTCTGAAGGTAAAGTAGGGTATGGAAGAGAGGAGGGGAGGCACTAAATTTCTTTTTTTCCCAATTGCATTTCTGATGAAATTTTCTAATGATAATAATATTTATAAGTGCACTCCATATTATAATTATGTGAAGTAGACAGCTTCTCCTGTTTTACAGGTAGAGGTAGTTGGTGGTGCAGTGGGTAGAGTGCTGGCCTGAAGTCAGGAAGACTCCTCTTTGTGAATGCAAATCTGGCCTCAGACACTTAGCTAGCCACTTAACCTGGTTTGCCTCAGTCTCCTCACTGGTAAAATAAGGTCGAGAAGAAAATGGCAAACCACTCCAGTGTCTTTACCAAAAAAACCCCAAGTGGGGTCACAAACGTTCTGAAATGACTAACAACGTCAACAAAATTTTATAGGTAAAAAGCCTGAGACAGAGATAGGTCTCCATTCCCTACTACTTTTACCTCTGTCTTTTTTTCTATTAATTGGGTTGGGAGAGTCAGGTAGGGGAGGAATGGATGAGCCTACATTTCTTCCTTTAGCTCTGTTATGACTAAAAAAAAAAGTCATAAAAGTCATAGTCTCTCATTATGACTAATGAGACCTGGGGATGCTATTCTTTCAAGGTAGATAATGGCATCATAAAGAAATCCCGCCCAGCCAGCTGCTTCTGCAGTGTAGTCACAATACTCTGATAACTTCTCTCCGAAACCCACACCACCCCTTCCTCGCCGATTTAGCAAACATTATACCAACATTACTCTGTGTGTTCTCTTTATCTAATCCCAGTTACTGGACTGTAATAGGCCATTCTTATCACAAACTCCTTGTGTTTGCAAGGACAGGGTCCTATTTATCTTTGTATCTTCTCTCTGGCCTTAGCACAGGGTATGAGGACATCAGTAAATATTTATAGAATACACACTTGCTATGTCTTCCCCCCCCCCCCCCCCCCGCCCCGGTTTATTGTATGGCCTCCCAGAGTTCAATTTGCTTTGATCACTGATCTTCCTTCACTTGCCGGGCTCTCTGGGAAGGTTGTGGTTTAGCATATGAAGAGAAATCCCAGAGGCCCAGAATCCACTGCCTTTTTCCTACATTTGAAGGAATTTTTTACATTGGGAAGGCAAAGGCCACAGAACCACAGATAAGATTATCTATTCTTCTCTGGGCCCTAAGGCCTTCTGATAGTAAGGGAGCTATTTAGAGAGGGACATTCACTCTTTTAAGCCTCCAGGGTACCCATTCACTCCATTGTTGCTGATATAACCAACTTTCTATAAAATTCACCTGATCCATTATTGACACTGCAGTTTATCCAGAGCTCTTTTTGCATTTGTTGTCAGTATTACCTATTTCCAGCTGTGCCTACACATAACTAGTCTGGCCATTTGCCTGAATTGATGGGCCATTTTAGTATAAAAATGCTTAAAATCACTTCTCCCAGAGTCATGGCCTCTGCCTACTCTTCTTTTAAATTCATCCAAAAGGAGCTAAAAGGGAAAGAAGTTGGATTTCCTCTCCTCATTTAGTCTCAGTCATCAAAAAGGGTAATTTTATTTCCTATTTATCTGCCTGGCAAGTCAGGATCCAGGCAAACAGGAAGCTTAGAGACACATAGGTCTGTTGAGGCTACAGTGGCATGGCATTTTCCATTCTCAGAATGCAATGGGGAGAAGGAAGGAGTTGAGTAAGGAGGTGAGCACAAGAAACAGAGTTATTTAATAACTCCTCATGAATTCAGCCTCCTGAGCATAATTTTATTACTTTTTCAAAGGTACCATGAATTCTTAGTTTTAGGGGATATAATAAATGAAATGGCTGGTGCCCACGCCTGGAATGTTCTCCATCTGAGGATTTGGTAGAACATCCGCATCCTCAGACCCCAGTGCTTGTATTGGGCCAGCTAGCAAGGTTCTAATCATTCCTATTTGCAAAATATCAAGATAATGTCCTGACTAACCAATATGTCCAGATCCACTGATAACGTTTTCTAGTTAACTGTAGATTACAGACAGGAAGTGGTCTGTGTCCAGCTTTCTCAGCACAAAAAAATGGACCAGAATAGACCAAGAGACACACTTGAAGAGTTAGCAGTTTAGCTCAGTGCCTCCCACCTTTGTGGGTCACAGATTTGGAAACAGAACTGCTAGGAGGAGCCTCTCATTGATGAAATTTGGTGAGGAAAGAGGAAAGACTAAAGAAAGAAGAATTAAAAAAAATTAAAAGGAACAGCAGAGCTATAGATACAAAGGAAGATGCATGTCCAAGTCTAGTTATGTGATTTTACTTGATGTTGTTAAACTCCAGTGTGCTCAGATATATACAACTTATGTTTCCCTTAATTTTTTTTCATTTGCACCTTCATTTATTGATGTTGGTTTCCATCTGAACAATAATAACTCCCATTTAAAGCTGGAGAGATAACATAGCAGAGAGCTGGCCTCAAAATCAGGAAGTTTTGAGTTCAAATCTTGCCTTAGCCACATATGGTCGTGTGAACCTCGGAAGGAAGGAAAGGAGGGAGGAAAGAAGGAAGGGAAGGAAGGAAAGAAACATTGCACTGTGCCAAGCACTTATAAATACTATTTTATTTGATCCTAACAAACCTGGGAGTTAGGTACTATTGCTATCCCCATTTTACAGTTAAGGAAACTGAGACATACAGAAGTTTAGTGACTTATTCAGGGTTCCATATCTAGTCTGAGGCTGGATTTGGACTCAGGTCTTTTTACTCCAAGCTCATCACATTGATCCCTATATCAACTAGCTGACTCTTTGAGTTGTAGAGAAGGTACCACTCCACATTGATAGAGAGAGTTTCCTTACCCTATCTATACCAAAGAAATCACAGGGTCAGTCCATATTTAAAGTTTACAAACCACTTGCCTCACTTTTTACAAATCAGGAAACTGAGGCTCACATCAGCAAATTGGTTTCTGCAGGGTGACAAAATTTAATAAGTATCAGAACAAGGACTTGAACCCAGGTCTTCTGATTCTAAGGCTAGTACTTTTTCTATGACATCTTTTTACCTCTATAGAAGCTCTAGGTTTAAATATTCAACAATATTCTCTATTATTTGTCACCATACTGTTCTGTTAATAACCCATATTGAAACTGAAAGAAATTTTTATATTTACTCTTACCTTTTTCCAGAATAAGAATTTGATATCTTTTTGTACTGCTCATCTGGTAAAGTTTCTCTATTTGTATTATACTAGAAAGGCATTTCCTTTTCCTGGTGTATTGTCATTGTCCGGTCATGTTTGATTCTTCATGACCCCATTTGGGGTTTTGTTGTTAAAGATACTGAACTGGTTTGCCATTTCCTTCTCCAGCTCATTTAACTGATGAGGAAATTGAGGCAATCAGGGTTAAATGACTTGCCCAAGGTTACCTCGCTAGTAAGTGTCTGAGGCCAGATTTGAACTCAAGAAGATGAGTCTCCTTGAATTCAGGCTCTCTATCCACTCTACTCACTATGCCACCTAGCTGCCCTTCCTGACCTATAGTGGAGAATAAACTGGCTAATTTAGAATTCATTTGTTAGCCACATGGCACATTCCAATAATCCCTTCTGGGGAGGGGGTGTGGGGAGGGGGTTGTTTGCAGGCTGTATTGCTTGAGCTCAGGAGTTCTGGGATACAATAGCTAAAATCAATCAAGCTTCTGTAGTAAGTCCCCCAGGGTGATGAGCCTCTGGGAGCAGGGGGCCACCAGGCTGCCTAGGGAGGGGTGAACCAGCTCAGGCCATAAACAGAGCAGGTTCAAGTTTCTGTATTGGTCAGTAATAGGATCAGGCCGGTGAGTGGCTGGTGTACTTCCAACCTGCGTGACCCAGGGAGACCCCGTCTCAAAACAAAAAACAAAGAACAAGCTTATAATTTATTCTTAGATCATGCCCGTCGATATCAGTCATTAGCTTTCTAGGTAAAAATAGATTAGGGCAATCATGTATCTTGATAATAAAAAGCACAGTGTAACCTGAGAACGATTCAAAATAATGGCTCACTTTTCTGCAGCACATTATAGCTTACAAGGTATTTTCCTTACAACAACTGTGTTGGTGGGCAGTACAAGCATCGATATTCAGTTTTTCCATCATGTCTAACTCTTCGTGACCCCATGGACTTGTCTGTGGGGTTTTCTTTCTTGCTAGAGTGATTTGCCATTTCCTTCTCCAATGTGTCCCCATTCTATAGCTGAGGAACTGAGGCAAATAGGGGTTGACTTGCCCAGGGTCACACAGCTAGTAAATATCTGAGGCTAGATTTGACCTCAGGTGTTCCTAATTCCAAGCCCAGTGCTCTAACCACTGCATCACCTAGCTGACCTTAGTACAAGCATTACTATTCCCATTTTATAGATGGTGGACTGAGGCACAAAGAAATGAGGTGATTTAAACAAGTTCATAGTTAGTAAATGGCACAGCCAAGAACAGAACTGAGGTCCTTTCAGCAATACAGTATCTTTTTTTACAACATATCCATTAGCATATTTTTCTCCTGTTAGCATCAGGAATAACAAAAGACCACATTTCTCTACATAAAAAAATTATTCTTATATATCACATAGGTATAGGGGGCAGCTAGGTGGCGCAGTGGATAGAGCACTGGTCCTGGATTCAGGAGGACCAGAGTTCAAATCCAGCCTCAGACACATGACACTTACTAGCTGTGTGACCCTAGGCAAGTCACTTAACCTCCTTGCCTAGCCAAAAAAAAAAAAAAGAAAAGAAAAAAATATATATCACATAGGTATTCAGTCCCACGCTGACAAAAATATCGTGTTTTCCAACATTCATGGCAAACGTAGTCCTCTCTTCAAGTCCTAGAGATTGAAAAAGCAGTAGAAATTTCTTCTGTGCTAGTATTCATTCAGAAAAATCCTTAAGAGACTATCACTTCAAATGTTCTATAGGCTAAGGCAGCTAGGTGGTGCAGTGAATAGAGTGCTGAGCCTGAAGCCAGGAAGACTCCTGTTTTCTGAGTTCGAATCTGCTCTCAGACACTTACTAGCTGTGTGACCCTAGGCAGGTCACTTAAACGTGCTTGCCTTGGTTTCCTCATCTGTTAAATGAGCTGGAGAAGGAAAAGGCAAAGTACTCCAGTATCTTTGCCAAGAAAACCCCAAATGGGGTACAAAAGAGTTAGACACACTGAAAAACTGAACCGATCTAAGCACACAACTTGCTACTAGGTGATTGTGGAGGTACAGAGCTTAGTTCAGATGCTAACTTCTCCATTAATTTGCTACCTGAGTAGAGCAGATCATGCCTGGTTTCTTAGTTTACATCAAGTCCAATCCGTCATTTTCCAGATGAAGAAACCCAGGCCTAGGAAAATGATACAGCTTGTCTAAGTAACAAACAGCCATAACTAGCAGAAAACTTCAAGTTATTTTCAGATATATTTTTCAAATGCATCTGGAATTTTAGACACAAGCTTTTTCTCAGATGAAGGGCAGTTTCACTTGAGTCATTGTCAGCAACCAGGATTCACAGCTTTGATCAACATAGGAAACAAGCCCTTCTCACCTGGTAGAGAGATGCTCTACTCAGAGCCATAACTAGCAGTTTTGACATCAGGGGCTTAGCAACACAAAGGTACCCCGAAATTAACTTTTATATATCATGATGTGAAAAGAAATTAAGTAACTGAGATAAATTCAATTGAATAGGAAGAAATATTAGTCATGATAGTGGCTCAAGAGATAAAATCTCCGAGTTAAAAGGGTGTTTGGAAGTAATCTGGCCCAACTCATAGGATTTGCTATCCCATGCCCCTTTTTCCTCTAACAGAAAGGTCTCAGTGAATTTCCCCACAAAATACTGAAGCAGAAGGAAGCATTACTTACCTTTGCTGGGAGGGAAATGTCTCTGCTTGCAATGGGTGGGCAGTAGAGAGAAAGGCTAGTCCTCATGGAAGGAAAAGCCTTGAGGAAGTGATAGGAAGGACTGGCTGGGAATTTCTTTGTGGGACAGAGGGAGTGAGTGGGCCAGCACCTCACTCTCTCACCTTTTTTGATTTTCAGCTGATAGTTAGTTCTCTTCACTTCTTTCTGCTCTGCCAAAGGAACTCACGCGTTAAATTTTTGCACCCTCTGAATTTTCCAGTTCCTTGCTATCTTAACCTACTTATGACTCTGATAATACTCACGTAAGATTAATATATGGTACATGATTTCAGGAGGCTAAATTCCTAGTCAACATGTTCTCATGATATATGTAATAAGTGTTGACCAAATACCTCTTGAATTTAATTGAGTTGGCCTTTTTCATGGCACACAGAAAAATGTGAATACTGAAAACCATCTCCAGCATGGGTGACACATCCCTCAATGCTGTGTTGACAAACAAATGAAGTTTCAACAAAATGGAATGGCTGCTCACACTTTTGGTTCGTTAATGTTTGGGGAATAGGCAACAAGCAAGAATCTTGGGCTGCTTCAGCCTCCAGACCTGCTGTCCTTTGGGCTTGGTATTTCAAGGGAGAAGAACAAAGCCATCTTCATCTTAAGCTAACTACAAGACCAAATGAGTAATATGCAAACCACAGGTAGAAATATTCCTTCAAATGTAAAGAATACAAGGAGACCAGTACACGTCTTCTTCACTGGCACCCACTAAGTCCATTTTGTCTGGTGCAGGGAAATTAAGCTCCACACGTAACTGCTCTCAGAAGGCAGCTTCATCTATACAATAGCCTAGTGTCTAGACTCACAGGGCTGGGGAACCTGTGACCTCGAGGCCACAAGTGTCCCTCTAGGTCCTCAAGTGCAGCCCTTTGACTAGTTTGGATTCAGTCAAAGGGCAGCACTTGAAGATCTAGAATGCCTCACATGGCCTCGAGGTCACAGGTTCCCCTGGGCTAGCCATTTCTAGAAATACCAGTGATACCTTTATCATGTCGATATATTTCCTTGAAAGATCTCCAACCTGAGAGTCTAGGGACCTGAGTTTTAATACTGGCTCTGCCAATGACTTATTATGTGATCTCGGGTAGGTTGCATCCTTTCCCTGAGCTTCTCTGTCTGTATCTATAAAATGAAGGGGCGACTTAGTGTAGTTAATCTGAATTCAAGAGGACCTGCATTCAAATTCCAGCATTGTCTCTTACTATTTGTGCGAGCTTAGGCAAGTCACATATCCTATCCCAGTCTCATTTTCCCTTTTGTAAAATGAACACATTCAACTAGATAAACACTATTGCAAGTCACAGAAGGGGCCCTGCATAAAGAGTTCCAGCCCAGACCTACCTCATTCTTGCTGAAAATATGATTGTTTGGTATTAACACTAAAAGCTGTCTTGAATGAATTTTTGAGCTCCAGGGAATGTTGGGCTTCTTCTTCTGACTAGGTGTATTCCAATGGTTAAAATTCCCCTATTAAAATGTAAATTCTCTACTATGCAAAGTAAATAATCATCCCTGTTCTTTAATAAATCTGGATTTTCATATACATTTAAATAGGCTTTAATCTAAAACTGTCCATGTAAAAACCTATCCACCATTTATTGTAGAACCTATAAAATTTGCAAGAGCTTAAAAGCTAATATTTAATGACAGAGAACACATAGCGATAATTAAAAAGGGTGGTGATGTAAGTGCCATTAAAATCCCTAGCTTCCTTCAAGGCTCCACTCATGTGTCATATTCCACAGGAAGTCTTTTCTTATCCCTCTCATTGTTAATGCTCTCTCCTTCTCAAATCATCATGAATATGTATTTACATGGCATATCCCCTCAAAAGAATATGAGGCCCTTAAGGAAAGAGACTGATGTTTACTTTATCTTCCAATTCTTATTACACAGCACGGTACCTTGCATGGAGTAGGCACTTAAAAAATGATTGCTGGATTGGTAAAAACAAAAGAATAAGACCTCTTTGAGAGCAGAGATTGTTTTATTTGCTTTATGTTTATTTCCAGCACCATCCTAGCAAAATGCTTGACACATAGTAGGCACTTAATCAATGCTTGTTGATTCATCCAAGGATGCTTCTAGCCCTGAGATACTGTTCACAGTCATTAACTGTATTGTAAGTAGGTCAGATAGCAGTTTGTCTGAAAAAGAGCTGAGGTTTTCAGTGGATTGAAAGATCAGTGTGAACTGACATAGATGTGGGCTTTGGTAGCCAAAAAAAGTCAGTATGGGTTAATGGGTTGCATTAAGAGAGGAGTAGATTCTAGGAATAAGAAAGTGAACTTAGTCCATTTGAACTCCCAGATCTTCTAAAAACAAAAAAGTCAGTCCATAAGCATTTATTAAGCACCTACTATGTACCAGGCATAATGCTAAGTGCTGGAGATAAAGAAAGCCCCCGAGTTTTAAAAATAGATTCTGCCCTCAAAAAGCTCACTGTTTAATTGGGGAGACAACAGGCAAAAAACTATTTGCAAGTGGCTCTTCATGACCCATTTGAGGTTTTCTTGGTTGAGATACTGGAATGGTTTGCCATTTGCTTCTCCAGCTCATTTTTACAGATGAGAACCTGAGGCAAACAGGGTGAAGTGACTTGCCCAGGGTCACATAGCTAGTAGGATTCTGAGACTGGATTTGAACTCATGAAGAGGAGTCTTCTTGACCCAGTGCTCTATCTACTGCACCACCTAGGTGCTCCTAAACAAGATATAGATGTAATGAATGGAGAATAGTCTCAAAACACCAAGATTAAGGACTGGGAAAAGGGTTTTTTTGAGAAGGTGAGACATTTAATACTTTTATGGATTATAAAACACTTTCCTGGTAGCAAATCTAAGAAATAGGTAGTACAGGTATTGTTGCCTCTATTTTAAAGGTGAGGAAACTGACATCCAACTACTATAAGTGTCAGATTTCAGAGCCTAGGTCTACCAGACTGCAGGTCCAGTGGTCTGCCCTCCATACCATGCTGCCTCAGTTCTCAATTCTATTCTATCTCTTTACAAATCAAACAGTCAATCATTAAATGTGTATTAAGTGCCTACTATGTTCTAGGCACTGTGCTAGACAATGAGAACGTGAGTACAAAGAATAAAACATCTGTTATGATGGAGTTTACAAGGTGGGGGAGACAGCAAGCCTTTTTCAGGTTTGGTTTTTCACAGCAAAGCTAATAGGAACCTAGGCCTGCTTTGTGTAGGGAAGGGTATCTGTTCCCCCTCCCTCCCCTCTACCAAATGGGTCTTCTTGCACACCACCACCTGGGCAATAGAAGGGAGAGAGCAGGCGTGCTTTCCTTCAGAAACAGAGATGAAAAGTTTTCCATTTAGAAAAGCACAAAATCAGGGGGAATTATGTCACTACCTCCAAGGGTGATTGATAACATCTGGAAGGGTGATCAGGCCTGGAGATCACAACAAATAAGGGGTTTAGACTGGAGGAGGCTTACTTCTCCGGGGACGAAGTTTTGCTATGTTCAAATATTTGCAGGCCTGGATGGGGGAAGAAGGTTTATATTTGTTTGCAGAATCAAAAACAGTGTGTGGGAGGGAGATTTCTGCTAGATATAAGCAGAAACTTGCTGATAATGAAAGCCTTGGAAAAGTACAGTGCTCTGCCTTGGGAGGTGGTAGCTTACCCATCACAAGCAGAGAGTGGGTGACCAGTGGTCAAGAATGCTGTCAATGTGACTCCTCTTCAGGGATGAGTTGACCTAGCTGCCCTCTGAGGCCCCTTCTGACCTTAAGATCCTCTGAATGATGTCAGATGACAACCCAGCACTACCTTCCATGCTGACCTTCCAACCTTAACAGAAAATTCAAATCTAGAAATTTTCGTTTAACCTGACTTAGACCCTCTGGTTGAATGTTGTAAAGCATATTGTCCTGGCTTAGAACAGGAAGAGACTTTAGAAGATACACAGTCCAATGTTACCATTATCCCCGGGGGCCTTCATAGGGCTGACAGCCTATTGCAGGATGCTCCTTCTCACCTTCTTTCTTGTTCAGGTTTGTTTTTATTTTTTTAATACCTTGCTGTATAAGTCAGTTGGGCAGCTAGGTAGCACAGTAGATAGAGCACCGAGCCTGGAGTCAGGAAGACTCATCTTCTTGAGTTCAAATCTGGACTCAAACACTTACTAGCTGTGTGACCCTGGGCCAGTCACTCCACCCCATTTCTCAGGTCCTCATTTGTAAGATGTGCTGGAGAAAGAAATGGCAAACCACTCCACTATCTTTGCCAAGAAGACCCCAAATGACACAACTGGAACAACTCATCAACAACAGCAAATACACAGAAATGTTATGTACTAACTATCGGATACTCCTCTGATCATCGAAGTGGTACAATGGATAGAGCATTGGACTTGGAGTCAAGAAGATCTGAGTTCAAATCCTGTCTCAAATGCATATTATGTGTAACTCTGAACAAGTTACTTAACCTCTTTCTGCCTCAGTTTCTTCATCTGTAAAATGGTAATTATAATAGCACCTACTTCCTAAGATTGTTTTGAGGATAAAATTAACATTTGTAAAGCACTTTGCAAACCTTAAAGTGCATTTATAAATGCTAGCTATAATTATATTTATTTATTTTATGCCCCTTCTCACACTTAGAGGCCATCTAGTTCAACCCTCTCACTTTACAGATGAAGTCAGATGAAGGCCTAAGGAGAATGAGACACTTGCCTTAGGGATACACAGTATTAAGTAGCTGTGGCAGGATTTGAATCCAGGTTCTTTGCCTCCAAATCAGTGCTTTTCTCACTTTCCCACATATTTTTAAGTAAGTATTTGATTGGGTCAGTTGTACTCCCCCACGTCATCTTCTTGAAGGGCCATTACAACCTTCTCACGTAGTATGTGGGCCTCTAAAGTAGTAGAAACATCACAGGTCTGTTCCATTTCTTATTCATGTTTCATCCTTCCAGCTTCCTCTGAAAGTCCTCCAGACAGGCTAAGTTCTAACAAACTTTCTTCAGGCTTGTTTTCTTCCCAACTGCATTTTGCTGTTTTGTGAGGTGATAACATTGCATAATATTGTCATCTTCCTCAACCATGTTTCACAAGTGGGCTCGTAAACTAAAACAGTATTTCTCTTGGCTGCCAGGTCTGTCAACTTGACAAAGAGACCAATTGTTTGCTGGTCAAGGTGATTTATGGACTCTTTTGGCCAACTCCTAGGAGTGACTATTACTTTAATTAAACCGTTTTAAAAATTGGTCATCATCAGCATCAATGTCTCTCTGTTTCTGTCCATTTCCCATTTTCTCAAATCAACAGCTTCTTTGAATAGGTTGCAGACAAAATGGTACAAAATGTCTTCTTTTCATCTTTACCCTTTCCTCAAATTTGGTATTGATTTTAAGCTTCACTCTTACCAGCCAAAGATCTAACAACATACAGACAGAAGAATCTGAAATGACTTATTACACCAGGAACCAGTTCCTTAACATCTGTTAAACTACAATCAATGTAATTTTTTTTACATTGTTTGATACTTGCTGCATAGTTTATTTATTTTTATTATTTATTATTATTATTGTTATTTATTTATTTTAGGCAATTGGGGTTAAGTGACTTGCCCAGGGTCACACAGCTAGTAAGTGTCAAAGTTTGGTCTGAGGTTGTATTTGAACTCAGGTGCTCCCGGCTTCAGGGCCAGTGCTCTATCCACTGTACCACCTACCTGCCCCTGCATAGTTTCTTCCAATTTTCTTCTTGAAGAAAGGACAAACGGTATACA
Organism: Phascolarctos cinereus; assembly: GCF_003287225.1. Classification (NCBI taxonomy): domain Eukaryota; kingdom Metazoa; phylum Chordata; class Mammalia; order Diprotodontia; family Phascolarctidae; genus Phascolarctos; species Phascolarctos cinereus. The sequence goes on from NW_027556098.1 coordinate 114,094,205, forward strand.
GAAGTTTTTGGCCTTTCATTGCTTAATTCTGATTTCAAATTTTCCAACTTTTTTTGGCCATCTTCCTATGTTTACTTTTACTATGAAGTTCCCTAGTATCATGACACTTGTTGACTTCATTATGAGGATCTTATCAGGTTCTTCCTAGAATTGCTCTACTTTATCAACCTCTAAAACAAATGTATGTGCACATCTTTTTGTTTATATTCATCATAAACATTAGAAGCTGAATAATTAAAACTCCCATGAAAGGATGATTTTGGTTGCCTTTTGAGGCACAGTTACCATCCATTTAGACTCTACGTATTGTATTTGTACATAGTTGTTTGTATATTGTCTCTCTCACCCCACCCCTCATTAGAATAGGAGCTCTTTGAGAGAAGGAACTGTTTTTTGCCTTTCTTTGCATCTCCAATGGTTAACACAATGTCTGACACATAACAGATGCTTAATAAATGCTTACTAACAATGAAACCAGCTCTACCAACTCTAGTATGCCCCTCTTAAAGGAGAAATTTTTCATATAGCTGTAATATTCTTATGTCTTTTGAAAGCTTTTTGTCTAGGGAAATTGTCCATTTGGATATAGTTTAGTTCCTTCAGCAACAAAGGAGGTCTATTGATTATTGAACAAAGTGTGGTAAGAGAACTAGCAGTTATGTTTTCAAGGGCAAGTCCAGTGATAGAGATTTAATAATGCATCCTGAACCAAATGGTTAGTCAACACCAGCTTCAACAATAGTCTCAAGACCAAGGAAGCTGAACCATCTCCAAGATGGCAGAATCTTCCTGGGCCCATACACCACCATGAATCCGGTATTTGTGTAACCTGTGGCCATGATGATAGCAGACCAGAAAGACTTCAAAAATCTGTATGAGGTAAAAGAGGTTTTTTTGTTCTGCTTATTTTCACAAGTGGGAAAAAAACCAATGGAATTATTTCTAGAAATAGGCAAGAAAGATTTTTTTGAAAGTTTGTCCAGTTTGTTTGCTTTCCCTTTCCTAGTTTTCCATTGGTAATTTCTTCATGAAAGAGCCTCTTTGGAGGATTTATGGAAAGACATGGACAAAAATGCAAGGAATGAAAAGATGTGAAAGGGTTGCAATCTGTTCATGGAATTTCTACCTTGATAGGATCTCAGATCCAGCAAAGCCAGTTTTCTTACAAATACTGACAGTGTTAAGGTACCTGCAACTAAACTTTGCATGTCTCACTTCTATGGGTCCTAAGGAAATGCACACAGAAGGAGTTCACAATGGTTGATAACCTGGATGTACCATTGTCTTCACACCCCATTGTTCATGATGCTTTAGTAAAGAATACAGTATGTTACAAGCTATTTAGGTGAGATGGGAGAGCTAGGTAAGGAGTTAATGTCTAAGGTAATTGAAAGTTGATTGGTGTGACAGATGTGTGGTCAAAATACCCAGGCAGTTATGTCATCCTGGAGCTACCATAGGATAAGTTTGATGCTTAAATTCATGAGAGCTGTTCTACCATTAAAATGCCTCACGTTCAGGGATCATTGCCCAGCTGAGGCACAAAGTGAGTATGTTGTGCTTGAGGGTTGAATGAGTTCATTCTGTGATAACAACCTTGGATAAAATTTATAACTCTCCATTTCCTCAAATTCTTGTCTGTAAGCATTTTACTTCTTCAGGTCACAAATCATGTGATGGTAGAATGGAGAATCATCCCTAAGGTCCTTCCCAGTGCTAAAATTCTTTGATGCTATAATGTTGATGTAGTGTGGATTATCACCTATTGAGTCTCGTGAGTGTTAGATATAAAACTCTACAGCTGTAGAGAGGATTCCCACCTGTCCTTTTTTCTGAGCAATCTCTTTTAACAGTAATACACAGATGCATGACTACACATATGTAACCTATATCGAATTGCTTGCCTTCTCAATGAAGGGGTTGGGAGGAAGAAAGGGAGAGAATTTGGAACTCAAAGTTTTAAAAATGAATGTTAAAAGTGTTTTTACATTTAATTGGGGAAAAATAAAATACTAAACAATTTTTTAAAATAGTAACACACAATGTTTGTAATAAAAATTTTTCCAATAGTGTGTGTGCTCAGTATTTTTTTTTAACAAAATCCTCATGTCTGGAGTGCAGTTCTTATTTAAAGAGATTTGTGGTACTCTGGGGACCATCAGCAGTGGTGGGAATGTGGAAATACTTTCTAGGAGATATTAAAGGACAAGAGACTGACTAGGAAACAGAATGCAGATTGCCTAAGTGGGAAGAAAAGTTGTGCTTTGCATAAGCCTGACATATTTTTACCGTTTTTTCATTAATAAGCATTTATTTCCTCTCCCTCCCTGCACCCAATTGGAAAAAAGGAAAAAGAAAAAATCCTTGTAACAAATATGCATAGTCAAGCAAAACAAATATATATAGTCCAACAAAATAAATTCCCACATTGACCAGGTCCAAAAATGTATGTTTTATTCTGCATCTTAAGTCCATCACCTTTCTTCGTTGGTCCTCCAGAATCATGGTTGGTCATTGTGTTGATCAGAGTTCTAAGTGTTCAGTGTTGTTTGCTCTTACAGTGTTGTTGTTATAGTATAAATTGTTTTCCTGATTCTGCTTACTCCACTCTGAATCAGTTCATACAAATCTTCCCAGGTTTTCTGAAACCATCTTCTTTATCATTTCTTATGGCATTATAGTATTCCATTACATGGGTATGCTATTATTGGTTTAGCCATTCCCCAATTGATGGGCACTCATTTAGTTTCCTGGTTTTTGACACTACAAAAAGAGCTAGTATCAGTATTTTTATACATGATCTCTATATGGTATAGACCTTGTAGTGGTATTAGCGGTCAATAGGTATGCATAGTTTTCTGGGACATAGTTTGTGGTGATATTTCCAAAGAAATAAGACTCTTGTTCAGAAAGCAGCTGACCTATGTCAGGTAGACTTGGGAAATAGGAATCAGTCTTCTAAACATAGTCAGAAGAAAAAGTATACTTAAGTTGTGGCTAGGAGACACAATGGATAGAGTAAAAAGCCTGGAGTTAGGAAGACTCCTGAGTTCAAATCCAGCCTCAGACTCATACTAGCTATATGACTTTGGGCAAGTCACTTCATCCTATTGGCCTCAATTCCTCATCTATAAAATGAGTCAAAGAAGGAAATGGCAAACCACTCCAGCATTGTTGCCAAGAAAACCCCAAATGGTGTCACAGAATTGGACATGACTGGGGCAGCTAAGTGGTGCAGTGGATACAGCACCAGCCCTGGAGTCAGGAGGACTTGAATTCAAATCTGACCTCAGACCAAACACTTGACACTTACTAGCTGTGTGACCCTGGGCAAGTCACTTAATCCCAACTGCCTAAAAAAAAAAAAAGAAAAGAATTGGACATGACTGAAAAAATGACTGAACTACAACAAAATGTGAGTCCAAAATGTACACAGGCAGTATGTCTGAAAGTTCTCTTTAAAAAATCCTAGAGTCAACACTGGAAGAGATTTTCATTGATAATCTAGTCCAATCTCCTGATTTTACAAAGGAAGAAACTGAGGCCCAGAGGGGTTATGTGACTTGCCAAAGATCGCACAATAATTAGAGGCAAGCATTGAGCCAAGGTCCTCTGACTCCAAATTCAGCATATTTTGCATTGAATCACATTGCCTCCCTAATACTTCAATGGTCTATGATTTCATCAACGTGGGATCTCTTTCCACCGATACAGACCATAGGTTTCATGAATTGCTACGGCTGACAAAAGTCATCAACTAGAGACCAGATTCCTGATAATAAGCCCCTTTCCAGTTGTTTAGGCTAGGCTTTGCTTGACAAACACAGATCATCACCTGGCATGTAGCTGAAGGCTTTATAGCTTCATAATGTCCTGACATAGTTTATATTACACTGACCTAGCCTTTGAGAACCTGGATGCATGATGCAAAGCAATTTGGAATATGTGCCCAATGTCACTAAACTTGTATCTGCCTTCTGACCCAGAGATACCGTGAGTAGACCTATGCTCCCAAAGAAATCAGAGAAAGAAGAAAAGATCCTATATGTACAAAGATATTTATAGCAGGTTTTTTGTAGTGGTGAAGACCTGGAAACTAAAGGGGATGCTCATCAGTTGGGGAATGGCTGAACAAGTTATGATATACTCATGTAACAGAATACTATTGTGTTGTAAGAAATGAGGAAAGAGCTAATTTCCAAGGAAACTGAGGAGACCTCTATGAATTGATGCAGTGTAGGTGTTGTGCTTGGAACATAGTAGATGCCTAGTAGATGCTTGATGATTGATCGGTCACCTCTCCGCTTGCACATCTCTAGTGACAGAGAGCTACTTTAAAAGGAAACTCATTTCATTGTCAGACAGCTCTAATTGTTAGAATGTTCTCCCTAACCTTGAATTTAACTCTGTCACTTCTACTCTTCTGCCTTCTAAAACCACACAGAATAAGTCTAATCCCTCTCCAGATTGTAGGCCTTCCACTATATGAAACTTATTATTCCCTAGCCTTCTCTTTTCTATGCTAAATATTCCCAATTCTTTCAACTGTTTCTCAAATAGCATGATTTGGGGACCTCTTACAAGTCTAGTTGTGCTCTTCTTGCCTACTCCAGCTTGTCAATGTCTTTCCTAATTAGTAGTGCACAAACCCAAATGAAGGGCAGCTAGGTGATGCAGTGGATAAAGTACCACCCTGGAGTTAGGAAGATCTGAGTTTAAATGTGGCCTCAGACACTTCCTAGCTGTGTGACCCTGGGCAAGTAACTTAACCCCTATTTGCTTTTGTTCTTAATATGTAAAATTGTGACACACTGGAGAAGGAAATGGGAAACCAATCCAGTATCTTTACCAAGAAAATCTCATGGATAAAAATCCATGGAGTCATGAAGAGTTAGACACAACTGAATGACTGGACAACAATGAATGAAGTACTCTTAGTGCCTCTTATGTTTACTAACTATGCGACCATTAGCAAGTCATTTAACCTGTCTGAGACTCAGTTTTTTCCTCTGTAAAATGGAGATAATATCTATAGCACCTATTTTACAGGATCATTATGCGATTCAAATGAAATGAAGTATGAATAGCATCTATAAACTTTAAAAACACTATACAGATATCAGTTGCTTCTGTTGTTGAGGATAAAATGATTATTATTAATTGGCTAGACCAGGACAGAATAGAAGATGCTAAGACTTCCCTCATTCTGGAAATCATTTTTCTACTGATGTAGCATAAAATTATGTGAGTTTTCTCAGCAGCCATTTCAATCAAACCATTGACTCATTGCATCTGTATCAGCCCAAATTCCCCAGCCTTTTTGATGAGAGTGGCTGTTAAGCCACGTGTTCTCCATCCCATGCTTGTGAAATTTATTTTTGTTGACCCAAATACAGAACTTTGCATTTATTGTGATTCATTCCTATCTTTTCAGACTGAGCCCATCATTCTAACTTTCCAGGGCTTGTTATCTTGATTTCATCTTCCATCTTTTAGCTATCTCTTCCAATTTTGCATTTTAACAAATTTGATAAGAATGCCTTCTGTGCCCTTGTTCAATGGATAAAAAGTTCAAACAGAACAAGACTGAAGGCAGGGCTCTGAAGTATACCTTTATAAGTTTCCCTCCAGGCCAACCTTTTTATCAGCAATATTTGGAAGACATATTCAACCAGCTCCTTTTTATCATTCAGCCCATATTTCTCCATCTTGTCCATAAGGCAATCATGTGAGATTTTTTCAAAAGCCTTTCTTGAATCCAAACATATTGTATATGTAGCATTTCATTGATCCAATGTGCTTGTAAAATCATGTATTTTTTTTAGCTGCAAGTACCTTTGAAATCATTGAGCAGAATTGGCTGCACAATTAGCCTAAAGAGCATCTATCAATATCCTCCCATTTCATTTTATAAATAAGGAGCCTAATGTCCAGAGATGTGAATAGCACTAGATTTGTAAACAAAAGATGTTCTGAATCATGGCTCTACTACTTATTGTGTCATTGACCTTTGCCTTACTCATTTGTAAAATCAATGGTAGATTAAATGACCTCTATGGTCCCTTTTAGGTCTAAACCAGATCACACAACTACTCAGTAGCAACTCTGGGACCTTAACTCTGCCTTCTGACTCCTAGTCCAGTGTTCATACACTATGCCATGGTAACAGCGTTGGCCTAAGTCATCATGTGGACAGGAGGAAAAGCTAACTTTAGGAGACTGGTAAAGATAGCTGTGAACAAGAGAAAGCAGGAAAGTCCAGTATTCCCCCCAACAAAGACTGAGAAAGGGTACCAGATTGAGTTGTGTTGTTTAGTCATTTTCAATCACATCTGTCTGTTCATGATCCCTTTGGTGGTATTTTTGGCAAAGATACTAGAGTGGTTTGCCATTTCCTTCAGTTTTTTTTTTACAGATGAGGAAACTGAGTCAAACAGGGTTGAGCAACTTACCCAGGGTCATACAGCTAGTAAGTATCAGAGGCTGGATTTGAAGTCAGGTCTTCCTGACTCCAGGCATGACACTCTATCCATTGCATCACCTAGCTGCCCTAGATTGAGGACTGAAGAGAAAATACAAGAAGAAACCACAGTGGATAATTTTTCAAAACCCATTCAGAACAAGAGACAGACAGAAGCCTTATAGGCACTAGCAAGGAGGTTAAGTCTGAGAGGTCTGTGCAAAGTCTTTCAACAAGGGGACTAAGCATGGGTCTGTGGCTGTGTATGAGGCAGGGGAAAGGATAAGGAACAAGTTGTCAGCTTTGTTATTTTGACCTGTCATCCCCAAGTCAACATAGAATGAGGCTGGGGCTTTCAACTGAATAACCAGGGCAGGGATTATAGACCAGTAGTGAGCTTATCACTCTGTCACCCTGATCCCAGAGCAAGCTCTTGGATTCAGCCCTCAGACCTGGGATGAGTCTACAGCTGCGTAACCAGGGCAAAGGCTATGGACCATTGGTGAGCCTACAGATCTCTTACTCAGAACCTATAGAGTCTCCTAGTTAGTTGACAGGGGGCAGGGACATTGCCATCTACTGGAACCCTAACCAGAGGCAAGCTTGTAGTGGTATTGCTCAAACCCAGACTGAGGTTGAGAGCCTACAGAACTCAGACCAAGACAGCAGTGCTCAGACCAAGTCCAAGAGCCAGCCACTTTGGGCCCAGTAAAAGATTATAGCTCCCTGGTCTGAAATGCCCCTGAGATCCTCTAAGAATACAGCACTCAGTACTTAGAGAAATGAATAGCAGAACCCCAGCTAGTGAAGAACAGGACCATACATGGCCACTAAATCCGAGAAGTACAGAAAGCTGCCCCTAATACAAAGTTCCGCTTCAGGAAATAAGCTTTTATAGAGTCAGAAACACTCAAGACACTAACTCAGAGGAAGAGACTAACTCTTCAATAAAGTTACAAATAAAACCTTGAAACAATGACAAGGTCACCACACAAGACCAACCTAGAATTGAGGGGGGAGAGAGAGGGGGGAGAAAGTGGAGGATGAAGTGAGTATTTCAACAACTGGGCAAATCACTTAACCTCTCTCAGTCTGTTTCCTCATCTATAAAAGGGGGGTGATAGCAATATAAATCACACAGGAGTATTATGAAGATCAAATAAGATAATATTTATGTGAAGCTCTTTACAAACCTTAAAGTGCTACATAAATGTTAGCTGTAATTATTATAAGGTCAGCTAAGTGGCACAACGAATAGAGCACCAGGCCTGGAGCACCAGTCAGAATCAGGAAGATCTGAGTTCAAATCCAGCCTCAGATACTTCGTTAGCTGTGTGATCCTGGCCAAATCACTTAACCCTTTTTGCCTAAGTTTCCTCATCTGTAAAATAAGCTGGAAAAAGAAATGGCAAACCACTAAGGTATCTTTGCTAAGAAAATTTTCCCAAAAAGGGTCATGAAGAATCAGACCCAACTAAAATGACTGAACAAAAATTATTACAAGAGCAGCACAATACCAAAAAAGCTATTTATGGAATGACACAAAGTGAGGTGGGTTTCTTGATCATATTTTGGTGTGTGCTGCCACTGTGCAACCCCCACTCCCAGACCAATTCTCTGTCATCCTGTGTACTCTTAAAATCAGCACCAAAGAAATATGTGTTTGTGTGTATGTGTATGTATGTGAATGTGTGTGTGTGTGTGTGTGTGTGTGTGTGTGTGTGTGTGTGTAATGGGGGGATGGGAAGAATATGGTCAGGAAAGAAATAGATTATTCATTGAAAAATTAAAAATTTTGAAATAAAATCTCCAATATACATCAGAAAAAAATTGTTTTTAGTTAAATCAGCACCAAACCCCTTCCTGGCCTAATGCAATTCATTTTGTTTCTTTTCATCCATAAGGTGCCATTTTCCAACTGCAGCAGAGACTGTCTGGCAGGAACCAGGAAAGGGATCATTGAAGGGGAGCCCACCTGTTGCTTTGAATGTGTGGAATGTCCAGATGGCGAGTACAGTGATGAAACAGGTAACAGAAAGAATGTTGTCCTACGTGATTAAAGGTTTGAATGAAAGCGCTCTAGGGATTGCCTTGGGGGCCAGCAAGAGTAAATGAAGCCCATTACCAGGGTGGAATTGTTTCAGTTTTTATTTCATCAACTAAGAACTCTTGTGATGTGTAAACACTCTCCATCTGTCCACCTCAGCGATTTACAACCTTAGAGAATTGTCTGGGGTCACTCAAAAGTTGTGACTTATCCATAGTCACACAACTAGCATGTTATCAGAAGCAGGTCTTTGTTGCACCCAGGTCTTCTTGACTCCAAGGTCAGCCTGTTCTCCACGTACTATACCTGCTGCCTCTTTGGTGGAACAGAATAGTACTCTGATTCATTGAATCACCAAATACATGTTAAGTGACTACTGCACATATGAATGAGTAAATGAATAAAAATGCATTTCTTAACCACTTAATATATGTGTCAAGTTTCATGATGGCATGCTTACATGGGTTCTGGATAATGGATAATGCTTGCATGCTTTCCCAGTCACAATGGAGTGATGCATGGCTATGTGTTTACTCCCATGCTTTTTAGCATGCTATTTTCAGACACCTTCGATGAGGATGAAAATGGCATCAAGGTCAGCTACTACAGTGATGGTAAGTTATTCAACTTGAAATGGCTACAAGCGAGACTAAAGTAGAGGGAGAGTTAGTGCATGATTTTTTTGTTTGCAGATGATTATGCATTCAGTGAAACCTCTGAAGCTGAGATGCAACAAAGTATGGATCAATTCTCTGCTGCTTGTGTGAATTTTGGCCTAACAATTAACACCAAGAAAACACAGGTGCTCTACCAGCCAGCACAACCCCATCCATATGGGGAACCATCAGTTACAGCAAATGGAGAAATGTTTGAGAGGCTTTGAAGGAAAGTGTGGGAGAGAAGAGGTATTAGACTGACTACCCCTGGCTTGTGGCTACGTGACCTGAGCACACATTTCTTCCAGTCCTTCACTTTTCGCTCCATGGTTACTTCCACCAAGACTATTTAGTTTTCTAGTTCTAAACCAGTGTTCCCATGTGGGCCCATCCCTATTTCCCCACCTTTGGCTAGGTTAAGCTGACAGATCAACCCTAGAGTGAATAGAGAATAGAGATCATTTTCATATCCTTCCCTAGAAATCCAGTCACTTTCATACCTCAAAGTACTGAATCACTTGGCTCATTTGAGCCCTTACCCCGAGGGGGTGAATCCTAAAGACATGTGGTTATAATAATTACAAGGATTAAAACTGCATAGATAGATAGATAGCACTAGTAACATATTATCAGCTAGCTACTCTTTTCCTCTAGTAATTGGTTTCACCTCATACTAACCTGGGTGATTCAAGATCGACTTTCATTTCAATTCAGTATTTATTAAGTGCTTACTATGAACTCCAACAGGTTCCACCAAGATGGAAAGGCTTTGATTATGGGTGAGGTGACCAACTATCTCCCAAAGACCAACCAGTCTAAGAGAGAAGAAATTCATCACCACAAGGCTGGCCACATGGTGGGGTGGGGCCAAGGAAACCCAGAAAACCATGTACTAAGGTCCATATGGGTTACATTCTGCATTGGTGGTATCATCAATCTTTAGAAGTATTGAAGCAAGCATCACTAGACATGGTTTGACAAGATTTCATAGGCCAGATACAATTTTTGCTAAATCTACTTGCAACTAAAGACCTGGTTTCAAATCCTGCCTCAGAACATTTACCAATTGTGTGGCCTTGGGCAACTCATTTAACCTCTTTGGGCCTCTGTTTCTTCATGTGTTAGATGGGGTATGGCTTGATGACCTCCAAGGTCCCTTCCAGCTCTAAATCTGTGAGTCTGTGAAGTGTTGTATTAAAGTCTTCAGGCAGTAAACTAAGAAATAGATCAGATTATAATGGAAGCAGTTCCTAGTTCATTTTGGCTATTTATAAAACAGAAATCAATGTTTTAAAAAGAAGTAAGGGAGGGGGCAGCTAGGTGGCACAGTGGATAGAGCAGGAGGACCTGAGTTCAAATCTAGCCTCAGACCAAACACTTGACACCTACTAGCTGTGTGACCCTGGCCAATTAACTTAACCCCAATAGCCTTAAAAAAAAAAAAAAGGAAGGGAGGCAGAGCCAAGATGGCAGAGCAGTAGAAAATAGTGAGCAAGCTAAAAACAAAAACAAAAACTCCACTCCGATTTAGAAAATGTACCAGACCAAATCCTGATAAAAAAAAATCCAGAAAATGTCACTGGAATAATTTTTCCAGACCAGGTTGGCATTTGGAGATAGACTGTATAGATCTGGGAATGGGTCTAGCCAGGAGCACTCTGGTGCCCAGGAAGAGGCTGTGAACAGGGACAAGATGAGGTCCCAGATTCATACCAGGGCGCTGCAGGGGTGGGAGAACAAGTGCCACCTGGCAGCTTTGGCTCATACTACTGAGCTGTGAGTTACAGATCCAGGGTGAACCAAGAAGTGGACCTTCCCCACAGGGTGAGATTCCCAGGTAGGAATACAAAGAAAGGTGGAAGTTCAGAAGCAAGCAGCATCAATGTGGCTCCAAACACAGGAGCGGAGTACGGTCATAGTTCTAGCATCTAGCCCACTCTGATACCTACAAATGTATACCCCAAGCAGGAATCCTAGACCAAAAGGAGCCTACAGTTATGTTACTCTGAAACAGCAGAACTTCCCAGGTGGCTTATAGGGGTGGAGCCCAGCAACAATCTTGCTCAGACCCAAATCCAATTTAGAAGCTTGACAGACAAGGGAGCAGCAATCATTCTTTGCCCTGGATAAGACCACTTTAGAAGTATTGAAAGTTCACAGGTCCCCAACCTGTACCTGAGATCCTGGAATAACACATCACTCAGTACCCCCAGAAAGCAGAAACAGGACCAGCCTAGATCCTCCCTTCAGAAATGTGGCAGTACCCAGTGCTAACATCAAGTTTAAAATCAGGAAGTAGACTGGAAAAATGAGCAAACAAAAAAGGAACCCACTATAAAGAGCTATCATGGTGCCAGGGAAGCTCAAGACATAAACAGAGAAGGAGGGAGTGACTCCTAACATCTACAAGCAAAGCCTCAGAGAGAAAAATAAGAACTCAGGCATAAATTCAACTTGAACTCCTGGAAGAGATAAAGCAAGAGTTTTCTTTAAGAGAGTTAAAATATTTTTAATAATGAAATAATAGCTAAAGAAAAAAAAGGAAAAGAAATGAGAGCTATGAAATAAAGAATTGGAAAGAGAATTAACACCCTGGCACAAGAGATACAGAATCTTGCCCAAGCAACAAAATCCTTGAAATTTCAAATAGAAGCCAATGACTCCATGAGAAATATTAAAAACAAAATCAAAAGCCTGAAAAAATGGAAGAAAATATAAGATATTTCATAGCAAAAGAAAACAACTAATCTGGAAAACAGATTGAGGAGGAGAAAATTTAAGGATGATTTGACTACTGGAATGACAGAACCAAAAATAGAGCCTAGATATCCTATTTCAAGAAATCTTAAAGTAACACTGGCCAGAGTTACTTTACTCTTAGAAGCAGAGGGCAAATTAGAAAATAGAAAGAATAAATGATCACCTCCTAAAGAAATGAAAACTTCTACAGACATCATAGCCAAAGTCCAGAGATTCTAGGCCAAAGAAAAAACTATTGCAAGCAACCTGAAAGAATTCAAGTACTGAGGAGCCTTAGTAAGAATCACTCGTGATTTAGAAGCCACCACCATAAAGAAATGGAGAACTTGGAATTCAATATTACAGAAGGCAAAACATATAGGTTTATGGTCAAGAATAATTTATGCCACAAAACTGAGTATAAACCTAGAGGGGAAAAATGAATCTTTAATGAAATAGAGAACTTCCAAGTATTCTTGATGAAAAGTCCAGAGCTGTATAAAAAGTTCAAACATAGGAGGTGAGAGAAACAGTAACAGGTAAATATAAACAATCAAAAGGACCCAAACAAAGAAACTGTTTACATTCAAATTTTGGGAGATAATATATGTTTTCCCTCTGAACCTTATCCTCATCAGGGGTCATAGACAGTATCTAATTAGACAGAAGACCCGGGAGCATTTGTTATACCCTGATGATCTTAAGAGAAGAATGGAAAGAAAAGAGAATACATAAGGGGAGAGGGGAAGGAAGGTTGGGGGAAAATATCTCGTATAATCAGATTGTACATGTAGACATCTATACGAACTAGGAAGAAAATGGAGGTAGCAATTGACACTGCAACTTCACTCTCACTTGAACTGGTCAAAGGAAAGAAAAATACACACATGCACATACAAACACACACATAGGTAGGTACAGAAGTACATTTCAGTCAACAGGGAAATAAGGAAAGGGAATAAGGAGGTTAAGGGAAGGATTAATCCTAATCAGAACAAATTCTGCCTAAAACTGTACAAAGAATTTATAGCTCTTTTTGAGGTGGCAAAGAATGGGACTCCAAGAGAGTATCCATAAATTAGGAAATGTCTGAACAAGTTATGGTATATAAATGTAATGGAATACTACTGTGCTGTAAGAATTGATGAAGGGATGGTTTCACAGAAACCTTGGAAAACTTGTACGAACAGTTGAAGATTGAAGTGAAGAGAACCAAGAGAACAATTTATACAATGACAACAATACAATAAAGGCCAACAACTGAAAGAATTCAGAACTCTGATCACAGGCTGTGTTGTGTTTGTCCTCCATTCTCGAAGAAGACCATGACATCAGGGAGATGATGACATGACTTGCAATTGACTTTGATTTGAGTGAGGGAGGGCTGTGCAAGGTCACCAGCCTCACTTTCTCCTCCAGAGCTATCTATGTCCAGTGGTCAGATATAGATCAGGATGACTGGAGATGGCCCAGGATGCAATGAGAGACCTTGGCCCTTTTAAGCTAAGGTCTTTTTAAATTCTTTGAGTAAGGCAATGCCCATTCAGTGAATAGGCCTCTTTAAGAAGAGAGTCAAGGGATGGCCCCTTTAATAAAAAAAAAAAATCTAGGAGGGAAAGAGGAGGCCTCGGGGTTGCTGGCTGAAAGAGAAACGATTACTATGTACATTCACTCTGAAACAGGAGGGCCCCCAAAAAAACCATTAAGTGTGCGTAGACAGGGACCAATTGTGGTCCAATCTATGAGATCCAGAGTGAATTGGGTTTAAGGTTTGGTCTTTGAGAGAGAGAGAGATCTGACCAGTAAACCCCAAGTGAACTGGGCAGCTTTTGGTCATCAAAATTTATCTTCCTTTGGGCAGAACACCCTCAGGTAAGGGAAAGGAGAGGACAGGACAGGAGAGAATGATCAACCATAGCTTCAGAGGACTCATGATGAAACATGCTGCATACTTCCTGATGCAGAGGTAAAGGAGTGAAAGTACAGAAGGAGATACATTTTTTTTTGACATAGCCAATGTGAAAAATATGGTTTGCTTTACTATACATGCTTATAACAGGGATTTTGGGGTTGGTTTTTTTTGGTCTCAATTGAGGTGGGAGGGGAGGGTAGAGGGGGGAGGGGGAGAAGGTGTTGACACGTGAGAGAAAGAAGGCAGATTTTTGCTAATTGAAAAAAGAAAAAAAAATATATATATACATATATATAATATATATTTAAATAATTAAATGTTTTCAGTACATTACAAAGAAAGTGAATTAGAGAAGCTGAAAGAACCATTACAAAACATGCTGTAATTTGGATAGTAATGCTCCTGAAAGAGTGAGGATGGGGCAGTAGAGTACAAGGGTAGGGAAATATGGTTCCCCCAGCTCTTCCTTCATCATTTTGGTTTTGTCTTTTCCCCTCACACTAATATACACTTCTATGGTATGGTCAGTGTCAAGGAGTGAAAATGAAAATTCCCACATTTTCCAGGCTCGCCTGCAATTCACATATGTGCTTCTGTCCATCCTCCCCTCAAAGTTCTAAGTCCATACGTATCTATGCCTTTTCCATCCTCCATCTGAAGACAACTCTAGGGTTCTCTGACCTCAAACACTTGTGGGAAATACAGTCCAGGAGAGAAGCAGGAGGAAAGTAAACAACTCCTTCAGGAGGTAGCTTGGTACAGTTGAAAGAACATTAATCCTGGAGTAAAAGGACCTTAATTCAGAGGACCCCTGGCACCAGATGTGTGGCCATCATTAGAAAGTCACTTAACCTTTGTTAGAATCAGTTTTCTCATCTGTAAAATGGGGAGATTGGACTAGCTGGCTTTTGAGATCTCTTTGATCTCTAAATCTATCCAAGTGACTTAATGGATAGGGAGCTGGCCTTGGAGTCAGGCAGACCTGAGTCTGTATCCTGCTTCAGACACTTAACTAGTTGTGTGACTGTAGTCAACTCATTTAACTTCTGTTAACTTTTCTTCTTCATCTGTAAAATGAGGGAGTTGGTCTTAAAGGCTTTTAAAGTCCTTTCCAATTCTAAATCTGTGATCCTATGGTTGATTGATTAACCCCACTGTACTTCCTCATCTGTTTCCTCATCTGTAAAATAAATGGGTTGGAGATTCCTTCCAGTTCTGCATCTGTTATCCAATTCTCTATAAGCCAATGCCCCTGTGTATCACAGTACACTCTTGCCAAGAGCTCACTAACTAGAATTTCTACAGACCCCAACATTTTATCCAAGGTGAGCGAGGGCTAAGTTTCTCTTATAAAACACAGGTACTGCTTCCAAATACTTCATTTTCCAAGGGTGGTTCTGTCCAGTAAAGTTGTCTTCTATGCTGCAAATTAATTCTATCCAATGATGTTTTACAGATGCAAGTGCGTGTGACAAGTGTCCTGATGACTCGTGGTCCAATGAGAATCACACTTCTTGCATTGCTAAGCAGATCGAATTTCTTTCTTGGACAGAGCCATTCGGAATTGCACTCACCCTTTTTGCAGTTCTGGGTATCTTCCTAACTTCTTTTGTACTTGGAGTCTTCATCAAGTTCCGAAATACACCCATCGTCAAGGCAACCAACCGGGAGCTCTCCTACCTCCTTCTCTTTTCCTTGATTTGCTGTTTCTCCAGCTCCTTGTTCTTCATTGGCGAGCCCCAGGACTGGACGTGTTGTCTGCGCCAGCCAGCCTTCGGGATCAGCTTTGTATTATGCATCTCCTGCATCTTGGTGAAAACCAATCGGATCCTTTTGGTATTTGAGGCTAAGATTCCCACCAGCCTCCACCGCAAGTGGTGGGGTCTCAACCTACAGTTTCTCCTCGTTTTCCTCTGCACTTTCATGCAGATTGTCATATGTGTCATTTGGCTCTACAATGCACCCCCTTCCAGCTACCGGAACTACGAGCTAGAAGATGAAATCATCTTTGTCACGTGCCACGAAGGCTCCCTTATGGCCCTCGGCTTCCTGATTGGCTACACCTGCCTTCTGGCTGCCATCTGCTTCTTTTTTGCATTCAAGTCCAGGAAGCTGCCAGAGAACTTCAACGAAGCCAAGTTCATCACGTTCAGCATGCTCATCTTCTTCATCGTCTGGATCTCCTTCATCCCTGCCTACGCCAGCACCTATGGCAAGTTCGTCTCCGCTGTGGAGGTGATCGCTATCCTTGCGGCCAGCTTCGGGTTGCTGGCCTGCATCTTCTTCAACAAGGTCTACATCATCCTCTTCAAGCCCTCTCGGAATACTATCGAGGAGGTGCGCTGCAGCACTGCTGCCCATGCTTTCAAGGTGGCCGCCCGGGCCACTTTACGCCGCAGCAATGTCTCCAGGAAGCGATCCAACAGCCTCGGGGGCTCCACTGGGTCTACCCCGTCCTCTTCCATGAGCAGTAAGAGCAACTCTGAGGACCCCTTCCCACAGCCTGAGAGGGAGAAGGAACAGCAGCAGCAGCAAACCTTGACCCCTCAGCAGCAGCGGCCACAGCAGCAGCAGCAGCACCGCTGTAAGCAGAAAGTGATCTTTGGCAGTGGGACGGTCACCTTTTCTCTGAGCTTCGATGAACCACAGAAGAATGCTATGTCCCACAAGGTGACCAAGCAGCAGAACTCTCTAGAGGCCCAGAGTAGTGGTGACAGCCTGGCACGACGCCAAGCCTTAGTCCCCCTTCAGAGCAGCGAAGCTGGATCAGGACTGGGCAGCGGGGTCTTGGGCTCCGAGGAGTCCGTGGTAGGTGATAGCCAGCCAGACACCCAGATCCCCGAAGAGATGTCCCCAGGCCTTGTTGTATCTAACTCAAGGGGATTTATCATCAGCGGAGGGGGCAGTGCCATCACAGAAAAAAAAATCCATTCCTAGAGTGAAAGACAGCTGCTGATCCAGAGAGGATTCAGAGAGATGGCTTCATTAAAGTACATCATCTAATTGTTGGAGGAAACTATGATGCATTGTTGTCCATAGATAGCTCTTTCCCTCTGGAGATATAAGGAGAATCAAGTAGATATAAGACATTCATGTCTTTAGAATCATAAACTTAGGTTGAATCATTTAAGTTGCAGGACTGGCAACTGAAAAAACCCCCAAAGTCATGCTCTTTTGGGGGTTTAATCAGAGCAATGAAACTGCTTTTTCATGCTGCTTGGTGTATAGGGGAAAATTCCCTAACATTTAGAGCTGGCCAGAAATGGAGTGGGCTGCTTTGGACAGTAGTGGGGTCCTTATCACTTGAGGTCTTCAAGTAGAGGTTGGATGAGTGACCACTTGCAGGAGATTCCTGCCCAGATAGAGGTTGGCCCAGCTGGTCTCTGAGGTCTCTTCCAGCTCTAGGATTCTGAGATATAGCACTGCTTCTTTTGAAAACCAGTTTCTGTTCTTCTACCACAGTGCCAACAGGGGATAACCAACAAGGCGT
Source organism: Phascolarctos cinereus (assembly GCF_003287225.1). Classification (NCBI taxonomy): domain Eukaryota; kingdom Metazoa; phylum Chordata; class Mammalia; order Diprotodontia; family Phascolarctidae; genus Phascolarctos; species Phascolarctos cinereus. Next base: position 114,111,509 of record NW_027556098.1, read on the forward strand.
TGAGTTTCCTCCTCCTCTGTGGTGTGTATGTATATATGTGTGTGTGTGTGTGTGTGTGTATACCTGTGTGTGGGTATATTAAATGACATATGTTAAATATCTGTCCTGGAAGAAAACTGATGGCCTTAGATGGTTCAATGAGAACTTGACTATGGATTCAGAGGATTTCAGGTGTGGCATGACCCAAGGAAAAGGCAGAATGCCAGGATAGCCTGGCCATGTAAAGTATTTTCAGTGTTTGAAATAAAGCATGTATGAATGCTTCTTATTTATAAAACCATTGGATCTCTTCCTTGCTGCTGCTAATTTGGAAAGTCTTAAAACGCTGGCCAGCAACCCTTTATACTACTGTCTATGCTTATGTCCAGGATGTGTTACAGACACCACGATTGGTTTGGAGGAGAACCAGTCTCAGATGTAAATTCAATGAGTGTGTATCTGTGACTGAGCTTGCTCCATGTAGCTTTCGCCTTCAAGAGTTGTTTCTGTTTTAATATTCTGGGGGTGTGGGACATAAAATGAACATTTTCACAATCTTGCTTACATAATAAGCTCCAGTCTCTCCTTTATTTTCAGCCATAAATGCTCGTATACACTCTTTGGAATGGAAGGGATAGGCCAGGAAGACAGGACAGTGTAGTGGGAAAGACACTAAATTCATAGACGCATGTACCATACTATCAGAGATCTAGAATTAGAGGAGAAATAAGAGGCCCTTTAGTCCAACCCCCTTATTTTACAGATGGGGAAACTGAGGCTTAGTAAAGCTTTGGCTTGCCCAAGGTCACACAGGTAGTAAATGACTAAGGCAGGATTTTAATCTTGGTCCCAGTGACTTCAAGTTCACTTCCTCTGTTTGACTTTGGGCAAATTATGTAATCTGCTCAAATTCCATCCTCTGCAGGAGGCCTTTCCTAGTCCTCCAGCTTTTAATGTCTTTGTGCTTCACATTTCACCTCTCTTCAGATTCCTTTCATCTACTCTAGTTTTTTATGTACCTAGCTATGTGCAAGCTGTCTCACATATTAAAATGTATACTCCTTGAGAGTAGAAACTGCTTTTTTTTTTTTGGCCTTTCTTTGTATATCCAACATTTAGCACAGTGCCTAGAACATGCTAGGTACTTAAAAAATGCTTCTTGACGGATTGGCCCCTTCCTAACTTTCCAGTCTTCTTATACCTTATACCCCCATATACTCTTCAATCCTGAGACACTGACCTCTTGAACAAGGCCCTCCATCTTCTGATTCTGAGTATTTTCATGCCTGGAATACTCTCCCTCCTCCCCTCCCCCTCTAGCTTCCTTCAGGTCTCAGCCGATGTCCCACCTTCTGCAAGAAGCCTTTCTCAGTTCCCCTAAATGCCTTCCTTCTGCTGATTATCTCCTATTTACCCTGTTTATATCTTGTACATAGCTGTTGGTATGTTTTCTCTCCCTTTAGAACATAAGTTCTGTGAGAGCAGGGACTCTTTTTTGCCTTTCTTTGTACCTGCAGTACTTATTAGCACAGAGCCTGGCAAATAGTAGATGCCTGATAAATAAATGCTAGTCGACTGACTGATTAATTCCTCAGTTTCCTCACCTGTAAAAGATGGATAATGATTGCATTTTCTACTTCACAGAGTTATTAGGAGGAGTCAGTGCTAAACAACTGCAAAGCACTTTATAAAGGTGATCTATTATTATCAAGAAATCCCTTCCACCTCTTTCCCAAATCCAAGTTTATACCTGGACCAGGAAAGAATGAATTACTAGCTCTACACCTTCCTAGCAGTGTGATTTTGAACAAGTCATTTCTCCTTTCTGAGATTCCATTTCTTCCTATGTAATCTGAAGGGTTGAGCTAGCTGATTCTTAAGGTCCTTCCAGCTCTAAATCCTGTGATTCCAAAGTACATGTCTAACTACATCATTTTCCTCCTTAGTAATCTCCAATAGCTCCCTTTTACTTCCAGGATCAAATAAAAAATGACGTTTGACTCTTAAAGCCCCTCATAACCTGGCTGCACCTACCTTCCTCCAGTCTTCTTATACTTCATTCCCCTCCAAGTACTTTATGAACCAGCAACACTGGCTTTCTTACTATTCCTCAAACACCACTCCATCTCCCTTCTCCTATCTCCTTCCCTTTTCCCTTGATGTCCCTCATGCCTGCACTCCTCTCAATCCTCACACCTGGATTCCCTAGCTTCCTTCAAGACCAGCTCAATCCCAGCTTCTGCAAAAAGCCTTTCCTGGGCCACCACACCCTAGTCCCTTCTCTCTGAAATCACCTTCCATCTACCCTGTCTGTATCTTGTATGTATGTAGATGTTTGCATGTTGTCTCACTTATTAGAATGTGAGCCCTTGAAAGTAGAGGCTGTTTTTACCTTTCTTTGTATCTCTAGTGCTTAGCACAGTGCCTGGCATGTGCTGAGTGCTTAATAAATGTGTGTTGATCCTACAGTGACCTAAAGTCTACCAGCTGAACAATGGTGTGGAAATAAAAACAAACAAACAAACAAAAAACCCTTTAAGGCCTCTATATGTCCTTCCTATTATTTACTGTTATACCTGCTCCTCCCCAACACACACACACACACACACACACATTCCTATTTGAAGGAGAATCAAGCTGAGGGGAGGCTAGCAGGTATAGTGCCTTTTTTTTCCTTCAAAAACACTTCCTAGTCCTTTATCTTGTTTTATCTTCACAACATTTCATTTGGGTAGATAGGGCAGGTATTATTATGCATGTTTTGCAGATAGAGAAATTGAGGTACAGAGAGGTTGTCCAAAACTAGAATCCAAGCCTGGGAACAGTCAAAAGATGGAAAATCTTCATATCTTAATGGGAGAATATTATCTGATTGTGCAAGAAAAAGAGAAACTAGATGGGCAGGGAGGGGAAAATATTGAGGGAGTCAGAGTGAGAGCGAAGGGAGTAGCCTGTTTTCTTTATTCTCAAAGAGGACCAATGATGTTACAAGAGTGATGTCTTGACTTACTCATAAATTGGATTTAAGTGGGATAGAACTGTGCAAGGTAATCAATTTTAAGGAAATTTGGGAAGACGAGCTTGAAGGTCACCAGGGAAACCTACTGAACAATAGCAGGCGATGTCAAACCAGGGGTCAACCTTCACTGAGGTTCACTCTGGAGAGGTCAAGACCACATCTTCCACACACAAAACAGAATCCCATTTCAATAGTAATAGTTGGCTTGGCTTACTTTTACTTTTCAGCTGCAAATCAATATATATAACTATGACAAAGTTGGTCATCCCACCAGGCAGCAGCACAAACTGGAGAAGAGATCAGAAGGAGGAGTAGCTTGCAAAAAGAAAGGTTAGGGAGAGTCAAGGTGTATAAAACACAATGATGAAAGACTTTTGCAAGGGCCAAGGAGGAAAGCACTCATCTTGTTGGTATCTCCAGGAGTCAAGCACCTAAAATACAAGGTCTAAAATCCTTAATGCAATCTTAAACTATTAAAGTTTACACTTAATTTGTGTTAACATAATACAGGGTGTCCCAAAAGTCTTAATGCCATTTTAAACTTAAATTTTTAAGTTTAAAAGTTTGTTTGTGGTGTTCCAAAAGTCTTAGTGCCATTTTAAACTTAAAGTTTTAACTTTAAAATGGCACTAAGACTTTTGGGACACCTTGTATTGTTCAAGTCTGTTCAATTATTTGTCTGTAGATGGTAGGACAGTTTAGATGTAGAGTCTCAAAACTTGAGAGCCACAAATTGAAAAGGTCTTAAAATGGAAAAACATCATCTCATCCAGTCCTCTCATTTTGCAGAAAAGGAAACTAAGGTTCAGTGTTATTTGTTTTAAAGAAAATCTTATCTTCCATTAGATAATTGAACACAGGATAATAGATATAGAGCTAAAAAGAATCTCAGAGGCCAAGTCCAAAGCCCTTACTCCAAAGCAAATGAGTAAAGTGAGGCTGTGAGAAATCAAGCATACAGCCGCTTCAAGAATCTATGTCTTCTTAAGTGTCTGTACTCCCTCCATGGATACAGTTCATAACAATGCCACACTTCAGTAGATAGCTTTAAGAGCTAGAGTGGATTAATAAATTTAATAAAATTAAATATAATGAAATAGAATTAATTATATGACACAAATTAATCATTTAAAATTTACTGGTTGATTTTAGTATTAATAAAATAATTAATAGAAATTTAATCCCTTAGCCTCCTTCTGCTTATGAGCCTGTTAAAACTTAAGAAGGCTGTTTCTTTTACAAGAGACATTTTGCTACTAGGTGTGTGCTTGAGTCCTTTCCAAGTTTGGTAGAACCTCCCAGGGCCTGCCCTCCCCTGACACAGCCTTCAAGAGTCCAGAGTCACCACCATGCTGTGAGGTGACTTTGGAAGAGGATGTAAGTGGGAGTTTCTGTTAAATGGGTGATAACATTTCCCTATACTCCCAAAGATAGCACAAGCGAATTGATACGGCTAAAAGACAGGTGTGGAGCAAGAGCTATGAAATCTAGCTGGTGCTCAAGAATATATGTTTGTAAGAGCTAAGGACTAGAGGCAGTGTGATTAAGTAGAAAGGATGTTGGATTTAGAGTCTGAGGACTTGGGTTCAAATTCCAGTTCTGCTACTGACTAGCTGTGTGGCTTTGAGGAATAATAATGAGAAGAATAGCTAACATTTATATGGTGTTTAAGTTTGCAAAGTGCTTTAGAAATATTCTCTCACTTTATCCTCACAACAACCCTTTGCTTATAGTGTAGTCTTTTTTTCAGTCATGTCTGACTCTTCATGACTCCATTTGGGTTTTTTTTGGCAAAGATACTACAGTGGTTTGCCATTTCTTTCTCCAGCTCATTTTACAGATGAGGAAACTGAGGCAAACAGGGTGAAGTGACTTGCCCAGGGTCGCACAGTTAGTGTATGAGGCCAGATTTGAACTCATGAAGATGAGTCTTCCTAACTCCAGGACTAGCACTCTATCCACTGTGCCACCTAGCTACCCTGACTGAAAGGGGCTAGGGTCGCTCAGGTATGAACCTGTTATCAACTATAGGATAAATGGGTGTTCTCACCCCACAACCTGGGCAAAGACCTGATTTGAATGCAGCCCTTCCTGACTCCAGGCCCAGCACTCTATCCACTGGGCCACCCTGTTTCCTCAACAACCTGTGGAGTAGGTGCTATTGTCATCCCCATTTTATAGATGTGAAAACTAAGGCATGGAGAGATTTAGTGACTTGCCCAGGGTCACACAGCTAGTAAGAATCTGAATCCAAGTAAGAACTCAGGACTTCCTGATTCTAATTCTAAGCTCTCTTCTATGCTACCTAGCTATTAAGTCACTTAAATTCTCTGGACCTCAGTCTCTTCATCTGTAAAATGAGCTGGTTGGACTAGCTGGAATTTAAGGTCTCCTTCAGCCCTAAGTCTATGATTCTATGAGCTATAGAAATTTTGAAATGATCTAGCCCAGCCCAACCTGGTCATCACATAGATGAAGAAATTCAAGTCCTGTGAATTAAGTGATTTGTCCAATGTTACATTTATTCTGCATCGCAGTCAGGATCTTTTGACTCCAAATCCAGTGCTTATTCATTTTTGCAGAGGTAGAATGAGCCACCTTTAGGAGTAGGCCAATCATTGCCCATAAATCACCCTATGCCCATGGGACAGTGAGAAGCCAGCAACAAAGCTTAGTTACCCATTGTGCCACGGCCTCTCACAAGATCATTAAAGGTTAAGGTAATTCCTAGGGACAATGCTAAGGTACTTTAAAGACACAAGCATCACAAGATACCACAGATTGCTTGAAATCCTGACCTTAGTGGACCATCTGAAGGTCTGGCACAAAAGCTGTAGGGTCTTGCAAATATTGTCCTGTGGCATAATAGGTCCAGAGTGAGCTCAATAGGGTTTTGTACAACTCAAGATTCTACTATTGAATGAGTGGGGTAATGGGAGAGAGGTCATCAGCAGAATGCATTCCCTAGACAATGGGCTGCTTGGAGTAATTAACCCCCTCCCTTTCACCCCAGTTCCCAGAGGCAAGTCAGTGCCCTTTTTTCTGGTCTTCCCTGGTTCTGAAGAACCTGGATTTTGGGAACCAATGTCTCTTACTGTCTTTTTCTTTCTCAGTGTAGTCCTATATGCTATACTCTGTAAGACAGAGGTGGGAAACCTGAGGCCTCAAAGCCACATGTGGCCTTCTAGGCCCTCAAGTGCAGCCCTTTAACTGAATCCAAATTTCACAGAACAAATCCCCTTAATAAAAGGATTTGCTCTGTAAAACTTGGACTCAGTCAAAAGGCTGAACCCAAGGACCTGGAAGGCCACATGTGGCCTTGAGGCTACAGGTTCCCCACCCCTGCTCTAAGACAAGAGAGTCCAAAATGAGGAAGGGTTTGGTCTTTGGGGAAATGGACTTTGCCATAATAACATTCACTTGAATACCAAAAATGCAGGAGTATCACAAAAAGTCATAGACCTCCATGGTTGAAAACTACCTTAGAATTCATCTAATCTAGATATTCTTAATCTTTTCTGTGTCATGGACCCCTTTGGCAGTAAAGCCTATGAACCCCTTTTCAAAGTAATGTTTTCAAATGTATAAAACAAAACACACAGGATTACCAAGTAAAACAATTATATTGAAATACAGGTATTAAAATATTTTTTAAAAACTAAAACAAAATTTTTTTAAAATAAGTTCATGGACCCTAGCTTGAGAACCCTAATCCAACCTCTGAATCAATTCAATAATTCCTTCTATAATATCCCTAGTAGATGGTCATCCATCTAGCCTCCTCTTGAGCATTTCTAGCCACAGGGGACTCACCATTTCATGAGTCAACCTATTCCCAATATTGGAATGACCTATAGAAAAGAATTCTCTACACAGTAATTAAGCACAATCCCATAGGCTAACATTATATGCAAAAAATCTTGTTGTAGTTTTAACCTTTAATAGCTTAAAGAGCATTAATAGCTTAAAATGGCACTAAGACTTTTGGGACATCATATAGGGTCCAAAAGCTTATCTAAAGGTCACAAGGAATTTTTTATTATTCTCAAAGTCTTGGATTCACTTTCTTAGATACTTGGCCATTCCACTTGCCTAATTGGGAACCCACCATAGCTGGCATCACAGTGCCCAGTGGGTTCCAATCAGACCTTGCAAAGAGTAAATGCATAGCTCGGTAATTCAGGACAAGGTCCCAGTAGCTCTCCTGGAAGAGTGACAATCAGCTCTAGTTGTAAAAAAAAAACAAAAACAACCATGTCTTTTTATTGAGTTGAAATCTGCCTCAGTAGAATTCCCTTTTATTGGTCCCAGTTCTGCCCTCCCGAGCCAAGCAGACTTCTGATACTCACTCCTCCACATGACTGCCCTTCAGCTATGGGAAGACAATGATCAAATATAATTTAGATAAAGGAGAAAGGTCTAGAGAGCCATAGTGGATACTTACATAAAATAATGCATTTGCATAATAATACTCGGTCCCTGGTGCGTTCACTCTGCAACATAGCTGCTATCTTTGTAAAGAGTATTGCAGGTGTCTTGATTCAGTGTTAGTAACAACAAATCCTCCTAATCCATGTATGACGGGGTGTTTTTTAATTAGCAACATTTTCTTGGAAGACAAAATTAAGTGTTAAAGCAGTCATGGAGTCAGCGATACGCTCAGGGTTTATGACTTGAACCATCATCAATGTATTTACCTGAAAGAAATAGGCTGTTCTTAAAAGTAACATTCCTCATCAGTCAATCAGCCTTTACTAAATGGCTACTACATGCCAGCTGCTTAGGATTCTGACATGTTGTGCTTCCTTATTTAACCCCGCCCCCCCGACCATTGACAATCATCTTGCCACTGGAATCCAGTGACTATGGATGAGAGCATGAGGCTGATGACTCTGCACAGCCCAGCCTCACTTAAATCCAATTCACCCTCGTGATATCACTGGTCCTCTTTGAGAATGAAGGACCAACAACATGTCAGTCACTGTCTGTGATATGAAGTGTAGAGGTTTGGGATTGGACCTGTGATTTCACTGGAATAGGGACCTCCCAGATGAGGGAAATCCCTCTACCAAGGCAAGTTAGCAGCAATTTATAATTTTTGAGAGCTTACTGGTCCTCTTCAAAAATGAAGGCCGAACCACAGCCTGAGAAATTAAGTGATTTGCTCATCTTCCTCTGCTCTGACTTTGTTGTTTAGTCATTTTTCAGTCGAGTCCGACCCTTTCATGACCCCTTTTGGGCTTTTCTTAGCAAAGATACTGGAGTAGTTTGTCATTTCCTTCTCCATTTTACAGATGAGGAAACTGAGGCAAACAGGATTAAGTGACTTTCCTACAGTCACACAAGCTAGTAAGTGTCTGAGGCCAGATTTGAACTATTAGCTTCGATCTACTCTTAAAGCTAGCTTCCCTCCATAAAAAGCCCTCAGGATAATTAAAATCTTCTAAGATGTTAATAGTTCCCAGAGGTGTTCCCCTTGGTGATGAATATAACAATAGCTCACAGTTATGTAATATTTTGAAGTTTACTTAGTATTTTCCTCAAAACAGTCCAGTCTAGCGCAAAGATTACTGTCCCTGTTTTACACATATGAAAACTGAAGTGCTGGGGCAGCTAGTGGTGCAGTGGATAGAGAATCAGCCCTGGAGTCAGGAGAACCGAGTTCAGATCCGGTGCAGATGAGATGCTTGACACTTACTAGTTGTGTGACCCTGGGCAAGTCACTTAACCCCAATTGCCTTGGGGCTAAAGAAAAGAGAGGAAAAAAGGGAAACTGAAGTGCAAAGATACTAAATGACTTACTCAGAGAAAGTCACATAGTTCATCAGAACTGGAAAACAAACCTTAATCTCTATTCCCAATTCAGTCACTCCTTCCATATCCCACTGTTTTTTCACTGAATGAGTCACTTTTGTGAATGAAGTGCCTCTCAGCATTTTCCTGTTTGCAACATCTCCCTGTATGCAGGTCCAAATGAATTCAACTCAAATGACCTACAGATCAAAACCAAGTATAAACCTTGGAAAAACCCGTTCATTTCTTTTTCCTCTGATTTATGATTTCCTCTGAGCTGGCTGACTAATTGGCTTGAGAGTTCAGATGAAATTTAGTATAAATGTTCAGCTGTGACTTAAGCTCTCAAGCAAATGTAAACTTCAAGCAGGGAATGAGAGCAATCCACTGACATCTATTTTGACCAGCACTAAATTACATGCTGATTATCAGAGAAAGGTAACAGCACCGGCCGGCTCTGACTTCTGTACAAACTACTGACCAGGGAATATTAACGTGGATGTAAATGTTCTCTCCCAAAGGCCACATAAACCCCTAAGCTATGGGAAGAAGTAAGTAAAAAACAAGTCAGCCAACACTTACTAAGCACCACACTTAACTACGGGCTGGGCACTGTGGTAAGCATAGTAAAGGCTCTCTGTAATACCTAGAGAATGGCTCCACAGTCATAGATGTACAGATGAGAGTTGGGACTTCCAGAAACACATATGAATTTTATTCCATCGAACCAACCCTTTTTTCCTCAGTTGTCCTTGGATGACTAGCAGTAAAAGCAAATAGCTGATGTGGAGCAATGAGAAGTTATAAAAGTGAAGAGTCCAAGAAGCAAAGGTGAAAGACTCAAGTTCCATTTCTTAAAAGGTGCATTATTGTAGACAAAATGGTAGAAGTTGCATTTGTACAATGAATGTACAATGGTACCAGAAAGCAATTTGTGCTACCAAGGGCACATATCACTATGGCCATGAAAGAACTGGTGGCAGCTGATAGCACAACTGGTAGAGCCCTGGCCTGGAGACAGGCAGACCTGCGTTCAAATGTGGCCTCAGACACTTACTTGCTATGTGACCCTAGATAAGTCCCTTAACCTCTGTTTGCCTCAGTTTCTTCAACTGTAAAATGGGGATAATAACATCACCTACCTAGCAGGGTTATTGTGAGGATCAAATGAGATATTTATTAAAAATAGTTCTCACAGTGCCTAGCACAGAGTAGGCACTTCATAAATGCTTATTCCCTTCCTCGTCTTCCACACAATGACAATAGATAGCTCTAGAGCTAAAATGAAAAAGGTTTTACTGATTCAAGGTAATAGCTAATGTCACAAGAATATGAAACAAGTTCTTTGTGTTGAAAAAAAAGTACTATCAACTCAAGTTGCATCTTTAGAGTGTATAAATAGAAAAATTTTGTAATTTGTAGACATTGATTTTTTTTATCTCTGGAAAACTATAGTAACAATTTAGTCATGATTGATTGATTCACCAAGTATTATGAGACAAGCTTAACTCAGGTCAGTCTGGTAGTTTAGGTCTGTGATTGGAATGAAAAGATATTCCTAGACAATCTATCATTTAACAAAAAGAGGTTTACTTAGCCAAAAAATGGAAAAGACACTCATGTATCTCCATATATCTCTATATCTGAATAGAAGGGCATGGTCACTGGCATGGCAGTGGGGCAACCACTATGTCTGAGGGGCACTAATACCTCCTGGACTGGCCTATTTTATGCCCTTAGGTAGCCAAGAAGTCCTATCAACAGCTGATGCCTTCATCCCCCTGGAATAATCAAGTCTCAGGTATAGCTACCTTGCTTTTTAGAGAGGAAAAAACTAGCCTATCCTACTTGGTAGGAACTCCCATATTAGTTCTGCTCCTAGCAAAACAGGCATGCCCAGGCATACCCAGCTAGGAACCAGAAACCTTCAATAGCTGTTCTCTTTATGCGGATTCTATGACAAAATCCATTTTGACCAAGATTTTGAGAATAAACCATCCAATCATCCGTACTCATCCCCTCTCCCACTTCTACCACCTGGAAGGAGCCATAGGGATTGGTTGTTGTCCTTCATTCTTGTGGAGGACCAAAATGACACCACTATGTTGGGTCTAGGTACAGTGTGTCTGACTGTGGCTGATGAGACCAACACACAAGCTCAGAAGGCTCTGCCACAAGTCGAGCATAAATAGTCCATATGAAATTTCGAGTGGAGATGTCTCTAAATTTGTGCATCTCACATTTCTGATTAGATTCTTCCAGCGTCCCTTTCCCCATTCCTTTCTGACCTTGTCCCAGGCAGAATAGTTCCCCAAATAAAGGTATAGAGAAAAAGGTAGGTTGTTCTGTTGTCAATGAGGTGGTAACTAGGGAATGTACCATCAACATTTCTAAGTAGATCCATGGAATGGACTTCAAAAAGCCTGCTCCCCAAGCTCTGAAGGAAATCTGTAAATTTGCCACAAAAGAAATAGGAAGTCTAGAGTTACATATCGACTTCAGTTTTAACAAAGCTGTCTTGGCCAAAGGAACAAGGTCTGATCCAGACATATCCTAGTACTTTTGTCCATAGAGGCAATGAGGATGTAAAGATTCAACAACCAAACTGTATCGGTTACTTATGTAGCCTAACATTGGTCACCTGTATCTGTCGTCATTTTCAAAATCATATTAAGTAGACAATGTGAATGAAAACTAAATTGACCTTCATTTAAATAAAGTTGTTATACAATGTCAAGGAAGGAAGAAAAGGAAGAAAAAAGAAAAGAAAGAAAGAAAGAAAGAAAGAAAGAAAGAAAGAAAGAAAGAAAGAAAGAAAGAAAGAACGAAAGAAAGAAAGAGAAAGGAGGGAGGGAGGGAGGGAGGAAGGAAGGAATAAAAGGAGGAAGAGAGAAGTAAGGGACAAAGAGAGAAAGAGAAAAGTGAGGGAGAGAGAAGTAAGGGACAAAGAGAGAAAGAGAAAAGTGAGGGAGAGAGAAGGTAGGGAGGGAAAGAAATTGAGAGAGAGAATAAGAAAGAAAGAGACAGAGAGAGAGAGAGAATAAACTCCTCAAGGAAAGTTTGTTTTGGCAGATATGAAGTCTAGAACTATATTTTATCATCTCCAAAAAGATCCATAGTCTGAGCATTTTAATGGCCAATAAACAAACATGTTAGGAACGTTGAAGCCTGAACAGAACTCTCAGTGGAGTTGACAAGTGGCATTTCTAGTACATTGGTGTGATTTTGCCAAGAGTTATGCCACAAGTTTTCCACCATACTTACTGATGTTTGAGCAAGAATCAAACCTCGGTATTGACTTGAACTTTGAAGTCGCAGAAGACAAAAAGAATACAAATAATAATGACCAATATATCCTGAGGCTGAGATATAAATTGAAAGACACTTATATGTTAGGCAAGATTTCAGCTAAGACAAGCTTGTGCAGGAATAATGATATGTATGATGCTTGAGGCTGTCATCAAGAAATTCAACGAGATGAAAGTCTTGCCAAGAAATCATGATGTTCAGTGAAATTTGCCCATTTGTGAGTTCAAATGAAATAAAATAAGTAAATTGCTTGCAGACCTTAAAGCACCGTATAAATGCTAGACCTATTATCATTATTGTTATCTCCAGAGAATGGAGAGGGGAGAGACTAAAAAGCGAATTCATCAGAACCATCTGTTGCCCAAAGAGAGTTGATCTGGTTGCAAGGCAATATCCTTGGTTGTCCTTTCTTTCCTCCTCAGAGAAGGGCACTGTTGAGGAATTCTCCCTCAGACCTAATTCTCTAACTTGTGACTTGTGGCTCCCAGGGTTTCCCACAGGGTAACCTGAAGACTGAAAATGTCCTTTCTCAACATCACTGGTCTCTGACTGGTGCTCAAAAACCCAAACCAAAACAGAATAGAGGAATAAAACATCCAGGAACTTGAGGGAGGGACTGCCCTCTCAGGCTCTCCTGATTAAGTACTGACTGTTCACCATGCGCTTTTCCTACAAGTCACCATTTTCTGTTCCTGCAGAAAAGCTGGGGTGGGCAGAAAGGAGAGATAAATCTCGTCTCCTCACCCTTTCCCTCCATGAACTCCAGTCTGGAAATTCCAGGGAGAAAACTCCCCTTAAAAAATCCGTAAAAAGGATGAGTCTTTCCCTCAGCTTGTTTTGTAGACCACACAGAGGGCTACTTTTCCTGGCTAGGGTACATCTACTTGAAGGAGAGAAGGAAGAGCAGATGCTAGATCTATAAGATACTAAGTAAAGGATTGGCAATTATCTGATACACATAAGCATGTTCTGACATTTTCTTTCAAATCCCAGGGGGAATTCAAGGCTAACTGAATTATTCTGTCAGTAACCTATGTAGATATAATCAGAGAAAAAAGTTGAAAGGCATTAAGAGTATAGGGAGAGGAAAAAAAGAATGTGTCAAGAAAACTGGAAACAGGAAAAGAATAGAAACGGACACTAAAGCATAAAAGTATATTTTAAAACAATTTAATTAATTTTTAGTTTTCAACAATCATTTCCATAAGCTTTTGATTTTTAAATTTTCTCCCCCTTCCTCTCTACCTCCCTCCCCAAGACGACGTGCAATCTGATATAGGCTCTACATATGCATTCCTATTAAACATATTTTCACATTAGTCATGCTGTAAAGAAGAATTAAAATCAATAAGAGGAACCACAAGAAAGAAGAAAAAAAGAGCAAATAATATGTAAAGCACAGAAGTAAAAAGGGAGGAAAAAAACAGAAAAAGAAAAAAAGAGAAATATGTCTCTGAAAAGGGGAAGAGATAGGAATAGAAAGAGTAGAATAGTATAGAAAATTGGGCTTTTGGCTACAATTCATGAGTATTAACCCAAATCTTTGATTACCCTTTACCCAAGGTAGCTTTGCACTTCCCAGGGGGGCCCTATTTGCACTAAAATGACATCATTTCATGCAGCTTGAAAGGCATTGTGGAGAAAATTCTTGGACCTAGACCAAAAAAGACTAATGAATTAATCCTTTCCTGACCCATGCAGATCATCACACTTTTAAAATGGAGTTTTGGGGTTGATCAGAAAATACTTCTTAGAGTCATGGGACAAATTTGGATATTCAATCCAACAAATTTTTATTAAGTACTTACTATGCCTAAGATTAGGGCAACTAAGCGATACAGTGAATAGAGCAGACATGACTGAAACTATTCAACAACAACAAAAATATGTAAGATTAGTGTAGGGCCCTCTCTGGGCCACGAACAGTAGGTACAAAGCATATTTCTCAAAAATGAGAGGTGTAGGGGCAGCTAGGTGGCACAGTGGACAGAGCTCCGGCCTTGAAGTCAGGAGGACCTGAGTTCAAATTTGGTATCAGACATGCAACATACAACACGTACTAGCTGTGCAACCCTGGGCAAGTCACTTAACATCAACTGCCTAGCAAAAAGCAAAAAAACAAAAAAATGAGAGGTGTACTCTCCCACAAATAGATACAATGACCACTGGGAAAACGGACTCAAATTCACAATGTACAAAAGCACACACATAAGGAACATGTGGGGCAAAGGAGTACATCCTAACCCCTGACCTGGAAGTCCTTTTTCCCTGCAGAGGTTTCATGAAGTTCCCCTTAAGGGTAGTTCTGTTGGGTCTGGAGGGTCAGTGCCTTTCTACTGTCCCTCTGCCACAAAGGGTCATACTTCCTAAGTTGCCTTTCCTCAAGTGACTACTGCTCCCTGCTGATCTGTCCTCCACGTCCCTCTCTGCTTCCAATGCAGATACTTCCTCAGTTCCCAATCACTGCTACTCCAGTGGCCACTTGTTTGCTTCCATTCAGCTCTGACCACCAATGGGACCTGTGGTTAGAACTTCTGGAACTCCCAAGCCAATAAATTTGTCTAGACACTTCCATCCAAGAATATTTATTCACCTACGATTAAGAAAGAAATAAACACAAAGAGACAGAGGTAGCCATGTATTCACAGCTGCCAAATCTGGTCTCAGACAATTACTAGCTGTGTGACCCTGGGCAAGTCATTTAACCCTGTTTGCCTTAGTTTCCTCATTTGTAAAATTAGCTAGAGAAGGAAATGGTAAACCACTCCAGTATCTTTGCCAAGAAAACCCCAAATGGAGTCATGAAGAGTCAGACATGATTGAGGTGACTGATCAACATGTCTGGGTGGGAGAAAGAGCAGCCACTCTTTTCCCACATGGCTCTCAAAGGCAAGCAAAAGTAGTCCTGCCAGCTCATTGCCAAACATAGTTTCCCAAAGTGGATGATACTGCCCGCTGGGGTTGCTGGGGTGGTTTAGTAGCCTCAGGTGCAATTGGGGGGCATTGAATAAAAATAAGGGTTAACCCAGGGTTGGGGAACCTGCAGCTTTGAGGCCAGGTGGCCTTCTAGGTCCTTGGGTGCGGCCTTCTGAGTCCAAGTTTTACAGAACAAATCCTTTCATTAAGGGGATTTGTTCTGTGAAGTTTGGATTCAGTCAAAGGGCTGCGCTTATAGATTAACTTAACCTAACCTAACCCCAGGAGGGCACTGAGTAATTTTTTTTTAAAAGGGAGCAGTGGGCCAAATAAGTTTGGGAACTTCTGCAAGAGAATGACAAAGGGGTGGGTCTCTGTCTTGTTTGCTCACTAGGTTCCGGCTTAGCAACCCTTGAGTTTTACCTATTCTGGCTTCAGCTGCCAGTTGGATATCATGTCATCATTATATAACACAAACCCCTAAGTCATCAAGGCCCAAAGAAGACGCAGATAAGCTTCTACATGGTCATTTGAGGTGAAACCAGGCAGAGAACATCTGAGCAACCTCCAAGGACTAGCCTCCGTAGGTCAGTCCACACCTGTTACACAAAGTGTCAAGGACCCAAAGACAAGATGGATGAAAAATAACTCCTGTTCACCAGGAGTTTCTATTTTATTGGGGGGGTGAGGAGCAGTTAACAATAGATAATAAACTAACAACACAATAAACAACAATAAAACCAGTGTCTCTAGAGACTTACAATACAATTTCTTTTTACATGTTCAGGCCTGTGATTTTATTGGTATAGAGAATTCCCAGTGCTGAAACTCCTCTTACCAATGCAGGTCTACAACTGTTCTACGTTTCATACACCTAGAAGGTTGTACAGCAAGACAAGCCACAAATTCATTTCAATTCAAAAGTATTTATTAAAGTACAAGGAGATTGATTTGCAAAGCCAACCCACTGCAATAACTTGGAGGTTCATCAAGGTAAGAGGCCTAGCAATAAGGATAAATCAGTGAAAGGTGACTTACCTGGCAAGGCTATCCCCAGGGAATCTGTGGTTTAGAATTAGGGTCTCATGAACTCCAGAGGGAAGAGAGTTCACGGAATACTGGGAACTGAGGCCTTGCCTATCCCTGGAGGGTGAAGAGTGGGGGAGGGGAGGGAGGAGAGAACGAGGCATTGGGATGAGACTGCACACAAGAACCACAAAGTGACCTAATCCACCACGTGCCCCCACAGACATCTATAATAGTATCTATTACAATGCTCATAACATAGCAGGTGCTCAGTTAAGTATTGTGTGATCCCTCCAATTACACTAGAAAGAACATTGGCTCTGCACCCAAAGAACCTGGGTTCAGATCCCACCACGACTTTTACTACCAGTGTGACCTTGGCCTAATTGCTCTGTAAAATTTGTAAATTTGTAAAATTTGTAGAATGAGAAGTCCAGATTCAATGACCCCTGCTTGTCCCTTCCAACTCTGTATACATGATACTGTATGGGCACAAAAATAGAAATACAGATTTTTTCAATAAAATGTATACATACTTTAACAACAATGCATTTTTTTCTTTATCAAAAACTACGGTATTGGAATACCTCATACATTAGATTAGTGAAGCAAAGTGTTCAGAATATTTATCATTAATGACTTAGTATTTTTGAGCAAACTGGGTACTAGGGGCACAGCAGACTCCTCTTCTGAGTTAAAATCCAGCCTCAGACACTTCCTAGCTGTGTGATCCTGGGCAAGTCACTTAACCCTGTTTGCCTCAGTTTCCTCATCTATAAAATGGGCTGGAGAAGAAAATAACAAACCATTCCAGCATCTTTGCCAAGAAAAGCCCAAATGTGGTCACGAAGAATCAGATACAACTGAAACAGCTCAACAACAACAACAATAGCTACAAACTGGCATACATGTATATGAAGTTCATACTTGCATCCTACTTACTTTCCAGGTAAATGAGCCTCCAGGAATAGCTAGGCGACGCAGTGGATAGAGCACCGGCCCTGCAGTCAGGAGGACCTGAGTTCAAATCCGGTCTCAGATCAGACACTTCACACTTACTACTGGTGTGACCTGGGCAAGTCACTTAACCCCAATTGCCTTGCCCCCACTCCTAAAACATGAGCCTCCAGATAATCCCTGCCTCACACTTATTACATAATCTTGAAATGTGTTACTGGCTGTTTCAGATTTATTCCTCAAACATAATTGCTCCTGAATAATATTTTCTATTTTCTAATAACCCTTATAAGTGCACTGAAACGATTCTCCTGACAACTGTGGTTTCTACTTCTTTTCCCATATATCAATTATATACACCATTGCATGATATCTTCAGCAGAGATTCACTAAGCACTAAGTTTAAGGGCAAAAAGCTTTAAGGACACCTGCACATTCAACATGTTTTTATTAAGCATCTACGGCATTCTAGGTACTATGCTAGGCTGTGGTACAGTCCCTGCCGTGAAGGGGTTTGACAGGAATAAGTTAAGCTGAATAGGACACAATACTTATTCTCTAGGGCCTTTTATTTCCATGGGGAAAATAAGGTGCACGGAACTAGAATATAAGCTATTCTAGGCATCTAGGGAGCTCAGAGGAAGGAAAGTGCATTGTCAAAAAGGTATGGTAGCTTAGAGGAAATAGCATGGTGTTTACAAAATAGCTGGATTTGGATCCAAGTTCTGTCATTTAGTAGCTATGTGACTCTGGGAAAGTCAACTAAGCCCAGTAGACCTGAGCATCTCCAATTGGCATCTCTCCAGACTTCATGGACATGTTTTGGGGAATAACACGGCTGGATGAACTCTCCCAATTTCAGAACCTACACCTGGAGCATTGGTTCCTTTGCTCTCCTTAAGTCCATAGCCCACTCTACTAGGTGGTAGGATCTCCAGGAGGTGATCTCACCACCTCCTTTATGCTGAAGAGTAGAAGTGTCAAACTCCAGGTCCACAGGCCACAAGCAGCCCACAAAACTCCCCAATATGGCTTAAAACAGATTAAAATGTAATTGGAAAATGTTTAACAGACTTTTAAAAATATAATGCCAAATATATAATGTTAATTTGTGGTTTTTCAAATCAATATGCAGCCTGCAGCGATCTATTTCTATTTGAATTTGACACTGAGGAAGAGTGAATTCTTCCTGCTTACTTATGATTAGTGAAAGTAAGCGAGAATTCAGAAGGAGTAGCTCAGATTTGAAGTGAGCCAGTTGCAGCAAAGATGATCAGAATGTGTGGTAGGTTGCCGTAAACAAGTAGCCCTGGCTGTTGGGCACAGGCCTGACTACCTGAGGGAGGTGGGAAGGTGATATCCACCAATTTCGAAAAAGGTATGAAGATGTAGAAGTTGCAGGACAACCAGACCCCTGCTCACTTGCTCTTTACAGAGGCAGTGGTGGTCATCTCTCTTGTTTTTATGCTACTCTGCATGCACAGCGTCAACTTGAGCAGCCTCCAACTCCCCAACAATTATTTACTATATGGTCAATGATATGAATAGTGAGTTCTAGAGAAAAAACCACACACATACAAAATCCATAATTTTTATCAAGGCATTCGACTAAGCCAAATTATTATAACAAAATTCTAGAATGTGTAATAGGCATCAATCATTCTAATTTCATCAAAAGTATCATTCTAGGTTGTGATTTGTGTTCTTTCTGCCTATTAGAAAGGAGACCATGGATAAACAAATGAATGATTAAGCCTTTAATATGTACTTACTATGTTTCAGGTGTTAAAAGAAAAATTCTTTGTTTGACCTTTTGCCCTGATTAACTAAGTAAAACTCAGGACAAAGGCAATTAAAAGGAATTTATTATAAGTACATCAAGGTAGCAACATGTTGACAGGTTAATCACTGGAGATCAGCAATGGCTTTAAGGTGGGGCTAGCTTTCACTATTAACTCATAATAAGATAAAGATAATTCAAATAGTTCCACATCGTAAAAGAGGTTGGGCCTTTGCATCTCATTTCCTCCCCCAAGGTAGCAAGTATGTGACAGTTTCCAAGTACATACAGGAAGGGCATAACTTAATTACATGACAAATATCAGGGGACTGGGTGATGTCTCCCCCCAACACTGATTTACAATCAGGTCACTGAGCCAGCCTAACTTTCTGTAAGGCATTGCCTGGCACTGGGAATACAAATGTAAGCAAGCAAGATAACCCCTACCCTCCATTCTGACAAAGGGATACAACAAATAAAGGGGAGTTGGAAAGGGTAGGGAGAATATGATGGGAAATGACATGGAGGCCTGGTTCCCAGAAAAATAAGGGATATGCTTACGTATCAGAGCTTAACCGTCCCAGGAGTAGAGCCCAAGGTTGGGAAGGAGATGAGGAGGAAGGCAGGAATGTGAATGGCATGGTTTGGAAATGACAATCGCCTGGGAAAGGGGATTCTTTTGTACAAAGATAAAAGGTAAACTGGGATCCCCAACCAAAAATTTCCTTCTAACACTGAACAATATCAACCATAGTGAAAGATCTATAATGAAGAGTGGGCTTGGGGCAGCTAGGGGGCACATTGGATAGAGCACTGGCCCTGGATTCAGGAGGACCTGAATTCAAATCTAACCTCAGACACTTGACACTCACTAGTTGTGTAACTCTGGGCAAATCACTTAACCCCAAATGCCTTACCAAAAAAAAAAATTTAAATAATGAGGGGGAAGAGTAAGTAGTCTTAGTCATCCTATCTACTATCACTCTGTGGTGGGGATGGATCTGTGATAAAATCTACTTTACCAACAATTCCCACGAACGAAGGAAAACTGGCAGGAGTTATAACAAGCTCCAGCTGGACAGCTTACCAGCTCTTCGGCCTGAGTGCATATTTCATAGATAAATGTTACTTATTTCTGTTGTTGTTGTTATCATCATCATTATTATACTAGTTGGTAGTGTCCCAAAAATCATAAGAAATTCTATGCAAAGTATTGAATGGTTTTCTGTGACCTGCCGTCATACTGTCGTGGCTAATAATAATAATAGCATTCATATAATACTACATTTTTTTGTTGTTCAGTCATTTCAGTCTTGTCTGACTCTTCATGATCCTGTGGACCTTTCTGTCCATGGGGTTTTCTTGGCAAAGGTACTGGAGTTTCTTTTTCTAGTAGCAAACAGAGGTTAAGTGACTTACCTAAGGTCACATAGTTAAGACGTTTCTGAGGCTGAATTTGAATTCAGGTCTTCCTGACTCTCTAAGCCCAGTGCTCTATCCCCTGCGTCACCTAGGTGCTTTACAAATATTATCTTATTTGAGGATCACAATAACCCTATGAGGTAAGGGCTATTATTATCCCCATTTTACAATTGGGGAAACTGAGGCAAGCAGAGGTTCGAGTGTCTTGCCACAGTCACAGAGTTCATAAGTGTCTGAAGACAGATTTGAACTCAGGTTTTCCTGATTCCAGGCCCAGCACTTCAACCACCATACCACCTAGCTGCCAAAGACAGCATTGTCATTTGAACTTTGCCAGGAGAGATGTACAGGCAGGAGCAGAGGTGCAAGAGCCCATCCGATATTGACCCTCCTTCAGGAACACTCCTTGTACTCTAGATTGAAGTACATGCTGTCATGTCCCCCAAGCTCCATGGATACAAGTCCTTCTCACCCAATCTCTCACGTGGCCAGAGCTCCAAACTCCAAGATTTTCTGACACTCTTGGCCCTGCCTATGAGTCATTCCCTTAGCTCTTTTTGATTCATACTACTATTCTCCATCCCAGCCAAACTCACCAGACATTCTGTCCCTCAGGCATGATCTGAGGGTGTGTGGACTTTACACCCCCCCCCCCACCAAAAACAAAAACAACTATAGGGAGCTCAGCAATTTGCCATTTGGATATACAACATCCCAGCTCTGCCACTTTCTGCCAGTGGGACATTTGTTAGGTCATTTGGGCTCCCTGAGCCCCAGTTTCCTCGTGTAGAATATAAACGAGTTGGAGTAGGCAACCACTAAAGTCCCTTCCAGCTCTAGATATGTGATTCTGTGATGCTATGATGGGGACATTCTCTTCATTGCTCCCAAGTTGCTAATGCTGTGTGTGAAAGCACTAAGACTCAGGGGTCCATACACAGGCAGGGGATACCAAACTCCACTTGGGCCGTTGTCCCTGCTCTTTCTAGGAACACTCACATCAAGGACCACTCCTCTACTCTAGATTTCAGCACATGCTGTCATATCTCCCAAGCTCCCAGATGCACTTCCTCCTTACCCAATCTTTCCTATGGCCAGAGCTCCAAGCCTCCAAGATTTCCTGACACTCCTGGATCTAACTGTGAGTCATTTGTCTAAATCACTCTCTCTTTCTTATTCATGCTACTATTCTCCATTCACAACAAACTCACTTGAATCATTCACCCTCCCCAGAACCTGAACACACTTCCCAGTGGCACACCCAGAGAGTAAGTCTCTGCTAGCACATTCACTCAGTCACCAGCTTCACGACAGCACATCTACATATATCCAATAATTATTGACAAGACAGAACAGATGAGAGCCCTTACTGGAAATGCCAGGGTCTAACAATAATCATTACACACCTTGTGCTAGAAAATCAATTTTAAAATAACTAGTGAAGTTTAGTAATTGCAAAGTTTATGGTCTATACAATGCCCGAGATGTACAAATTCAGGTTTTAAATTAGCATATCTACCCACAAGTTGTATTTTTGAATAATATAGATAACAGGAGGTTGAACCAACTGAGAAATAATGCTTAAGAGACCTGGCACTCATTGAGTTGGTCTATAGGTGTTCTAGGTCTAGAAAATGAAGGAAACTGTATGTACCACTCATGCTGGTACCTCCCTGCCTTCCATGTAGCTTTTGTTGTGAGCAACCATTGCACCTTCTTCTAGATTCCAAAGTTCATTTATATAACACTCAAATTGTAGGAGAAGTATGTATCGACCCTAAACGCCCAGTACTCTATCCACTGTGCCACTTAGCTGCCACATCTGTGGAGGTATTGCATAGCCCTAAACAACATAGCCTAATATTTATAAAGTCTGTATGCTGGTCTGGAAAGCCATCTTCCACTTATTCTCCCCTTATATCCAGGCCAGATTGTATGCTCTCCAAAGACCCAGTTTGGTGATTATTACTATCTATCTCTACCAGCTGATCCATTAGAGTGGATAATTAGGTCAAGAACACTAGTCCCAGAAGGGACTATATTTCTATATCTAAGCCAGGGCTTCAGCTCCTCACTTTTCATTTCAATAAATAGTACTGTGACAGCTAGGTGGTGTAGTGGAATCAAGAAAAATCATCTTCATGAGTTCAAATCCAGCCTCAGACATTTACTGGTTGTGTGACCCTGGGCAAGTCATTTAACCTTGCTTACCTCAATTTCTTCATCTGTAAAATGCCAAGAAAACCCCAAAATAGGGTCATGAAGAGTCAAACATGACTGAAACAACTCAACAACACTGCAGCTCTACTTCAATAGGAAAGACAAAAGGGTAGACAAAAGCCTGGTTTGGGTTCTTTAGCAAGAACCCTGACAGAGCTGCCATTTCTGACCTGTACAGTGAAAACATCTAGGTGGCAGGTAATATAGTAGATAGAGCACTGGAGTCAGGGAAAACTAGAATTCAAATTCTACCTCAAACACTTAACTTATTATATGACCACAGACAAATCACCAGACCTCTATGTACTTCCACTTACTCACCTGTAAAATGGAGGTAATAAAGGAATTCACATCCCAGGATTGTTGTGAGGCTGAATAAGATGATATTTGCAAAGCCCTTTCTAAACCTGAAAGGACTATACAAATTATCATCATCATCATCATCACCATCATTTGGCTGTCCAGGATTGGAGCTCTCAAAACCAGTTTGAACACCTTATTTGAAAGGCTTTTATGGGGAAGGAAGTTCAGTGCTCAGTCTGTCTAGGAGCAATGGCTGGAAGTTCTCTAAATATACCTAGCCCTACTTAGAATGGAAAGGCCTGTAGGTGGCACAGTGGATAGTGCACCAGGCACCTGGAGTTGGGAGACCTGAGTTCAAATTTGACCTCAGACTAGCTGTGTAACCCTGGACAAATCACTTAATCCTGTTTACCTCCGTTTCCTCATCTGTAAAATGAGCTGGCAAAGGAAATGGCAAACCACTCCAGGAGCTTTGCCAAGAAAACCACAAATGGGGTCACAAACAGTGAGACACAATTGAAATGACTGAACAATAACAAAAAGCAACACTTGGAATAAAAGGTTATAACATGGTTAATCTGTAATTGGGAACCTTTTCTGAATCCCAGCAAAACAAAAGGCTTTATATATAGTTCAAATCATGTAATCAAGTCACTTACTCTTGTTGGTAACATGCACAATTATAAGTATCTGATAAGAAAACAAAAATGTACACTTTCCTCCTATGGGGAGAGGGGGTTAATGGGGGAGTGAAGACCTATAATTTCATTGATATAGGGCAGTGGTTCTCAAAGTGTGGTCCATGGACTCCTAAGGTCCCCAAGGCTCTTTCAGGGCATCTGTTGAGATCAAAACTATTTTCATAATAATACTAAGACATGATTTACCTATTAAAATACTCCTTCCTTTTCCAAATACATGTCTGTGTGAGGCCAACTTGTCTTCATAGACTTCAATCAAAATGACACCTGGCAACAGATTAAATGTAGAAGCTGATATAAGAATATTCTGTTATAATATATATGTAGTAATATAATTCTGTTAAGCCAGACATTAAAGAGATTTGCAAAAATAGGTAAAACAATGCCACTCTTCTCACTACAATTCTTGCTTTGAAAAATATGGTTATTTTTCATAAACGTGTGATTTACATTAACATGTAATAATACCATTTTTAAAAATAATCACTATTTTCACATTTTAATTTCTAACATGGTAAATATTGATAATCCATATAACCTAAAGTTCTTTAGGGTCCTTAATAATTTTTAAGGATTTAAAGGGATCCCAAGACCAAAAAGGGTTGAGAATAATTGGTGCAGAGAAACTTGTGTTAAGGAGCCACACTCTGTCAAAGAAGATCAGCCACTGCCCCACAACATAAAACCTTAGAGAGTTGTTTAGGGCACTCACCCAGAGTCACAGAGCCAATACTGTTAGAGGCAAAACTTGAACCTAAATTTTCCTAACTCTGAGACCAAGTCTCTACCCATTGGGTCACACTGCCTCCTAAATATTAAAATAAAATAGAAGGGGAAAAGATGAAGTATATTAGCGATTTTCTCAAAAGAACAGCTGTTATCTCCCAGTCAGGAGCAGATGCATTTTGTCCAACCAGCCATCTCAACACTCTGGTCTTTAATTCCCATTCACAGATCCCCATTTTCTGTCCATCATCTCTTGCTTTTTCCCATCTGATTTCTTCTCCATTCAGCTTTCTCCAAAACTGAAAGTCGTAGCCCCTAACCATTCCAGTTTATCATTCTTTTCCTCTTCCATCACCTCACCACCCTTAGTCTCTCTCAAGTCCTTTTGGACTACAAATCCCAGAATCCATAGTATTAAGTTTCATCTCCTCTTCAGAGGATCTTGGGTAAATCAGGTCAAACATTCAAATACCAGGTTATATTCCTCTCCTGTTCTTAGAATTTTGCAGTCCTTTGAAAAATTACCTGGGGTACATTTGGCATCTGAAATTATGTAACTCAGAGTCAAAATACGTTAACACTTAACAAAACAAGGGAACAGTTTTAACTATCATACATCAATAATATAAGTAATAACTATAGTGCAATGTAGAAAGTCACTTCACAGGAGTTTTCAGTGACTACAGGTCTAAATTACATGCCGGAGATATTGTGTACACATATCATAGGAAGACATGAATATCATATAATAAAATAGATATAAGTGACATTAAGCAAAATTAAAGCAATAATATCATTAGTGTGCATAAAAATATGCAAAACAAGCAAAACTATACACAAATAATAGCAAAACCATGGATAGTTAACAGACTACTGCAGCTTCAATAAATGCATGATACCAATACAAGGGCAAATGAACAGAAACAAATAATAATAGCAAAGCATACTTAAACACATGGTAATTAACATGTATATCAATGGACATATGCAATTACATGCAAGGCACACATTACATAGTTGAGAATTAGCATGGAAAGGGGCAGCTAGGTGGCACAGTGGATAGAGCTCTGGCCTTGGAGTCAGGAGGATGTGAGTTCAAATCCAGTCTCAGACATATAACACTTACTAGCTGTGTGACCCTGGGCAAGTCACTTAACCCCAATTGCCTCACCAAAAAGCAAAAAACAAAAAATTGGCATGGATGCTGGCTTCATGTGAAACTATTTCACCAATTTTTCCTTATGATATACACTATAGGTTACTCTGGTAACTGGTCAGATAGTCCTAGCTCTCATGCAGCCTACTGACCTGTCTACCCCTATGCCTGAGCTAGTTGATGGTAAGAGCTGGTTATAATTCCCAGTATAACTATAGCCCTGCCTACCTAAACCTAAGCTTGTGGAGGACCAAGGATGGCTAGCCATGTTAATATACTCCTTCAGGTATATTTATACCCTAAGAATCTCTACAGCTGAAGTAAAAAAAAAAGTGTCAACTCTAAGTTCACTCCTTTTCTATCACTTGAACTGAGGGTACAATACATAGAGTGACCTCACTTGGAAGTCTGTTTCAGAGCCACTGTCTGGGTCAAGCTGACTTTGCATGATTAATGGGCATTCTCTTTTACTTAGAGTCTGCTGAGACAACTGGCCATCAGTCTCTACTTATTCCTCAGAGTCCACCCAATGTATCTCTTGGCCATACGTGGTCACAATGGTATGTACGTTGTTGCTGTGCCCTTACCAGTCTGTGAGGCTATTTTATAGACAGGTAAGTTGTTCATTCTTTCCACAACTAGGCATGGAGTAGTTTTCCATTCATTTGTCTGGCCAGTAAACACCAAGACTTCCCAGCAAAATTCTGTCATCTTGGTGAAGACTTTACCAACTAGCTCAGATGTCATATTGTCATTTATTTCTTTCAGCATTTTTAAAAAAGACTAGATCTCATGATTATCTCAATAGATGCAAAAAAAGCATTGGACAAAATAACACCCATTCCCGTTAAAAAAAACACTAGAGAGCATAGGAATAAATGGAGTCTTCCTTAAAATGATAGATAGCATCTATCTAAAACCATCAGCAAGCATTATATGTCATAGGGATAAGCTAGAAGCATTTCCGATAAGATTGGGGGTGAAACAAAGATGTCCATTATCACCACTATTCAATATTGTACTAGAAAAGTTAGCTTTATCAATGAGAGAAGAAAAAGAAATTGAAGGAATTAGAATAGGCAAAGAAGAAACAAAGCTATCACTCTTTGCAGATGATACGATGGTATACTTAGAGAATCCTAGAGAATCAAGTAAAAAATTACTTGAAATAATAAACAAATTTAACAAAGTTGTAGGATATAAAATAAATTCACATAAATCATTGGCATTTCTATATATTACTAACAAATCCCAACAGCAAGAGATAGAAAGAGAAATTCCATTTAAAGTTACTGTAGGCATTTTAAATATTTGGGAGTCTACCTATGAAAACAAACTCAGGAACTATATGAACACAATTACAAAACACTTTTCACACAAATAAAGTCAGATCGAAATAATTGGAAAAATGTAAGTTGCTCATGGGTAGGCCGAGCTAATATAATAAAAATGACAATTCTAACTAAATTAAATTACTTATTCAGTGCCATACCAATCAAACTACCAAAAATTATTTTATAGAGCTAGAAAAAAACAATAACAAAATTCATCTGGAAGTACAAAAGGTCCAGAATATCAAGGGAATTAATGAAAAGAAAAGCAAGGGAACATGCCTAGCTATACCAAATCTTAAATTGTATTAAAAAGCAGCAATCATCAAAACTACTTGGTACTGGCTAAGAAATAGAGTGGTGGATCAATGGAATAGGTTAGGTATACAAGTTACAATGGTCAATGACTAAGCTACTGTTTGATAAACCCAAAGACCCCAGTTTGTGAGATAAGAACTCATTATTTAACAAAAACTGCTGGGAAAACTGGAAAATAGTACAGCAGAAACTAGGCATTGACCAACATCTTATACCCTGGTACCAAGATAAAGTCAAAATGGGTAACATGATTTAGATATAAAGACTGATACTATGAGCAAATTAGGAGGGCAAGGAATAGTTTACCTATCAGATCTATGGAGAACAGAAGAATTTATGACCAAACAAGAGATAGAGAATATTATGAAATGCAAAATGGATGACCTTAATAATATTAAATTGAAAAGTTTTGAACAAAGCCAATGCAACCAAGATTAGGAAGGAAGCAGAAAGCTAGGAAACAATTTTTACAACCAGTATCTCTGATAGAGGCCTCATTTCTAAAATATATAGAGAACTGAGTCGAATTTGTAAGAATACAAGTCATCCCCCAATTGATAAATGGTCAAAGGATATGAACAGGCAGTTTTCGGAGAAAGATATTAAAGCCATCTCTAGTCATATGAAAAAGTGCTTAAGTCACTGTTGATTAGAGAAGTACAAATCAAAACAGCTCTGAGGTACAACATCACACCTATCAGATTGGCTAACATGACAAAACAGGAAAATGATAAATGTTAGAGAAGATGTGGGAAAACTGAACACTAATGCATTGTTTGTGGAGTTGTGAACTGATCCAACTGTTCTGGAGAACAATTTGGAACTATGCCCAAAGGGCTATAAAATTGTACATACCCTTTCACCTAGCAATACCACTTCTAGATCTATATCCCAAAGATATCATAAAAACAGGAAAATGACCCACATGTATAAAAATATTTATAGCAGCTCTTTTTGTGGTGGCCAAGAGTTGGAAATTGAGGGGATACCCATCAACCGGCGAATGGCTGAACAAGTTGTGGTATGCAAATAGAATGGAATACTATTGTGCAGTAAGAAGTGATGAGCAGGCAGACTTCAGAAAAACCTGGAAAGACTTATATGACTTTTCTTTTCCTTTTTTTTTTTAAGGCAAGTGGGGTTAAGTGACTTGCCCAGGGTCACACAGCTAGTAAGTGTAAAGTGCTTAGGTTGAGGCCGGATTTGAACTCAGGTCCTCCTGACTTCAGGGCTGGTGCTCTATCCACTGCGCCACCTACCTGCCTATTGGAAAGCTTTATTTGAAGTGATAGAGTGAAATGAGCAGAACCAGGAGAACATTGTGTTATGACTGACTTTGATAGACTTAGCTCTTCTCAGCAATGCAAGGATCCTTATAAGACAACTCCAAAAGACTCAAGATAGAAAATGCTACCCATGTCCAGAGAAGGAACTATGGAGTCTGAATATAGATAGAAGCATACTATTTGCTCTCCTTTTTTTTTTGTATATAAATTTATTTTTACCACAAGATTTTAAATTCCATATTTTCACCCCATCTTGCCCCTCCCCCCACCCCAAGATGGCATGCATTCTGAATACCCCTTCCCCTAGTCTGCCCTCCCTTCTATCCCTCCCCACCCTTCTCTTATCCCCTTCCCCTTCTATTTTCCTGTAGGGCAAGATAGATTTCTGTACCTCATTTCCTGTATTTTTTATTTCCCAGTTGCATATGGAAACATTTTTTTAAAATATGTGTTTTTAAAACTTTGGGTTCCAAATTTTCTCCCTTCCTCCCACCCCACCCACCCTCATTGAAAAGGCAAGCAACTCAATACAGGCCATACATGTGCAGTTATGCAAAACACTTCCATAGTAGACATGTTGTGAAAAACTAACTCTATTTCCCTTAATCCTATCCTGCCCCCATTTATTCTATTCTTTCTTTTGACCCTGTCCCTCCTCAGAAGTACTTCCTTCTGATTACCCCTTTCCCAATCTGCCCTTCTCTCTATCATCCCCTGCTCTCTTGTCCCCTTCCTCCCCTATTTTCCTGTAGGGTAAGACAGATTTCCATACCCAATTGAATGTGTATGTTATTCCCTCCTTAAGCCAAATCCTATGAGAATAAGGTTCCCTCATTTCCTCTCACCTTCCCCTGTTTCCCCACCACTGTAAGAACCTTTTCTTGTCTGTTTTGTGCAAGATAATGTACCCCATTCTACCTCTCCATTTCTCCTTCTCCTAGTATAATCCTGTCTCACCCCTTAATTTTATTCACCAGATATCACCCCTTCATCTTCAACTCACCCTGTGCCCTCTATCTATCTATCCATCCCATACATATAATTTTTCCCCTCCCACTACCCTAATACTGACAAAGGTCTCATGTGTTATAAATATCATCTTTCCATGCAGGAATGTAAACAGTTCAGCCTTAATAAGTCTCTTATGATTTCTCTTTCTTGTTTACCTCTTCATGTTCCACTTGAGTCTTGTACTTGAAAGTCAAATTTTCTATTCAGCTCTGGTCTTTTCATCAAGAATGCTTGAAAGTCCTCTGTTTCACTGAATGACCATTTTTTCCCCTGAAGAATTATACTCAGTTTTGCTGGGTAGGTGATTCTTGGTTGTAATCCTATCTCCTTTGCCCTCCAGAATATTATATTCCATGCCCTGCAGTCCCTTAATATAGAAGCTGCTAAATCTTGTGTTATCCTGATTGTGTTTCCACCATACTTGAATTGTTTCTTTCTGGCTGCTTGCAATATTTTCTCCTTGACCTGGGAACTCTGGAATTTGGCTACAATATTCCTAGGAGTTTTCCTTTGGGGATCTCTTTCAGGGGGAGATCGGTAGATTCTTTCAATTTCTATTTTGCCCTCTGGTTCTACTCTATCAGGGCAGTTTTCCTTGATAACTTTTTGAAAGATGATATCTAGGCTCTTTTTTTGATCATGGCTTTCAGATAGTCCAATAGTTTTTAAATTCTCTCTCCTGGATCTATTTTCCAGGTCAGTTGTTTTTCCAATGAGATATTTCACTTTGTTTTCTAATTTTTCATTCTTTTGGATTTGTTCTACTGTGTCGTGATTTTTCATAAAGTCACTAGCTTCCAATTGCTCTCTTCTAATTTTTAAGGAAGTATTTTCTTCAGTAAGCTTTTGGACTTCCTTTTCCATTTGGCCAATTTTGCTTTTTAGGGCATCCTTCTCCTCATTGGCTTTTTGGACCTCTTTTGCCATTTGGGTTAGGCTATTTTCTTCAGTATTTTTTTGGATCTCCTTTAGCAAGCTGTTGACTTGTTTTTCATGATTTTCTTGCATCACTCTCATTTCTCTTCCCAATTTTTCCTCTACTTCTCTTACTTGCTTCTTAAAATTCCTTTTGAGCTCTTCCAAGGCCTGGGACTGATTCATATTTTTCTTGGAGGCTTTGGATGTAGGAGCTTTGACTTTGTTGTCTTCTGGTTGTATGTTTTGATCTTCTTTGTCACTAAAGTAAGATAATATAGTCTGCCTCTTTTTGCAAGGTTTGCTCATGATCCCGGCCAATTACTTGAGTTTTAAATTCTTTGTTAAGGTAAAAGTCTGCTTCCAATGTGGAGAATGTACTGTCCCAAGCTTTGGGGGTTTGTATAGCTGTTTTCAGAGATACTTGTAGGGACCTGTAAATTTTCAGTTCTTCCAAGGTGGTATGATAAGGGTGGAGGTATTTACTCTTTTCCTGGCCTGAGCTCTGGTCTTTTGAGTAACCAGCCACAAGCAGTCTTTTCTCTCTTGGAGCTGTGAGGAAGGTTTCCTTTGTGCCCTCCACTACAAGCTCCACCGTGCCAGCGCTCCTCCTCATCCCAGGACCGCCACCCAGAACTGTGACCCAGATCCAAGCACGGTCAAAGCAAGAGTTTCCTGTCTCAGCACGGGCAAAGAGATTCCTGCAGTCCCCGTCTGATCAGCCACTTGATTCCCCCTCAGTCTGTGGGCCAGAAGCTCAGGACACAGCTAACGCCCCAGGGCCCGTGCTCTGTACTCTGCGCTCTGGAACTGGCTCTGACCTAGCTCTTCTCTCACCGCAAAAACAGACTTTTCCAACTGACCTTCTAAGTTGTCTTTGGCATTCGTGGATTGAGGAGTCTGGAAACCGCCACAGCTGCCCGTGATTCCCCTCTGAGGCCTGCTCCAGGTTCGCTGCGCCCAAGCTGAACTGAGCTCCTCTTCCCGCCCTGGGGGATTTGCCTTTCCGATCAACCCTCCAGGCTGTCTTGGGCTGGAAATTTGTTTTACTCTGTCTTTTTGTGGGTTCTGCTGCTTTAGAATTTGTTTAGAGCTATTTTTTATGGGTATTTGGAGGGGTTTGGGGAAGAGCTCAAGCAAGTCACTGCTTTCATGCCACCATCTTGGCTCCGCCCCCTGCTCTCCTTCTCTTTTGTTGTTTTGTTTTGTTTCTTCTTTCTTGTGGTTCCTCCCATTAGTTCTAATTCTTCTTTATATCACCACCAATGTGAAAATATACTTAATATGAATGTATACATAGAGCCTATATCAGATTACACACCCTCTTGTGGAGGGGGAAGAAGAAAGAAGGGGAGAAAAATTAAAACTCAAAATCTTATGGAAGTGAATGCTGAAAACTAAAAGTAAGTAAATTATCTTCTTAAAAAAAAATTTTTAAAAGACTAGATTTCCCAATTTCACCCAGACTGGAAGTATAGCAATCACTCATGGACTCAATTCCACTTGAATCTGATTTGAATGGGAATGTTAACTTGTTTTATTCCCACCTGTGACCTGTTCACCCCTATTCAGGCAGCTTAATGGCTCCCAGCCCTCATGGGCTCACTATACTAGTACCAGACTTAATGTGGATGCTTAATTGTCTTAACACAGTGAAGCTTGAAACTCGTGAGCTCAAGTGATCCACCAGCCTCAACCTCCCCAGTTGCAGGTGTTATAGGTGTATTAGCTTTCTTTGGGCTAAAATTGTAGCTAGGTGGTAAAGTTACTTTAGCTCCTCTCTTAACCAAGATATATACTTGTTGTAAGTGTCTGTAATCTCTCCATCCTGAAAAGCTATGAAACACAAGTAAGTAGGTAAGTATGGCTCACACCCAAACATCAGCAGGTAGGAGATAAAGCTGGTGGCATCAGTCCCAGTAGAATTGTATGTTTGCACATGGAAAGCCACATGTTGACTCTGTGGAGACTTTTGCTCAGGTCCCCATTTCCCTAACATAGTCATCATTAGGCAGGTGAAATGTTCAAGTTGTGAGTCTTCTTTAGGGTGGTAAGGTGTCATTCTAGACTTCTTGATGCAGCCAGAGCTAATATTTGTCTCTGCCTTGGTCTGAATGGATCTTGAAATGAAGTCTATATACTCAGAAATCCCTTTCCCCCAGTACTTTAGTCATGGAAGCTTTAGGGTTCCTGGTTAGGTATGGTTTCACATACCTAATGAAGTGGTCAGTTATCACTAATATATAACTTAGATTCTTCCCATCTCTTTCCAGAGATAGGAAATCAATGCTGACAAATTCCAAAGATTATTAGTGTTTGTGTTCCCCAAATGCAGCAGTACAATTTGGTAGTATCTTTCTTAGCACATGGTGAGCACAAGTTTCACACTTCTTGCAAACATCTGTGGCCACCTTAGGTCAATAAAATCTGTTTTTTTTACTTTTTCTAGAGTCCTTTTATTGACCTCTGAGTCCAAAGTCATCAAGCAAAGCTTTCGTGACTATAGAGCAATATGCAATGGATAGTATTAACTGCTTCCTGGTGCCATAAGGGCACTTAAGGGACAGTCAGGTCCAGTACTCTGTTACATAACTCTAACTCCTATTAATGTTTTTCAAAATAAATGTTATTGATATTTTCTGGTTCTTACATCACCATAGTATCCTCCTGTATCCTTCCCTTTCTCCATCTCCATGAGGCAGCTCATATAATAAACATAATTTTTTTAGAGAGAAAAAAAAAGGTCAGTTGTCTGAGCTGTCCTGAAAAAGTTCTGAAACTGAAACTGAAACACTGAAAAGGTTCAAAAACATGTGCAACATGTACTATGGACCTCTCACCTCTAAGAAAGGCTAGGTTAGGGGTGTCTTCTAATTTTTCTTTATTCAAGACCTGCCTGATATTTATAATTTTTTTGCATTTACTTTTGTTTTTGGCATGTAGCTTGTTGTTGTTTCCATTTAAATTGTTGTGATTACCGGATATATTGTTTTCTTGGCTCTGCTACTTTCACACTGCATCAGTTCATATAGATCTTTCCATGCTTCTCTGTATTCACCATGCTTATATTTTTTTTAACAGCACAGTAACATGCCAATACATTAATGAATCACAATTTGTTTAGTTATTCCCCCAATTGATGGATATCTATTTTGTTTCCAATTGGAAGCATTGGAGTATATTGCAACATTTTTATTAAAAATGGCTTTCTTGGGGTACAAGCCCAGTAAGAGAGTCTCTGGTTCAAAGGATATGGGCATTTTAGTCATTTTATTTCCACAATTCTAGATTGCTTTCCAAAATGGTTGTGCCATTTCACAACTCCACCAACAGAATGTATTAGTGTACTGATGCTTCCAAAAACCTTTCAACATTGACAATGACATTTTTTAGTCATTTTTGCCAGTTTTCAGTCTGAGTTGAAATGTTAGGGATATTTTTATTTGTATTTCTCTTATTATTTGTTTGACAGAAAATAGTTTTAGACCAACACCTTATATCATATTCTGAAATACATTCTCAATGCATATGAAACCTTAATATTATGCCATAGTATTAAAAAAATTAAAAGAGAAACAGATCATATATCTCTCACAGCTATGGGTAGGAGATATATTCTTAACCACACAAAAGATAAAGGCAATTTCCAAAGATAAAATATATAACTTAGTCTTACATCAGCCCTCTGCTCTCTTTGCCTGTCATTTATAGACAACTGAGACAAAGAAGATGGACTCAACACAAAGAGGTTCACACATGCTGTTGGCATGCTGTCAGAAAGAAGTTTCAAACTTTCAGCTGCACCGTCATGTATTTTTAATCCACCTCCTCGGGCATTTCAAACAGCTTTCACTGTCACATAATCTTCGAGACAGGGCACCTATATCCCAATTATTCTCCCCTGGCCAATAGTGGATGCTGAATTCACAGTCGGCTAGTACTGGCACTCATCTAGGATGAAAAGCATCTAACTTTGCACTGCTCAGAATATATCAGTGGACTGTTGTCTTTCCACATATGCTACTTTATTCCATATACATTTAGTCTTTTTAACTTTGAAGTTGTGGGTGATGGTCCACTGGAAAGCCAAGAACTCTAGCCTGCATGCAAGATAATCAATCTTATTTAAAGCTTATTAGAAGGTTTTGGCAAGAATCTTGAGTGATTAGTGTATGAGAAAAAGTTTGAAATTCTTTTATCCCAAGTTGCCTGGAGGAATTTGAGTTAGAATAAGGTCCATTGCAGCTAAAAATCTATATAATCCTATGATGCAAAGAGGCCCTCAGTACATGATCCCTGTTTTCTCTTTCCATTTGACTATGAGACTGGGAGATGATGGCATCATCATCTATGAGGCTTCCTGGGACTCAGTCTGGACAAGTCAGGTCTTTAGTTCTAGGGGTGAGCCCATGCAAAAATCACTTAGCTGGTGTCATGTAAGAACCTAGTCTGACAATTCAAGTCTTACAGTTACCTGCCTTTCAGGAGGAAATAAGCTGCTGACAGTGGGATTTTTGCTTAAGGTTTTCCCCTCCCATAATAGGAGGGACTAGGCCATTCACACTCTCTTTCCAAGTCATGCTCATGACTGGTAACTATAATTGAGGCTATGGCCTGTGATTAGAGAGCAAAGATTTTTCCTGGTGTAGGAAACACAATACATGGGTTAAATTCACAGTTTTAAGGGCAGCTAGGTGACACAGTGGATAGAGCACTGGCCCTGGAGTCAGGAGGACCTGAGTTCAATTCCAGCTTCAGGTCAAACACTTGAGACTTACTAGCTGCGTGACCTTGGGCAAGTCACTTAACCCCAATTGCCTTAAAAAAGAATTAATTAAATAAATAAATCCACAGTCTTAGTTTCTGTACCCTGACAGAGTCAACTATGTTCAACACAGATTGACATAAGCAAAACAGGGCTTCATTCCCCTTTTTAATGAGTGTGGACATTTTAAGGACTTGCCTGTCTTTCTCCTTGCCTCCTCTGCTTAAATACAGCAAGTTGGTAATACCACTTCCCTCTGTCCACACAGGCAAGCATCGTTCCGGAGG
This sequence comes from Phascolarctos cinereus, assembly GCF_003287225.1. Lineage (NCBI taxonomy): Eukaryota > Metazoa > Chordata > Mammalia > Diprotodontia > Phascolarctidae > Phascolarctos > Phascolarctos cinereus. Next base: position 114,146,729 of record NW_027556098.1, read on the forward strand.
CCTATGAAATGCTTGTCTAAGTCACTGATGTGGTTTAAACAAGCAACATGAAGTCAGGGTACAGTGACAAATGATCATTGATACACGTCATAAGGATGCATATGAAAGATTATTATTCAGGTAATAGTGTGGAAGATAGACTAGAAAGAAAAATAGAAAGAGCCTGTCACAGTTACAAGTGAGGTTATTACAGTCATGTAGGTGAAAGGAGATGAGAACCTGAACTGAGGAGAGGAAGTGGAAAGGAAGAACTAGGTGCAAGAGATATGACCAAGGTAGAGAGAGTCTTCTCCTCGCCCCTAAGAGACCTTCCCTTGATTCTTCTGACTCTCAACTTCTGCCTTATTTCCTTTGAGTAGAACTAGTGCTGCTGTGAGAGGCAGAGAACCAGGTTAAACACTACCTCTGATACTCCCTACTTACATGGTCTTAGACAAGTCAACCAGTCTCTCTTGAATCTCGGTTGTCTCATCTCTAAAATTAAAGCATTGGACTAAATGACCTCTGAGTTCCTGTTCTGGTCAGGGCCTGAGACTTGTCTCCTGGTAGTTTAGGTTGGATATTGAAGCAAAATGAGATATCCATAAGTCATTCAACAGTTGTCTAAAAAGGGATTTACTTAGCTCCAGAAGGAGAAGGCTGTTCAACAAGGCTAACCTTGAGAAGGCTACAAAATAATTCCCCTGAGCAAAATCACTTGCCTGAGTTACACATCCTGATCCACCAGTCAAACATCAGAGCACCCCTAACGTTTCTCATGACTCCTTTGTGCCCAGGCAATGAGAATGTGACCAATAGTTTGATCCTTTAGTCCCCTGAGTCAACCAGATCTCAATACCTCTTAAGGAAAAACTAGTCTAACTTGCATGGGGATAGGGGGGATAAGGACAAGGGTGGGGAGCCTTCGGCCTCAAGGCCACATGTGGTCTTCTGAATCCTTAAGTGTGGCCTTTTGACCGAATCCAAATTTTACAGAACAAATCCTTTTGGATTAGGATATTGCTCCTATGATCTTTTGCAACTCAACATCTATACTCCTATGACCCTGACTCCACCCTCCATCCCCAAATCACAATCTGCCTCCCCCTATGTTCTAAATGAGAAATGTACAGCTCTGACCAGAGTCAGTCCCAAATTGTACCCCTTAAATAAATTCAGAAACAGTGTGCTGGAGTTGGTAATGCTTTTGTGGTATTCTGTGAGCTCCCCAGGTGCTAATTCTTCTCTGGCTGAGTTCAGAAAACTTTAAATCAGGGGAGCTTGCCTTTATTTATACCATGTACCCTTTGGTAATCTTGGAATTTTTTAAATGCATAAAATAAAATACATAGGATTATCAAAGAAACTAATTCTATTGAAAATATAGTTTTATGTATGTATACATACACATATTCATACATACATGTATATCCCTTAATATATATATATTATATATATACATATCTAATATATAAAAATATCAATGTCAACTTGTTTATATACATATGTGTGTGTGTGTGTGTGTGTGTATATATATATATATATATATATATATATATACACATTGTATATGCATATACAAGTTGACAGACTCCAGGTTAAGAACCTCTTAATAGTTTAAATCATCAGAGCAAACTCCAGAATTCTATCAGCTGTAGCTCCCACTATGTATATAATTAATAAATCCACTTTCTGACCTTCTAATCAGCCCCTGGGAACATAATTAACACTGGTTTATCCTCCAATGTCCATGTCATGCATGGGAACCTGGGCCATTAAAGGCAATGCTAGTGAAGCACAAGCTCTAATTGGTGACACCAAATTCAATTAAATTGAACAAACATTGATTAAGTACCTACTACATGCCAGGCCCTATGACAGGTGCCAAGTTTGCAAAGCTAGATAGTGCATAGGTCCTGGCCTCAAATAACTTAATAACAGTTGACATTTACATGTCTTTAAGTTTTGAAAGGCCCCTAACATGCATTATCTCATCAGTGCCTCACAACAACCTATGAAATAGACATTTCAGGCATAATTTTCCCCATTTTACATGTGAGGAAATTGAGGGTCTAAAAGACCTAAAGCGACTTAAGTCAGATAGTTAAGCATCAAGAGGTTTTGAATCCAGATCTTCCTACCTTCATACAGAGTGCCCTTGCATCTTCCCAGCCTAATGAAGGGAAGGCCAAATACACAAATGACTGTGAGACACAGATAAGTGAGTTCATCTCAGAGGCTATTAGAAATGGCACTTAGGCAAGAGCTATTAAAAATTTGAGGAGAGCAAAGTCACTTGCTACCCAGTGAGGGTCAGGGAAGGCTTTGTGAAGGAGATGTATTTGAATTGAGCCTTGAAGGGAGGGCTTTGAACAGGCAGAGAGGGAGAATCTATTCTGATTTCCCTGTTTAGAGGACCCCATGACCAACACACAGAGACGAGATGATCAAGATGAAAAATAGGGGACAGAAAGTAGCACAGTTTGGCTAAACCAGAGGTTCCTAAACTTATTTGGCCTACCACCTCCTTTAAAAAAAAATTACTCAGGGCGCAGCTAGGTGGTACAGTGGATAGAGCACTGGCCCTGGAGTCAGGAGGACCTGAGTTCAAGTCCAGCCTCAGACACATAATACTTATTAGCCGTGTGACTCTGGACAAATCACTTAACCCCAACTGCCTTACCAAAAAAAAATTTACTCAGCCCCCTCCCCCCGGAAACCCTTAATGTTTTTTTTTTAATTTGCATCATTTAAAAAATATTTTTTAAATGACATTTCTTAAATTTAATAATTATTTGTGTTTTTTTTCCTGCACTGACATTTTGATGATGTACTATTTTATCATGTAACAATATAGTATCATATTGTAAACAAGTTATTACACGCCCATATTTTTGCCGATGCATGCTTGTTAAGACTTGTTGGCAGACTTGACCACTGATTGGTTGTAACTTGCATTTTGTGCATTTATTTGTAAAATAATATAATCACTGCAACTTTAATTCTATGACACAACAGATGAAAAATGTACAAATGACTTTTCAAAATTTTCTTCTCTTCTTTCCTTATGCTTCCACTGTCCCCTTATTTTTATTCAATGCCCTCCAATTGCATCTGAGGCTACTACCACTACTGCTTCCCTGGATCATTCCACTGCCTCCCAGGGGGTGGTATCGCCCACTTTGAGAACTAAACCATGGAATATATGAAGGAGACTAGTATGAATTGAGACTAGACAGGTAGGTTGGAAATAGATGATGGAGGGCCTTGAATTCAATAATCAAGAATAATATTTTGCTTGGTAACAGGGAGCCCCTGGAAGTTTTTTAGTAGAGAGGTGACAGGGTCCTAGGGATGTATCAGAAAGTTTATTATTCAGATAGTGATTTGGAGGATAGACTTAGAGAGGAAACTAATTGAAGAGAGAAAGAGCCCATCATAGTTTTGAGAGCCTGAACTGAGGTGGGAATGGAGAGGAAGAACCAGATGCATGAGATATAACCAAAATAGAATCTTTTCCTAACTCCTATAAGTGGGGAGTCTTCTACCCTCCCTTGATTCTTCTGACTCTTCCAGCTACTGCCTTATTCCTTATCACAGCTAAATTTCTTACAGACGTAAGGGAGATTGACCAAGTGCAGCTGTTGGAAGCATGTGTAGTATCCCCAACTAATACAATCCACAAATGGACTTCAGAACAAGTACAGGTACTCTATGACTGTCTTCTACTCCACTGACCACAAGGTAAAGAAATGAACTTTTGATTGGACATTGAATCAGAACTGAGAGACAAAAGACTTCCTTAGCAAGCAATTCTCATCCTCTTTTCTTTCTGCCTTCCATCAAGATAGATTTTCTAGAAGACTCTGAATGAAATGCCTGGAAAGACTTACATGAACTGATACAAAGTGAAGTGAGCAGAACCAGGAGAACATAGTACACAGTAACAGCAATATTGTACAATGAATAACTGTGCATGACTTAGCTATTCTCAGCAATACAATGATACAAGACAATCCCGAAGGACTCATGGTAAAACATGTTATCCACCTCCAGAGAAAGAACTGAGATTGTCTGAATACAAAGTGAAGCACACTATTTTTCACTTCCTTCCTTTCATTCTTTTTTTTTCAAATCTCGCACAAAATGACTAATATGGAAATGTTTTACATGACTGTACACATATAACCTATATCAGATTGCTTACTGCCTTAAGGAGAGGAGGGGACAGAGGGAGGGAGAAATAGAATTTGAAACTCAAAACTTTTTATAAAATATTAAGAAATGTTATAACATGTAATTGGGAAAATACAAAATATTATTTGAAAAAAAAAATTTAAATACTAAAAAAGAAGCCCCTGAATGGTGAGTCTTTCCTCGGGCCCTCCCCATCTTGGGCTAACATGTGGCCTGTTAATGTGGGCTCCTGTTCTTTGTCTCTTTGCCTTTCTTCTTTCCTGCTCTTAGGGATATAGGACTATTCTATAGCCCTATGACCTTCAGAAGGTCAGGAGAATGATCCACCATAATTCCAATGACAAGACCCAGACCAGAGTTCACTACCAGCTTATGTACCAACACAGTCTAAGACAATGACTTGCCCCACAGTTATGGTGATTTTAATAGCGAACTTAGTGGAACAAATGTTCTTAATAGCTGAGTGTGTGCCCTAAGTTTGAAGGGAAAGTGTTTATAGTATTGACTTCACTATAATTTCTTTTGTCTTGCAAATATCCCTTTGTAAAAGATAAGTTGATTGGGTAAATGAAACTTAGACACTAATTATTGGAGATTAACATTAATAATAATAATGATAGCTAGCATTTAGTACCTACTATGTGCCAGGCACTGTGCTTAGCCCTTTACAAATATTACTTCATTTGATCCTTATAACAACTCTGGAAAGTAACACCATTATTATCCTCATTTTACAGATAAGGAAACTGAAAGTGAGATAGGTTAAGTGACTTGCCTAGGGTCACACAGCTATTGTTGAGGCTGGATTCAAACTCAGATTTTCCTGACTCCAGGCTTAATGCTCTATCCACTGCACCAGGCAGTTGTCTGGGACAGAACACATTGAGATGGGGGCTCAAACCAATAGCATTTGGAAAAAGACAATCCCACTGCCTCATAGGGCTACTCCTACGACTCCGAAGGGGAGATGTAGCTAGTCTAACTCTGGGAGAGTGAGTGCAGAATGTTACCGCACAAGATCATTGGTGTTTCCAGATGTATTTTTTCAACTGCATAACCATTCTTTTAACACCACCACCACCACCCCTCCCCCCCCATCAAGAGTGTGTAGTCTTTCTTTTGCCCAGCCCTGGTCTTGTCACTGCTCAGAAATTTTTAGTGGTTCCTGATTACCTGAGTAAATATACTACTTTTACATCCTTGCCCATGGAACATTTTGGAAGTGTGAATATTTTTAAACCTTGACAGGATCCTGAGTTTGGAACTGGAAGAGACCACGGAAATCACCTGATCCAACTCTCCTACTTAACACCAGTACCACCTTGATTTCTCAGTTTCTTTATCCATAGAAGGAAGGATTCGGGCTCGGTGACCTTTGAAGTCCCTTCCATGTCTAAACCCTCATTTTAGTGAAAAGGAGCTGGAGCCCAGAGAAGGACGGTGACTTGCCCAAGGACACACATGACTGAAAAATTCAAAAGATGCCTATCGGCCGAAGGCCAATCTTCTACTACCTGCTTTCTCAACCCTTTTGAGTCAGCTTTCTGTTCCCCACCCTGGCCAGTTTATAGAAACCACTCTATGAAATGTTATAGTGACCTTATAATGGTCAAATCCAGTGATTTTTTTTCCATTCCTCATCCTTCTTGACCTTTTATCCTTTTGATCAGGGGTGGGGAACCTGCAGCCTCCAGGCCACATGTGGCCCTCTAGATCCTTAAGTGTTGCCCTATGACTAATTCCAGATTTCACAGAACAAATCCCCCTTAATAAAAGGATTTATAAAACTTGGACTCAGTCAAAAGGCCACACCCAAGGACGTAGGCCACAGGTGGCCTCTAAGCTGAAGATTCCCCACCCTCCTGCTTTTGACACTGTCACCCACCCCCTATAGCAGCTCCCCTCTACTACTGTAGGAAGAGGAGTACTTTCTTCCCTTAGCTTCAAGGCACCCCGTACCCTCAGTTCTCTTCTTTCCTCTCTAATGGTTCTTCCTTCTTTGTCTCTTTCACTGACTCTTTATCCTCTTTTCAATCCCTAAACATTAAGATTCCCCAAGAATCTATCCTTTACACTCTGTCATTTTCAAATTTATTCAGGCAGTATTTAATATGCTAATTCAATTCAATTCAAAAAGCTATGTGAGCTTTCATTTTATTTTACCTAGAATTAGGCCTCCACCTTACTTCCCAGCTATCTCCACACCAAAGCTGCCTCCCTAACCCCTTTTTCCAACTTCCATTTGTGTGTTATCTTCTCCTACCAGAATATAAGTTTCTTGAGAGCAGAGAATGTCTTACTTGCTGGCATTTGTATCCCCAGTAAAATGGGGATAATAATCAGACCTACCTCACAGGGTTGCTGTGATGATCAAATGAGGTAATATTTGTAAAGCACTTAGCTCAATGCCTGGCACATAATAGGTGCTTAATAAATGCTTGTTCCTAGGAAGCATTAATAAATCTATAAATATCTATAATATATGAATAATCCATAAAACTATGAATAAATTCTCTATGTATCTACATACCAGGCACTAGGAATACAAAGACAAAACCAAAAGTCACTGCTTTCGAGGGGTTTACATTCTACTGGTGGGAAGCAACATGTAGCTAAGATAGGTGATTACAAAATGAACATATAATAAATGCAAAGTAATTTTGGCTTAGAGAAAGAGAAACATGAACAATGAATGCCTTCCAATTGTGTAAACCCAGATGACCTCTTTTTTGAGCTCCACATCTATACTTTCAAATGCTTATAGGATAGCTGGATATCCCACCATTATTCTAAATTCAGCATGTCCAAAATTGAGCTTATCATCTTTTCCACCTAAACTTATTCCTTTTTCTTTCCTAGGTGCTTATTTGTGTGGAATCCTGGTCTCCCTATCTCCGATGCTCACAACTTTTGACTCTTCTCTGGCTCCCAAATTCCTCAAATTCAATCAGTTCCCCAGTACTATTTCCACCATTTTTCTTGCATCTCCTGAGGCAGCTAGATGATGAAGTGGAGAGAGTGCTAGATTGCTGATAGCTAGTAAGCTATGTGACCTTGAGCAAGTCACTTAAACAGTTTGCCTCAGTTTCCTCCTTACTTGTAAAATGGACATAATAATAGCACTTACCTTCCAGGGTTGTTGTGAGGATAAAATGAGATAACATTTGTTCAGCACTTTACAAATCTTTAAGTACCATAAAAATGCTAGCTGTTTCTATTTAGCTACGTATATCCCACTGCCACCTCCCTAATACAGGTCCTTAGTACTTTCCTGGAGTGTTAAAAATGCTTCCTTCAATTTCATGCAACCAAGTCATTCTGACTATTATAAATACTATGCCCTTTGACCCAGCAATAGCACTTCTAGGGCTGTATCGTAAAGAGATCATACAAATGAGAAAAGGACCCACATGTACAAAAATATTTATAGCAACTCTTTTTGTGGTGGCAAAGGATTGGAAGTTGAGGGGATGCCCATCAATTGAGGAATGGCTGAACAAGTTATGATATACAAATGAGATGGAATATTATAGTACCATAAGAAATGATGAAGGGAGTAGTTTCAGAAAAACCTGGGAAAACTTGGATGAACTGATGCAGAGTGAGCAGAACCGGGAGAACAATTTATACAATGACAACAATATCGTAAAGCTAAACAACGTGGAAAGACTTTGGACCTCTAATCAGCATACAGATCAAGCATGATTCCATAGGACTCATGATGAAAATGCTTCTCATCTTTGAATAGAAAGGTAAAAGATGCAAAGTATAGAATGATATGTATAGAATGGGGATTTTATTTTATTTGTGTGTGTGTGTATGTTTAAACATGGCCAATGTAGACATTTATTTTAACTCTACATGTTTAGGGAAAAAAAGAATGGAGACTTCTGGAGTGGGGTGGGGGGAGACACAGCCAAGATGGTAGAGTAGAAGAAACAGCCAAGCTCTCCCAACATTTCCCTCCGAACAATTTTAAAATAGCTCTTCAAATAAAATTCTGAAGCAGCAGAGCCAATAAAAGGTTGGTGTGAGACATTTTTCCAGCCCAAGACAACTTAGGACATAGAAAAGAAGGTATGTGACACTGGAATAGAGGCTGACCTGGGGCCCATATGGCAGCCACACGAGCTGTGGGCCTTGGAGGTGGCGGCAGCAGCAGCAGCAGCAGCAGCTTTGGGAGCTCTCAAGCCAAGGATGGTAAGGGGATCAGACAACTTGTCAGAAAGAGATTACAAGTGACTCCTGTGCTAGCACTGGATTCAGGACTGGGCACTACTTGAGTAAGAATTCTTCCCTTATAGTTGTGAAGGATACAACCTTTTGTTCTCTACTGTCTTATGATGTGACTTTTGAAATTTAGTTCATTTTTTTCCATTTAGAAATGAAGAAGAGTCACCCAGGATAGACAAACAGGAATAGGTTGTAACTGGTATTGTTGGAGGAAACAAAAATTGATGCAATCACAGATTCATTTAGGAAAGTGTGAGAGAAAATAGGCATTAGGCTGCCTAGCAAACTGAAAGTCTGCAGAGCTGCTGTGATGACCTCATTGTTGTATGCCCGTGAAACCTGGTTAGTCTACCAGCACCATGCCAGGACACTAAATTGATTCCATTTAAATTGTCTTAGGAAGACTCTGAAGATCACCTGGAAGAGAAGGTACCAGATACCAAAGTACTTTCTCTAGCTGAATTGCCAGGCATTCAAACTCTACTGCAGAGAGCACAGCTCCAGTGAGATTGCCTACATTGTTAGAATGCCAAATATATCTTTGCCTAAAAGGCTATTTTATGGAGAACTCACACAAGGCAAGCACTCACATGGAGGTCAGAAGAAGGATACAAGGATACTTTCAAGGTCTCTCTGAAAAGCCTAATGACCATGGTATATTAAAAATAACAAATACGGCATGCCCCAAAAGTCTTAATGCAGGCTTAAGTTTAAATAATTTTAACCTTAAAATTACACTAAGATTTTTGGGACAACCTGTATATAGGAATAGAATTCATGTCCTAATAGATAAAGGATTTGAATAGTTTTCAAAAGAATTTCAAACTATCAGTGAACATACAAAAAATATTCTAAATCACTAAGAGAAATTTCAAATTAAAGCAACTCTGAGCTTTTACCTCACACCCAGAAAATTGGTAAAAATTATTTCTAAAAAATAACAATAAAAAAGTCAGTATGGGAGGGGTTTTAGGAAAATAAGGTTGTGAATACACTATTGATGGACCTGTGAATTGGTCCAATCAATCTGGAAAACACAAATGATGGAGGAAGAGGAAGTATATAAACTTTTTGAATTTTTTTTGTTTAGATAATTGGGATTAAGTGACTTGCCCAGGGTCACACAGCTAGTAAGTGTCAAGTGTTTGGTCTGAGGCTGGATTTGAACTCAGGTCCTCCTGACTCCAGGGCTGGCGCTCTATCCACTGCGCCACCTAGCAGCCCCCACTTTTTGTATTCTTTAACCCAGAAATTTCACTATTGGGCATATATACCAACAAGGTCAAAGAAAAACTCCATATATTAATAGTAACACTTTGGATATAGCAAAGAATTGTAAACAAAGAGGGTGCCCATTGATTGGGGAATGGCTGAACCAACTGTGGCATATGAACATAATGGAATGCTATCATGCATTAAAAAAAATGTTGACTACATGGAATTTTTTTAAAACATAAGAAAAATAAGCAGAAAGTAAGCAGAACCAGGAGAACAATATACATAATGATTACAATTTTGTAAGTAAAAAAATCACTAAAAGGAAACCAAAACTCTCACTAACTATAATGACCAATATCAGTCTACAGAAAAACTAATAATGTAACATTCCTCCCTCCTATAACCAAAAACTTGGGGACTGTGGGAACAGAATATTGTACTCATTGCCAGATATGGTCACTGTCCTGTTTTCGAATGAATATTGTTTTGGTTTTTTTTTTTTGTTACAAGGAAGAATTCAATGTTGGGGGTGGGGCAGAGGACAGAGCTCAATTTCTAATACCTATGATGTAAAAATAAAAGACGTCAAAACTTTCTTAAAATAAAACCAGGAGAAATAAAGAGTTTGCAGTTCAATGGAAAGGTAACTCATTGGTTCTTTTTGGACAACAAAGAAGCTAATAATGCTAAATTCACTATGTACCCAAGGACAAGATGTTGAATCATTGGACACTCAGCCATTTCTTATGTTGCTATGCTCATTATGAGTATAAACAAAAGCACTACCATGAAAACAATTGAAGCAAACTTATGTACCAACATCTGTTGCAGAAGATGAAGAAAAAGAGAATTTCCATGAAGAAGGTAACAAGATCTTCCCACAGCCAAGTCAATATATATCTTGACATCCAATTACTTCGTTGATAAGGTGGGTACAGGGAAGAAACGTCTAAAAATTGTCAAAAAAAATATGGTTTGCCTGGGAAGATGTACAAGAACCGATAAAAAGTTAAGTGAGCAGAACCAGGAGAACATTGTATACAGTAACAGCAATATTATATAATGAAGACTGTGAATGACTTGGCTATTCTCAGCAATATGATGATCCAAGACAGTCCCAAAGGACTCATGATGAGAAATGTTATCTGACCCCAGAGAAAGAACTGATGTTATCTGAATACAGATGGAAGCATGATATTTTTCACATTCTTTCTTTCATTCTTTTTTTTTTTGTTCAAGTCTTCTTGTACAAAATTACTAATATGGAAATATTTTACATGATCGCACATGTATAACCGATGTCAGATTGTTTACCACCTCAGGGAGGAGGAAGGGAGGGAGGGAAGGGTAGAATTTAGAACTAAATGCTTTAAAAAAAAAAACCCAAATGTTGAAATTGTTTTCACATGTAATTGGGGAGGGGAGATGAATTTTTTTTTTAAGAAAATATGGTTTGGTGGGGCAGCAAGGTGGCGCAGTGGATAGAATACCAGCCCTGAAGTCAGGAGGACCTGAGTTCAAATCCAGCCTCAGACCAAACACTTGACACTTACTAGCTGTGTGACCCTGGGCAAGTCACTTAACCCCAATTGCTTAAAAATAAAAAATTTTAAAAAAAGAAAATATGGTTTGGGATTTTTAAAAAATGAAAATGTCCACAGGATTGCAATTATTCATAAATCTCACACTTAGAAATCTCTTCTTCAAGAAGAAAGATGGAAAGTACAAGATATGGATTGAATTGAATTAGCATAGAAATAGCGCACTAGTTGAAGCCATGGGAATAAATGAGTTTGCCAAGGGAAAAGTGTAAAGGACAGACGATTTGGGGAAGCCTCATATCAAGGAGTTAGAAAGAGGATGAGGAGCCAGTGACAGAGACTTAAACTACCTGAACTCCAACACATAAAAACGAAATACTATATTGAAACAGAAAGGAAGCTATTTCTTACTGATAAAAGAGTAATTTCAGAATAGATTGTTTATGCACAAGCAAACTATTAACTAGTTAAGTTTGAAATCAATATCAAATTACAGGGCACTACAGGGAACTGCAACCAGTTAAATAGATACAAGTCAATCTATTTAAGCAAACTGTTGATTCTGAAAATGAGAAATGGATCAAAGTGATTTGACATTGACAATTTTATCATCATTACTTGGTGAAAGTTACCATTACAACCAGGTAGAGGAAAGACCAGAGAATTTCCATAAGCTATTGAACACTTGATCAGACCAAGAGGATAGGCATGGCACACTCTTTTTGAATACACACATGTTTATAAAACATTACAGAGAAGAAGGATGGAAAGTTATAAGCAATATTATCTCATAAAACAATAAAAAAAACATTAAAGGGGAGAACCATCCTGGAGAAAGCTAATATGAGACCTAAATTAGATTATCCCAAGAAACTTTAAGTCAGTCAACTAACATTTATTATGTGCCTACTATGTGCCTGGAACTGTGCTAAGTGTTGGGGATACAAAGAAAGGCAAAACAGTCCCTGCTCTCAAGGAGCTCATAGCCTAATGGGGGAGACAACATGAAAATAACTTTGTACAAACAAGGTAGGCAGAATAAATTGGAGATCATCTCAAAGGGAAGGTATTAAAATTAAGGGGGACTAGAAAAAGGCTCCCTAGAGAAGGTGGGAAGTTAGCCGAGCCTGGAAGGAAGCCAAGGAAATTAATATTTAGAGAGGAGGGAAGCATGTTCCAGGCATGGGGGACAGTCAGTGAAAATGCTGGGAATCAAGAGATGGAGCAGTCTTGTTTGTGGAACAGAACAGCTGGAGGTTGCTCTAGTGTCACTGGATCAAACAGTAGGCAGTAGGGAGTAAAGTATAAGAAGATTGTAAAGGTAGGAGAGGGCTAAGTTATGAAGGACTTTGAACGTCAAACAGATGATTTTATATTTGATTCTAAAAGTACCAGGAAGCCACAAAAGAGTATTGAATGGAGAGGTGACAGGGCAGCTCTCTGATCAGATCTATGATTTTATGAAAATAGACTCAAATATTAATTTACAAAAGCAGCTAGTATTGTGCCATGGACCCACTGAGTTCTTATTGAATGTTAATTTATTCAGTTGAAAATTGAGCTCTCAGTGCTTTTAAAATTGCAATACTTTGAGAAACTCCAACTCCCTTAATCTTTCTGCTATAACATGTTACAATACAATAATAGCATTTGTGCAATGTCCTAAAAGTCTTAGTGCCATTTTAAGCTTTTAATAACCAAAAAAGAAAAAAATTAAAAATTAAAAAAACAAACAGAAAAAGGCACTAAGACTTTTGAGTCACCCTACATTGTGTTTTAAGGTTTGTGAAATTCTTTTAAATATGTTGTCTCATTTAATTCTCATAACTACTCTGGGAGGTAGACGTTGTTCTTATCCCCATTTTATAGGTGAAGAAATTGAGGCTGAGAGAGGTTAAATAATTTTCCTCAGGGTCACACAGCTAAGAATCTGAGTCAGGATTTGTACTCAGGTCTTCCTGACTCCAAGGCCTACAGTCTATCCATTGTGACTAGGTGGATACCACCTAGCTGACATCACTTTGAATTCATTTTCCCACATATTCAGGGAATGAAAGAGTATGAATGCGCAACGGTTACTGAGACTGTTGGCTCCTTTGCACTAAAGAGGAAAAATATACCTATACTCATTTGCTTGCAGGTATCTTAAAAGTAGGAATCCTGTTTTATCTCTATTCTCACTGCCTAACAGAGTACTCTACTCATAAGTGCTTAATAAATGTTTTTTTTTAAATTGAATATGTTGAATTTGAGATAATAAATCTGTCAGCAGATTCAGGCCTTATTTTTATCAAACAACTTTTTTTATTAATGAGACCAGCTAAAGCCAATTAGGCCAGCATGAATCAGAAGATTTGTTACACTCAAAGTGTGGCATTCTCCACCAGCAATTGATGGGGAATGCATAATTCACAGTTCAGCAAGCAATATTTATATATTATATGAAACAAAGAAAAAAAGGGTGTCTATTAAAAAATAAAGAATATTATACTTGTTGAAAGAAAATGTATGTTTGTTATAGGAGATGGATAGATAAGGGAGTTTCCTAGCTTAGTGTAACTGTAACCAAATCAAAGAAAACAGCCTGTCAGGCTAGATAAGGGAGGAAGACATTCCAAGAACCCAGAATTTCTCCCTTTTTCACTACCTGTCAGGCTAGATAAGAGAAGGATACTTTCTAAGGATGGCTGCTCAGGAATTCTCCCTTCTTAACTATTCCTTCTTTCACTATCAATTAGAAGAGAAAAGAAAACACCAGCTGCAGAAGCTGGTCTTGCAAAATGGTTGACACAGAACAAAATGGAGTCAGTTATGTTCTCCCAAAAGATTCACCTTCCACATTTTCATATCAATCACTAATCTGTTCTTTTAAATGGGATATGCAACTTAGCAAGATTTTTAAAAATACAAATACCTGCATACAACAGGGTACTTTTCTCACTAATTTTCAACTGTTCCCAATCACTACATAATCTAATTCTGGTTTTCCCTGGGGTTTTACTAAAACTAGATCACTCTCTTCTGCAATTTCTTAAATTGTTGCTGGACATACAAACCTCACCACCCTCAGACCACTGGAGTTCAAGGAGGCAGGGAGCTGCTGAAGGGACCTGGAGAGAACCTACATTTCTCAATACCACTGACAATTTCACAAAGTCAGAACAAGGTTTAGAATTCAGCTGGGGTAGCTTTACAAGTTTCAGGGATGGGGAACCTGCGGCCTCAGGATCTGTTCTGTGAAGTTTGGATTCAGTCAAAGGGCTGCACTTTAGGACCAAGAGGGCCACGTGTGGCCTCGAGGCAGCAGGTTCCCCACCCTTGTATAGACTTTTGCTTACTTACAGGCCATCTAGTCTAGCTCCTAGAAACAGGTTTAATCAATCAGCAAGCATTCATGATGTGCCCTTTTATTATGTACCGGCCACTGGGGATACAGATATCAAGAATAAAACAATCTCTACTTTCTGAGTACAAATGTATCTACATACATAAATACATGTGTATGAACATACAGAATAAATCTAGGATAGAGATATGGAGTGGACCAGCCTTCAACTGCTAGTGTATTCCTCTCTGAAATTACCTTCCATCCTCTCTCTCTGTCTGTCTCTCTCTGTCTCTGTGTGAGTCTCTGTCTCTCTCTCTGTCTCTGTCTCTCTCTCTCTCTCCTCTCTTTTTCTTTCTCTGTCTGTCTGCCTCTCTCTCCTAAATGCTTAATTCAGATCCTGCCTCAGATGTTTATTGGCTATGTGACCCCAGGCAAGTCACTTAACCTTTCTGTGCCTCAGTTTCCTCATCTGTAAAAATGAGGATAATAAAGGCACCCAAATCCCAGGGTCGTTGTGAGGATCGAATGAATAAAGTATTTTGAAACCTTAAAGAGCTATATAAATATAAGCTCTCCTCCTCCTTCGTCCTCTTAATACTTACTGATTAGGCCCTATTATTTCAGTGGCATAGAGAACTCTAAGAAAAGAAAGAATGCATGATGCACAGTAGGTGGGAAAAGGGTAGCACTAAGAAAGGGAGAATAAACAGAACAGGGAGATTAGATCAAGGGTAGAGGTGGGAAAATAAATATCATTCTTTACTATGCTTTGTGTGTCTGGACCTCCCCAATAAAATTGTATAGTCAATAATATATGATCTGCAGGGTAAGTGGGATAATAGGCCTTTAAATTGAGTTTCCTCAGTACTAATGTGTTCAGTGCATTTCCTTATCTCTATGTTCCATCACTTTTGCTCTGGAAGGATCGTCTACAATATGGTGTCAAATGAGATAGTTGTAAAGCATGTTGCACAATGCTTGGCACATTGCAGGTGTTTACTAAGTATTTGTTGCCCTTGTACCATCCTTAGTGTACAGATAAGAAAAGTGAGGTCAGACACATGAAGCAGTTTGCCTGGGTCACACAGGAAGGGAGTAGCAGGGATGGGCTTCAAACCCAGCTCTTCTGAAGCATGTCGATGCATTGCTTTGGAATTGTCCTCAACGTGATTCATGCCCATATGTTTTCTCCCCAGCTGACTCAGTGTGATCTTTCTTGGCTCAGCAACCAATCTGTCCTGGTTCCAGAACTTAGGAGGTGCTCAATAAAAGTTGCCTCATAAAGGCATGACTAACATGAGAATTTCAAGAAGCATGACAGGTAGGTGGAGGAGAGCTCCTTAGGCAAAAGGACTTTTGGCATCCCTAATAATACTCAGGAGTGTTATAGACTAACCATTGACTGCTCCTCGGTGGTTATCAGGGGTGGGGAACCTGCTGCCTCGAGGCCACAGGTGGCCCTCTAGGTCCTAAAGTGCAGCCCTTTGACTGAATCCAAGCTTCACAGAACAAATCCTGAGACCGAAGGTTCCCCATCCCTGAAACTTGTAAAGCTACCCCAGCTGAATTCTAAACCTTGTTCTGACTTTGTGAAACTATCAGTAGTAGAGAGAAATGTAGGTTCCCTCGATTACCTCTAGTTTCCCTGAGCTTCTCCCAGGTCCCTTCAGCAGCACCCTGCCTCCTTGAACCCTAATAATCTGAGGGTGGTGAGGTTTGTATTCCAGCAACAACTTCAGAAATTGCAGAAGAGAGTGATCCAGTATTAGTAAAACCCCAAGGAAAACTAGAATTAGATTATGTAGTGATTGAGAACAGTTGAAAATTAGTGAGGAAAGTACCCTGTTGTATGCAGGTATTTGTATTTTTAAAAATCTTGCTAAGTTGCATATCCTATTTAAAAGAACAGATTAGTGATTGATATGAAAATGTGGAAGGTGAATTTTTTGGGAGAACATAACAGCCTCAAGGCTGCAGGTTCCCTACCCTGGTTAGCTCATCTCTTACAAAGAATCACACAGATAATAAATGTCTGAGGCAAGCTTCAAATTCAGATCTTCCTGACCCCAAGACTAACATTCCGTCTGCTAAACCAGACAGCTACTTCATAAAACCCCTTCTGGTTCCAAGGAACATAATATGTCTGGCATACAGAGAAGAGGGAAGCCCCCTCTACAGGCTTCCCCAAGCTTTTCCATAGTGATAACTCACAGGGCCATCTTGACCAGGATTTTCTGTACTATTCTCTAAATCTGACATCAAGATTAGGTCACCAAGGTGGATAAGGGAAGCTCCCAAGTTTATGCCATGTCACTAGCCTGAAATGACAGGATACCCAGGAGCTCAGCAACCAGTGGAATATTGCCCTGTTCCTGCTCAAAGTAGGGGCTGAGACTGACCAACCTCCCTTTGTACTCCTCCCCTCCTTATAAAGTGAAGAATGGCTGCCCTCTTACCTTGAAATCAGCTGCACTGCTAGGTGTAAGGGAGGCTAAAGCACTGGCCTTGGAATCTGGAAGACCTTGAAAATTTAATTTGAATTTGAATCCTGCTCCAGGCAATAACCAGTTGTGTGATCTTGGGCAGGTCACTTAGCTCTCAGCCTCAATGACATTATCTATAAAATGTGGATAATAATAACACCTACCTCAAAGAGTTGTCAGGATAAAATGAGATAATACTTGTAAAGTGTTTGGCAAACCTTAAAGCATTATATAAATATTGGTTATTATAATTTTCTTCCAATTGTCTTGACAGTACAGGCTTACTTAGGGTCTTCTTTCCTTCCTGTACCTAGTATAGGTGTATTCCTTCTGAAAAGACATGCTATATGAAAATCTGTTTACTAAATACTCTGAGTGATTGATTACTCACATTATGAAATATTTTGCCACAGAACTCATTTTAGATAACTTTTTTTGGTTGATGCTGTTTATTCATTCAGTGATGTCTAATCCTTCATGACCCTCTTTAGGGTTTTCTTGATAAAGATACAAGAGTGGTTTGTCATTGCCTTCTCCAGCTCATTTTACAGATGTGGAAACTGAGGCAAACAGGGTTAAGTGACTTGCCCAGGATCACACAGCTATATAATGCTTAAGCTAGTAAAGGTTGCAAGAATCTGAGGCCAGATTTGAACTCAGGTCCTCCTGATTCACGGGCAAGATTCTATCCACTGTCCATTATCACCACTGTTATTCAATACGGCACTAGAAACTTTAGCTTTAGCAATAAGAGAAGGAAAAAAAATTGAAGGTATTAGAATAGGGAAAGAAGAAACAAAGCTATCACTCTTTGCAGATGATATGATGATATACTTAAAAATCCTAGAGAATCAAGTAAAAAACTACTTGAAATAATAAACAACTTTAGCAAAGTTGTAGGATATAAAATAAACCCACGCAAATCATTGGCATTTCTATATGTTACCAACAAAGCCCAAGAGCAAGAGATAGAAAAAGAAATTCCAATTAAAGTTATTGTAAACGTTGTAAAATATTTAGGAGTCTACCTGCCAAAACAAACCCAGGAACTATGTGAACACAATTACCAAACGCTTCTCATACAAATAAAGTCAGATCTAAATAATTGAAAAAACACCAGTTGCTTATGGCTAGGCTGAGCTAATATAGTAAAAGTGACAATTCTACCTAAGTTAATTTACTTATTCAGTGCCATACCAATCAAACTACCAAAGATTATTTTATAGAACTAGAAAAAATAATAAGTTTCATTTGGAAGAACAAAAGGTTCAGAATATCAAGGGAACTAATGAAAAGAAATGCTAGGGAGCATTGGGAAGGTGACCTAGCTGTACCAGATATTAAATTGTATTATAAAGCAGCAATCATTAAAACTACTTGGTATTGGCTAAGAAATGGAGTGGTGGATCAGTGGAATAGGTTAGGTACACATAAGACATAGTGGTCAATGACTACAATAATCTACTGTTTGATAAACCCAGAGACACCAGCCTTTGGGATAAAAACTCATTATTTGACAAAAACTGCTGGGAATACTGGAAAATAGTATGGCAGAAACTAAGCACGGACTAAAATCTTACACCACATACCAAAATAAAGTCAAAATGGGTCCATAATTTAGATGTAAAGGCTGATACCATAAGCAAACTGGGAGAGCAAGGAATAGTTTACCTGCCAGATTTATGGAGAACAGAAGAATTCATGACCAAAAAGGAGATAAAGAACATTATGAAATGCAAAATGGATAATTTTGATTACATTAAATTGAAAAGTTTTTGCACAAGCAAAGCCAATGAAACCGAGATTAGGAGGGAAGCAGAAAACTGGGAAAGAATTTTTACAACCAGTGTCTCTGATAAGGGCCTCATTTCTAAAATACATAGAGAACTAAATCAAATTTATAAGAATACAAGTCATTCCCCAATTGATAAATGGTCAAAGGATATGAACAGACAGTTTTCAGATGAAGAAATTAAAGCTATCTATAGTCATATGAAAAAATGTTCTAAATCTATTGATTAGAGAAATGCAAATCAAAACAACTCTGAGGTACCACATCACACCTATCAGATTGGCTAACATGACAAAACAGGAAAATGATAA
Organism: Phascolarctos cinereus; assembly: GCF_003287225.1. Taxonomy (NCBI): domain Eukaryota; kingdom Metazoa; phylum Chordata; class Mammalia; order Diprotodontia; family Phascolarctidae; genus Phascolarctos; species Phascolarctos cinereus. The sequence goes on from NW_027556098.1 coordinate 114,165,811, forward strand.
ACTTTGGAGAAGATGTGGGAAAATTGGAACATTAATGCAGTGTTGGTGCAGTTGTGAACTGATCTAATCATTTTGGAGAGCAATTTGGAACTATGCCCAAAGGGCTATCAAAATGTGCATATCATTTGATCCAGCAATAGCACTCCTAGGGCTGTATCCCAAAGAGATCATAAAAATGGGGAAAGGACTCACATGTACAAAAATATTTATAGAAGCTCTTTCTGTGTTTGGCAAAGAATTGGAAACTGAGAGGATGCCTACCAATTGGGGAATGGCTGAACAAGTTGTGGCATATGAATGTAATGGAATACCATTGTGCTATAAAAAATGATGAACAAGGAGACTTCAGAAAAACCTGGAAAGACTTATATAGACTGATGCTGAGTGAAGTGAGCAGAACCAGGAGAATGTTGTACACAGTGATAGACTTTGATAGATTTAGCAATTCTCAGCAATTCAAGGATCTAAGACAACTCCAAAAGCCCCATGATAGAAAATGCTATCCACATCCAGAGAAATAACTATGGAGTTTGAATGCAGATCAAAACATACTATTTGCTCTTTTTTCCTTCTTTTTTTTTTCTTGTGGTTCTTCCTATTGTTTCTAATTCTTCTTTACAATATGACTAATGTGAAAATATGTTTAATAGGAATATATATGTAGAGGCTATATCATATTGTCTAGGCTCTTTTTTTTTTATAATGGCTTTCAGGTAGTCCAATAATTTTTAAATTATCTCTCCTAGATCTATTTTCTAGGTCAGTTGTTTTTCCACTGAAATATTTCACATTGTCTTCTATTTTTTTCATTCTTTTGGTTTTGTTTTACAATGTCTTTATTTCTCATAAAGCCACTAGCTTACATTTGCTCCATTCTAATTTTTAAGGAAGTATTTTCTTCAGTGAACTTCTGGCCAATTCAGCTTTTGAAGGCATTATTCTCCTCATTGGCTTTTTGGACCTCTTTTGCCATTTGGGCTAATCTGGTTTTTTTGTTTGTTTTTTTGGCTAGGCAGTGGGGTTAAGTGACTTGCCCAGGGTCACACAGCTAGTAAGTATTACATGTCTGAGGCTGGATTTGAACTCAGGTCCTCCTGAATCCAGGGCCAGTGCTCTATCCACTGTATCGCCTAGCTGCCCTAGCCTATTTTTAAGGTGTTATTTCCTTCAGTATATTTTTGGGTCTCCTTTAGCAAGCTGTTGACTTGTTTTTCATGATTTTCTTACATCACTCTCATTTCTCTTCCCAGTTTTTCCTCTATTTCTCTTACTTGCTTCTTAAAATCCTTTTTGAGTTCTTCCATGGCCTGGGACCAATTTATATTTTTTTTGGAGGCTTTGGATGCAGGAGCTTCAACTTTATTGTCTTCTTCTGGTTGTTTATTTTGATCTTCTTTCTCACCAAAGTAAGATTCTATGGTCTGACTTTTTGCTTATGATCCCAGCCAATTACTTGAGTTATAAACTATTTGTTAAGGTAAGGGCTCTGCTTCCAATGTGGAGAATGTACTGTCCCAAGCTTCATGGGTTTTGTGCAGCTGTTTTCAGAGAAGATACTTCTAGGGTGGTGTAAATTTTCAGTTCTTCCTTGCCCCAGGACCACCACCCAGAACTGCAACCCAGATCCAAGCATGGGCAAAGCAAGAGAATCCTGCCTCAGCACCAGCAAAGAGATCCCTGCAATCCCCCTCTAATCAGTCATTCGATTCCTCCTCTGTCTGTGGGCTGAGGACTCCAGAAACAGCTACTGCCCCGGGGGACTGTGCTAGGATTGGGGCTGGACCAAGGTCCTCTCCCAACCCGGTGCAAGAGACTTTTCCTGCTGACCTTCCAGGTTGTCTTGGGCTGGAAATTTGTTTCACTCTATCTTTTTGTGGGTTCTGCTGCTCTAGAATTTGTTTAGAGCCATTTTTTACAAGTATTCGGAGGGCTTTGGGGAAGAGCCCAAGCAAGTCACTGCTTTTACTACACCATCTTGGCTCTGCCCTGGAGCCTATATCAGATTGCACTACAGTCTTGGGAAGGAAGGTGGGGAGGGAGGGAGGGAAAATTTAAAACTCAAAAGCTTATGGAAGTGATTGCTGAAAACTAAAAATAAATTGATTTAAAAAAAGATTCTATGCATTACATCACCTAGTTGCCCAACTTTTGTTTTTACGTCACCTTCAGTAGCAAATATATCCCTCTCTTTCTCCTACCCAGAAAGTCATTTCTTATTAACAAGATTTTAAAAGCAATCAGCAAATCAAATGCATCAATTATGCCTATATGTAGGATATACAATATTTCACACTCATAGTCAGGGGAGGGAGTACATTTTTCAACTTTTCTCCAGAGCCTCTTGAGCATTATAATTTCATAGCAACAGAATTATTTTTTTTTGGTGAGGGTTTCATTTTTTTTTCATTTACACATAAACCAAAATTTTTAACATTTTAAAAAATTGTGAGTTCCAAATTCTCTCACTCTCTACTTCCCTTCCCCTCTCCTTTAGAAGGCAAGCAATTTGATATAGATTTTACATGTGCAGTCACGCGAAATATTTCCATATTAGCCATGTTGTCATTTTTATATTTTTTTTGTTGATTTTGTTATTGATATGTTCAATTATGTTGATAGTTTTCCTAATGTTGAATCATCCCTGCATTCCTTGTATAAATTCTACCTGGTCACAGTGTATCAGTTTCGTGATATATCATTATAATCTCCTTGCTAGTGTTTTATTTAAATTTTTTGCATCAATGTTCATTAGGGAAATTGGTCTATAGTTGTCTTTCTGTTTTTGCTCTTTCTGGTTTGGATAACCATACCATATTTGCATCACAAAAAGAAATAGGTAGGACTCCTTCTTTGCTTATTTTCCCAAATAGTTTATATGGTATTATAATTAATTATTCTTTAATGTTTGGTAGAATTCATTTGTGAATCCATCTGGTCCTGGAACAAAATTATTCTAAATAGTGTGTTCACCTTAAATACTTAAAGTATACAAAATTGTTCACCTTATTAACTCTCCAAGTTACAACATATAGCAGTATAGCTTATATAATCCTCACCATGCAGCCAACATTCTGGCCAGTTTCCTTATCCCAGACTTAATCCTCCCCATCAGAACCTTGAACTCCAGCCCAAAAGCCAAGCTCACATAGGTGAGTTTGAGCGTTCCAGTTTCCCTGCTATCTCCTAGCCATCCTGTTACTTTCTTGCCTTCTCTCCAGTTATCTTCCTCATCTTCTCCCCACCCCAAATCTTGAATTCCACCCCTAGGAATCTGGAATCTGATAGACAGATGAGTATTCCTGGTATCTTGAGCAGAATCAGGCTTCCATCCCTTCTCTATCTCCAAACCATGCCTCTGTGGATAATTCTCTTCCCACACTCTACAGCTTCACTTTATGTGTATTCTTCCCCTAATAGAATGCAAGGACCTACATATATAACCAATATCAAATTGTTTCCCTTCTTAGGGAAGGGGAGAGGTGCAGGAGGGAGGGAGAAAATTTAGAACTCAACATTTTAAAAAATGAATGTTAAAAATTATCTTTACCTGTAACTGGGAAAAAATAAAATACTTTTTTTAAAAAAAGAATACAAGATTCTAGACAGGGGTGGGGAACCTGTGGCTTTGAGGCCACCTATGGCCCTCTAGGTCTTCAAGTGAGGCCTTTTGACTGAGTCCATGTTTACAGAACAAATCTTTTTATTAAGGGGGTTTGTTTTGTGAAGTTTGGATTCAGTCAAAGGGCAGTGCTTGAGGACCTAGAGGGCCACATGTGGCCTGAAGGCTGCAGGTTCCCCACTCTTTTTAGAGGATAGGGACTGTTTTATTTCCTTTCATTTGTGTCCCCAGCAAATAACACAGTGTCTGACACACAGTAAGCCTTGAAAAAAAAAGTCTTTTTTTTTTAAATGGCAATCAGGGTTAAGTGATTTATCCAGGGTTACACAGCTAGTAAGTATCTGGGGTTGGATTTGAAGTCAGGTCCTCCTGACTCCAAGGCTAGTGCTCTATCCACTGCACCACATAGCTGCCCCTAAAAAAAAAAAAAGCTCTATCAATCCACAAACCTCACAAAGTTGCTCTTGACAAAGGTTCCTCTTCCATGGAGCTGCAAAAGAGTACCCAGACTTTTACCAGAGAAAATCCTTCTTGGTTGTAGACACTGGCCAAGCACTGCAGAGAGGATACTCCAGATTTTCCTTGCCTTGGCAAAAGACATTTCTCCTTGTATCACAGCTTTGTGGCTTTGCCAGACAAAGGACACTCCTTTCCCAACTTCTCTCTTGCACCACTGGTGCTGCCATCCTCCAACCTCATGGAAGTTCACACAGGGCCTCCTGGTTGTTCCATGAATGAGACACACCATCTCTTGGCTCTGGTCATTTTCTCTGGTTGTCCCCCATGCATGGAAAGCTCTTCCTCCTCAGCTCTGACTACTGACCTTCTTGGCTTCCTTTAATGCCCAGCTAAAATCTTACCTTCCTGGGAAGCCTTCCCTAACATCTTGTAATTCCAGTGTCTTCCCTATTTGAATTATTTTCTACACATTCCTATGTGTAGCTTGCTTTGTATATGTGTGTTTGTATGTTGTCTCTCTCATTAGATTATATGCTCCTGGAGGTCAGGGACTCTCTTTGCCTATTTATATCCCCAGCACTTAGCATGGTGCCTAGCACATAGTAGGTGCTTGATACATGTTTATTGAGTGAATACCCCACAATTTCCATTTTATCTCCAAGAAAATCTACATCATGCCCACCAAATTATAGCATGGTATCCCCAAAGCCTGTTGTCCTTTTTCTATCAGGCACACAGGATAATGTGTCTCCCACCCAAATGACCACTCTCTATCAATCTAAAAGCTGAAAAAGCATGCCAATTTTGCTTCAATTGTTTTTCTGCATATCTCCCTGGGGCTAGCTGAAGCTACTAAACTGACCAGTGTGCTTGGGGTAAAGGAGATGGAGAAGTAGGGAGTCAAGCATTCTTCCCACTACCATATGCTGGGGAGTGGAAGGGTTGAGAAAAATTTAAAAAAAAAACCTTTCTCTATTCCATTTACAAAATTGTGACCTACACTTAATATTACACATGTGCAATATTAGCTAAAACTAGAGCATGAGTTTCTTTTTTTCCCTTTTTTAAAAAAATTAAATTTTATGTTTTCAGTCAACAAAAATTTGCCTTCTCAGTCTTCCGCCCCAACCTCCTCCACCCCTCTGACAATGAAAGAAAACCAAATCCAATTACAAACATCTGTTGTCAATCAAAACAAATTTCTACACTGGTTATATCCAAAGACATTATCACTCTGCGTCTTTGGCCTCTCCATCAGGAGGTAGGTATCATGCTTCATCATTAGTCCTCTAGAATCAGGAGTGGTCATTACACTGGTAAGGGCTGCTAATTCTTTCAAAGTTGTTTTGTCTTTACCAATGTGTTATCCTTGTATAAATTGTTCCTGTGAGAGTCTGAGTCTCTTAACAATGTGGGGGGGGTGTTCCCCCATCCTCTTCTCCACTCTATTTCTTATGGGGATCTTCAAGAACTTATATATTTTATGGCTGAAGTAAAACATAGCAGAGGATTTGTTTCTGCACCTTAAAGCCTTTATTATCTCAGTATTCCTCAACTTCTAGCCCTATAGTCACAAAATTATAGAGCTGGAAGTATCCATACAGATCTTATCAACCTAGTTCCCTATTTTCCCGGTGGAACAAGATAGTCAACTGGTTTTCCTCCCCCAAGAGCATTGAGGCCCAGAAAGACAATTAATCATCGAGCATCTAGTGAGTGCATGCTATGTGCCAGGCACCATGCTAAGCAATGGGGGTTACAAAGACAAGCAGAAAACAGTCCTTGCCCTCAAGAAACTCACACCTTAGCTGGGGAGACAACAAGGACCCAGGTATGTAGATACAAGATTTATTCAGTGTAAATGGAGGGTAAGCTCAGAAAGGAATGTACTAGCAGGTGAGGATAATGGGAAAGGGCTCCTACAGAAGGTGGGAGCAGAGCCAAGTCTTGAAGGAGGCCAAAGGAACCCAGAGGTAAAATGATTTATTGAAAGTCACACAGTGAATAAGTGGAAGAGCCAATCTGTTAGGGCTTAAACTAATTCACGGCACCTCAGCAGCAACCAGGTGGTCCAGTAGTTAGTGCAGGGAGTAGTCAAGAAGACTCTGAGTTTGAATCTGGCCTCAGATACTTCCTAGCTCTGTGACCCTGGGCAAGTCACCTAACCTCCATTTCCTCAGTGGCAAAATGGGGATAATGATAGTACTGCTTCCCAGGGTTGTTTTCAGGATCAGATGAGATAATATTTGTAAAGTGGTTCTCAAAATGCTACATAAATGCTGGCTATTACTACTGGGCAGCTAGGTGGCTCAGTGGATGGAGCTCTGGGCCTAGAGTCAGGAAGAATTGATTTCAAATCTGGTCTCAGACATTTACTAGCTGTGTGACCCTGGACAAGTCACTTAACCCTCTTTGCCTCAGTTTCTTCATCTATAAAACAAGCTACAGAAGGAAACAGCAGACCACTGCAGGACCTTTACCAAGAAAACCCCAAATGGGTTCACAAAGAGTTGGACATGACCAAACGATAAAGAACTAGAAGGCACGTCAGTGGCTATCTAGTCTAAACCTTTTGAGCAGCCAGGTAGTACAGTGGATACAGTGCCAGGTCTGGAGTTAGGGAAGACCTGAGTTCAAATCTGGCCTCAGACACTTATTTACTGTGTGACCCTAGGCTAGTTACTTAACCCTTTTTGCCCCAGTTTTCTCATCTGTGAACGAACTGTAGAAGAAAATGGCAAACCACTTCAGTATCTTTGTCAAGAAAACCCCAAATGGAGTCAAGAAGAGTCAGACATGACTTAAACGACTGAATAACAATAATCTTGGGTAAGTCAATTAACTTCTCTAAATCTCAGTTTTCTCATTTAAAAAAATAAAGAAAAATGTCTTCCTGGCAGCTCCATGATAGCTAAACTATGACTACCACAATTCATTTCATAAAGTCTGGCTATTTGTAGTTGCTATGATCCTTCTCATAATGTATACAGAATGTTTGTGATTTAGAATTTTTGTAGCTACAAATACCAGTCTTTTGTGAATGTATATGAATTGCCATTGCTTGCTTTTAAAAAATGTGCACAGGCATACATATACACATCGGTAATTTTCTGCTTGCCCATCTTATTGAGTACAAGACACCCTAATATAAAAAGTACTGAATCAAAAGCCCTTAGTGAATATTGGCCTATTTATTATACCTAGGATATGCTTTATTTTTAATAGTATTTTATTTTGTTCTAAATATGTGTAAAGACAATTTTTAGCATTCATTTTTATAAAATTTTGAGGTTCAAATTTCTCTCCCCTCCCCTCTTCTTAAAATTGTAAGCAATTTGATATAGGTTATATATGTGCAATCATGTAAAACATGATTGAGAAAGAAGCAACTGACTGAAAGGAAAAAAAAGACACACACACAAAAAGTGAAAATAGTATGCTTTGATCTGCATTCAGAGTCTACCAGTTCTTTCTCTGGATATGTTTAGCATTTTCCATCATGATTCCTTTGTGGTTGCCTCAGTTCATTGTCTTACTGAGAAGAGCTAAGTCATTAATAGCTGATCATCACAGAATGTTGCTGTCACTGTGTACAATATATTCCTGCTCATTTCACTTTGCATACAAATTCATACAAGTCTATCCAGGATTTTCTGAAATCTACCTACTCATTATTCCTTATTGCACTATAGTATTCCATTATATTCATATGCCATAATTTCTTCAGCCATTCCCCAGTTGATGGGCATCCCTTCAATTTCTCATTTTTTTGCTACCACAAAAAGAGCTGTTATAGAGGCAGAACCAAGATGGTGGAGTAAAGGCAGGGACTTGTCCAAGCTCTCCCCTTAACCTCTTGAAATACCTTTAAACAATACCTTTAAACTCTAAACAAATTCTCTAGTGGCAGAACCCACAAAAAGATGGAGTAAAACAATTTTCCAGTCCAAGACAATTTAGAAGATCTACAGGAAAGGTCTATTGCACCAGGGTGAGAAAGGAGTGTAGACCAGGCCCCAGCAAACCAGAAGCAGGTCTCCAGGCAACTGAATCAGCAGCAGCTGTCATGGTTTCCAGACTTCTAAGCCCATAGACAGTAAGGGGATAGAACAATGGGTCAGAAGGAGATTTACAGGGGTCCCTTTGCTGGCACCAAGGGCAGGACTCTGTTGCATTGCCTGTACTTGGATCAGGGTTACAGTCCTGGGCCTTAGTCCCAGTGTGAGGAGGAGCACTAGTACAGCGGATCTTGCAGCTGCAGGAAAGTAGGGACCCTGGTCACAGTTACAGCGTTGAAAAGAGTGATTGTGATCACTCAAAAACCAGGACACGCTACAGGAGAGTAGTAAACACACCTCTCCCTAGAGCCAAAAACTTACAGGTCCCCAGAATTACCTCTGAAAACAGGTGCACAAAAAACCTGAAGCCTGGGACAATGCCCTCACAACTTGAAAAGCAGAGTCCCACTTTAGCGTAGAGTTAAAAGTCAAGAAACAGGCAGGAAAATGAGCAAACAGAAAGAAATTCCCACCATCTAAAGTTTCTATGATGACAAGTAAGATCAAAGCACACACTCATAAGAAGAAAACAAGTCAAAATTTCTGCATCCAGAGCCTCAAAGAAAAATATAAATTGATCTCAGGCCATGGAAGAGCTCAAAAAGGATTTTTTAAATTAAGTAAGAGAAGTAGAGGGGGAAATCGGTAGAGAAATGAGAGAAAAGCAAGAAAATAATGAAAAACAAGTCAACAGCTTGGTAAAAGAGGCACAAAAAATGCTGAAGAAAATAACACGTTAAAAAAAGACTAGGCCAAATGATGGAAGTGGCACAAAAACCCAGTAAAGAGAAGAATGTTTTGAAGAGCAGAATTAGCTGAATGGAAAAGTATATACAAAAAAAAAATTCACTGAAGAGAAGAACTCCTTAAAAAGTAGAATTGGCCAAATGGAAAAGGAGGTATAAAAACTCACTGAAGAAAATGATTCATTAAAAGTTAGAATTGGGCAAGTGGAAGCTGATGACTTTATGAGACATCAAGATAACAATCAAACAAAATTAAAAGAATGAAAAAATAGAAGAAAATGTGAAATATCTCACTAGAAAAACAACTGACCTGGAAAAGAGATCCAGGAGAGATAATTTAAGAATTATTGGACTACCTGAAAATCATAATCAAAAAAAGAGCCTAGATGTCATCTTTCAAGAAATTATCAAAGAAAACTGCCATGACATTCTAGAACCAGAAGGTAAAATAGAAATTGAAAGAATCCACCAATCACCTCCTGAAAGAGATCCCAAAATTAAAACTCCCAGGAATATTATAGCCAAATTCCAGAGTTCCCAGGTCAAGGAGAAAATACTGCAAGAAGCCAAAAAGAAATAATTCAGGGGACAGCTAGGTGGAACAGTGGATAGAGCACTGGCCCTAGAGTCAGTAGGACCTGAGTTCAAATCCAGCCTCAGACACATAATACTTACTAGCTGTGTAACTCTGGGCAAAGTCACTTAACCCTAATTGCCTCACTAATAATAATAATAATAATAACAACAACAACAATTCAAATATTGTGGAGCCACAGCCAGGATAACACAAGATTTAGCAGCTTCTACATTAAAGGGCCAAAAAGCTTGGAATATGATATTTTGGAGTGCAAGGGAGTTAGGATTACAATCAAGAATCACCTACCCAGCAAAACTGAGTGTAATCTTTCAGCAGGAAAAAATAGATATTCAATGAAATAGAAGACTTTCAAGCATTCCTGATGAAAAGATGAGAAATGAATAGAAAATTCGACCTTCAAATACAAGATGCAAAAGAAGCATAAAAAGGTAAACAGAAAAGAGATTCAATAAGGTACATAGGAAAATGATATTTATAAGTCCTACAAACTTTCTTATTATTAGAGCAGTTAAAAGGATGACAAAGAAGAATTAACTGGAAGAAAATAAAAGGGAGAAGTAAAATGCTAAAAATTTTCTGACATAAAAAAGATTCTGCTGTGGAGGGGGAAAAGGGGGAAACAGGGAGGGGAGCACATGAACCTTACTTTCATCAGAATTGGCTCAAAGGGGGAGTCATATACACACTCAGTTGGGAGTAGAAATCTATCTTACCACACAGGAAAGTAGGAAGGGAATGGGATAAGAGAACGGGGGAGCTAATAGAAAGGAGGGTAGTTTTGGGGGATGTAAAAGTCAGAAGAAAAACACTTTTGAGAATGGACAGGATGAAAGGAGAGAGAGAGCAAGATAAACAGGGAAAATAGGATGGAGAGAAATACATAGTTGGTAATCGTTACTGTGAAAAAAAATTTACAGTGAGTTTCTCTGATAAAGACTGCATTTCTCAAACATGGAAAACTGCATCACATTTATAGAAATCAATTAATAAATGGTCAAAAGATAGGAACAGGCAGTTTTCAGACAAAGTAATCAAAGCTATTTATAGTCATATGAAAAAAATGCTCTAAGTCACTATTGATGAGAGAAATGCAAATTAAAACAACTCTGAGCTACTACCTCACACCTGTCAGATTGGCTAATATGATAGGAAAGGAAAATGACAAATGTTGGAGGGGATGTAGGAAAATTAAAACACTAATGTACTATTGGTATGGTTGTATACTGATTGAACCTTCTGGAAAGCAAGTTGGAACTATGCCCAAAGGGCTATAAAACCATTCAAATCCTTTGATAAAACAATACCACTACAAGTCTGCATCCCAACGAGATAAAAAAGCAAAAGAACCTTTGTGTACAAAAATATTTATAGCAGCTCTTTTAGTAGTGGTAAAGAATTAATAATTGAGGAGATGTCCATCAATTAGGGAATGGCTGAACAAGTTGTGGTATATGATTGTGATAGAATACTATTTGCTTTAAAAACTGATAAACAGGATACTCTCAGGAAAAACTTGGAAAGACTAACATGAACTGATGCAAAGGGAAATGAGCAGAACCAAGAAAACATTGCACACAGTAACAGGAACATTGTATGATGATCTACTATGAATAACTTAGCCACAGTCAGCAATACAATGATCTAAGACAATTCTGTAGAACTTATAATGAAAGGTGCTATCTGTCTCCAGAGAAAGAACTGGTAGAGCCTGAGTGCAGATCAGGATGCTTTTTTCTTTATTTTTCTTGTGTTTTTTTTTTGTCTGGGTTTTCTTTCACAGAATGACTTATGTGGAAATGTGCTTTGCATGACTGCATGTGTTTAACTGATGTCAAATTGCTTGCCTTCTCAAGGGGGAGAGGGAATGTAGGGAGAGAATTTGAAACTCAAAATTTGAAGAAAAAAAGTGTTAAAATCTGTCCATCTCTGGAAAAAGAACTGGTAGAGCCTGAATGCAGATCAAAGATACTTTTTCTTTACTCTATTTATTTTTCTTGGGATTTTTTAATCAGTGTTCTCTCTCACAGAATGATTTATATGGAAATGTGTTCTGTATAACTACACATATTTAACCTGTGTCAAACTGCTTGCTTTCTCAACAGGGTGGAGGGCAAGGGAGGGAAAGAATTTGGGACTCAAAATTTGAATAAAAAGAACATTAAAATTATTTTTACATACAATTGGGAAAAGCAAAATATTAAATAAGATTTTTTTAGAAGAGCTGCTATAAATATTTTTGTACATGTAGGTCCTTTTCCTTTTTTTACTTATGATCTCTTTGGGATACATACCTAATAGTGGGATAGCTGGATCAACAGGTGTGTACAGTTTGGTTAACCTCTAGGTTAGGGGACCCAGTTGAAAATTACCAGATGAGCAACACAGTTTTTTCCTTTCTTTCTTTGTTTCTTCCTTCTTTCTTTCCTTCAAATTTTATAGTTGAAGCCCAGAAAAGTTTTGACTTGTGTAACACAGGTAGGAAATGATGGAGGTGGGATTAGAACCTTTCTAACTCTGCACTCATTCTAATTGACCTTTGACTTAACTTTCATTTGTCATTTTATTTAGCCATGAAGGAAGTGATTAAAAACCATCCATGACACTGAGCAGAATAATTGTACTTGGTGACTTTCAATGGGCCCTTCCAGAGCTGCTTGGGGGGCAACCATTCAGGGTGTGCTATCCACTGTGACACCTAGCTGCCTACCCAATTCTTTGCCTTTCTCATGTGCTTCCCATTTTTGTCATCTTTGTAATCCCTTTGAAATCATTACTCATTGTGATATTGAATCATAAGATTGTAGGTGAAGAGTGGGAAGGGATCTTAGAGCTCATTGAGTCCAACCTTCTCATTTAATAGAAGAAGGCCAGAATGGTTTTGACTTGTCTGAGGTAACACAGGAAGGAAGTGACAGCGGCAGGATTAGAACCCAAGGACCTCTAATTCCACACCCACTCTAATTGACCTTTGACTTAACTTTCATTTGTCATTTTATTTGGCCATGATAGAAGTGCTTAAAAACTGTCCATGAAACTGAGCAGGATAATTATACTTGGTGACTTTCAACGGGCCCTTCCAGAGCTGCTTGGTGGGCAACCATCCTGGGACTTTGCCCTGCCTTCATCACCCAGGCTCTGTGAGAAAAGCTCTTTGTAAATCATAAAGTGAGATGTAAATGTGAGCTACTGCTGGAGAAGACACACCAGGGCAAAGATTCTGTTTTGTGACTAGCAGAACAAATGGCCCTGGGGATAGATTTCCTAAAGCAGGCCTTATCCAGCTGTCATCTCTTATTATACCTCACTATCTAGTCTTATTTTTCTCTTGCCTCCTAGAGCTGGGACTTTGGGGGAGAGTCACATAATCATTAAGGCCTTCTATTTAATTGTTAGGATAAATGGTATATTTATGAAACAATAGCTCCGTTTTTTAAAGCTAGCATTTAAAGGTTGACAAAGTGCTTTCCTCAGAAAGGCCATTCACAAGGTTAAGACAACACACTTAAAAAAGAACACAATGCCAAGAGAGCTAGAAGAAGGCCCACCATCTTGGATAGATGTCAGGTAAGGATTTCTGGGAGGAAATGGTCAAGAACCTAGAATAAGGAAGTGTGGATGGGTTGAGAGCTATATCTTTGGAGAGAATGTTTACCTCCAAATATTAAAGTATTCCTAACAAAACTCTGAGAGGGAAGAGTAAAATGAGAAAACCAAAAGAAAGTTGTGCACAGTAACAGCAATATTGTTCTAAGAACAACTTTGAACAACTAAGTCATTTTGAGTATTATAAAACTCAAATCAACTACAAAGGACCATCCAGAGAAAGAATTAATAAATAGAAGTATGTATAATGGACACATACTTGTGTCTAATGATAACCTTCTCTATGGTGGGGTGCAGAGGGAGGGAGAAAAAAAATAAAAAGTGCACAAATGAGAACAAAAGAAAACTTTGAAGGAAACACCAAAAAGCAGAGTAGCTTTGAAAATAATGCATAGCATTTATTACTTAGGTTTTTTTTTTAAAAAAGGAAAGTGTGAAATGGAAATTCATGGTTTTATATGGAATCCTCTTTTTATGTTTTGCCATATACATGAAAATGTTCTTTTTTTTCGTTTTTTATATAAGTTCAAAATGAATAAAAAATTAAGGGGAAAAAACTCTGAGAGGCAGACAGAGTGGACAGGAAGAAAAGGGCCCACAGTTTTAAGTTCATTAGCAAGAGACAGCTTGGCAGAGTGGATAGAAAGCTGTCCTCCAAATCAGGAAGATAGAAGTTCCTCTGACACATCCTGGCTGGGGAACTCTCAGCCACTCACGTAACATCTCGTTGTTCTTGGCTTTCAGACTAGAAGATGAAGGTGCCATATCCTTAGGTACTACAGGGAGTGATCTCATTTCGAAGTACTCTATGGTAGTGCCAAACTCAAATAGAAACCAATCCCTGTGGGTGTGTATTAACAAATCAACATTTTCTCTGTCTTATAGTATTTTTATTTATGCTGAACATTTCCCAATTACAGTTTATTTTGGTTCAGGCTGTAGTCAAGACAGAAACTGTCATGGGCAGCATGTGGCCAGAGAATGTGTTTGCATGTCTGATATTTCTGCTACACCACAGGGCTAGTCTCTGGACCTATAAGAATTCCCTAGAGAGGCAGCTCCCTCTCTCACAATAGATGGGTAACTTTTCTGCAACATAGCTCAAAAGTCATTTCCTACATAAAGATTTTCCTGCCGCCCCCTAGCTCAGCAGTTTGGGGTCCACAGGGTGAAAACTATTTTTATAATAATGCTAAAGCCCTTTAATTTTGAATACTATAAAATTAGATAAATATCTAAACAAATAAACGTTTTGGTGGGGAAGTGGTGGGAGGTCTTCAGTAACTTTTGAAATTATAAAGGGGTCCTAAAACAAAAAAGTTTGAGAATCACTACCCTGTTACTATCTCCCCTCCCCAAATTGCTTTACATCTACCTACATGTCTGCATGCTATCTACCCTGCGAGAATGGGAGCCCCTGACAATGAGGAATATTTCATTTTTGGCTCTGAATCCCTACTACCTGGCACAGGGTAAATAGAACCTTAAGAACCTGGGGCACAGAGAGGCTGTGCCTTGTCCAAAGTCACAAAACCAAAAAGTGTCAGGAGCTAGACTTGAACCCAGATGACTTTGACTCTGAAGCCAGAATTCTATGTACTATATCATGATGTCCCTATGAAAGGTAGATAATACAAGTTTTATCATGCCCACTTTACAGATGAACACACTAAGCCTCACGTGGATTAAATGAGGTACCAAAAGTCAGACGGTACTAGATGCACAAAGTAATTTTAAGACTCTCTGCCTCTATGTCCAGGGCTTCTCCCACTAACCCACATTTTATTCTGTGATTGTGTGATCTTCTACAGACTTACCAAAACTAGGTACCAGAAGATCCATTTAAACCTGCAAGTACCTAACACTACTCCAGGAGACTTTACCCCAAAGAAAGAAGAAAAGGACCTATATGTACAAAAATACTGATGGCAGTGCTTTTTCATGGTAACCAAAAATTGGAAATAAGGGGGTAGCCTATTGGAGAATGGCTAAATGAATCATGGTACATGAATGTAGTGGAATATTACTCTGTGGCAAGAAGGGATGGAACTGACGACTCCAGAGGAAACTGGGAAGACTTTTATGAACTGATGCAGAGAGAAGTGAGCATAACCAAGAGAACAATTTATACAATGATAACAGGATCACAGAGAAAAATAATTAGGAAAGACTTCAGAATTTTCATCAACACAATATGATGAACCATGAGTCCAAAAGAATCCAGGGGAAACATGCCACTCACCTTCTAACAGAGAGAAGATGAACTTAATATGCAGAAAGAGACACACATTTACAGACAGAACCAATGGAGGAATTTGCTTTGGAAGACAATGTAGTTGTATTTCGAGAGATTTCCTTTTCTTTTTTAAAATTTGCTGAATGGGGAAGGGAGTAGCAGGAGGGACAGACTAATTTTTTAAAAGTTCTTGTTACTAGAAAAATAAAAGTAAAAAAAATTTTTTTTAAATGAACAGGCAGGCAGATTCATTTAAGAAATCCAAACTTTTAAAAAAATGGAAGAATTATTTGCCAGACAAAGGGATTGACCCAAGGGCTTCCTCTTGCTTTTAGGATCAGTTACAAATTTCTCTAATTTTTAAAGCTCTTTACAATCTGTCCCCAGCACACCTTTCCAGGTTTATTGCAAATGCTCTTTCAAAGACTTGACATTCCAATCAATCTGGTCAATCATTGCTCTCTTTATATGCCATCCCATTCTTCATCTTTGTGCCTATGCATTGGCTGTCTCCTGTTCTTATTCCCGCTCCTTCACATCCCCCTCAGAGAATTCCTCTATTTCTTCAAGACCACCTTCTATGTGAAGTCTTTCCAGATCCCCCCAAATTCTGGTGCCCTCTAACCAAGTTACCTTGTGTTTAACTACTTTGGTTTTATTTTAACTTATTCTCTTTATATATATTCTTAACATGATAATATATGCACTTACCTCCCCTATTAAAATGTAAAATTTTGAAAGAAGGAACTAATTTATCTTTTTCTATGTATCCCCATTCCCTAGCACAATGTCTGGCACATAATAGGTGATTAATAAATGTCTGTTGATTGATTGATTCAAATTATTGAATGATAGATTCAAAGTCTATCAACCTATTGCTTTATGCTAGACACTATGCTGGATACTACAGGAGAGATCCAAAAATCTGAGCACAGTCCCTGCCCTGAAGAGATTTCCCCATAGCTTCACACATGTTGAAAAACCAGCTCTGCTTGGTAAGCACATTTAAATACTAAGCTGTAGAATAAAGGTGTTTCCTCCACAAATTCATAGAATATCAGCATTTTAGAGGAACAGTTATGGCCAAAGTCTCCACCTATTCCTTGAGGAAGGGAGTGAGAATTAATTATTATTAAAAATGAGCAAGTATAATTGGGAAAAAAGGCCTTTCAATATAAAGTAGACACTTTCCTTTTGTTTAATTAGTGCTTTTGAGAAGTCATCCCCGGACTGAACTATTTACTCAGAGAATAGAGGGTTGCTTTTCCTTGCCCACTTTAAAAAAAGGCTTTGAGGAGCATGTTTATTATATGACAATACTTTACATTCATGTTCATGAATTAACACATGGTAATAGGTGAGTAATAAGTCGTTTCTACAGCCAAGAAGGCGGTGCTTTATTACGACATACCCTTGCAGTCATTGGGTATGAGGAAAGCCTACCTCCCTTTAAAATTGGAGTGAGAATGATTGATCTTACCATTTTTCATCAGTTCAGTTCTAGCATCTCTTTCAGCACAATCAATCACCACCAAAATCATGCTTGGAGGCTTAGATGAAACTCAACCTGCAACTCCAGAAATCCAGAAGATAGTTGACGAGGTGAGGTGGTGCTTTCTGGATCTAATTGAAAATAATGCGTTCTGGTAACTTGATAGCCATTCTCTCTTACTCTCTCTCTGTCTCCCTGTCTCTGTGTGTGTCTCTCTCTCCCTCCCTCTCTCTCTCAAAGTTTGTCAATTGTGTTACTGTTTTCAAAGAACTACTTTTTAGGTTGGTCTATCATCTCTATGAGTTTGCATTCACTGATTTATCCATTGCAGCATTTTCTGTGGTAGCAAAGAACTGGAAACAAAGTTAGATGGTCATTGATTTAGGAAATGGCTAAAAATAAATGTGGTACATGAATGAAATAGAACATTCATATACCACAAAGAATGGTAAGTATGAAGAACTTAGAGAAGCATGGGAAGACTTATATGAGATGATGCAAAGTAAACAGAAACTGACAAAAGAATATACACAATGGCTGCAGCAATGGGAATCTGGTACAGTGATGAGAGAGGCCTGAAGTAGAAGTCAGAGCAAGTGGGCTCAAATCCTACCCTCTGAGTCTTACTATCAGTATGACCTTTGGTAATTGGCTTAATTCCCTTGGACCCCAGTTTCCTCAAACATAAAATGAAAGGATTGGAGTAGGTGACCCCTCATGTCTTTGCCAGCTTAGAAAGGGCAAAAAAAATAATAAAACTAAATGCTGCATAATTAAAATGACCAAGCCTGGATCCAGAGAAGAGATATGAAAAGGTGCTTTCCTCTCTTCTTTGCAGAGGTGAGAGACTATGGGTGTGGAATGTTTCCTAGACTATCAGACATAGTTGGTTAGTTTTTGTTGAACTGCTTTTTTTTCTCTTTTTTTAAAACTTTAATTCTTTATTACACACCATGGCTCAGTGGGGAGGAGAGAGAGCAAAGCTAGCTCTTTGTAAACAAAGGTGATGTAAAAACGAAAGGCATCAATTTTAAAAATAAAAATATGTGCCTCTCTGGGTACTGAAGGTAACATTCAGAATGGCTTTATTTGGCAGGCAGACATATTAGAAAATATGGAAATTTCACCTGAGTAGTAAACGAATTTACATAGTTTCCTGCACCCTATGAAATCTGCAAAGATAATTTGGTTTAGTTTATGGACAAGACATTGACTGACAAAATGACAAAATGTTCTTTTCTAACTCATCATCAATCCTTTGTGTTGTCAATTAATTTAAACCAATTACAAGATCTAGGTGTACTTAAGATGCCATTAAGAAATCATTGATTTATCAGACTAAAAAATACAAAATCAAAGGAAAAAAAAGAACGATTTTGTGAAGAGGGAAGACAAAAATACTACAGAATGGAAGAAGTTATTGCTCCTATTCAGATCTCTTTTTAATCATGTAACATTTAACATTTTAGAGGCAGCATCTAGTCTAGCCGTGTTGCTCAGTCTGTAAAATGCACAGATTGAAATATGAATCTCTAATGGCCTTCCAGTGCTAAGATTGTTTGAGTCTATGATTATCAGCTAAGATTCTGAGGACACTTTTCTAATTTTATGGGGTGGAGTCAATCTGTAACTAAAGCGTAGGACAGGTCTGCACAACACACTGGCTGTGGACCGCGTGTGACCCACCAAAGGATTTCGGGCGGCCCACAAAAAATGCAGTGTTGCCACTGCACATCCACAAGAACCAGCCATCATCAGTCTGTCTCTAATCTACCCTGTCTGCAGCCAGAAGTTTAGTCCGTTTTAATTATGGCATCTCCTAATGCCAAGTTGTGCAGGTCTGGCATAGAATCATTAACAATCTGATGATTATAATTTAGAAACCACTGGAACAACCTTGTTTGTCAAGGCCAAAAAGATGTAGAACAAAGCCATGTTGCCAAAGAGACCCCACTGGTCTCTGACTAATGAGTCAACAGATAGACACTTTCTAAGCAATAAAACAGATGCTGGTGATGATTATTCTGACCTCTGTGACCAAAATGATAAGTTGTTTGTGTTTCTTTCTTAGTTTATGAAATAAACGTATGGGCCGAAAAGTGTTCAAAAGAAGGCAACAAATAGCGTGAAGGGCTTCAAGTCCATGTCACATGAGGATCTATTGAAGGGCCTG
Organism: Phascolarctos cinereus; assembly: GCF_003287225.1. Classification (NCBI taxonomy): domain Eukaryota; kingdom Metazoa; phylum Chordata; class Mammalia; order Diprotodontia; family Phascolarctidae; genus Phascolarctos; species Phascolarctos cinereus. The sequence continues at coordinate 114,184,795 of NW_027556098.1, forward strand.
GGGGTGTTTAGCCTGGAGAAGAAAAGACTATGGGGGAGCAAAATATCTACCCTCAAGTAGCTTTCAAAGAAGGCAGCAGCTGGTGGCACCATAGTGCACAGAGTGCTGGGCCTAGGGTCAAGGAGACTCATCTTCCTGAGTTCAAATCTGACCTCCCACATTTACTAGCTGTGTGACCCTGGGCAAGTCACTTAACCCTGTTTGCCTTAGTTTCCTCATTTGTAAAATGAGCTGGAGAAAGAAATAGCAAAACATTCCAGCATCCTTGCCAAGAAAACCCCAAATGGGGTCACAAACAGTTGGACACAACTAAAAGGACTCAACAACAACAACATTTGAAAGCCTATCATTTGGAAGAACTATTAGACTTGTTCTGCTTGGACCCAAAGGGCAAAGGCAGGAATAATATGTGTAAATCGCAGATAGGGTCAATTAACTATTAGAGCTGATCAGAAGCAGAATAGACTGACATGTGGAGTTGGCGATCCCCTCCCTTTCCCTTTCAAGTAGAGGTGGAATGATCACATGCCAGGCATCTTATATCAGGAATTCCTTTCAGGGATGGGTTGGACTAGATGGCCGCTGATGTCCAGTCCATCTCTAAAAGTGCTGCTTTTGTGGTTCTCTATGACTTTGTGAGGCCATCATAGGATCACAGAGCGAACCCAGGGTTCTCTGCCTTTTTGTGTGTCATGGATCCTGTTGGCAATTTGGTGAAGCTTATGGACCCCTTCTCTGAACAATGCTTCTAAATGCGTAACAAAAAAGTGATGCTACTTTATGTAAGATTACAAAGGAAACCAAAGTTTAGTGAAAATAAAGATGTGATTTTTTTTTTATATCTAAGTTCATGGACCCCTGAAATCTAATCTTGGGTTCCTTGGGGGTCTGTCTGCATACCCTGGACTTAGAATGCCTAGAACTAGAAGGTCCATAGGAAATCATCTAGTTCAACCCCCTCACTTAATAGATGATGCAACTGAGGTCAAGGTTTGCCCAATATAATACACAGGTAGTAAATATCTGTGGGAGAAGTTGAAACTGAGTCCCCAACACCAGAGGCAGAGCTCATTCCACTATATCACTCTACCTGTCAGGACAGGTACTGTCACACTCATTTGTTGTTTGTCCTTCCTTCTCAAAGAGAACCATGACATCAGGAAGGTGATGCCATGACATGCAAGTGAATTGGATGTAAGTGAGGGAGGGCTTTGCAAAGTCACCAGCCTCACTTTCTCCTCTCTAGTCAACTGGGTGCAGTGGTAAGATATAGATCAGAACAACTGGATCTTGGCCCTTGATGCAGTGGGGGACCTTGGCCTTTTTAAGCTAAGGTCTTTAACAGATCTCAGTCTGACTGAGGCAATGCCCATTCAGTGATTAAGGCTAAATAAGAAATGAGGCAGAGAACACTCATTTACAGATGAGAACAAGGCATTTACACTTCTGTAAGTTAGTTCCATTCATATTTCCATGAAGACCTGGGATACCTATTACTTCTATACACTTTTAAGACTTCTCATAACAGTTAGGTGTAAACCAATGCTTTATCATAGTGGGGAGGTGACCATGTGCTCTCCGAAACTATGTCAATGGAGCTTAAGCTCTCACAGGTGCTACCTAGTCAGAAAGGCCTGGTGACAAATTGTATGCCTGTTGACCAAGGACCAGCCCAGATTAGTTATGAAAAGTCCATTATCAGAAAAATGATAAACCAAGTAATGTGTATATATTGGACACAGCCACTCATGAAGCCCATCTATATTCCAATATTTGTAATCTATATAGGAAGAGGATATACCCACACTGACAAAATTACGTGTGCTTGAAGTATAGCCTTATACCTTTCTCCTTGTTATTATAAGCCCTTGTCTTTCTGTAGGAAAATAGTGACAGTAACATCAAATGGAAAATCCAAGAGTGTGTGCTTGTATAAGATGCCAAAGATTAAGTGAGAAGTTAGAAGTTGACAATTTTAATACTGCCTGAGGTATTAGGGTGAGTGAGGTAATCCTGGGAAGCACAGGGCTCAGGGCCAAAGATGTTAAATCTGATGATACATTGTATGGTACAGGAGAAGCTGGAAGAAAATGTTCTGTTGTTCTTTCCCTGACTCTTGACTGCTAAGAAATTTTTTTTAAACTTAGTTTAATTTTTTTCAATGAACAAAAATCTATTTTCTCTCCTTCTTCTACTCACCTCTATTGGAAAAACAATAGAGGCTTGTATTGGCTTATAACCAAGCCAATTGGTTTGGCTTGTAACCAAGAAGCATAGTGTTGAAAGAAAAATCTTCGTTAGGGTTTCACCCTAAAGAAATAAGGTAGGCTCAGGAAAAATATAGCAAAAGCAGCTTATTATTACATCAAAAGAATACACATTGCATAGTACTAGCCCTGAGCTCAGGTTGCACTTAACCTTTTAAAGACAAACTTTCCTAACAAGTAGTAAATGTCTGAGGCAGGATTTGAGTCTTCCTGATCTGGCCACTGCACCACCTAGTGGCCCAACCACTCATCAGCTGCTGTTAATTAAATTTTTTCTTTTCCAATCAAGACGCCTCTTGAGCTATTGAATTCTAGGTTGAGAGCAGTGTCAAATGAATGAATGTAAATAAAATGCTTTGCAAATTTAGATCAACTAAGTGGCACAGTAGATAGAGCCTGGAGTCAGGAAGACACATCTTCCTTATTTCAAATCTGGACTCAGACACTTACTAGCTGTGTGACCTGGGTAAGTCACTTAACCCTGTTTACCTCAGTTTCCTCATCTGTAAAATGAGCTGGAGGAGGAAATGGCAAACTACTCCAATATCTTTGCCAAAAAAAAAAAAACCAAAACCTGAATGGGGTCATTAGGAGTTGGGCACCACTGAAAAGATTGAACAACCAGAAGTATCAGATGATGATAATTACTAAAGAACTAATTCTACACCTGATATTTGGGCACCAAAATGAGTCTTTTTCTTCTCCAGATTAAACAGAGGGATTGTTTGTCTCTGTACCCCCAATATCTAGCATAATGCCTAAACACGAAGTAGGTGTTTTATAAATGCTTATTGATTGGTTGATTAGCATGGAGAAGAAAAGGCTCACTGGAACTATGATAGATGTCTTCAGGTACTTGAAGGCATAGAGAGGGATGAGATTTGGTCTGTTTGGCCCCAGAAGACAGAGCCAGTTGCAATGAGGGGAAGTTGAAAAGAAACAAATTTAAGCTTGAAATAAAGAAAACCTTTCTAATAACTAGAGTTACCAGAAAGGAGAATGAGAAGGTCATGGAATCATAAATCTAGAGTTGGAAGGGACCTCAGAGATAATTTAGTCCAACCTCCTCATTTTATAGATGAGGTAACTGAGGCTTCAAGTGACTTGCACAAGGTCACATGTAATAGGGATCAGAGACAGGATGGGAATCCAGCTTCTCTGACTACAAAGGTAGTATTCTTCACCATGCCACTGTCCCTCCTAGTTGGAAATCTTCAAACAAAGGCTGGATGACAATTGGGATCATAGATTTTAAAGATGGAAGAGAGCTTAGTGGCCAAGCCTTAGGGTCAAGACCCCTTATTTTATGGATAAGGAAACTGAGGCCCACATAAGTGAAGCAATTGTTCAAGGTCACACAGGTAGTGACAGAGACAAGATGTGAACCCAGGTCCATTGGATAAATATCCAGGACTCTGTCCAGTGCACCATACTGCCCTTCAACTCATTAGATATGTCATCTACTGGAGGTGGTTTTTCTGTTATTGATAAGACTGTGAATAGATTAGCTACTGAGATATCTTCCAACTAAGATAATGAGACTCTATGTTAGGATCCTTACCAACTCAGAGATTTATAGAATCCTTACCAGAAGATGTGCACTGTAGTCTCTGAGGGAACACTAGCTACCCATTACTTGAGTGGTCAATCAATCTATCAATCCTTTACTCTCAATTTGGAGGAAATAATTGCTGTTTGATTCTTTTTTTTTGAAAGTTTTTTTTAATTTATTTGGTATTTACTGATTTGGGCAAATATTGTATTCCTCCCAGTAGAATATAAGCTCCTTGAGAGCAGGGGCTGGTTGTGTGGTTGCTGTTGTTTTTATCCTCAGCACCTGGCACAGTGCCTTAGGCACAGCAGGCAAAAATACAGATTTTTTAAAAAACCATTTATTACTTGTTTTATGAATTAGGGGAAAAGAGCAGTTTGACTAAAGTTTCCATTGTTGTCAGTGTTACATTGGCCACTGAGTAAACCAAACCTAATATTACTTTAAGATAACCATTAAATTCTTTACCCTCTTCTTTTTTCTTAAGGTAAAGCCACAGTTGGAAAAAAAGTCCAATGAAAAATATGACTCCTTTGAAGCTGTAAATTATAGAACACAAACAGTTGCTGGGACCATATATTATGTAAAGGTCAGTGTTCAACAAGTCATTGAATTCTACTCAGTTTATTTCCATTTGGATCTACATAGAAAGTGTTGGAATAGTTTGTCCCCTTCCCATATGAGTAACTGGAGAAAATAAAGCTTCTGCCCCAGGGGAAATATAAAGTGATGGTGCGGTAACTGAGAGAAAGTGAAGAGGGCAGAAAGGAGGAAGGGACTTTGGGAAGAGATTCACGACAACCTGAGGAGTAGAAGAGGACTAACCTGGTAGGTTTTGCTCTCATACTGAAACTGAGAGATGACAACAAAGAATGGATAATGAAATGAGAGAGGAGAGGAAGAGAAAGGGAAAGAAGGAGAGAAAAGAGAATGAAAAGGCTCTCCCTTTACCCTCACTTTGAGTAGCCAGGCAACTAGAAAGAAGTAAGGCCAAGGCAGGATTTATAGAAATGAGTTTCTATTGCTTCTTTAATGTTTAAAACTGTGACTCTGAGAATTTATACACATACTTTACTTACTCATGATTATTCATTTGGAGAATTCCATTTGCTTTCATGAGTCCTCTAATAACATGTTAGCACACAAGATTGTGAACTGTATGCTTGCAAGTGAAGAATAAGTCTGAGGATACATTGTCCCAAGCTTTCCTGGTTGGGAACCATAAGATAAAAGAGTGAGAAAATTCCCAAAGTACTTGGTCTTTCAAGTCATGATAGTTTCTCAAACAAGGCTTATATGTTTATGTTCTGAATCCAACTAGATTCTATGCTGCTTGAGATATAATATCACAAAACGTGAGCACCAGGTCACCACAGACCCTAATCACTTTCATTGGTGCCCAGAATTTCAAACACAATCTTGTCAGAAATTATTGAAGTGCACTTTACTTTTTCCAAATCTTAGATATATTTGGGGGATTTTATCCAAATTCATGATGGATTTTTATCACTGTACTAAATTCTGGGTCTGTGAACCCTCTCTACCAACACAGATCTAAGCTCATCTATTACCTTCACTGATTAGCCCCAGTGAGTTGCTTTGGGGCCTACCTAAGGTGGTGAAGTGACTTACCTAGGGTCATACAACTAATAAGTGTCAGAGGATTTGAACCCTCTCCAGGTGCAAAGCCAGCACTCTGTGCACTACAGCATAATTTTAAAAGAAATATATGACCCTCGATTCCCTCAGTGTATCTAGCAGTGGCACACATCTGGGAACTCCTTGGCCACTTTGGGGATTGTGGGTAGACATACCCAGGAAATGTATTCAGGAAGGATCCAAGTGTTTCTCTATGTAAGGTGCAGCAGAGTAGAACTATCTCAGCTGAGTTGAGGAGGGTATATTAAGGTGCTATGGGATGTCAGTCAGGCAGTAGCATCTGCTGCAGCCTAGGGAGGAAGGAAACAAGAATTGATCAAGTACCAGCTGTGTGCTAAGGCCTTCATAAGTATCACCTCATTGGATGCTTACAACTGAGGGAGAGACATTTCCCAGGTGAGGAAAATGAGATTAAGGGACTTACCTAGAGTCACACAGCCAGTAAGTGTCTGAGGTGAGATTCATACTCAGGTCTTCTTGACTCCAGGCTCAGCATTCTCTCTTTTTGTGGGAAATGCTGGATCTGAGAACCCTCTCTACTAACACGGATCTGAACCCAACTATTGACTTGTCTGATCAGTCCTAGGGAGTCACTTGGGGCCTACAGTGGTTATGTGACTTACCTATCCAAAGCACCGCCTAGCTGTCTTGTTGGTTTCATTTACTCTGATTTTCTAAGGACAGAACTCTGTTAAAGACAGTGTGCTAAGTGCTACTATTTGGGAGGGATATGGGAGATTAAAAACCACAGATGGGACCAGTGAGCAGCTAGGGCTATCCCTCCAGGAGCACAGCATTAGAAGGAAGACACAAGATGTACAAAGGCCATAACATTTCATAAGGGCTTGGGTAAAAATCAAAAAGGGGGAACCCATATTTTTGTATGACACACGATCGTTTTCTTCTATACATTTCAGAAAATAAAAGCTTTAAAAATAAATGAAACTCTGGGACAGAGGCACAATTCCAATTCAACACAGTAATTGACTCTGTTATTAAAAATTAGTTGCTTAGGTGTTCAAAAATCCAGGTGCTTAACAACTGGGGTCAGCTGTGCTGTAATGAAAACAGCCCTGGATTTGGGATCAGCTGCTAATTACCTTGTGCCTATGGACAAGGGAAAGGAAGAGAATGGTGGGGGAGGGGGTTAAGAACAAGTATTTATTAAGCAGCTACTGTGTGCCAGGTAGATACTAAGCTCTTTGTGAATGTGTTCTTATTTGATCTTCACAAGCCTCTATGAAGTAAGTGCTATTATCCCCATTTGGGGGGACTGAGGAGTTCATTTGAGGAAACTGTGGCAGACAGGAAATGACTGAAGGTCTTCCTAACTCCAGGCCTATCATTCTCTCCACTGCATCCCCTACATGCCTTACAAGTAACTTACAAACTGGACAAGTGACTAACCTCACTGGGACTTAGTTTTCTCAACTACAAAATGAGCAGATGGGACTAAAGTTCCTTCCAGCTTTAAATCTGTGACTTGAAGAATGACCAATAGCAGGGGCAGCTAGGTGGTGCAATGGATAGAGTATTGGCCTTGGACTTAAGAGGACTTGAGTTCAAATCCGGCATCTGACACTTGACACTTGCTAGTTGTGTGACCCTGGGCAAGTCACTTAACCTTGATTTCCTTACCAAAAAGAAAAAAAAATAACTAACAGTATTATGATACTGGTGTCTATCTGAATATTCTCATTCATTGGACCTTTGTGAGACTCAGTTCCCTTAGCTTTAAAAATAAAACTAAATGATCTCTCAGGTAACTTTCTGCAATATTTTTTTTTCAAAGCATGATAGGTTAGAATAAAAATATAAAATTCATATCAGAGATCATCTAGTCAAAACCACCACCTAAAACAGCAATGCCCATACAATGGCCCTGAGGTTGAGAAGTGCTGGGTTGGAATACATGTCACTGATTGTCCACTTCTCTTTATTTGCAGGTACATGTTGGGGGCGATCGATACATACATTTGAAAATATACGAACCTCTCCCTCAGGAGAATAAACCAGTTGAGCTGTCCGACTACCAGACTGGCAAAGCCAAGAATGATGATGTGGGCTCCTTTTAGAGGCACAGTCCAGAATGGATCTGGTTATTTTCATGAGCATTCTGTATCAATAAACACAATGGAAATGAAACATAGATCTTTTAAAAGTAGATTTTGAATTTGATGATGTATTAGTTAGTTTTAGTCAAGGTTCCCTTTTTTCCTCTCTTTATTCTTTGTTATAAGGGATGGCTCACTGGATAGAGGAAGGGGAAAGGTTATATTCAGAAATAAAGTGATATAAGAACAAAAGTTATCAATTAAAATTTTTAATCAATTCTGAAATTATTTGCTTTAAATCATTTTACATCTCAGCTCATGCCATAACAGATTCTGGCTTTCCAATAGTCAAGGAACATTAGGGTACCCTATAAAACTACCAAGCAAATTTGGGTAGCACCTTCTCTGGACTCCTCCCCAACTTATGTACACAGTTATGGGTTGGTTTCCCAAATAAAGGCTGCTGTCCCAGGTAGTAGGGGCAACTGTGTGGGTCTACATCCCTATTATCTCAAGAGCCCCCATTTACCACCAGCCAGCAGACAGAATGAGCAAAGACATTTACTCAGAAAGACTAGTAGTTACCAAATATTCCCCCCCATAAACCTGGGGTATACTCTCCCACAAATACATGGTGTCTATGGGGAAAGTGGGTTCAAACTTGGAGCACAGTGGTAGTGAGGCACATGTGTAGGATGCATATGTGGCAAAGCCTACTCACAACTCCTGGTACTACATGAGCTAGAAATTGCTTCTCTCTGGATGGGTTACTCAGCTGGATATCCGGGGTCTTCTCTCTGCAGTCTGACTCTCTTCTCTGTTTCTTCATGTTCCTAGAAGCTGCTTCCACTCTAGATTGGCTGTCTCCTTATATCCATGTCTATCTGAAGGTTGACCAAAATTGCTGAGGCTGAAATGACAGCTCTTCTCTGCTGCCTGTACTAATGAGTAGTATTTGCCTGACTCAGATGATGTCAAGGCATTTCCTCATCATAAAAAAGTTGGATACCCCTGCCCTTGTAGGAATCTCTTTTCAAGCTCCCCCTTAGTTAATATCTAATCGAAACATTGTTTTCCCCCAGTAGATGCCACAGTCCTTTCAACATGTGGTTGGATGTACATAGAAAGGTTCAAAGTTGGTGCTTAAGTAAAGATTCTTGATAGAATCAGCTTCCTCACTGAGGCTTGTGCTCACCTAACCTGAGAGCTGGAAACTTCAAACTGCCTTCTAGCACCAGGTCTAGGAACTCAACAGAAAATGGAAAAGATGGCCATTGTTTTGGTTTCTTCTATCTCCTTTTTACTAAGAGAAGCTTTTGAACATTTAAAAATATCCTTTATAACACCACCACCTGCACATTGTGTATCCACACATCTCCAAATGACCTTCAGTATCCAAGATCTACTCTGAACTGTCCAGCTGGTATTCCCAGTGTCTTTTCCTGGCTCCTCTTCTTTCTACTCTTCCCTACAGACTGTCACCAGGGGTGGGCTTTGGTTTTTCATTCTCCTTGTGAGGCCAAGTCTACTCACAAAAATTATGAAGCTTTCTCTTACTATGGCAACTGTTCCCTCCTCTACTCTATACAAATTTGCCTCCTGCATGACTGCATTAGTCAGAACCAAGCAAAGTTTTAGTTGCTTCAGTAGGACATTCAGTAAGTCTACTTTTGAAGGGTTGCATGGGAGTGGTGGGAGGGATGGAGGGATCCACCTCAGGTTTAATGTGCTCTGTGGATCCACATTTTTAAAACAACAGCTCATGAGTCCCCATCAGCGCTTTTGCCTTTGACAGTCAGTCATTTGACACAATTTACTCAAAGCAAAAGCATTTACTGAAAGCAGTATAGTCAAGGAGACTCATACTTCTATTGCCTCAGGGCCTGATGTTCTTTCTCTTCTCTTGATGTCTTCACAATGGACACAATATTTCTGTTGGGCACATCTTATTTCCTCCCACAGCCTGCTCCCTGGTTGTGAGAAGTCCCCACTGGGCAAGTAGATGCACTGCCAGACACCATGTTTGATAGGGAAGGGGGAAGAGAGAGAAAACTGTCTCCCTCTCCTTAAAAGAACAAGGAGTCACTTTCTCTTAGGAGCCAAGTGGTTCTTCCATAGCTCCTCCAGAGATTAAACTACTCAGAGACATCTCCTGCATTGACTTTTGCCTGGGGAGTGTCTTGTTTTTTCAATATCCACCAAGGGTATGGGGATCCTTCTGTCAGCCAATGGGTCAATAATGCCATCAAGCTTGATTAAAGAATTTCTTCACATCTCATAAAGTGGAAACAAAAATTAGTCATTTCTTTTCCCTTTCTTGAAGACTTCATCACCTTATTGTCTATTAACTGGTCCCTGAGCTCCTATGATTTCATGATTTAGGTTTGTGGGAAATTAGATGATCAGGAGTCTCCAGAACAACTTTCTCCCTCTACTCTAGTATTTTCTCCATTCTCACCTTACCTTGCCCATATGCTGTATTCCTCTTGAAGAATGTTATCTCCTTAAGATGAGAAATTGATTCATTTCTTTTCTTGTTTAGCATATACCCAATACATTAATAAGCATTTGTTATGGCGGAGTAAAAGCAGTGACTTGCTTACACTCTCCTCTAAACCCCTCCAAATACCTATAAAAAATGGCTCTAAACAAATTCTAAAGCATCAGAACTCACAAAAAGACAGAGTGAAGCAAATTTCCAGCCCAAGACAGCCTGGAGGGTTGATCAGAAAGGTATATCGCGAAGGGCGGTGAGAGGAGTACAGTGGGGTGTAGGCGTGGGCTGCAGTGAACCTGGAGCAGGCCTCAGAGGGCTGAATTGCAGGCAGCTGTGGCAGTTTCCAGACTTCTCAACCCAAGAATGCAAAAGACAACTTAGAAGGTCAGTGGGAAAAGTCTGTATCTGCAGTGCTGAGAGACAGCGAGGTGGTCTCAGCTCCATTCCCCAAGCACAGCCTGGCTCAGGGGCTGCCTCCTGAGCTTCTGTCCCACAGACTGAGGGGTAATCCAGCTGCTGATCCGAAGGAGATTGCAGGGATCTCTTTGCCAGTGCTGAGGCAGGAATCTCTTGCTTTTCCCATGGTTGGATCTGGGTCACAGTTCTGGGCAGCGATCCTGGGGTGAGGAAGTGCGCTGGCGAGGTGGAGCTTGTAGTGGTTGTAGAGAGAAAACCCTCCTCATAGTTCCAGGACAGAAAGGAGTGTTTGTGGTCACTAATAGACCAGAGCACAGGCCAGGAAAGGAGTAAACACCTCGCCCCTAATCATACCACCTTGGAAGAACTGAAAATTTGCAGGTCCCTACAAGTGTCTCTGAAAACAGCTGTACAAACCTCCGAAGCTTGGGAAAATACATTCTCCACATTGGAAGCAGACTCTTACCTTAACAAAGAGTTTAAAACTCAAGTAATTGGCTGGGATCATGAGCAAGCAGTGCAAAAAGAGTCAGACTATATTATCTTACTTTGGTGACAAAGAAGATCAAAACATACAACCAGAAGAAGACAACAAAGTCAAAGCTCCTACATCCAAAGCCTCCAAAAAAATATGAATCAGTCCCAGGCCTTGGAAGAGCTCAAAAGGGATTTTGAGAAGCAAGTAAGAGAAGTAGAGGAAAAACTGGGAAGAGAAATGAGAGTGATGCAAGAAAATCATGAAAAACAAGTCAACAGCTTGTTAAAGGAGATCCAAAAAAATACTGAAGAAAATAACACCTTAAAAAATAGCCTAACCCAAATGGCAAAAGAGGTCCAAAAAGCCAATGAGGAGAAGAATGCCCTAAAAATAAAAATTGGCCAAATGGAAAAGGAAGTCCAAAAGATTACTGAAGAAAATACTTCTTTAAAAATTAGAATAGAGCAATTGGAAGCTAGTGACTTTATGAGAAATCAAGACACTGTAAAACAAATCCAAAAGAATGAAAAATAGAAACAATGTGAAATATCTCACTGGAAAAACAACTGACCTGGAAAATAGATCCAGGAGAGAGAATTTAAAAATTATTGGACTATCTGAAAGCCATGATCAAAAAAAGAGCCTAGACATCATCTTTCAAGAAATTATCAAGGAAAACTGCCCTGATATAGTAGAACCAGAGGGCAAAATAGAAATTGAAAGAATCCACAGATCTCCTCCTGAAAGAGATCCCCAAAGGAAAACTCCTAGGAATATTGTAGCCAAATTCCAGAGTTCCCAGGTCAAGGAGAAAATATTATAAGCTGCCAGAAAGAAACAATTCAAGTACTGTGGAAACACAATCAGGATAACACAAGATTTAGCAGCTTCTACATTAAAGGGCGGCATGGAATATAATATTCCACAGGGCAAAGGAGATAGGATTACAACCAAGAATCACCTACCCAGCAAAACTGAGTATAATCCTTCAGGGAAAAAATGGTCATTCAGTGAAATAGAGGACTTTCAAGCATTCTTGATGAAAAGACCAGAGCTGAATAGAAAATTTGACTTTCAAATACAAGACTCAAGTGGAACATGAAGAGGTAAACAGGAAAGAGAAATCATAAGAGACTTATTAAGTTGAACTGTTTACATTCCTGCATGGAAAGATGATATTTATAACTCATGAGACCTTTGTCAGTATTAGGGTAGTTGAGGGAAAAAATTATATGTATGTATATGTAGATATATAGATAGATAGATAGATAGATAGATAGATGGCACAGGGTGAGTTGAAGATTAAGGGGTCATATCTGGAGAATAAAATTAAGGGATGAAGAGGATTATACTAGGAGAAGAAGAAAGGGAGAGGTAGAATGGGGTAAATTATCTCACAAAAAAAAAACAGAAAAGAAAAGCTCTTACAGTGGAGGGGAAACAGGGAAGGTGAGAGGAAGGGTGAATCTTATTCTCATAGGATTTGGCTTAAGGAGGAATAACATACACATTCAATTGGGTATGGAAATCTGTCTTACCCTACAGGAAAATAGGGGAGGAAGGGGACAAGAGAGAAGGGGGTTGATAGAGAGGAGAGCAGATTGGGAAAGGGAGTAATTAGAAGCAAATACTTCTGAGGAGGGACAGGGTCAAAAGAAAGAATAGAATAAATGGTGGGGGCAGGATAGGATTAAGGGAAATAGAGTTAGTTTTTTACAACATGTCTACTATGGAAGTGTTTTGTATAACTGCACATGTATAACCTATATTGAGTTGCTTGCCTTTTCAATGAGGTGTGGAGGGAGGAAGGGAGTAAATTTGGAACCCAAAGTTTTAAAAACACATATTTTAAGAAAATGTTTTCACATGCAACTGAGAAATAAGAAATACAGGAAATACGGTACAGAAGTCTATCCTGCCCTACAGGAAAATAGAAGGGGAAGGGGATAAGAGAAAGGGGGAGAGATAGAAGAGAGGCAGACTAGGGAAGGGTATTCAGAATGCATGCCATCTTGGGTGGGGAGGGGGAGATGGGGTGAAAATTTGGAACTCAAAATCTTGTGGAAGTAAATATTGAAAACTAAAAATAAATAAATTTATATTAAAAAATAAAATAAATACTTTTGCTAAAAAAAAAAGAAAAAAATAAGCATTTGTTGAACTGAATTATCACTTGTCTTGCTCTTGTGTTTCAGGATCCAACACCAGGGAATCAATTTCTTTTATGTCCTTTCATAAGCACTATTATCCTACTGGCCATATAAGTTGCACCCTATCTCTGTCCCTTCCAAATGTATTTTACCACATCCTTAAAACACTCTGAAAATGTCAGTAATAATCACCAAAGTAGAAGCCTTTCCAAATCTGTTTAAAAAGTTGAGATTACGTGTAGAGATCTAGGTTATCAGGAGTGCAAAAAAGAACAGCAGTTCTCAAACTTTTTGGTTTCAGGATCCCTTTATACTCTTAAAAATCATTGGAGACCTCAAAGAGCTTTTGTTTATGTGGGTTATGTGTATCAATGTTATGACCCCAGAGTTAGCCCACCATTCATTAGACCTACCTCTTAGCAAGATGAAGTCAGAAAGCTATCCACCCTAATATCTAGCTGCCTCTCATGTTATGAGTAAGCTGTTCTCAAAAGAAAAATTGCAAGCAACCAACAACCACATGGGAAAATGCTCCAAATTATACCATTCATAATCAAAATAAGAATCATACAAGTCAATGCCACTCTGAGGTTCCATTTCTTATCCATTAGTTTGGCAAAGATGACAGGAAGGAAAATAACAAGTATTCCAAGAGCTGTAGGACAAGCTGTGTACACACATTGTTAGAAGAGTTGTGAAGTGTTCCAAACATTCTGAAAGGCAGAAGATGGAAATGAAAAGCAAGTATGTAGAGGGAGCAGGGTAAGGTACCCATGTAGGAACACGTGGTGAAATCTGGAGATGAAGCATGGCTGGTCTTGCCCTTTTTTCAAGATGGAAGTTCCAGGAGGAAGTCACCAATGGGGAAAAAAAGGGCCTCGAGGGTAGAGGGAAGTTGAAGCCTGGTGATCTAGACCAGAAAGTGAAGCTTGGATAATTTGAGACTCTCAAATTTAGTTCCTAGGACAATGGTTTCTCTTGCAGCTCTGCATGACTACCAACCAGCAGAAGGCATCAGCTGCCCATCTTTCCCACACTCCATAGCTTCCTACCTCCCCTCCCCAGTCAGCTTGAAGTCCTTCTAGGATTCTGGAAAGTTCCCTGAAAATGGTGTGCCTTCAGTAGTTACCTCCACAAAACCCCTAGCCTTTTGCCTGAGAGAAAACTTTCTCTGTAATGGGCCCTGGCCTAGTATTGCTGAGAGTATGCTACAGTTTGCCCATCTGAGCAAGAGAAACACTTCTCACTTCATCACACATCTAGGGCAAACTGGACAAAGGATGACCCCTTCATGGGTTCTCTGTTTTTTTCTTAATTTTTATTTAGTATTTTATTTTTCCCTAGTTACATGTAAAAATAATTTTAACATTCATTTTTAAAACTTTCAGTTTCAAATTCTCCCCCTTACTCTTCCCCCACCCCACCTCATTGAGAAGGCAAGCAATTCAATATAGATTACACATGTGTAGTCATGCAAAACACTTCTATAAGTCATGTTGTGAAAGACCAACTATATTTCCCTCCATCCTATTCCCCCCTGCCCCATTTATTCTATTCTCTCTCTTTCTCCTTTCACTCTGTCCCTTCTCAAAAGTGTTTTGCTTCTGAATACCCCCTCGCTTCTATCACCTCCCCTTCTCTTATCCTATTCCCCCTACTTTTTTGTAGGGTAAGATAGATTTCCATGCCTAATTGAGTGTGTATGTTATTCTCTCTTTGAGCCAATTCTGATAAGAGTAAGGTTCATCACTCCTCCTCACCTCCCCCCTCATCTCATATACTGTAAAAGCTTTTGCCTGCCTCTTTTATATGAGATAATTTACCCCATTCTACTTCTCCCTTACTCTTTCTCCCAGTACATTCCTCTCTCATCCCTTAACTTTATTTTTTAGATATCATCCCTTCATATTCAACTCACACCTGTGCCCTCTGTCTATCTATACTCCTTCTAAGTACCCTGATAATGAGAAAGGTCTTATGAGTTACAAATATCATCTTCCCATGTAGGAATGTAAACAGTTTAATTTTAGCAAGTCCCTTATGATTTCTCTTTCCTCTTTACCTTTCCATGCTTCTCTTGAGTCTTTTATTTGAAAGTCAAATTTTCTACTTAGCTCTGGTCTTTTCTTAAGAATACATGAAATTCCTCAAACTCACTGAATGTCCATTTTTTCCCCTCATGGATTATAATCAGTTCTTCTGGGTAGGTGATTTTTGGTTGTAATCCTAGCTCCTTTGACCTCCTGAATATCATATTCCAAACCCTCTGATCCTTTAATGTAGAAACCGCTAAATCTTGTGTTATCCTGATTGTGGCTCCATGATACTTGAATTGTTTCTTTCTGGCTAATTACAATATTTTCTCCTTGATCTGGGAACTCTGGAATTTGGCTATAATATTCCTGGGAGTTTTCATTTTGGGATCTTTTTTTGGAGGTGATTGGTAGATTCTTGCAATTTCTATTTTACCCTCTGGAAATAGAATATCAGGGCAGTTTTTCTTGATAACTTCTTGAAAGATGATCAGAGTTTTCACGTAGCACAGTAATTTTTAAATTATCTCTCTTGAATCTCTTTTCCAGGTCAGTTGTTTTTCCAATGAAATATTAACACTGTCTTCTATTGTTTCATTCTTTTGGTTTTGTTTTATTATTTCTTGATTTATTATAAAATCATTAGCTTCCATTTACTGTATTCTAATTTTTAAGGAAATTATTTTCTTCAGTGAGCTTTTGGACCTCCTTTTCCTTTTGGCCAATTCTGCTTTTTAAGGCATTCTTCTTCTCATTGACTTTTTGGGCCTCTTTTGCTGTTTCGTCTAGTCTATTTTTGAAAGCATTATTTTCTTCAGTATTTTTTTTGTGTCTCCTTTAGCAAGCTGTTGACTTGTTTTTCATAATTTTTTTTTTGCATCACTCTCATTTCTCTTCCCAGTTTTTCCTCTATTTCTCTTACTTGCTTTTCAAAATCCTTTTTGAGCCTTCCATGGCCTGAGACCAATTCGCATTTTTCTTGGAGGCTTTGGATATAGAAGCTTTGACTTTGTTGTCTTCTTCTGAGTGTGTGTTTTGATCTTCCTTGTCACCAAAGTAAGTTGCTATGGTCAGAGTATTTTGGTGATATGTGTTCATTTTCCCAGCCTATTACTTGACTTTTTAAGTCTTAAGGTAAGGTTCTACTTCAAGTGTGGAGGGTGAACTGTCCTAAGCTTCAAGGGATTTGTGCAGCTGTTTTCAGAGATACTTCTAGGGATCTGTAAGTTTTCAGTTCTTCCAAGGTCGTATGATCTAAGGAGAGCTGTTTACTACTCTCCTGGCCTGTGCTCTGATCTATGAGCAACCACAAGCACTCTTTTCTTCCCTGGAACCGTGGGGAGGGTTCCCCTCCACTATGGCCACAAGTTCTGCTATGCTAGTGCTCCTCCTTGCCCTAGGACTGCCACCCAGGACTGTGCCCCAGATCCAAGTATGGGCAGAGCAAGAGTCCTGCCTCAGTGCTATCAAAGAGACCTCTAGTGGCAGCTAGATAGTGCAATGGATAGAGCATAGGCCCTGGAGTCAGGAGGACCTAAGTTCAAATCTGGCCTCAGACACATAACACTTACTGGCTGTGTGATTCTGGGCAAGTCACTTAACCCCAATTGCCTCACAAAAAGAGAGAGAGAAAGAGAGAGAGACCCCTGTAATCCCCTTCTGACTATGTTTGACCCCCATCCTGTCTGTGGGCAGAGAGCTCCAGAAGCAGCCACTGCCACTGCCAATTCACTCACTCCCAAGGCCTGCTCTTGGTTTACTGAGGCCAGGTCTATGCTGGATTGTGCTCCTCTCTCACCTAGGCCTGACAGACTTTTCCTGCTGACCTTCTAAGTTGTCTTTGGGATCTGTGGGCTAAGAAGTCTGGAAACCACCAGGTAGCTGATTCAGTCCCCTGAGGCCTGCTCCAGGTTTGCTGAGGCCCATTCTGGGCTAGCATGGCCTGTGCTAGACTGTACTCCTCTCTCAGCCTGGTACAGGCTGGTAAAAATGGGATAGGGAAAGGACCTTTCCTATAGACCTTCCAGGTTGTCTTGGGCTGGAAATTTGTTTCGCTCTGTCTTTTTGTGGGTTCTGCCACTTTAGAATTTGTTTAGGGTCATTTTTTAAAAGTATTTGGAGGGGTTTGGGGAAGAGCTCAGGCAAGTCCTTGCCTTTACTCTGACATCTTAGCTCTGCCCGTGGATTCTCTCTTGAACCTTGGTTCCCTCTGACCTCTGAATTCAAAGAAATTTGCCCAGGTGGGAATATCCAATAACTCCTAGCTTATCTCCAAGCAGTCTAAATCACTAGGCTCAGTGCCAGAGGTCTTTTTCTTTCAGCACCCATGCCAGAGTGTCTCCCACCCAAATGACTGCTCTCCACCAGTCCCAAAGCTTCACAAAGCACTCCAATGCCTTTCCAGTTGTTTCTCAAATCCCTGAGGCAGCTCAGTGAGATTTATTCAAACTAGCCAGCATGCTTTGGGAAAAGGGGTGGTGGAGCATGGAGCCAAGCACTTTCCTCTCTACAAACCTTAACAAGCATTTATTAAACCCTTACCATAGTAAGTAGTACAGGCACTGTGCTAAGCACTGAGCATAAAACACAACCCTCCCCCAACCCCCCCCCCCCACAAGAAAGGACAGGACATAAAAAGAAGCTTTAAAAGATGGGAAGGGAGGAAGGCATCCAGCTAGGGGTCATGGTAGAGGAGTCCCAAGTGCAGCCTAGTGAGAAATGAAGACATGGCTGGCCTGGGCACCCTAAAATGGAAGTTCTAGGAGATCCCTCCTATCGGAGGGTGGGGTCACAGTGGCAAAGGATACTTCCAATTTGTGAATTCCAAGGCTGAAATGATTCTCTATGATGAAGAGGTTTGGGGAGCATGGTAGAGAAATCCCAATAGCAGTCTGGTAAGTGAAATACTGGGGAGTAGAAATGGGATGGGAAAAGGAGCAATAGTTCTGCTACATTTATTCTACAAAAATTAACTTGTACTGTTAGCTGGGACTAGAACATGGGCAACCCGACATTTTCCCTACTATTTTGCTCTCTTTACTACCCTCCAGATGTCTCAATGAGACTTAGGAGTAAAGACAAACATCTTTTGAAAGAAGTAAGAACTCTCATCGACACAATGACCAACCAAGATTCCAGAGGTCTGATGATAAAGCATGCTACTCACCTCCTGAGAGAAGGGTGATGGACTTAGGGAGCAGAATGAGACATATTTTTAGACATGACCTAAAAAGGAATTTATTTTGTTTGACTAAATAGATTTGTTATAAGATTTTGTTTTTCTTTTTATAGTAGGAGTGGGATATTAGAGAGAGAAAATAGATTTTTGTTCACTGAAAACTTTAAATTTAATTTTGAAAAAAATGGGAAGATTTAAAGTTAACAGGGAAAGGTCATGCTGGAACCTGTAGGTCCTAGTTCCTATTGATTTATTTTATTTTATTTGGCGAGGCAATCGGGGTTAAGTGACTTGCCCAGAATCACACAGCCAGTAAGTGTTATGTGTCTGAGGCCAGATTTGAACTTAGGTCCTCCTGACTCCAAAGCCAGAGCTCTATCCACTGAGCTACCTAGCTACCCCTCCTATTGATTTTTAAAGAACCTTTTTTCCCCACAGAAACATAGGCAGCCACACAGAGAGAAAAAGGGACACAGGAACACTGCTATAGAAATCCATATCAATCAGGATACCCATATTGATAGGGACATATAAACTGAGAGGATGAAAGGGTAGCAGTAATCAGGAACCTGAATGGGACCTGAGATGCTAGAACCAGAGGAGAGAAGCTAGGTCTGAGCCAAAAGAACAGAAAACAGATCAGGTACAGATGGGAAATGTTTGCAGGGTAACACTTTCAGTCCATAGCGCTGGGCACTCTCCCCACCCAGAACTCAACCCAAGACACCATTATTCATTCTTGTTTGCCTCGCCTATCATTTTCTTCCCATTTCCCCCTCCAACTGACAGGAGGAAGGGTGTGTAAAAGGGAGAAGGGAAATATTGATCCCATCCACCCATCTCCCCCATGGTAAGAGTAATAACCTATCCTACTGAGAACAGGCTAAATTTCTTTAAAGGGTATTGAAACTATCCTTAAGATTTAATTGTCCAAGGACTTATGGAATGGACCTATCTTCCTGATGGCCTAAATACAAAAATCTAGTGCATGAAGAATCAGCAACTCCTCCCTCAGGCTTCTGGCTAAAGGACTAATATGACCACAAGAGGCAAGGAAGCTATACCCAATAAATCAACGTTGTGCCCTCACTGAATATCTTTCCCCTGCAATAGCTAAGCAAACCTGTTTTCATTAACTGCTAGAAGGACTATCAGTATCTCATTTTATTTCATTTCTGAACCTGAAGCATCAGACTGGCTCTAGCTTTGGGCTTTCATGGGCAGGACTGGATTAGAATGGCCTCAATGAAGCCGGGAGGGTCAATGCAGAGGACAGTGAGTACCAAGTGGCCTCTGGGCTTCTGGCAGTGCTGGCCACTAAACCATGAGGTGGAAGCAGCACATTAAAGAGTCTAGTTGCTAAATGTGTTCTGTCTTTAAGTAATATTCTCTAGCCTGCCAAGATGCCTGAACAGGATACAGACTGCCCAGATTCCATATACCTACCCCATCAAAACATGATTTCTTTCATTCCAGAACGGCACAAACAGTTAGCCAGTAGCCCATGGGCTGGAGACCTCTTCAGCAAAGTTAGCAACAGTGAGATCAGATATGGAGCACATTTAGCCTGCAAGAGTCTGTGTCCTGAGACAGGAAAAGTAAAGGTCTCCTGTGAGAAATCCCCAGGGTGGGAACCCAGGGAACCACAGGAAGTAGCAGTGGGCAGTTCAGATCAACCAGAAACCATCATGAGATGGTACTCAACAAGTGAGAGGCATAGAGCTTTTTGACTGGTCCCTGAGGATCCAGAGCTCTGAACTTCAAAGTTCCAAGGGAGTCTAATCCTGGGTTGGGGTTCTGTTCTGAAGGTTTAGGGAGAGGAGAGAAAAGAGAGAATATGTACTAGTGAAGGAGGAATTCCTGCATGGAAAGGAAGAAGATATAACTTGTTATTTCTGTAATTGGACTAAACAAAAGAATATGTAAATATGGAAGAGGTGAATGAGGTGTTAGCATTATTAACAACCAGACTCTCTTATCTTTAACTGAAGTGGAGGATGTAGGGTTACCTATTCCTTTAAAAAATGGAGGATTAGAAGAGAAACCCTGAAAAAGGATTTATCTTATCATTATCCCTGATCTTACCTTTATCTGAAATGAACAAAGGAGAATTAAATGCATGCAAAATTTAGTGTAGAAATACAACAAATTTAGAAGAAATTTCAGGGAGCCAAGATGGCAGAATAAGCAGTAGATTACTCTCCCTTTCCCATCCCCAAACACCCACAAAATACAGCCCCAGAACAGATCCTGGAACAGCAGGGCCAGTATAAAAATGGAGTGGAGCAGTCTTTTGGCCCAGGAGACTTAGAGGATTGGCAAAAGAAGTCCATAATATTTGGGCAGGAGTCAGTCCAGGACAGGTGGCATCCCAGCAAGCTGGTGGCAGGCTCCACCTCAGCAAACCAGCAGGAGATCCTGAGCCCCAGAGCAGTAGAGCAGGCAAATACCAACATCAGGATCCCCCATGTGCCTTAGCACAGCCAGGGAAACTGGCAGACTCCAGCTCAGAGAACCATCACACGTGCAGGTGCAGTGCTGGGCAGGCAGGAATCTTCCAGCAGCAGACCTCCCATGCTTCAGTGGAGCCTCAGGAAATGGAAAAAACCCCACCTGGTTTCAGCACATGCCAGACACCACCACTAGGACCCTAGCTCAGCACCAGGTAAGCTGCCAGACCCCTACAGCCTCCAGCAACCAGCACTTGAGGCCCCAGGGCACAAAGCTAGTGACCAGGTACCTGGCCCCTAGCACAAGAAGCATGGGACAGTGCTACCTGTGCCCCAGCAGGAGAGCTCAACTGCAAAAGCCAGGAAATAGGCAAACAAGATGAACAAGAAGCAAAAACAAACACTGACCATTGATAGCTTTTAGGGTGACAGGGAAGATCAAAATATAAACTCAGAAGAGGACAACACTGTCAATATACCTACGTATCTTTTCATTACGATAGCTAAATAAACCTGATTTCATTAACGGCTAGAAGGACTATCAGTAAACCCCAAAGGGGAATATGAATTGTTCTCAAGCCCAAAAAACCTTTTTGGAAGAGCTCAAGAAAGATTTGAAAAGTCAATTTTGAGAGGTCGAAGAAAAATTAGGAAAAGAAATGAGAGGTATACATGAGAGAGTCAATAGCTTGGAAAACGAAGGATAAAAATTGGCTGAAGAAAACAACTTCTTAAAAAGTAAAATTGGCCAAATGGAAAAGGAGGTACAAAAGCTAACTGAAGAAAATAATTTCTTTTTGTTTTTCTGTTAGGCAATGGGGGTAAGTGACTTGCTCAAGGTCACACAGTCAGTGTTATGTGTCTGAGGCCAGATTTGAACTCAGGTCCTTCTGACTCCAGGGCCAATGCTCTATCCACTGCACCATCTAGCTGCCCCAATAATGTCTTGAAAATTAGAATTGGGCAATTGGAAGCTAATGACTTTATAAGACATTAAGAATCAGACAAACAAAATCAAAAGAATAAAAAAATAGAAGAAAATGTAAAACACCTCATTGGAAAAACAACTGACCTGGAAAATAGATCAAGGAGATATAATTTAATAATTTGGACTATCTGAAAGCCATAATCAAAAAACGGGCCTGCAGTATCTTTCAAGAGATTATGAAGGAAAACTGCCCTGAGGTATTAGAACCAGAGGGCAAAACAATCATTGAAAGAATCCACTCATCACCTCCTGAAAGAGATCCCAAAATGGAAACTCCAAGGAATATTATGGCCAAATTCCAGGATTATCAGGTCGAAGAGAAAATACTGCTAGCAGCCAGGAAAAAAAAAAATTTAAATATTGTGGAACCACAGTCAGGATTACACAGAACATAGCAGCTTCTATATTAAAGGATCAGAAAGCCTGGACTATAATATTCCGAAAGGCAAAGGAACTTGGATTAAAACCAAGAATCAACTATCCAGCAAAACTAAGTATAATCTTTCAGGAGAAAAGATGGATATTCAATGAAATAGAGTGCTTTTGATCATTCTTGACTTAAAAAAAAAAATAACCGAATAGAAAATTCAATTTTCAAATACAAGATTCAAGAGAAGCATTAAAAGGTAAATAGGAAAGAAAAAAAAAGATGTTATTCAATAAGGTTAAACTATTTACATCCTTACACAGGAAGATGATACTTGTAACTCTCGAGAACTGCATCTTTATTATGGCATTCAAAAGGGATATACACAGGCAGAAGATGTGGGCATAAGTTAACTTTGATGTGATGATAAAAAAAAAGTTAAGTAAGGGGTGAAAAAAAGGATTGTACTGGGAGAAAAGGAAGAGAAGAGGCAGAAAAGGGTAAACTGTAGCACAGAAAGAGGGGGAAAGACCTGTTAGGGTAGAGGGAAAGAAAGGAAGGAGGCAAGCATTGTTTGAACTTTACTCTCATCAGATTTGGCTCAAAGACGGAATACTATACACACTCAATTGGGTATAGAAATCTCTCACACACTATAGGAAGTAGGAAAGGAAAGGGGAAAGAAAAGAAGGGCCTGATAGAAGAAGGCACTAAGAATGGAAAGGGAGAAAGAAGAGAGAAAAGCATAAATGGGGAGAGGAGAGAAGGATGGACTTCAGAAAAACCTGAAAAGACGTACCTGAACTGATGCTGAGGGAAGTGAGCAGAACCCAGAGAACATTGTACACAATTAACAGCAGCAATTGTGTGATGACTAACTTTGTTAGACTTAGCTCTTCTGAGCAGTACAATGATCTAAGATAATTCCAAAAGACTTGTGATAGAAAGTGCTATCCACATGCAGAGTAAGAACTATAGAGTCTGAATGCAGATCAAAGAATACTATTTTCTCTTTTTTTATTTTTTGGGTTTTTTTATGGTTTTTTTCCCTTTTGTTCTGATTCTTCTTTCACAACATGACTAATGTGGAAATATGTTTAATATGATTCTACATGTATAGCCTATATCAGACTGCATGTTGTGTTGGGGAAGAGGTAAGGGAGAGGAGGGGGAAATTTAGAAATCAAAATCTTATAAAAGTGAATGTTGAAAACTAAAAATTGATAAATTAAAACAAAAAAAGAGATGGAGTCTTGCAAGCATGAAGGACAGCCATTGCAAAGGCATAGAGAAAGGAGATGAAGAGAACTATTCAATTGTAATTGAATTGTAAGCAAGCCAGTATGGCTTGATCATAGAGTATAGAGAGAGGAATAAAATCTAATAAAGCTGGAAAGAGCTGGTGGGGTAGCTATGAAGGGCTTTAAATACCAATGAGAGTTTATTTTTGATCCTGAAGGTAATAGGGACCCACTAAAGATTTTTGAGCAGGGAGTTGACATAGACAGACTTATGATTTAGAAAAATTACTGTGGCAGAAAGAGAGAGATGTGAAATAGCGTAGGAGAAAGAGGTATATATAAGAGGTGTTGTAAAGGTAGAAATGAAAAAATTTGGCAACAGATTGGATGAGGTGAGAGGTGAGTGGGAATGAGGAGTCAAGGATGACACCAAGGTTTCTGGCCTGTGTAACTGGGAGCATAATGGTGGTCTAAACTATAATAGCGAAGTTTGGAAGAAAGGAGGGCTGGGGAGGGGGAGAAGTGAGAGGAATGATGAGTTCTGTTGTGGACATCAATATTCTAAATAGACCATTTCTCTTTGGTATTTGTATCTGCAGTGCCTGACATATACTAGGTACTTAACAAATTATTATTGATTGATTTAAAAAAACCAAATACATCAAAGTCAACAGGAAAACCTGTGGGAATAGAAAGAAGTGGTATTAAGAGAAAGGATAATACCAGAGAGGGAATATCTGCAAGCAAAACAAACTTCCTAATCCTGAAAAGGGTATTAAAAGAAGGGAGTGAGGAGCAGCTAGTTGGCACAGTGGATAGAGCACTGGCCCTGAAGGCAGGAGGACCTGAGTTCAAACCCATCCTGGGACCAAACACTTTACACTTACTAGCTGTGTGACCCTGGGCAGGTCACTTAATCCCAATTGCCTAAAACAAAAACAAACAAACAAAAAGGAGTCAAAAGGAAAACTAGATTTTAAGGGAGTGTCTTAGATTTCCTCTTAGACA
This sequence comes from Phascolarctos cinereus, assembly GCF_003287225.1. Lineage (NCBI taxonomy): Eukaryota > Metazoa > Chordata > Mammalia > Diprotodontia > Phascolarctidae > Phascolarctos > Phascolarctos cinereus. The sequence continues at coordinate 114,209,134 of NW_027556098.1, forward strand.
GCTAGGGAATAGCTAAACAAATTTTGAAAAAAAAATTTTCAAAGAATGCTAGATAATAAGATCTGCCACAGAGTAAAGTGAGCAGGATCAGGAAAACAAGTTATACAAGGATAGCATCACTATAAAGAAACAAAATCAAGAGAAAAAACTTTGAAAAACTTAAGAACTCTTGATCAATGCAATTAACAACCACATCTCCAGAGGACCTACAATGAAGGATGGTACTCAGCTCTCATACCTTATGACTAAAGAGGGAATAAATAAACACACTCAGTTGGATGTAGAAATCTATCTTAACACATGGGAAAGTAGGAAGGGAAGGGGATCAGAGAAGGGGGGAGCTGATAGAAGGGAGGGTAGTTTGGGAGAGGTAAAAGTTAGAAGAAAAACACTTTTGAGAATGGACAGGATTAAACAAGAGAGAGAGAGAAAGAGAGAATAGGATAAACAGAGGGAAATAGGATGGAGGGAAATGCATAGTTGGTAATAATTACTGTGAAAAAAATTTTTACAGTGAGTTTCTCTGATAAAGACTGCATTTCTCAAACATAGAAAACTGAGTCAAATTTATAGAAATAAGAGGATTTCTCAACTGATAAACAGTCAAAGGATATGAACAGGTAGTTTTCGGATAAAGTAATCAAAGCTCTCTATAGTCATATGAAAAAATGCTCTAAATCACTATTGATGAGAGAAATGCAGATTAAAACAACTCTGAGCTACTACCTCACACCTGTCAAACTGGCTAATATGACAGAAAGGAACATGACAGATGTTGGATGAATGTGGGAAAATTAAAACACTAATGTACTATTAGTATAGTTACATGCTGATTTACCCATTCTGGAGAGCAATTTGGAACTATGTCTAAAGGGTTATAAAACCATACAAACCCTTTCTTTCTCCTCCTTCCTTCCTTCCTTCATTCCCTCTTTCCCTCCTTCCTTCCTTCCTTCCTTCCTTCCTTCCTTCCTTCCTTCCTTCCTTCCTTCCTTTCTTCCTTCCTTTCCCTCTTTTTCTCTTTCCCTTTTTTCCTCTTTCCCTCTTTCTCTCTTTTTTTCTTCCTCTCTTCCTCCTTTACCTGCCCCCCTCATCTCCCTTCCCTCTGTCCACATAGGGTATCATTCCTGAAATCTCCAAGATATCTTGGGGTTTACCACTTAGATTTTTTTTCTCAAGGACCATGCCTTAAAGCCAAATCACTCTCTCATTGATTAGACAGCAGTGACTCCCAGGCCAAGCCCCACTTGGTCATTGTTTTGGGCCTGGATTGGCTTGGAGTAAATATAAATAGCAATTGTTTCTATTTTGCCCACAAACCCTGAGGGTCTTCCCTCTCAGACTGATACTTTTTTTTTGGACTAGGTTAAAGAGGCCATTCTCTGCCTCATTTCCTACTTAGCCTTAATCACTGAATGGGTCTTACCTCAGTCAAACTGAGACCTGTTAAAGACCTTAACTTAAAGTCAAGGTCTCCCACAGCATCCGGGCTATCTCCAGCCATTCTGATCTATATCTTGCTACTGGACCAGATGGCTCCTGAGGAGAAAGTGAGGCTGGTAACTTTACACAGCCCTGCCTCACTTAAATCCAATTCACTTCCATGTCATGTCATCACCTCCTTGATGTCATGGTCTTCTTTGAGAATGAAGGACAAACAACAACAACTTTTAGGCATAGTTCCAAATTGCTCTCCAGAACAGAATGTGCGTTAGAGCCTAGAGACAAGCTCAGGAGAGTGGATAGTCAAATCAGAAGCTCAGGCCATAAACAAACATCTGTCTCTTTTTTCTTTTTCAATTCATTATAAACTTCATAAACATTAGCAAACATGAACATTTCATATAGGAAGAAAAACAACAAACATTTGATTGTATGTGAAACCATGACACTTGATTTGGCATCTTTATTCCTCGTAAGCTCTACCCAATAGAAGTGGACTCTTGCAATATTGCTAAAGTTGTGAGGAATAGCTTCCTCTCTCTGTGAGAACAGTCCCAAAGTCACCCATGGGGATAAGGCAGACTGTCTCCCACGTCTCCTTTCTCCCACTTTTGCCCTGTCAACCAGTTACAATGCAGATGGTACAGTGTAGATGGTATAATGCAGACATACAGTGGACAGAGTGCTAGGTCTAAAGTCAGGAAGACCTGAGTTCAAATCTAGCCTCAAAACACTTATTAGCTGTGTAACCTTGGGCAAGTCACTTAACCTAAGTTTGTTTCAGTTTCCTCAAATGTAAAAACAAGGATAATAAAAGCACCTATAGGAGCAGCTAGGTGGCGCAGTAGATAGAGCACCGGCCCTGAAGTCAGGAGGACCTCAGTTCAAATCCAGCCTCAGACCAAACACTTGACACTTACTAGCTGTGTGACCCTAGGCAAGTCACTTAACCCCAATTGCCTTTAAAAAAAATAAAGCGCCCATGTCACAGAGTTGTTTTAAGGCTCAAATAAGATTTTATTTATAAAGTGCACATAGTAGTGATGCGGTTTAGGGGTTCAGGGGTGCTGGGACCCCAAAATCACAACTTGCAGGTCCTGCCCGAAAGACTTTGACCCAAGCCTTCTTCCAGCCAAAGACAAGGTTTATTAGAACATTGTCATATTTGGCAGATTCTTAAGGAGTCTGAACATGAGTAAGCAGTGGCTAGATTATAAGAATCTAAGCAATGGCTAGATTACAAGAATCTCAGCAGTGGCTTGATCTTAAGAATCTAAGCAATGGATAGATTTTAGGAATCTCAGCCATGGCTAGATTTTAGGAATCTGAACCATGGCTAGAGTATAAGAATCTACGCATCTTAATAGAGACAAGATGGACCTTATACACAGACTGTGGGAGGAATCCAGGAGTGGCCAAGTAGTCCATGAGGTAATAGTGTGTGGGACAGCAACCCTAACCCAAATTAAACTCAGAGACTTCTCAAAGTGGAAAGCAAAGGTTACCTTTATTACAATCTCCCACAATGGCTGTCTGCTCCTTTGATACACGTGGAGAAAGAGAGACCGAGTAACAGGGGCCACCTTATAAAAGCAAATCTCCACCCACCACGAAAACAAGTCTCCACCCACCACTATCCCTTACCCCCTTAACTGGGGGTGGGCTTACATTCCAGGCGAGAAATTCAAAGACAAGGAAAGAGGCCGGAAGCCAAGGGCAAATGGCTCAGGTTGGGGGTGGGGCAGGGCTTCTTCTTTCTGTTAAGTGATTAAAAACAGGGTTTGAGTGGGGGAGGATTTTGAAAGTAATAATTAAGAATTATTTGACCCTTTGAGGAGCCTTCACTTCTGAGAGTTCATTTCTCACACTACCTTCTGAACTCATTACCTTAATTACACTGAGAAGTCTTCACTGGGACATCCCATTCAGTAGAATTACCAAGGGTGGGCAAGACAATGGGGGGGGTGGATTGGCTGTAGCTGAAGAGATCTAGGACTTTTGGGGTTCTGTCGGGAACCCCAAGATCGCTGTACCGGACCCTGCCTGAATGAATTCAACTCAAATCTTCTTCCAGACAGAGGAAAAGTTTATTAGTGATAAATCGCACAGGCCAGGTGACTCCTGTAAGGACTATCTGGCATGAGAAAAGCTCAGCCTTTGAGGCATGAGAGATTCTCAGCCTCTGATTGGGGGCCAGGGTTGATCTTAAATACAATAAAATCACTTTGGGTGGCCAGAGGAGGGGGCTGGGAAAAGTGTCTAGGTAAGGATTCTAATTGGGGAGGTCTGAATAAACAATGGGAATAGGTAATGGGGAGAACAGGAAGGCATTTGTCAAAGGGAGATAAGGGAAGTCAATAAGAAACCTGAAAGTTTAAGTGTTTTATGGGGCCTGTAATGGAGGGAGCTGGAAGGCATCTTAGTAAGGTCAAAAGGTGTAGGCTAAGGCTTCCAAAGGGAAATAAGGAGCTGTAGACAAATGGGAGCCAGATTCCCTTTGGGATAAGGCGGGGGAGAGATCTCTGAGCTTACCCCATCATAGCCACAATAAAAGGCCAGTTGATGGGATTATAGCCTCAGGCTATAAGCCATGTGGGAAAGTCCAGGGCCTTTCCTTTCTGGGGCCCAGATCCCAACCCCATCAGTAGGTGTTATATCAATGATAGCTATTATTATGATTACAATTCTCCAAGATCCCTGGGTGTTTGAGAAAGAAAGTAACTGACCACACTTTACTTCCCCATACAATCACTGTCCAAAAAATCCTGAGAAAGGAAGAAAACAGACTGACCAGCATGCATCAGAGAGGGAAACCTTCCTGGACAAAACATGAATGTGTGGAAGTCATCTTGGTAAGAAGTCCCCTTCCCCAATCTGTCTTCAATGAACTGGACAGGATACAGTCTTGAAGATTAATGGCATTCCTACCCCACCTTTTTCTCCTGAGGCTTAGGTTGGTCTCAAGTATATCCTGAAATAAACCTCATTTGAATATGTAAATTTTGGGTGGGTAAATGTTTGGTAAATTTTCCCTCCCTAGATCTGGGTAGATACTGATTTACTTCAGAATTGCTCATCTGCAAATGAGGCATTTAGTCACCAAATATTGAAAGTAAAAAGGATAAGTGAACTGGATCAATTCTTTTCAACGTAAAGAAAAATCCTACAATCCAAAATTGCATTAATTTACCTGCCTAATTAATAATTTTGTTGCGAGGTAATAAATCTGTTAAGTGACCTATATGAATATGTCTCTGTTTTCTCCTTACAACCAAGAATACAAGATGTTGTTGCTCCTTAAATGCTGATTGATGGACCTGTACAGGTTTAGTGAGATGATGATGTCAATTTGACTGTAAGCTTCTTATTAAGGGAAGACTAGCACCTCTAGTGTGAGGGCTTGCTCAGCCCTTTCCAGAGCTGCTCATCCACCTTTGGGGTCCACCTGTAAGCCAACTCTCATCTATGGCTCCAAGAAGCTGTAGCTTGGGCAGTGGCCACACCCTGGCAAAACCATCTGGGCAGATGGGTCAAATAAGGTTAGGCCTCAAACCCATCAGTGAGATAGGAAGATGGCTACCTCAGGCATGTGAAGACTTTCCCTGGCAGAGTGGGTGGATGAGAACAATTTGTTCCAACAGCCATAAAAATGGCTGAAGCAGGTGCTGTGGAGAGCTTAAAGTTTGGTCAGACACTGAAGACACCAAGATCACCATTTCATCCTGGGCCATCACAATTGTCCTGACTTTTGTCCTGCCACTGGTCTTCAAAGACTCTGGAAGAGAGAGTGAGGCTGATGACTTGGAGCAGCTCTACCTCACTTAAATGCAATTCACACATGAGTTAAGACATCACGTGTGTCATTGTCATTGGTCTTCTTTAAAAATGAAGGACAAACAACAAAGTTCTTGAGAACATGGATCATGTCTTATATTTTTATTTTTCTACCCACCCACCCAAATGGTTTAATATAGGGAAAGGCACATAGTAAATTTTTAATTACTATCTGTTGATTGATCAAAACAGCATGACAAGATTCTTCCAGATTCATCAAAATTACATTTTCTGAACACCCCTTATATAGGCTCAACGAGAATAAGACATTTCCAAAGAAGTCTTTAAGTCTTTTGCATTATGTGATTTAAACCAAAATCAATTTTTAAGTCAAACAAGATCCAATGGATTTTATTGAGTATCATTTTCAGAGGGATAAGAGGAAAAAGGACTTCCTGTGATCTTCTTTCTCTCTTACCCATTAAATGCAGTTATTCCCTAAGATTCTATCTTTGGCCCTCTTCGCTTCTCATTAAATATTCTCCCTTGGCAATTTCACCCAATCCAACAGTTTCAATTTGATGAGTATGTAGATGATTCACAATTACCCATGGATGAAACATGCTACCTAGTTCCTGATAAAGAGGTGAAGCACTCAGAGTACAGAATGAAGAAAATTTTTTTGGACATTTCAAATGTGTAAATTTCTTGTGACTTCCTATTAAAGGTTGTAATGATTTTTTTCTTGCATTTTCAATTGGGGAGAGGGAGAAGATTAAAAAGGTAAATTTTGAATGATTAAAATAAATAAGTACATTTTAATTAAAAAAAAAACCTGATGACTCATGTATTTCTATCTCTAACCTCCAATCCTAAACTCTAATCTAGCATTTTCTTTTTATGCAATCCATTCTTTATTTTTATTTTTTGCTTAGGCAGTTGGGGTTAGGTGACTTACCCTGGGTCACACAGCTAGTGAGTGTCAAGTGTCTGAGGTTGAATTTGAAGTCAGGTTCTCTCCTGACTCCAAGGTCAGAGCTCTATCCACTGAGCCACCCTAATCTAGCATTTTCAATAGCTGACTAGACATTACTTTTTGGACATTCCTCTGGAAGTTCAAGCTCAACATTTCCAAAATCGTATTTCTCTTTTCCTCCAAAACTTACTCCTTTTCCTTTTTTTCTTATTTCTGTTGATAGGGCATTGGCTCCTTAGGTAACTTGCCCAGAGTCACACAGCCAGTATGTGTCAGAAGCTGGACTTGAACCTTGGTCCTCCTGACTCATCTTTCCAGAAGTCTTTCCAGATCTCCCAAATTTCTGGTGCCCTCTAACCAAGCTACTTTGTGTTTAACTACTTTGGTTTTATTTGAATTTATTCTCTTTATATTTATTCTCAACATGCTAATATATGTACTTATCTCCCCTTATCTTTCATCCATTTATCTTTTTGAAAGAAGGAACTAATACATCTTTTTCCTTGTATCCTCAGTCCCTAGCACAATGTCTGGCACATAGTAGGTGATTAATAAATGTCTATTGATTGATTGATTCAAATTACTGAATGATAGATTCAAAGTCTATCAAGCTACTGCTACATGCTAGACACTATGCTGGGTGCTGCAAGAGAGATCCAAAAATCTGAGTACAATCCCTGCCCTAGAGGGATTTCCCCATAGTTTCACATAAGTTGAAATACCAGCTCTGCTTGGTAAGCACATTTAAATACTAGGCAATAAAACTCATCAAAAAGGCTATAGAATAAAGGCATTTCCTCCATAAATTTATAGAATATTGGCATTTTATGGCCAAAGTCTCCACCTATTCCTTGGAGAAGGGAGTGAGAATTAATCATTATTAAAAATTAACAAGTATAACTGAAAAAAAAAGTATTTGGAAATTTGGGACTATTACCTTTCAACATAAAGTAGACACTCCCCTTTTCTTTAATTAGTGCTTTTGAGAAGTCCTCCCTGGACTGAACCATTTACTCAGAGAATGGAGGGGTGCTTCTCCTTGCCCACTTTAAAAAGGGGCATTTAATTACCTTATTATATGACAACATATTATATGACAATACTTTACATTTACGTTCATGCATTAACGCGTGGTAACAGGTGAGCAATGAGTCTTATCTACAGCCAAGAAGGCAATGCTTTATTATGACATACCCTTGCACTCATTGCATGTGAGGAGAGCCTGCCTCCCTTTAAAACTGGAGTCAGGATGACTGACCTTATCATTTCATCATTTCAGTTCCAGCATCTCTTTCTGCAAACCAGCCACCACCAAAATGATGCCTGGAGGCTTAAGTGAAACTAAATCTGCAACTCCAGAAATCCAGAAGATAGTTGATGAGGTGAGGTGGTACACTCTGGATCTAACTGAAAATAATGGGCTGTGGTAACTTGATAACCATTCTCTCTGTCCCTCTCAAAGTTTATCAACTGTGTTACTTTTTTTTTTAGGCAATTGGGGTTAAGTGACTTGCCCAGGGTCACACAGCTAGTAAGTGTCAAGTGTTTGGTCTGAGGTCACATTTGAACTTAGGTCCTCCTGACTTCAGGGCTGGTGCTCTATCCACTGCACCACCTAGCTGCCCTCTGTGTTACTCTTTTCAAAGAACTACTTTTTGGGTTTGTCTATCATCTCTATGAGGTTCTCATTTGCTAGTTTATCCATTGCAACATTTTCTGTGGTAGCAAAGAAATGGAAACAAATTTAGATAGTCATTGATTTGGGGGATGGCTAAAAAAATGTGGTATGCGAATGAAATAGAACATTCATCTGCCATAAGAAATAATGGGTGTGAAGAACTTAGAGAAGCATGGGAAGGCATATATGAGATGATGCAAAGTGAGCAGAAACTGAAAAAATAACATACATAATGGCAAAGCAATGGGAGTCTGGTACAGTGGCAAGAGCCCTGAATTAGAAGTCTGAACAATTCCCCAGTTGATAAATGGTCAAAGAATATGAACAGGCAGTTTTTAGATGAAAACACTAAAGGCATCTATAGTCGCATGAAAAAATGCTCTCAACTACTATTGATTAGAGACATGCAAATCAAAACAATTCTGAGGAACCATATCACACCTATCGGATTGGCCAACATGACAAAACAGGACAATGATAAATGTTGGAGAAGATGTGAGAAAAGTGGAACACTCATGCATTGTTGGCGGAGTTGTGAACTGATCCAGCCATCTTGGAGACCAATTTAGAACTATGCCCAAAGGGCTATCAAAATGGGCATACCCTTTAACCCAGCAAGAGCACTTCTAGGGCTGTATCCAAAAGAGATCATAAAAATGGGAAAAAGGACCCAACTGTACAAAAATATCAGCTTTTTTTGTGGTGGCCAAGAATTGGAAATTGAGGGGATGCCCATCAGTTGGGGAATGGCTGAACAAGTTGTGGTATATGGATGTAACAGAGTACTATTGTGCTATAAGAAATGATGAGCAGGCAGACCTCAGAAAAACCTGGAAAAACTTGTATGGACTGATGCTGAGTGAAGTGAGCAGAACCAGAACGCTGTACACAGTAACAGTCATATTATGGGATGATAGACTTTGACAGACTTAGCTCTTCTCAGCAATGCAAGGATCTAAGACATCTCCAAAAGGCTCATATGGGAAATTCTACCCACATCCAGAGAAAGAATTATGGAGTCTGAATGCAGATAGAAACATACTTCTGTTTTGTTTCATTTCTTCTATCTTGTGGTTCCTCTTATTGGTTCTAATTCTTTACAACATGACTAATGTGAAAATATGTTCAACGGGAATGTATATGTAGAGCCTATAGCATATTCCATACCATCTTGGGGGGGAAGGAAGAGAGGGTGGGGGAGAAATTTAAAATTCAAAAGCTTATGGAAGTGAATGTTGAAAACGGAAAATAAATAAATAAGTTTTAAAAAAGTCAGAGCAAGTGGGTTCAGATCTTACCTTCTGACTCTTACTATCAATATGACCTTCAGTAACTTGCTAAATCCCCTTGTGCCTCAGTTTCCTCAAATGTAAAATGAAGAGATTTGAGTAGGTGGTCCCTGGTGTCTTTCCCAGCTCTAGATTTACGATTCTATGAAGCAAAAGAGAAAGGACAAAAAAATAATAAAACTAAATACTGTGTAATTGAAATGACCAAGCCTGGCCCCAGAGAAGAGATATGAGAAGGTGCTTTCCTGTCTTCTTTGCAGAGGTGAGGGTCTATGCATGTGAAATGTTTCCTAGACCATCAGACATGACTGGTCAGTTTTTTTGAACTCCTCATTTTTTCTCCCCCTCCTCCCCTTTTTAAAAAAATCTTTATTACACAGAATGGCTCAATGGGGAGGAAAGGAAGCAAAGATAGATCTGGAAACAAAGGTGATCTAAAAAGGAAAGGCATCAATTTTAAAATTAAAAACATGTGCTTCTCTGGGTATTGCAGGTAACATTAAGAATGGCTATATTTGGCAAGTAGACATTTTAGAAAATATGGGAAATTCCACCTATCAGTAGAGAATGAAATTACATTAAGTTTCCTTGACCTTATGAAATCAACAGAAATATATTTTGGTTTAGTCCATGGACACGAAGCTGACTAACAAAATGAGAACTTGTTCTTTTCTACCTCATTATCAATCCTTTTTGTTGTCAATTAATTTAAACCAATTACAAGAGCTAGGAGTACTTATGATGTCACTAAGAAATCACTGATTTATCAAACTAAAAATATACAAAGAAAAAATGGTTTTACAAAGAGGGAAACAAAAATACTATAGAATGGAACAAATTATTGCTTCTATTTAGATCTTCTTTTTAATCATATAGTGTTTAACATTTTAGAGCTAGCACAAATGTGACTTACATGCAAAAAATAATAATAATAACCTTGAGTGTTTACTTGAGTTAGTTAACTTGCCAACACAATATGCCACTGTCACGGAAGGTGTCCAATTTGAAATGGGATTCCCTATGATGGTGAGGCCCTCCAGGTGCTCATGTTTGTGAATTACATCGTGCAGATTACATCTCATTCTGGAATATTTGTAGTCAATCGCAAGAAAAAAATAAGTGGATGAAGGTTGTCCATTGTATAGACTATGATATGTAGTTAAATGGATTGACAGCCTATAGAGTTGGTCCATCAGCACATCCACATCTGACAGGCACTGTGGATGGATAATGAAGCAGACCCAGAATAGAAGAGGAAGAATAGGAGAGTAGGCTGAATTTTGGAAATCATATAGTCTTTTTTTTTTCAATTTTTTAAAAACATAAATTTATTTATTTGTAGTTTTCAACATTTACTTCCACAAGTTTTTGAGTTCCAAATTTTCACCCCATCTCACCCCTCCCTCCACCCCAAGATGGCATGCATTCTGAATATCCCTTCCCCTAGTTTGTCCTCTCTTCTATCTCTCCCCCCTTCTCTTACCCCTTCCCCTTCTGTTTTCCTGTAGGGCAGGATAGACTTCTATACCCCATCTCCTGTATTTCTTATTTCCCAGTAGCATGTGAAAACATTTTTTTAAACATATGTTTTTAAAACTTTAGGTTTCAAATCTTCTCTCTTCCTCCCTCCCCATCCACCCTCACTGAAAAGGCAAACAACTCAATATAGGTTATACATGTGCAGTCATGGGAAACACTTCCATAGTAGACATGTTGTGAAAAACTAACTCTATTTCCCTTAATCGTATCCTGCCCTCCCATTTATTCTATTCTTTCTTTTGACCCTGTCCCTCCTCAGAAGTATTTACTTCTGATTACTCCCTTTCCCAATCTGCCATCCTCTCAATATCATCCCCCTGCTCTCTTGTCCCCTTCTCCCCCTATTTTCCTGTAGGGTAAGACAGATTTCCATACCCAATTGAATGTGTATGTTACTCCTTCCTTAAGCCAAATCCTATGAGAATAAGATTCACTCCTTTCCTCTCACCTTCCCTGTTTCCCCTCTACTGCAAGAGCCTTTTCTTTTCTGTTTTTTTTTTTTGTGAGATAATTTACCCCATTCTACCTCTCTCTTTTTCTTCTCCGAGTATCATCCTCTCTCATTCCTTAATTTTATTCTCCAGATATGACCCCATAATCTTCAACTCACCCTGTGCCCTCTATCCCATAATCTTCAACTCACCCTGTGCCCTCTATCTATCTATCTATCTATATATACATACACATAATTTTTTTCCTTCAACTACCCTAATACTGACAAAGGTCTCATGAGTTATAAATATCATCTTTCCATGCAGGAATGTAAACAGTTCAGCCTTAATAAGTCTCTTATGATTTCTCTTTCCTGTTTACCTCTTCATGTTCCACAGGAGTCCTGTATTTGAAAGTCAAATTTTCTATTCAGCTCTGGTCTTTTCATCAGGAATACTTGAAAGTCCTCTATTTCACTGAATGACCATTTTTTCCCCTGAAGGATTATACTCAGTTTTGCTGGGTAGGTGATTCTTGGTTGTAATCCTATCTCCTTTGCCCTCTAGAATATTATATTCCATGCCCTGCGGTCCTTTAATGCAGAAGCTGCTAAATCTTGTGTTATCCTAATTGTGTTTCCACAGTACTTGAATTGTTTCCTTCTGGCAGCTTGTAATATTTTTCTCTTTGACCTAGGAACTCTGGAATTTGGCTATAATATTCCTAGGAGTTTCCTTTGGAGATCTCTTTCAGGAGGAGATCTATGGATTCTTTCAATTTCTATTTTGCCCTCTGGTTCTACTCTATCAGGGCAGTTTTCCTTGATAATTTCTTGAAAGATGATGTCTAGGCTCTTTTTTTGATCATGGCTTTCAGATAGTCCAATAATTTTTAAATTCTCTCTCCTGGATCTATTTTCCAGGTCAGTTGTTTTTCCAATGAGATATTTCACATTGTTTTCTAATTTTTCATTCTTTTGGATTTGTTTTACAGTGTCTTGATTTCTCATAAAGTCACTAGCTTCCAATTGCTCTATTCTAATTTTTAAGGAAGTATTTTCTTCAGTAATCTTTTGGACTTCCTTTTCCATTTGGCCAATTTTGCTTTGTAGGGCATTTTTCTCCTCATTGGCTTTTTGGACCTCTTTTGCCATTTGGGTTAGGCTATTTTTTAAGGTGTTATTTTCTTCAGTATTTTTTTGGGTCTCCTTTAGCAAGCTGTTGACTTGTTTTTCATGATTTTCTTGCATCACTCTCATTTCTCTTCCCAGTTTTTCCTCTACTTCCCTTACTTGCTTCTCAAAATCCCTTTTGAGCTCTTCCAAGGCCTGGGACTGATTCATATTTTTCTTGGAGGCTTTGGATGTAGGAGCTTTGACTTTGTTGTCTTCTTCTGGTTGTATATTTTGATCTTCTTTTCACCAAAGTAAGATATTAGTCTGACTCTTTTTGCCTGCTTGCTCATGATCCCGGCCAACTACTTGAGTTTTAAACTCTTTGTTAAGGTAAGAGTCTGCTTCCAATGTGGAGAATGTACTGTCCCAAGCTTCAGGGGTTTGTACAGCTGTTTTCAGAGATACTTGTAGGGACCTGTAAATTTTCAGTTCTTCCAAGGTGGTATGATAAGGCGGGAGGTGTTTACTCCTTTCCTGGCCTGCAACCACAAGTACCTTTCTGTCCTGTAACTGTGAGGAGGGGCTCTTCTTCACAGCCACTACAAGCTCCTCCACACCAGCACTCCTCCTCACCCCAGCACCGCTGCCCAGAACTGTGACCCAGATCCAAACACGGGCAAAGCAAGAGATTCCTGCCTCAGCACTGGCAAAGAGATCCCTGCAATCCCTCTCTGATCAGCCACTGGATTCCCCCTCAGTCTGTGGGCCGGAAGCTCAGGAAGCAGCTGCCCCCACCAGGGCCAGGCTCTTGGGGAATGGAGATGAGACCCTGCCTTCCTCTCTGAGCACCGACAGAAACAGACTTTTCCCACTGACCTTCTAAGTTGTCTTTGGCATTAGTGGATTGAGGAGTCTGGAAACCTCCACAGCTGCCCGCGATTCAGTCCTCTGAGGCCTGCTCCAGGTTTGCTGCGGCCTGTGCACCCACGCTGCGCTGCGCTCCCAGCCTGGCTCGATACACCTTTCTGATCAATCATCCAGGTTGTCTTGGGCTGGAAGTTTGTTTCACTCTGTCTTTTTGTGGGTTCTGCTGCTTCAGAATTTGTTTAGAGACATTTTTAATTAGTATTTGGAGGGGTTTGGGGGAGAGCTCAAGTAAGTCACTGCTTTCATGCTGCCATCTTGGCTCCGACCCCGAAATCACATAGTCTTTTAATAAGCCCAATTATTTTCCTGAATCAGTAACCATTTTCTTAACACTAATATTCTGATGATGTCCATGGCTATGCATTATAGGATATGTGTTCCACATAATTAAAGCTATGGGGTCACTTAGGAAGCATTGAAAGAATGACACATGGTGGCTGTGAATAGGCCATAGTACATTACCTATGAAGAATTATACACAAGTGACATAAAGGTTATGTTTGACAAAGAGATAGTTGACCATGAGAAGGAGGGGGGCCGGTGTGATCCAAGAAGATTCTTTGAGAGCCATAAAAGTTAAACGGTACAGATACACTGCCTCTGCTCTAGATATACTTTAATTCTCCTTCTTAGCACCCCATCTTATTTATTTTCTGGAATCTTCTATATGAGGAAGAATATATTAGAATCTTCCATGCTGAGAATTTCCATACCCCATTTTTGACAGTAGAAGAGAGGAAGAAATCCCTTAGCTATTCCTCAGAATCTCCTTAACCTCTAACACCCAACTAGGGTGGAAAAACAATCGCAGTTGTCTATTAGAGATTCAGCATCCATCCTCTTCCCAAAAAGATTGACTTCTTTTGCATGAAGCAACCCTGGTGTAGAAGCCAGAATTTAGGTGACAATGAGTGATTAGCATGGAATGAATGTGTCAAATCCTAAATCATCAAGCCCCTTCCTCCTTACTGTCATGGCCTGAAGATCATCACCCAAGGCCCAGTGACCCTGCTGTGGGCACTCAATCCTGGTTGTATCTTTGGCCTTTCAGGGACTGGAATACTGATACATCCTTTCTTCTGAACCCATCTATCCTTGACTCCTTCTCCTCCCCTCATGTCCCTGAATATCTCGTCTACCTCAAGCCTTATCCTGTGTGAGGTAGGTAGTAAAATACTTCTAAAGTAAAAGGCTACTGTTTTATATATCATTGTTCAGTCTTTTTTTTTTATGAAAGCTTTCAGTCCCAAAATGGCTGAAATGGAATATGATGGTCAGAACGTAAGAAAAGTAACTCATGGATGGTCTGCATGTTCAAATGGTTTCTAAACAATTTCTAGAAATCTAGAGGTATGGGTACTTCACCTCTGAACATGGGTAGACAAGAATGGAAGAAGAGGAAGGTATGGGTTTTGATCTGCATTTTAGGGGGAGTGCCCACATAGAGAGATTCACAAAGCATCAAGGCAAAATCAAATTTACATAAGCATTTTTAATCTTAATATGTCAAAGACTGCTTATATGTTTCTATGACTCTGAGGAGCTTGGAGATGTGCTGTCTTCTATTAATTTGGCTCTTCTGCTGGGAATTTTATCTCATTAAGTACTTACAGTTAATTGTAGATGAATGTAAATATTGGCACATAATGAATTTTTATGTATCTGAAATTCAGATACAAGAACTTAGAATCCAGGAGGAGAAATAAGACACGTATGTGCAGAAGTAACTGAGAAATGAGAGAGATAGAGACAGAGAGAGATGATGATAGCTTAATATACTGAATTGAATTCCTTTTGGGGGGAAGGAGAGCCTTTCTTTGTATCCCCAGAGCTTAACACAGGGCCAGGTATATAACAAGTGTTCAATAAACACTTATTGCCTGAACTGTATGACCCTAGGCAAGTCACTTACACTCTCTGGGACTCAGTTTCTTAACTTATAAATAGTCTTAGCCTAGATGGCTTATGAAGACCCTTGCAACCATGAGATTCTGTGATTTTAAGAAACTCATAAATACCAATGGAAAGGCAAAAGAAAAAGACTGGAAAGAATAAAGCAAGTCTTATTTCTTTGCTTCCTCTTCTATGAGAACACAGTCACATAGCTCATCAGGCAGGCTGCCCTCACTTAATTGCCCTGACCAATGAGTAGTTAAATGTGGTGAGGCAAATGTGCATTTGACTTTCAACATGATCAAGGACAGTGGGGTTTCAGCCTAATCCTGTGGGTTTAGTCTAGATCAGACCAGCATGAGAAGACTCATTCTTTCAGTAGCAGCCTTGGAGTGTTTGAGCCACCCATAAGCCACTGAATCCTGAAGACTCCTGGAAGGCTGTAAGATGGGTATTTACTCCTTTGGTGCAGATTGCAACCCCTCTAACCATATAATTTTTGTGAATTTATCTGCAAAAAAAAAAATCACCTGACTGCCCCTTTCCTCAGTTTAATGACTATAGCTACACTTGCCCTGACCAGGATCTTTTCTGGATATACAATGTTTCTCCTATGGGTAGGTTATAGGATTCTAGATTCAGAACTTAAAAAGAACTCAGTCACCTAATCCAATCCTTTCATTTTACAGATTAGGAAACTGAGTCCCAGAAAGATGAAATCCCTTGTTCAAGGTCATACAGCTTGTAATTGTCAAAGTCATGATTTCAACCCAGTTCTCAAAAGGAGTGCTGGATTCCAAACCCCATTCCTTCCACTGTACTGCCTTCCTCTGTATTCATGGTAACCTTGGAAAATTGGTGCCAAACTTTATACCCAGACTCACCCCAGTGTTTAAGGAAGGCCTGGAATCCTCTCTGTTTTCCTGGAGTCTTCAGAAACAGAGACAATCTATGTCTAACTTCTCTACCTACCTGGTGGTGATGTGGACACAATAACATTCATAAGCCATCATAAGCATGTGACTAAAGATATATCCGCATGACACCAAAGCAGGAATAGTGAAAAACTCAATCAATAACCAGTAGCTTTCCATTCACTCATACAATGAACAACCTCTAGAGTCAGAGGACCTGAGATCAAATCCTGCCTCTGACTTTTACATTGTAACATTGGCAAATCATTTTTCTCTGGGCTTCAGATTTCTTATCGGTAAAATAAAGGGGTTGGGCTAGATGTTTTGAGAAGTCACTTCCATCTCTAGATCCAGGAACCTATGATCTTATGCTTTACTTGTGCCAAGTACTCTGAAAGATAGAAAGATGTACAAAATGAAATGCCTGGTCTCATGGAGCTTCCAGTCTGATAAGTGAGACAACATAACTGCATACAGTTGGTTTTCTCTATACAATTCCCTTTGACATATTTGACTGAATTTTTCCACAGAATTGGTGGGTAGTTTGTTGTTGTTGTTTTTTTCTGAATTGACTGAATCAATTAATTAGCATTATATGAATGACATGGGGGTTCTCAATGGTTATAACAGCAGAGGATTTGTTCAGGCAGATTCCACCAAGCTGGAAAAGCTTTGGAACAGCTAAGTGGCTCAGTGGATAGAGTGCCAGGCCTGAAATCTGGAAGATCAGTCTTCCTGAGTTCTAATCTGGCCTCGGACACTTACTAGCTGGGTGACCTTGAGCAAGTCACCTGTTTGCCTTAGTTTCCTCATCTGTGAAATGAACTGAAGAAGGAAATGGCAAACCACACCAGTATCTTTGCCAAAAAAAAAAACCCCAAATGGGGTCCCAAAGAGTTGGACACAGCTGAAAATGACTGAAGAACAACAAAGAAAGGCTTCAAATAGGGGCCTAGCACTAGAATACATCTGCTGTCCCAGGGCCAGCTTATTAAAGTATGAAGAGGCTTGTCATCAGAAATGTTGACCCCAGGCGATAATTTCTTTAGCCATAGCAACCATCAAAATAGAAATGCAGCATGAAAGATACTTCAGAAATTATGTACAAGTCAGCCCATTCCTGTCTGCTATATTCAAGAAATATGACAGTTCTATCAGTAGCTTTGTTTTGTTTTGTTCAGTCATGTCCAACTCTTTGTGATCTCATGGACCACAGCAAACCAGGCCCTCCTATCCTCTACTATCTTTCAAAGGCTGTCCAAGTTCTTGTTCACTGTTTATATGACACTATCTATCCACCTCATTCTCTGCCTCCCCTTCTCCTTTTGCCTTCAATCTTTCTCAACATTAGGGCCTCTTCCAATGAGTTCCATTTTCTCACTATGTGGCCAAAGGCTTGAAGTTTCAGCTTCAGTATTTGAGCTTCCAGTGAATGTAGCTACACTGTGGAAAAGCAATACTAGTAAGGGTTCCTGTTTTAATAATGATAATGTTCATTGAATACAAATTTCCAAAAAAAAAAAAACTGCCACCAGATGAGACCCTGGGAAGCTGTGTGACTTAACTAAAGATTACAAAACCAGTTGGAAATGCAGAGTTGCTAAGTGGGGGTAATATTCTGGTTTGATTAATAGCAGTTGTTCCTGTTACCCTGTCATTCTTTCATTATTATCTATAGGTCTCTTTATATAAAGTCAAGTCTGTGGAGCATTGAGTGAAGTAGACAATAGGTAGTTGTTAAATAAATATGCTCAAGGCAATGAACCAATGTGGATCAATTTCAGCTAGACAGTCTCTCGTTTTCTGAGGGCTAAATTATTACACAAATTTCAAGTATTAAATTTGACCCCTGAGTAGCATTCCTGACAAACACAGGGTTGTACAGGAGGAAGAGTGCTGACTCTGGGGTTAGGAGATGTGGGTTCAAATCCTACCTCTGTCATTTACTACCTGTGACTTTAGTCAAGTCCTTTAAACCTTCTGTGCTTCAGTCTCCTCATTTATAAAATGAAGGGGTTGGAGTAGATGGCCTCTCTCTGAGGTGTCTTCCAGCTCCAGACCTATGATCCTACCAATAATGAGTTGTCTACACACTTCAACAACATGCACATAGCTGGCATATGACAGCAGGGACCCATCCTAGACCTCTTCATCCCTGGATACTGCTCCACCCTTTAGATTTCAAACAAGGTCCTGCCCCTTTTGGATCTCAGCTTCTTTACTGTCACCTCACCCACTCCCTCATACCTGCTGAACCTGCTTTTCACCCACATTGGGACCTCCAAACACTCAACCTCTCCCACTTCATTAACTCTCTATTGACTACCTTTGGCTCTCTACCCATTCCAGACTCTGTGGTCAGTCACTTTTAATGCTGCTTGATTAGTTTAATAACTCATCAAGGACAGGAAATGTTTCCCTCAAAATGTCTCTTATCCAATCCCCCCCTCAGCCACATTGTCTCCTCTCCTCTAAGCCCTCATCACTTCACCCTTGGATTATTCCACTAGTTGGCCTGCCTGACACAAAGCTCTATGCTATTAAATCTATGCTCTATGTAAACCTTCCTTAAATATTTCTACAAAACATTCCATCATTCTTCTGCTTAAAAAAAATCTCCCTATTTTCTATTAAACCAAGTCCAAACTCCTCTACCTGGCTTTCCAGGACCTCCATTAGTGGGTAGCTCTCTGCCTACGACAACAACAACAAAAATTATTAACTACTTGCTGCCCACAGGCCACTATGTTAAGCAGTAAGGGAGAAGCCAGTTGAGATAAGATATAGTCCTTCCCTTCCCAGAGAAGAAGCATATTGCAGTGGAAAGAACCATTAGAATTAAGGGACATAGGTTCAAATCCCACTTCTTCCATTTGCCGCATATGTGACTTTGGGCAAGTTTTTAAACTTTTCTGGGCCTCACTCAGTTCACTGACATGTAAAATGAGGGGGTCAAGCTAGTCTCCAAGATGTTTTCCAGTGCTAATCTGTGCTCTTATTATCAAAAGTACCTTCTAATCCATCTAGCCATGTGAATTTATGCTCATTCCTGCCTCCTTTCTGTTGCCTTTGTTCTCCTACCTTACTCTGACCTCTCCACCATGACCCTGCCCCAGACTTCCCTCTCTCCTATCTTCCCTCTACCAAATGAAATTGTGATCCATCCATCAAAGACCTCACAGAACAGTGCTTGAACTCCAGGTAGCTGCAGAGGCTGCAGGGAGATCATGGAGGCAAGTGTGATTGGTTAAAGAGAACCCTCTCTTCAAAGGGACAGAAGAGCCCTGGCAGCAAGTCAATCAGACCTTGGTCCAGTTGTCTGCCCAGAATGTTCCCAGATTTATGCCAGGACCTTAGGTTTCAGGCAAGTTAATGCCACATTCCATGAGAAACCCAGAAAAAAACAGTACTGCAACGGTGTGTGGTGAATGGTAGGGAAATGTGGCAGCTCACTGGATACATTCTTCAGAATGCCCAACCTGGTATTCCACAGGTATCTCAAATTCAGTGTGTCTAAAATTGAAGTCATTATCTGTTTCCCAAAACTCTCTTCTCTCTCAAACTTCCATGTTTCTGTTGAAGGCAGCACTGTCCTTCTTGTCCCTCAGGTTTGGAACCTCAGCGTTACCCTCATCTCTTCACCCTCCCTCCCCTTATGTATTGAATCACTCACTAAATCTTGCTGTTTTTAACTCCATAACATCCCTCACATCCAACCCCTTCTCCCTACTCATAGCACTTCCACCTAGGTTCAAGATGTCATTACCTCTTTCCTACATTATTGCAATAGCCTCCTAATTGGTCTTCCTGTCTCAAACCTCTCACTACTCCAGTCTATCTTTCATCCTCCTACCAAAGTAATTTTCCTTAAGTACAAGTTTGACAATGCCACTCCTCCATTAACTTTAGTGGTTCCTTATTACCTCTAGGATAAAATTTAAAATGTGTTTAAGGTTTTGAAAACCTTTCTATTCTGGCCCCAACCTATCTTTCCAGCTTCATTCATTGTTATCCACCACTCTGCCCTCTGCAATCCAGCCTGACTGGCCTTCTATTCCTCATATAACATTCCACCTCTTATCTTTGCCCTGGCTGTACCCAATGCTGGAATGCTCTCCCTCCTCAGCTTTACTTCACAGAATCCCTCTCTTCCTTCAACTCAATCATCACCTTCTACAGTTGTTTCTTCCACGTTGCAGAGTTAGGGGTACAGTGCTTCCACAATTTGGAAAACCTATATAAAATTTTTGGCCCTCCCTTCATCCCAGAGAAATCTGATTTTTTTTCTTTTTCTTTTATGGGGTGTTTACAGTACCTTATTGTAAAATTTGGGTTAAGTATTTGGTCATAGGCTCTAGAGTCAACTGCTGGCCCTCCTGTGTTATCTGTGACTTCTGCAAAACTCCCAAAAAATTCCCATTTAATTTCTTATGCCAACCCATGATGCATCAATCACAATGAGGAAAGTCATGATGTGGAAGAGATAACTGTACAGGAAGCCTTTCCTGATTCCCCCAACCACTAATACCCTTCCCTCCTCAAACTACCTTGTATTTAATCTGTCTATATTTAGATATGTACTTGTTCTCTCCTCCATTAGAATATAAGTTCCTTGTATATAAGGATTGCTTCATTAAAAGTATTTGCATTCCTAACACCTCTCACTGTGCCTGGCACATCACAGATGCTTAACAAATACTCATTGATTGAGACAAAGTAAATATCTATACATGTATATAAATGTGCATGAATATCTAAGTGATTTGAAAAATCTGGACTGTGATTTCATTGGTGTGGGAAAGTCCTAGAATGAAAATTCCTTCCATTGATGCAGATAGTTAGACTAGATAACCTGAAAGCCAACTACCTCATTTCAAAATATGGAAACTGAGGCCCAAAGAAGTGAATCAAGCAAGCATTGATTAAATGCCAAGGACTGCACTAGGTTCTCTGAATACAAAGAGAAAAGCAAAATAGCTCCTACGGTTAAGAAGTCAACATTCTTCTTCAAATAATATTTTATTTTCTCCCCAATTACATGTTAAAACTATTTTAAAGATTTTTTAAAAAAGTTTTGAGTTCCAAATTCTATTTCTCCCCCCTCCACCTCTCCCTCCCCCTTCTTTCTTTCTGAGATGGCAAGAAATCTGATATAGTCTATACATGTACAATCATGTGAAATATTTCCATAGTAGTTATGTTGTACAAGAAGACTCGAAAAAGAAAGAGAATGAAGAGAGAAAGAAAGAGAAAGAAAATAAAAAAATGTTATGCTTCAGTCTGTATTCAGACAGTATCAGCTCTTTACTTTGGAGGCAGGTAGCATGTTTCATCATGAGTCCTTTGTCTTAGATCATTGTATTGCTGAGAATATCTAAGTCATTCACAGTTCTTCATTGTGCAATATTGTTGTTACTGTGTACAACGTTCTCCTGTTACTGTTCACTCCACTTGGCATCAGTTAATATAAATCTTTCTGGGTTTTTCTGGAATCATACTGCTTGTCATTTCTTACAGCATAGTAATATTCTATCACAATCACATACACAACCTGTTTAGTCATTCCCCAATTCATGGGCATCCCTTCAATTTCCAGTTCTTAGCTACCAAAAAAGAGTTGTTATAAATATTTTTGTACAAGTAGATCCTTTTCATATATACATGTATGTATGTATATGTGTGTATATGCATGTACACACATATATGCATATGCATGTGTGTATATATACGTGTGTGTGTGTGTGTGTGTGTGTGTGTGTGTGTGTGTGTGTGTGTGTCTTTGGAATATAGACCTAGCAGTGGTATTGCTGGATCAAGGGACATGCACAGTTTTATAGTCCTTTGGGCATAGTTCCAAATTGCTCTCCAGAATGGTCGGATCAGTTCACAAAGGAGTCAACATTTTAATGAGGAAGACAGCACATACAAGTATAGGTATATGCAAGCAAATACAAGGTAATCTTGGACAGAAAGGCACTAGCAACTGTGGGCACCAGAAAAAGGCCTCATGCAAAAGGTAGCAGTTGAGCTAAGTCTTGAAGGAAATCAGGGAATCCAAAAGGTACAGGTGAAGGAGAGTATTTCAGGATGTACAATGATTCACCCAGAGTCACACAATGGCAATTGCTCAGCAAGCATTTATTAAACACTGGCTGTATACCAGGATCATATTAAGCTCTGAGAATATAAACACAAAAAAGAAACATTCTCTGCCTTCAAGTAACTTATATTCTCTTAGGAAAGATAAGCTGCACATAAACAAGTTTATACAAAGTAAATACATGGTCATTTGGGATCAGGGTGAGTATACTAGCAGCAGGCGGTATCAGGCAAGGCTTCATATAGAAGCTGCCACTTAAACAATTTTGAAAAATTGAAACAATTTTTGGGTTTTTTTAATAGGTTTTTCTTTTTCTAGTCCAATATTCTTTCCATTTCATGTCGCTTTCTGCTTACTACTATAATGATAAGTTGATTGATCAAAATGAAAATTACAATGACAATGATTCTGGAAAACATTCAGCCCCCTAAATGTACAGGCAATCTGAGTGCCATGACTGTATTGGCCTGTCTTATTGTGGATTTGTGTATAGATGTTTCTCTGTGTGTATCACTATAGATATATTTACTCTGTAACTAGGTGTATGTGCACACACCCAAGTATATTCGCATGAGCATGTGGTTTCCTGATGTAACTTTGTGTTACAAACTTCTTTCTCATGTGAACTCAGGGCTTGGATACATTTTGGATACTTCTTTGGTTTGTTTAGCCTGTTGCCCCACCAAGATGGCGGGAACTTCAGGATGTGCCAATCCCCAGGGAGCGTCAGAAGCCCCTTTTATAGGCACCTCAAAGTCACAAAATATGAACTGATGTATTTACAAATGATTGGAAAAGAATTTTCAGCATGCTAAAAGGAAGTCATGATACATGCCACTACCCATCCTATGAATCTAATTCTGTCTCCCTTCCCCCTAACCAAGATTTACCTAGCCTGTATGACGCGTAATACTGGGAGTCCACACACACACACACACACACACACACACACACACACACACACCCAGTCCTTCCCTCTTTACCTCCTCTTATCTGAGCAATTTTCTGCCTTCCTCCCTGTCCTTTCTTTCCAAAGCCACCTTAAACTCTTTCATATGCCACCACCACCAACACTACTGATACTTAAAAGAAATAACAGGAAGCTTTCTGAGGAAGAAATGCAAGATATCATTAGCCAGATGAAAAAATACTCAGAATCACTAATAATCAGAAAAATTAAAGCATTTCTGGGTTATCACCTCACATCCATCAGACAAAGTTGACCCA
The DNA here is from genome assembly GCF_003287225.1 of Phascolarctos cinereus. Taxonomy (NCBI): domain Eukaryota; kingdom Metazoa; phylum Chordata; class Mammalia; order Diprotodontia; family Phascolarctidae; genus Phascolarctos; species Phascolarctos cinereus. Next base: position 114,232,440 of record NW_027556098.1, read on the forward strand.
AATAAAGAAACATGGCAAATGCTGGAAGGGCTCTGGAAAACAGATCCATTAACGTATCATACCTGGAGTGAGAAACAAGCAGTTTGGGGGTCAGATTCTCAGCTACATCCCTAATCTGCTTTCCTCTTTTGCTTTGTATATACAAACGTTCATCCTGTTTGATGCTTGGTAAATTCAGGATAAAAGGGAAAAGGAAAAAAGCAAGAAGGGAGGGGAAAGAGGAAATAACAGTGTCTCCCAGAGCAGCTGGTTGTCTACTCATCATACTTTGTTCCTTTTCCTTTTGGGGATTTAGTTACACTCTTGCCCCTAGCCCTAGATTATTCCTCTTCCCCTCCCCTGCCCCGCCCCAGATTAGCCTGCTATCTCCTCCTAGAAACCCTGAAAAAGAGTAGTAAGCATTCCTTCTGAAGCTGCTTCAGAGTCAGGGCAATTGATGCTCAGAGACTGTTCCAGAATCATTCAGACAGCAGTATCCCCTCCCATCTCTATGGCTCTAAGACATTATCTCCTGTGCCTGCTTCCATCTGCTCCCCACAATTCTATTAGGCAAGGTGGGGCAGGGAGTATTGTCCCTCCGCATCTCTACCTGCTGAAATCTTTCTCCTTCTTCAAGGCCCAACTCAGGCTGAGCCCCCTTCTCCAAGAAGCCTTCCCTGATCTCTCCAACAAAATGATCTCTCCCTCCTCAAATTTCCTTATAACACTTAGTCTAGACCTCTTCTCTGCCGTTATCTGTGTCATTTGAATCCTATTAATCTGTGGATAAGTGATATTCCTCACATATTAGAGTATAAACTCCTTCCTTTGATAAACATTAAGTATCTACTATGTGCAAGGCAGAGGAGCTGTACTATTCCTTAGTGTTCAGCACAATGTCTTATACTACAGTGTAGCTCTTTCATGTTTGTTAAATTGATTTGCTCTGGCAAATGAAGCACTTAAAATTCAGAGAAGTTAAGTGACTTATCCAAAGTCTCACAGCTAGTAAGCAATAGGGTTCAAATGAACCCTAGTCTCTTGACTCCAAGTCCATGGCTCTTTTCCTTTGATCAGACTGTGTCTTACCAGATTTGGAGTATTGTGTTTATTTCTGGGCTCCATGGATTTGTGAAATAAGTTGATGGGCTGAAAAGTGTCCAAAAGAAGGCAACAAACAGAGTGAAGGGCTTCAAGTCCATTTCACATGAGGATCCATTGAAGGGTGTGGGGGTGTTTAGCCTGGAGAAGAAAAAACACAACAGGAACAAAATATCTACCTTCAAGTATTTGAAAGTAGAAATTAGGTGGCAGAGTGCATACAGCGGGGCCTGGAGTCAGGGAGACTCAACTTCCTGAGTTTAAATCAGGCCTCAGACACTTACCAGCTGTGTGAACCTGGGCAAGTCACTTCACCCTGTTTGCCTCAGTTTCCTCATGTGTAAAATTAGCTGGAGAAGGAAATGAATGGCAAACCATTCCAGTATCTTCGACAAGAAAACCCCAAATGGGATCATGAAGAGTCAGACATGACTGAAACAACTCAACAACATTTGAAAGCCTATCATCTGGAAGAACTATTAGACTTGTTCTGCTTGGGCCCAAAGGGCAAAGGCAGGAATAATATGTGTAAATTGCAGATAGGGTCAATTAACTATTAGAGCTGATCAGAAGCAGAATGGACTGACATGTGGAGTTGGCGATCCCCTCCCTTTCCCTTTCAAGTAAAGGTGGGGTGCTCACGTGCCAGGCATCTTATACCAGGGATTCCTTTCTGGGATGGGTTGGACTAGATGGCCGCTGACGTCCAGTCCATCTCTAAAAGTGCTCCTTCTGTGGTTCTCCACAACTTTGTGAGGCCATCATAGGATCACAGAGCAAGGCCGGGGTTCTCTGCCTTTTTGTGTGTCATGGATCTCTTTGGTAGTTTGGTGAAGCTTATGGACCCTTTTTCTGAACAATGCTTTTAAATATATAACAAAAAAGTGATGCTACTTTATGTAAGATTACAAAGGAAACCAAAGTTCAGTGAAAATAAAGATGTGATTTTTTCATATCTAAGTTTATGGACTCCTGAAACATATCCATGGATTCTTTTGGGGTCTGTCTGTGTACCCTGGGTTTAGAACCCCTAGAACTAGAAGGTCCATTGAAAGTCATCTAGTCCAGAGGTGGGGAACCGGCAGCCTTAAGGCCACATGTGGCCCACTAGGTCTTCAGGTGCAGCCCTGTGACTGAATCCAAACTTCACAGAAAAAAATCCCCTTAATAAAAGGATTTCTTCTATAAAACTTGGACTCAGTCAAAAGGCCATACCCAAGGACTTAGAAGGGCACATGAGACCTCAAGGATGCAGGTTTACTCCAACACCCTCATTTAACAGATGATGAAACTGAGATCAAGAGAGATGACTTGCCCCATAAGATACACAGGTAGTGAATGTCAGAGGTGGAAGTTGAAACAGAGTCCCCAACACTAGAGACAGAGCTCATTCCATTACACCACTCTACCTGTCAGGGCAGGTACTGTCACACCCATTTGTTGTTTGTCCTTCATTCCCAAAGAGAACCATGACAGCAGGGAGGTGATGCCATGACATGCAAGTGAAGTGGATTTAAGTGAGGGAGGGCTATGCAAAGTCACCAGCCTCACTTTCTCCTCTCTAGTCAACTGGGTCCAGTGGCAACATGGCCCTGGGTGCGGTGGGGGACCGGGGCCTTTTAAAGCTAAAGTCTTTAACAGGTCTCAGTTTGACTGAGGCAATGCCCATTCAGTCTTTAAGGCTAAATAAGAAATGAGGCAGAGAACACCCATTTACAGATGAGGACAAGGCATTTCCACTTGGGAAAGTTAGTTCCGTTCATATTTCCATGAAGACCAGGAATGCCTATTACTTCTATACACTTTTAAGAGTTCTCATAACGGTTAGGTGTAAACCAATGCTTTATCATAGTGGGGAGGTGACCCTATGCTCTCCAAAGCTATGCCAATGGAGCATAAGCTCTAGCAGGCCCTACCTAGCCAGAAAGGCCTGGTGATAAATTGTATGCCTATTGACCAAGGACCAGCCCAGATTAGTTTTGAAAGGTCCATTATCAGAAAAATGATGAACCAGATGATGTGTGTATATTGGCCAAAGCCACTCATGAAGACAAATGCCATGGAGTATTTGTAATCTATGTAGGCAGAGGATATACCCACACTGACAAAATTAAGTCTGCTTGAAGCATAGCCTTATAACTCCTCTTTGTTATTATAAGCCCCTGGTTTTCTGCAGGAAATTACTGACAGTAACAATTACTGGAAAATCGATGAGTGTGTGCTTATATAAGATACCACAGAGTAGGTGAGAAGTTTGAAGTTGCCGATTTTAACACTGCCTAATGGGTTAGGGTGAGTGAGGCAATTCTGGGAAGAATAAGGCTCAGGGCCAAAGATGGTAAGTCTGATAATACAATGTATGGTATGGGGGAAGCTGGAGGGAAAATGTTCTCTTGTTGTTTCCCTGGCTCTTGATTGTTAAGAAATTTTTTTAAATTTAGTTTAATTTTTTTCAATGAACAAAAATCTATTTTGTCTCCTTCCCCTACTCACCTCTATTGGAAAAACAAAGACAAAGGCTTGTAACCAAGAAGCATAGTGTTGAAAGAAAAATCTTCATTAGGGTTTCACCCTAAAGAAATAAGGTAGGCTCAGGAAAAATGTAGCAAAAGCAGCTTATTATTACATCAAAAGAATACACATTGCATAGTACTAGCCCTGAGCTCAGGCTGCACTTACCTTTTAAAGACAAACTTTCCTAACAAGAGAAGTAAAAGTCTGAGGCAGGATTTGAGTCTTCCTGATTCCAAGCCCAATGATCTAGCCTCTGCACCACCTAGTGGCCCAACCACTCATCAGCTGCTGTTAATCAAATTTTTTCTTTTCCAGCCATGCCTCTTGATTTATTGAATTCTAGTTTGAGGACAGTGTCAAATGAGTTAACATAAAAAAAAAGTGCCTTGCAAATTTAGAACAGCTAGCTTGCACAGTGGATAGAGCATTGGGCCTGGAGTCAGGAAGACTCATCTTCTTGAGTCCAGATCTGGCCTCGGACATATACTAGTTGTGTGACCCTGGGCAAGTCACTTAACCCTGTTTACCTCAGTTTCCTCATCTGTAAAATTAGCTGGAGAAGGAAATGTCAAACCACTCCAGCATCTTTGCCAAAAAACAAAACCTGAAGGAGGTCTATTAAGAGCTGGACACCACTGAAAAGACTGAACCAGAAGTATCAGATGACAATGATTACTAAAGAACTAATTCTGCACCTGATATTTGGGCACCAAAATGAGCCTTTTTCTTCTCCAGGTTAAACAGAGGGATTATTTGTCCTTGTACCCCCAATATCTAGCACAATGTCTAAACACGAAGTAGGTGTTTTATAAATGCTCATTGATTAATTGATTGATTAGCATGGAGAAGGGAAGGCTCACTGGAACCATGAATGATGTGTTCAAGTACTTGAAGGGATAGAGAGGGATGAGATTTGGTCTGTTTGGCCCCAGAAGACAGAAACAGTAGCAGGGGGGGGGGAAGAGTTGAAAAGAAGCAAATTTTATCTTGAGATAATGAAAACTTTTCCAATAAATAGAGTCATCTAAAAGTGGAATGAGAAGGTCGTGGGATCATAAATCTAGAGTAGGAAGGGTCCTCAGAGATCATTTAGTCCAACCTCCTCATTTTACAGATGAGAAAACTGAGGCCCCAAGTGACTTGCACCACTTCATATGTAATAAGGATCAGAGACAGGACTGGAATTCAGGTTCTCTGACTCCAGAGGCAGTATTCTTCACCATTCCACCGTCCCACCTCTTTGGAAGTTTTCAAACAAAGGCTGGATGAGCATGGGATCATAGATTTTAAAGATGGAAGAGAGCTCAGGGGTCAACCCTTAAGGTCAACCCTCCCCCCCTTATTTTATGGGTAAGGAAACTGAGGCCCACACAAGTAAAATAACTTGTTCAAGGTCACACAGGTAGTGACAGAGCCAGGATTTGAACCCAGGTCCATTGGATACAAACTCAGCACTCCATCCACTGTACCACGCTGCCCTTCAGCTCCTTAGATATGTCACATACTGGGGGTGGTTTTTCTGTTATTGATAGGACTGTGCATAGACTAACCACTGAGGTATCTTCCAACTAAGATAATCAGACTGTATGTTAGCATGCTTAGCAACTGAGAGATTTATAGAATCCTTACCAGAAGATGTGCATTGTAGTCTCTGAGGGAACACTAGCTACCCATTACTTGAGTGGTCAATCAATCTTTCAATCAATCATTTCTTCCTAGTTTGGAAGAAATAATTGCTGTTTGATTCCTTCCTTTTGAAAGTGTTTTTATTTATTTGGTATTTACTAATTTGGGCGAATATTGTATTCCTCCCAGTAGAATATAAGCTCCTTGAGAGCAGGAGCTGGTTGTGTGGTTGTTATTTTTATCCTCAGCACCTGGCACAGTGCCTTAGGCATAGCAGGCAAAAACATAGATTTTTAAAAACTGTTTATTAATTGTTCAATGAATTGGGGGAAAAGAGGGGTTTGTCAGTGCTGCATGGGCCCCTGAGTAGACCAAACCTTATTTACTTTCAGATAACCACTAAATTCTTTACCTTCCTCTCTCTTCTTAAGGTAAAGCCACAGCTTGAAAAAAAGTCCAATGAAAAATATGACCGCTTTGAAGCTGTAGAATACAAAACACAAGTTGTTGCTGGGACTATGTATTTTATAAAGGTCAGTGTTCAACAAGTCATTGAATTCTACTCAGTTTATTTCCATTTGAATCTACACAGAAAGTGTGGGAATAGTTTGTCCCCTTTCCATATGAGTAACTGGAGAAAATAAAGAATTTAGCCCAGACAAAATATAAAGTGATGGTGTGGTAACTGAGAGAAAGTGAAGAGAGCAGAAAGGAGGAAGGGACTTTGGGAAGAGATTCACGACAACCTGGGGAGCAGAGGAGGACTAACCTGGTAGATTTTGCTCTCATAGTGAAACTGAGAGATGACAAGAAAGAATAGATGATAAAATGGGGGGGGGAAGGAGAGAGAAAAAGAGAATGCTAAGGACTCTCCCTTTACCCTCACTTTGAGTAGCCAGGCAACTGGAGAGAAGCAAGACCAAGACAGGATTTATAGAAATGAGTTTCTACCAGGGGAAGCTCCGATGTTTAAGACTGTGACTCTGAGAAGTCACGCATACATACTCTACTTACTCATGATTATTCATTTGGGGAATTCCATTTGTTTTCATGATTCCTTCAATAAAATGTTAGCCCATAAGATTGTGAACTGTATGCTTGCAAGTGAAGAATAAGTCTGAGGATACATTGTCCCAAGCTTTCCTGGTTGGGAACCATAAGATAAAAGAGTGAGAAAATTCCCAAAGTACTTGGTCTTTCAAGTCATGATAGTTTCTCAAACAAGGCTTATATGTTTATGTTCTGAATCCAACTAGATTCTATGCTGCTTGAGATATAATATCACAAAACGTGAGCACCAGGTCACCACAGACCCTAATCACTTTCATTGGTGCCCAGAATTTCAAACACAATCTTGTCAGAAATTATTGAAGTGCACTTTACTTTTTCCAAATCTTAGATATATTTGGGGGATTTTATCCAAATTCATGATGGATTTTTATCACTGTACTAAATTCTGGGTCTGTGAACCCTCTCTACCAACACAGATCTAAGCTCATCTATTACCTTCACTGATTAGCCCCAGTGAGTTGCTTTGGGGCCTACCTAAGGTGGTGAAGTGACTTACCTAGGGTCATACAACTAATAAGTGTCAGAGGATTTGAACCCTCTCCAGGTGCAAAGCCAGCACTCTGTGCACTACAGCATAATTTTAAAAGAAATATATGACCCTCGATTCCCTCAGTGTATCTAGCAGTGGCACACATCTGGGAACTCCTTGGCCACTTTGGGGATTGTGGGTAGACATACCCAGGAAATGTATTCAGGAAGGATCCAAGTGTTTCTCTATGTAAGGTGCAGCAGAGTAGAACTATCTCAGCTGAGTTGAGGAGGGTATATTAAGGTGCTATGAGATGTCAGTCAGGCAGTAGCATCTGCTGCAGCCTAGGGAGGAAGGAAACAAGAATTGATCAAGTACCAGCTGTGTGCTAAGGCCTTCATAAGTATCACCTCATTGGATGCTTACAACTGAGGGAGAGACATTTCCCAGGTGAGGAAAATGAGATTAAGGGACTTACCTAGAGTCACACAGCCAGTAAGTGTCTGAGGTGAGATTCATACTCAGGTCTTCTTGACTCCAGGCTCAGCATTCTCTCTTTTTGTGGGAAATGCTGGATCTGAGAACCCTCTCTACTAACACGATCTGAACCCAACTATTGACTTGTCTGATCAGTCCTAGGGAGTCACTTGGGGCCTACAGTGGTTATGTGACTTACCTATCCAAAGCACCGCCTAGCTGTCTTGTTGGTTTCATTTACTCTGATTTTCTAAGGACAGAACTCTGTTAAAGACAGTGTGCTAAGTGCTACTATTTGGGAGGGATATGGGAGATTAAAAACCACAGATGGGACCAGTGAGCAGCTAGGGCTATCCCTCCAGGAGCACAGCATTAGAAGGAAGACACAAGATGTACAAAGGCCATAACATTTCATGAGGGCTTGGGTAAAAATCAAAAAGGGGGAACCCATATTTTTGTATGGCACACGATCGTTTTCTTCTATACATTTCAGAAAATAAAAGCTTTAAAAATAAATGAAACTCTGGGACAGAGGCACAATTCCAATTCAACACAGTAATTGACTCTGTTATTAAAAATTAGTTGCTTAGGTGTTCAAAAATCCAGGTGCTTAACAACTGGGGTCAGCTGTGCTGTAATGAAAACAGCCCTGGATTTGGGATCAGATTTTGGCTCAGCTGCTAATTACCTTGTGACTGTGGACAAGGGAAAGGAAGAGAATAGTGGGGGAGGGGGTTAAGAACAAGTATTTATTAAGCAGCTACTGTGTGCCAGGTAGATACTAAGCTCTTTGTGAATGTGTTCTTATTTGATCTTCACAAGCCTCTATGAAGTAAGTGCTATTATCCCCATTTGGGGGGACTGAGGAGTTCATTTGAGGAAACTGTGGCAGACAGGAAATGATTGAAGGTCTTCCTAACTCCAGGCCTATCATTCTGTCACTGCATCCTCTAGAAGCCTTACAAGTAACTTACAAACTGGACAAGTGACTAACCTCACTGGACCTTAGTGTCCTCAACTACAAAATGAACAAATGGGACTAAAGTTCCTTCCAGCTTTAAATCTGTGACCTTAAGAACTAACAGTAGGATGATATTGGTGCCTATTTGAATAGTCTTACTTATTGCAACTTTGTGGGACTCAATTCTTTAGCTTTAAAAATAAAACTATGATCTCTCAGGTAACTTCCTGCTATATTTTTTCAAAGCATGAATAGGCCCATTCATAGGTTAGAATAAAAAACATAAAATCCATATCAGAGGTCATCTAGTCAAAACCCCTACCTAAAAACAACGCCCATACAATGGCCCTGAGAAGTGAGAAGTGCTGGGTTGGAATACATGTCACTGATTCTCTACTTCTCTTTATTTGCAGGTATGTGTTGGAGGTGATCAATACGTACATTTGAAAGTATTCAAACCTCTCCCTTACTCTAATGAGCCAATGGAGCTGTCAAACTACCAGACCGGCAAAACCAAGGATGACGAGCTGACCTACTTTTAGAGTCATAGTCTAGAAGGCATCTGGTTCCTTTCATGAGCGTCCTGTACCAATAAACATAATTGAAACAAAACACAGATCTTTTTAAAGTATAGTTTGACTTTGATGATGTATTGGTTAGTTTTGGTCAATGGTCCCTTTTTCCCTCTCTCTCTCTCTCTTTTTTTTTTAATAAGGGATGGCTCACTGGATAGAGAAAAGGGAAAGGATATATTCAGAAATAAAATTATTTAAGAACAATAGATATCAATTAAAAAATTTTTAATTAATTCTGAAATTATCTGCTTTAAATCATTGTACATCTCAGCTCATCCCATAGCATATACTGGCTTTCCAATAGTGAAGGAGCATTAGGTTACTCTATAAAACTGCCAAGCATATTTGAGTAGCACCTTCTCTGGACTCCTACCCCAACTTATACATGCAGTTATGGGTTGGGTTCCCAAATAAAGGCTGCTGTCTCAGGTAGTAGGGGCTACTGTGTGGTTCTACATCCCTGTATCTCAAGGGCCCCCATTTACCACCAGTCAGCAGACAGAATGAGCAAAGCCATTTACTCAGATGGTGTAGAAGTTACCAAACATTCCCCCCACACACACACATACATCATAAACCTGGGGTATACTCTCCCACGAATAAACGGTGTCCATGGGGAAAGTGGACTCAAACTTGAAGCACAGTGGTAGTGAGGTATATGCATAGGATACGTGTGTGGCAAGCCTACTCACAATTTCTGGCACTACACAACCTAGAAATTGCTTCTCTCTGGATGGGTTACTCAGCTGGATATCCGGGGTCTTCTCTCTGTAATCTGACCCTCTTCTCTGTTTTTTCATGTTCCTTGAAGCTGCTTCCACCCTCGAGTGGCTGTCTCCTTATATCCATGTCTATCTGAAGGTTGACCAACATTGCTGGGGTTGAAATGACAGCTCTTCTCTGCTGCCTGTACTAATGAGTAGTATTTGCCTGTCAGTAATAGTACCACTCAGCTCATGTCAAGGCATTTCCTCATCATGAAAAGTTGGATACCCCTTCCCTTGTAGGAATCTCCTTGGAAGCTGCTTCTTACCTAGTGTCTAATTGGAATGTTGTCTTTCCCCCAGTACTTGCCACAGTTATTTCTACATATGGTTGGTGCTTAAGTCAAGATTCTTGATAGAGTTAACTTCCTCACTGAGGCTTGTGCTCAACTAATCTGAGTGCTGGAAGCTCCTTATTGCCTTCTAGCATCAGGTCTAGGGACTCAAGAGAAAATGGAAAAGATGGCCATTTTTTAGTTTTCTACTACCTTTTTTTTTGGGGGGGTGAGGCAATGGGAGTTAAATAACTTGCCCAGGGTCACACAGCTAGTAAGTGTCAAGTGTCTTATATCAAATTTGAACTCAGGTCCTCCTGACTCCAAGGCCGGAGCTCTATCTACTGCACCACCTAGCTGCCCCTCTTCTGTCTACTTTTTACTAAGAGAAGTTTTTGAACATTTAAAAATATCCTTTATAACACCACCACCTGCACATTGTGTATCCACACATCTCCAAATGACAATTCAGTATCCTGGATCCACTCTGAACTGTCCAGCTGGTATTCCCAGTGTCTTTTCTTGGCTCCTCTTCTTTCTGCTGTTCCCTATGGACTGTCACCAGGGGTGGGCTTTGGTTTTTCATTGTCCTTGCTAGGACAAGTCTACCTACAAAGATTATGAAGCTTTCTCTTCCTATGGTAACTGTTCCATCCTATACTAATTTGCCTCCTGCATGGCTGCATTAGTCAGAACCAAGCAAAGTTTTAGTTGCATAAGTGGGACGTTCAGGAAGTTTACTTTTGAAGGGTTGCCCTTGGGAGGGTGGGAAGGAGGGAGGGACCCACCTCAGGCTTATGGTACTCTGTGGGTACACATTCCTAAAACTACAGCTCATGAGTCTCCACCAGTACTTTTGCCTTTAACAGTCAGTCATTTGACACAATTTACTCAAAGCAAAAGCATTTCCTGAAAATAGTATTGTAAGAATCATAGCTATAAAACATTCTCCCATAAATCAGAAGCACACTGCCATAAAACCTCACATCACTGGAAAGAGTGAGAACACAATTAGAGAACATACAAAGTCAAGGAGACTTATACTTCTATTGCCTCGGGCCCGATGTTCTTTCTCTTCTCTTGATGTCTTCACAATGGACACAATATTTCTGTTGGCACATCTTATTTCCTCCCACAGCCTGCTCCCTGGTTGTGAGAAGTCCCCACTGCGCAAGTAAATGCACTGCCAGACACCATGTTTGATGGGGAAGGGGAAAGAGAAAGAAAACTGTCTCCCTCTCTATAAACAACAAGGAGTTACTTTCTCTCAAGAGCCAAGTGGTTCTTCCATAGCTCCTCCAGAGATTAAACTCCTCAGAGACATCTCCTGCATTGACTTTTGCCTGGAGAGTGTCTTGTTTTCTCAAGGGCCACCAAGGGTCGGGGATCCTTTTGTCAGCCAATGCCTCAATAATGCCATCAAGTTTGATTAAAGAATTTCTTCACATCTGATAAAGCAGAAACAAAAGTTAGTCATTTCTTTTCCCTTTCTTAAAGACTTTATCACCTTGTTGTCTATTAACTGGCCCTTGAGCTCCTCTGATTTCATGAATTAGGCTTGTGGGAAATTAGATGATCAGGGGTCTCCAGTTCAACTTTCTCCCACTAATCAAGTATTTTCTCCATTCTCACCTTACCTTGCATATATGCAGTATTCTTCTTGCAGAATGTAATCTCCTTAAGAGGAGAGATTTATCAATTTCTTTTCTGTTTAGCATATATCCAATACATTAATAAGCTTTTGTTGAACTGAATTATCAGCTGTGCTCCCCTTGCATTTCAGTATCCAACACCAGGGAATCAATTTCCTTTTATGTCCTTTCATAAGCACTATTTATCCTACTAGCTATATATATTTCACCCTATCTCCACCCCTTACAAATTATTTTATTATATCCTCAAGCACCCTGAAATGTCAGTAATTATCACCAAAGTAAAAGCATTTTCAAATCTGTCTAAAAAGTTGAGATTACATGTAGAGATCTAGGTTATCAGGAGTGCAAAAAAGAACAGCAGTTCTCAAACTTTTTGGTTTCAGGATCCCTTTATACTCTTAAAAATCATTGGAGACCTCAAAGAGCTTTTGTTTATGTGGGTTATGTGTATGAATGTTATGACCCCAGAGTTAGCCCACCATTCATTAGACCTACCTCTTAGCAAGATGAAGTCAGAAAGCCATCCACCCTAATATCTAGCTGCCTCTCATGTTATGAGTAAGCTGTTCTCAAAAGAAAAATTGCAAGCCATCAACAACCACATGGGAAAATGCTCCAAATTATACCACTCATAATCAAAATAAGAGTCATACAAGTCAATGCCACTCTAAGGTTCCATTTCTTATCCATTAGTTTGGCAAAGATGACAGAAAGGAAAATAACAATTATTCCAGGAGTTGTAGGGCAAGCTGTGTACACACATTGTTAAAAGAGTTGTGAAGTGTTCCAAACATTCTGAAAGGCAGAAGATGGAAATGAAAAGCAAATATGTAGAGGGAGCAGGGTAAGGTACCCATGTAGGAACATGGTGGTGAAGTCTGGAGAGTGAAGCATAGCTGGTCTTGCCCTTTTTTCAAAATGGAAGTTCCAGGAGGAAGTCACTGATGGGAAAAAGGCAACTCAACGGTAGAGGGAAGTTGAAGCCTGGTAATCTAGACCAGAAAGTGAAGCTTGGACAGTTTGAGACTTTCAAATATAGTTCCTGGGACAATGGTTTCTCTTGCAGCTCTGTATGGCTACAGAAGGCATGAGCTGCCCATCTTTCCCATACTCCATAGCTTCCTACCTCCCCTTCCTAGTCAGCTTGAAGTCCTTCTAGGATTCTGGAAAGCTCCTCCACAAGAACCCCTAGCCTTTTGCCAGAGAGAAGGCTTGCTTTGTAATGGGCCTTGGCCTAGTATTGCTGAGAGGATGCTAGTTTACCTGTCTGAGCAAGAGTAACACTTCTCACTACATCACATTTCCAAGGCAGTCTGTACAAAGCACGACCCCTTCATGCATTCTCTCTTGAACCATGATTCTTGATGGTCTCTGAATTCAATGAAATTTGCCCAGGGGGGAATACCCTACTACTCCTAACTTATCACCAAGTATGTCTAAACCATGCCTACCTATAGCATGGGGATTTCAAAGACAGAAGTCTTTTTCCTTCAGCACCCATGCCAGAGTGTCTCCCACCCAAATGACTGCTCTCCACCAGTCCCAAAGCTTCACAAAGCACTCCAATGCCTTTCCCGTTGTTTCTCAAATCCCTGGGGCAGCTCAGTGAGATTTATTCAAACTAGCCAGCATTCTTTGGGAAAAGGGGTGGGGGAACATGGAGCCAAGCACTTTCCTCTCTACAAACCTTAACAAGCACTTATTAATCCCTTATCATAGTAAGTAGTAATAAACATAGTGACAGGCACTGTGCTAAACGCTGAGCATACAAACACAATGCCCCCCCAACACACACACACACACACACACACACACACACACACACACCAAGAAAGGACAAAAAATAAAAAGAAGCTTTAAAAAATGGGAAGGGATGAAGGCATACAGCTTCGGGTTATGGTAGAGAAGTCCCAAGTGCAACCTGGTGAGAAATGAAGACATGGCTGGCCTGGGCACTCTAAAATGGAGATTCTAGAAGACCCCCTCCTGTCAGAGGGTGGGGCCACAGTGGCAAAGGGTACCTCCAAGGTGTGAATTCCAGGGCTAGAGTGATCCTCTAGAATGAAGAGGTTTCTGGGGTATGGTAGAGATATCCCAACAGTAGTCTGATAAGTGAAATATTGGGGAGTAGAAATGGGATAGGAAAAGGGGCAATACTCATGCTACGTTTATTCTACAAAAATTGACTTGCACTTATGCTTTCAGGAACACCTCTGCAATGTTAGCTGGGACTAGAACATGGGTAACCTGACATTTTCTCTACTATTTTGCTCTCTTTTCCACCATCCAGATGTGTCAGTGAGATTTGGGAGTAAAGATAATATCCTCTGAAAGATGTAAGAACTCACATCAACACAACAACCACCCATGATTCCAGAGGTCTGATGATAAAGCATGCTATGATGGACTTAGGGAGCAGAATGAGACATACTTTTTAGACATGGCCCAAACAGGAATTTGTTTTGCTTGACTAAACAGATTAGCTATAGCGTTGTGTTTTTCTTTTTCTAGTGGGGAGGGATATGAGAGAGAGAAAAAGTAGATTTTTGTTAATTGAAAATTTTTAATTTAACTTTAAAAAAGATTTGGGAGGATTTAAAGTTAGCAGGGACAGGTCATCCTGGAACCTGTAGGTCCTTCTAATTCCTATTGATTTTTAAAGACACCTTTTTCCCAGAGAAACATAAGCAACCACATAGAGAGAAAAAGGGACAAAGGAGCACTACTACAGAAATCCATGTTGACCAGGACACCCATATTGACTGGGACACGAAAGAATCAGAGGATGGCAGTAATCAGGAGACCTGAACTGGACTTGAGATACTAACCAAAGGAGAGCAGCCAGATCTGAGCCAAAGGAACAGAGCAGATCAGGTAGAAATGGGAAATATGTTTGTAGGGTAACAGTTTCAATCCACAGCTCCGGGAACTCTCCCCACCCCATTCTGGGAGCTCAGCCTAGGAGATACCAATTCTGTTTTCCCAGCCTATCATTTTCTTCCCATTTCCCCCTCCAACTGACAGGAGGAAGGGTGTGTAAAAGGGAGAAGGGGAATATTGATCCCATTAACCCATCTCCTACCTCCCTCCTCCATGGAAGAACAATAACCTATCCTACTGAGAACAGGCTAAATTTCTTCAAAGGGCATTGAAACTAACCCTGAGATTTAACTGTTCAAGGACTTATGGAACTGACGTATCTTCCTGATGGCCTAAATACAAAAATCTCGTGCATAAGGAATCAGCAACTCCTCCCTCAGGCTTCTGGCTAAAGGACTAATATGACCACAAGAGGAAAGGAAGCTATACCCAATAAATCAACGTTGTGCCCTCATTGAATATCTTTTCCCCGCAATAGCTAAGTAAACCTGTTTTCATTAACTACTAGAAGGACTATCAGTATCTCATTTTATTTCATTTCTGAACCTGAAGCATCAGACTGGCTCTAGCATTGGGCTTTCATGGGCAGGACTGGATTAGAATGGCCTCAATGAAGCCGGGAGGGGAATACAGAGGACAATGAGTACCAAGTGGCCTCTGGGCTTCTGGCAGTGCTGGCCACTTAACCATGAGATAGCAACAGGAGATCAGAGAGTCTAGTTGCTAAATGTGTCCTGTCCTTAGGTACTATTCTCTAGCCTGAAAGGACACAGACTGCCCAGCTCCCATATATCTACTCCATCAAAACATGATTTCTTTTATTCCAGAACTGCACAAATAGTTAGCCAGTAGCTTGTGGGCTGGGGATCACTCCAGGAAAGTAAGCAACAGTGAGATCAGATAGGGAGCACATTTAGCCTGCAAGAATCTGTGTCCTGAGACAGGAAAAGTAAAGGTCTCCTGTGAGAAATCCCCAGGGTGGGAACCCAGGGAACCACAGGAAGCAGCAGCAGGCAGTTCAGATCAACCAGAAACCATCATGAGATGGTACTCAACAAGTGAGAGGCATAGAGCACCAGAAACCATCATGCGATGGTACTCAACAAGTGAGAGGCATAGAGCTTTTTGACTGGTCCCTGAGGATCCAGAGCTCTGAACTTCAAAGTTCCAAGGGAGTCTAATCCTGGATGGGGGTTCTACTATTCTGAGGGTTTAGGGAGAGGAGAGATAAGGGAGAATATATACCAGTGAAGGAAGAATTCCTACATGGGAAGGAAGAAGATATAACTTGTTATTTCTGTAATTGGACTAAACAAAAGAATATGGAAATATAGAAGAAGGGGTGGGTGAGGAGTTAGCATAAGAACTTATACTCTTATCTTTAACTGAAATGGAGGATGTAGGGTTACCTTTTCCTTTAAAAAAATGGAGAATTAGAAGAGAAACCCTAAAAAAAGTATTTATCTTACCTTTATCTCTGATCTTACCTTTATCTGAAATGAACAAAAGAGGTTTAATGCACACAAAATTTGATGTAGAAATACATCAAAGTCAACAGGAAAACCAGTGGGGATAGAGAGTAGTGTTAAGAGAAAAAATAATATTGAAGAAGAAACAGCTGCAAGCAAAACAAACTTCCAAATCCTTAAAAGGGTATTAAAAGGAGGGAGAGAAAAGGAGAACTAAAAATTAAGGGGGTGTCAGATTTCCTCTTAGACAACTAGGGAATAGCTAAACAAATTTTGAAAAAATATTTCAGAGAATGCTGGATAATATGATCTGCTAGAGTAAAGTGAGCAGGATACGATAACAATTTATACAAGGATAACATCACTTTAAAAAACCAAAACCAAAACACCCCCTGACAAACTTAATAACTCTTGATCAATGCAATTAACAACCATGTCTCCAGGGGACTTAGGATGAAGCAAGTTACGTAGCTCCTGACAAAGGGAGAAGTAACCTCTTATGTAACTCTAGTCTTGAATCTCTAGCTGCCTATTGGACACCACAAACTGGATATCCTGATAGACATCCTAACCTCAAATATCCCAAAGTGAACTCATCTTCCCCTCTCAAGCGCTCCCACTTCCAAACTTCCTAAGTGGCATCAAGGATGCCACCATACTTCTAGTCACTCTAGTTTGCAGAGCGTCATCCTTTACTTTTATTTCTCACAACATCCTATAGCCAATCTGTCGCCAAGTCCAGTTGATTCTGCCTTCCTGATATCGTTCATATATGCCGACATCTGTCCTCTGACACAGGTTCCTATCACTTCAAGCTTGGATTACTGCAACAGCCTTCTGCCTAAAATCTCTCCCCACTCCTCTACTCATCTGCCAGAGATCTTTCTAAAGTGCAGATCTCACCATGTTATCTCTGACCAATAAACTCCAATGGTTCCCTATTATCTCCTAAATCAAATATAAAATCCTTTTTAGCTTTTCACAACCTGCTCCTTTTCTACCTTCCTCGTCTTCTCACAGTTAAATCTATTATTCCCTCCACTCCTGCTCCCAAACATATATCTCACAATCCAGTAACACTGGCATTCTTGTAGGTCCTGGAACACAATACTCCATTTCCCATCTCCTAAATCACTGGCAATCCCTCATGCTTAAAATGTTCTTCCTCATCTCTCAACTCTCCTGGATTCCTTTAAGTGTCAGCTGATATTTCACCTGCAAGAGGTCTTCCCAGGTGCCCCTCAATGTAAGTGCCTTTCCTTTGAGATTACCTTCAATTTATTTTGCACACCTGGTATACACATAATTGTTCCACGTTAAAATGTGAGCTCAAGGTGAGGGCTGTTCTTGACTTTTGCTGTATCCTCAATGTTAAGCATAATGCTTGGCACCATAAATACTTAGTAAGTGCTTACGACATCTTAACTCAAGTGTAGACATACATTTTTGAACTTGGCATGCTGAGTTCATGTTCTTGTCTACACCTATTATTAGTTTTCCCCCCTTTTCTTCTCTTGAGTTTTAGTTGTGAATGAGTCTCTTCCAGACTAACTTTCTCCACCAACCTCTCAGATATAATACACAATCATGCATCTACTTTGACCTCTTGAACTGTTTCCAGGTCCTCTTCCTGGTTCATTTCTCCTCCCATCCATTATGGGCATTCACCAGGGCAGTCTTTAGACCTCCGTTGCTCTTGATACACTAGGTCTGCATGGAAATATAATGAAGCATTGTTATTACATCAATGTTTTTTCTTATGCTCTAATTTGCTTCCTACATGAGTACAGTAGTCAGAACTGGGCAAACTTAGCTGCTACGATGGGATGCGAGGATATTAACTTTTGAAGGGTTTTCATTTGTTTGCTCCAATTAAACAAGCTTTCTTGCTGAAAAAAAAAGTTATTTTTGGTTTTTATTTTACACACATTATATACAATCACTTTTACAAAAAAGGCTGGTTTCTGAGGCAGCAGCCCAGGTGGCAATTGCCTCATTCCTGAAGGTACCCCAGGAAGGCCCACTGGTTGAGAGAACTTGCTCAGAAGTGAAGGTGTGATGTGATGTGATTGACAACCAGAACGCTCGACAAATTAATACCGACAGCCCTATCCAGGGTAATTTGGCACCTATTCTCCTGTGCTCACAAGCTCCAGGTGAGGCCGCAGTTCTGATACAGCCCTTTATATCTAATGTTGTCAAATCTTGTTAATTATACTTCCATACATTTCCAATCCATCCTACTCCACCCTCCCATACAGCAACCATTGTAGTTCAAGTCCTTATTACCTTCTACCAGCACTATCTAATAATCTGGTCTTCCTAATTCCAGGTTTCCCCCTCAATAATCAATTTCCCCACTCATCTACAAAAACAATCTTCCAAAAGCACAGGTTACTCCCCTGCTTGAAAACCTTCAGTGGCTCCCCATGGGGTAGGGTTCAAACTCCTTAGCCTATCAGTTAAGACTCTCCAGGTAGACTTAACCTATCTTTCTGGGCACCTCGATTCCTACTACATCCCTTTAGCTAAAAGATTATTAGTTATTGTCAAGTCCTGGCATTCTATTTTCCAAAAATGTACGCAGGCTGCTAACACACCTATGATGGCTCCATACATATCTTCTTTCCTGAAAATCTTTGTCTTCCAAGTTCCTCCACCAGGTAGCACCTGGCAGACACTAAGTACTTGAGAAAAATTTGTTGAACTGACTCACTAGTATCCATTTAGGTCACAGGATCATAATCTACAGTTGGGATTTCAGAGGCCATCTATTCCAATCTTTCATTTAAAAATGGCAAAACTGAAGCCCAGGGAAGTTAAGAGACTTGCTTAAAATGACAGATAGTAAGGATCAGAAGTAGAATTTGAGCTCTGGTCTTGATTGAAGAGCCAATGTTATTTCCACTACACGTCGTCCCTGGCTTTTGATATCTAATATCAGGGATTTATAGGATCAGTTTTATAGCTGAAGGGGCCTCACACACTACTGAGACCAACTCCCTCATTTTACACGAGACAACAAGCAGAAAGAGGTTACTAACAGAGTTAGCTGAAGCAGCATTTGAATTTAGGTCTTCCTGACCTCAAGCCATGGGGCCACTTAGATGCCTTTAATGCTCTCTTACAAACATTGCTTATCTTTAGCCACATAAAGTTCCCTCACCACCTATATTTTACTATTAACCCAGAAATTAACAGCAATAATCACCAAAACCGATCAATTTCTAAATCAATTTTTGAAAGATCACATTAGAAAACTCAGTTGTCTGGGGCAGCTCGGTGGTGCAATGGATAGAGCACCAGCCTTGGAGTCAGGAGGATCCGAGTTCAAATCTGACCTCAGACACATAACAGCTTACTAGCTGTGTGACCCTGAGCAAGTCACTTAACCCCAGTGCCTAGCCAAAAAAAAAAGAAGAAAGAAAACTCAGTTGTCAGCAGAGCAAAAAGCAGTATTGCAGAGCAAAAGTGTCAAATTCAGCCAGAACCAGTTTGAAATGTAATTGGGTAATGTTTTCTAAGTCAATAACACAACACAGCTGGCAGGGATATGTTCCTATCTGAGTTTGCTACCCCTTCTATAGAGTTGAAAGAACCTGTAGGTGAAGTCAGAGAAAGTGAGTTTGAAATACAACTTTGCTATTCACTAGCAATGGCCTACAGAACTCACTTGTAGCGTCTCAAAGCCTTAGTTTCCTTACCTGTAAAATGAAGGGAGTTGGTTCCTACAAAATACGTAACAGCTGACTTTTTTACAGCATGATGAACTGAAAAAATGGAGAGAATTTAAATACCCTGACCAAAAATCACAGCAAGTAAGGTGTAGAGGCACTCTAACTGGATTTGATGATCTTGAAGGACCCTGCAAGCTTGGACGTTCTGTAATTTGAACTTCACAGGATTACTTGAATTTAATTCTTTCTGTTAATGACCAGCAAATCCTTGTAAAAATAAAGGGATAAATTCACACATCAGGGAAGACCAAATTCTTAAAATCCCAAAGATGGTCAACATTCCATCCTACTAATCGTTTCCCCCAACAAAAGTGACTGAATTTCGGCAACTGAAATTGTGTTTATGTTGTTTTAAAGAAGATTCACTACTTCAATATGGAAAGGAATAAAAAATACGTACACTCCGTCTGAAAATTATTTTAATAGTTACAAAACATTTTTTCACAGATTCAGTATAAAATAGCAGTTGATTTCTCCATAATTATTAGAATTATTTATACGTGAGGTCTTGGCGAAGTGGGCCTGAAATCAACAAAAGGTCTTGGTCTGTTGGCTCAGAAATCATCCTTCTAAGCTTCCTGCCCTTCCTGTGTCTGTCTTGCTCAGCTCTTAGGATACGACTATCTCCTTTAGAAATATCCTTCTTTCTTTATTCCTTCTTTGGAGGCTTGAAATGAACTCTGCAGCGTTCATTAAATACCTAGTTATTTGAAACAAAAACAAAAGTCATTGAATTGTCTTCTATAAAACTAGGGACTCAAACCAAAAGAAATATCAGGTTGTATAAGAAAAATATTCTGTTCTTGTTCCAATTTCACAGACTTGGAAAACATTTCCTTACTAAAAAAAAAGGTTTTTTTTACTAATTAATTTCAACTGGTTAATGAAATACTGTGTTTTTTAAAAAAGGTATTGAGGTTGGGGGAGGGGCAGACAAATAGGAGTCAGTAATATCCATTTTTCAGACAACTGAAATACTGTAATGAATGTCAAATATCTTAAGGAAAAATAAAACTAGGTAGTTTACTGAGTGACACAATAAAAATATATCGGAGATTTTATACAAGTAGAATATTAGTGTTAATTAAAATTAATACAAATATAGATTTTTCATGACTGGGAAGCTTTATTTTCTCATGCAATTAATTTTCTTTGAGGATGGCATCTATTGATAGGCACTAATCTGGCTATCATAGTTCTGATAATCTCAGGTGAAGTGAAAAGCCAGTCATTTATTTTTAGGAAGCATATAAATGGAATAAATGATACTACATGGTCCAATCTGATAAAACCTACTTCCAGGTCCTGATTAATACTCCATATTTGTAGTACTTGGCTGACAAAGCTACAATGCATTCTCATGAACATGAAATACCTTAAAACATATTTGTTCAGCTCGTTTGGCAGTCAATCCAGAAAAGATGTTATTTATATATAGTAACTGCACGAATACCTGTACGATGTTAAATTTTTTGAAAAAAAAAAGGACTTTTAAAAAAGAATGTCTTGTTAACAATAAAGTGTTTTTATAATTCAATTTTTTTTATATCTCCTAACTACAGACAAAGTAATTCATATATAAATGTGGTAAGAGTGATTATTTATAAATGAAAATTTGGGGAGGTCACCTTTGATGACAAAGGTAATCAAGAGCTGCTAGTATCAGGAGTACAATATAAGCTAAGTCTTGAGTACGGCAAGAGAAGAGGCAAAAAGGAGAGGAGTATTCAGTATAAAGGGAAGGATTCAATAGTAAAAAGCAGAGGGACAGGAAAACAAGAGAAGCGGTTAGACAGAGGATGACCTACATCCTTGACTCAGCTGTCAAACTGCTCTTCCTAAAGCACAAATGACCACATCACTTCCCACATAAAAAATTCCAATGGCTCCCTATCACTTCCTAGATCAAATATAAAACCCTCTATTTGGTGTTCAAAGCCCTTCCTAAGCTGGCATCCCTTAGCTTTCTAGTCTTCTTACCCTGAGATGTAGCAGCACTGGCTTCTTTGCTGTTCCTCACACAAGACCTTCCATCTCCTGACTCGGGAAATTTTCACTGGCTGTACCCTGTGCCTGGTGCCTGAGATTTTCTCATCTTTGCCTCCTGGCCTCCTTGGCTTCCCTTCAGGCCCCAGCTAAAAATTCTACCTTTTCAAGAAGCCTTTCCTGATTCCCCACCACTGGCCCTCCTCTCCCGATTCCAGGCCCTCTCTCAGTTGATTATCTGTAATTTGTCCTAGTAAACTTATCTGCACATGATTCTTTGTTTCAGACTGTGAGCATCTTGAGAAGACTGTTTTTTGCCTTTCATTGTATCCCAGCTCTTAGCACAGAGCAGGCACTTAATAAATGTTATTCACTGACTAGAGCATAGGGTACTCTGCAGGGGAAAGTGGGAGAATAAGAATGGAAATATAAGCAGGAGGCAGAATTATATTGCTCTTGTATTTCCTCCTTGTCCTAAATGTACAGGAATTACAATCTAATATTGCAGCTCATTAAAAAAAAAGTTATTTTTGCCCCCAATCTTTAGCTCTTTAATCAGGTACATAATATAATCCATTTCCCTGGTAATTCTATTGAAAGGTCCATGAAACTGAGGCAAAAAGAGGTTAAATGATTTGTCCAAGGTTCACACAGCTAATTAGAGACAAAAGACAGGACTAGAACTAGCCCCTTTCTAAAAATTAGTTGCTATGATACTGGAGAAAATTTTGGCTGAGAAATTAAACAATGCTAACCTGGCTAAAGGAGAACGTCAGCCTGTATATACCAAAACTCAAAAGTTAATCTCAAAAAATTAATTTCAAGGTAGCCTTTGAACACATGACAAATTATATTTTCAATAAAAACAAAAAAAAGCTTCAGAACTTTAATAAGGACAGGTTTGAACTGGTATTACTCTGAACCTCGAAAACTTCTGACAGTAAAAGTTTTATAATCAGATATACTGGAGTGCAAGGAGCCATGAGAGAGTATTTATGTAGGCAAATTTTGGGAAGGTCATACATCTCTGATGAAAAAGCTAATCATAAAAACTCTTCTATGGCATAGTAAAATAAATATCTTATTAATTAAAATTTAAATTGGTGTCAAGAATGTCAGAAATGCTGCACCACCACTAAGTGTGGGGGGACACACCTTGCTGTGGGGGCTGAGGCTGGTAGATCACTTGAACCTGGGAGTTCTCCGCTGCAAGGGGGCCAAAGTCTATCAGGTGTCCACACTCAGTTCAGAACTACTATGGAGAAACCCTGGAAGCTGCCTAAGGAGAAAAGAACTCAGGTCTGAAACTGAGGTTGGGCTCAGGAGTGGCTGCTGTTCTTCCAGCCAAGGTGAGATTGGGAAACCCAGTCCCACATGTCCTCCCTCCCTCTTCAAAAAGAAATACTGCATAAGCAACACCTCCCTGGCCCAGAGAGATGACTCAAGAATATACATGTATATCTTTGGCACATAACCTGCTGCTGTGAAGTTATTTTTAGGATTTGTTCACATTCAAATCCTAAACAATACTGACTCCATTAAGATGTTGACAAAGATGAGAAATTAGCAAAGAAATTAATTTTCCTCCAAATGACAGATCTTTGTTCATATCCTCAGAGCAACAAGGCTCTCATTCTTTAGTGTCTCTCTCTTTGGCCTTGTTGTTTCAGAGTGGTCACCTGTTTCGTGATCATGCCAGATTAAATAGAGAACAACTGTCAACAAACAAAAACAAACAAAAAAGAGCAAGTAGAGCAAAGTGTTGTGGGGTACCTTCCAGCTTCGATCATTTACTACTTCTTCAACATTCAATTCTGATTGCATCCATTTCAACTGTAGGAAAGAAAACCAAGGAAGTGTATATGAAGTTACAAAAGCTAAAATTACAACACTTAAATCAAGGAACATTTACATGGGACTAAACTTTTAATTTATAAAACATGAAACATGTTTCTTAAGTGTTCATGCTGTCTAGTTAACTTTACCATATTTACTAATACAATTTCCTCCCTTTTAGCAGACATTTCAATTTTACCACTGAAATGGACAGGAGAAATCATACAAGTAAACTGCTGCTGTGGCCAGGATGAAGTTGGTGGACTGTAAGATTATTGCAATGAATGCAAAGTCTAGGTTCTGGAGTCATATGCATCTCACCTGAGAAGCACAGCAATTTTAAAACACCAACCAGGTAGCTTTGTTGGCAACACTGTGTAACATGACCAGGTGTCATGTTAGAAAGCCTGGATTAATTATGGACTATTGAAGAGGCTGAATGTAAGCATTTAATGACATTTATGAAGCTATTCTCAAATTTCTGAGTATGTGGTATAAACATTATTGATACATTTTAATTTTAAATGACAGACATCCAAACATAACAAGTATCTCGCCCCCCAAAAGTAAGCAAAATGACCTAAAAATAAATTGCGATGATGTACTTCATGTCCCATTTTTGTAGTTACTACTTAATGGAGAGGATGTGCATAATTTGGTACCGATGCTGTTCACTACATCTGTTCTGAGTTTTGTTGCCATTTACTGTTATCCTTACTTGAAGAGTTCTTTTGCCTCTGCTCTCCTCACTCCACATCATCTAAGTCTTCCCATAATTCTCTGAATAATTCATATTTGTTATATCTTAACAGCAAATATTCTATTACATCCATATAACACAACTTCAGCCATTTTCCGATTTAGAGGTAAATTATTTTTGTTTTGAGGGTTTTTGTTTTTGCTATTACCAAGAGTATGAATGGGATACTCTGCACCACTAGAGGGAGTACTCACATTAATGAGATCAAGGTTCACACACAGAAGGCTGTTATTATGAATGTTTTTGTATACATGGGCCCTTTTGTTGCCAATAATCTTCCTATAGCAAAAACCTAGCAGTGAAATCAATGGGTCAAAGGGTATGAATAATTTAGTAAATTTTTAACCCATAATACAAAACTATTTCCCAGAATGGCTGGATCAACATTGACATCTCAACTAGTGAAGCAGAGTAGGGCCCATTATTTAAAAACTTGGAAGCCCCTGATTTAGGGAAATATAACTGAAGATTTGTGAGTAGAGCCTTAAGCCTTTTCCCTTTAACTTTCAACAAAAAAGTTCCTTTTGCCCCTCCCACTCTTTCCTTCAATGGCTTTTACGGAACTCTCAGAGCTGCTGCTTCTGGGGTTGGGGTGGGGGAGGTGTTGGGGAAAAGAGACCAAAAGAGAAAAAAGAAAAAGAAAAAAAAGAGAGAAAAAAAGGAAAAAAGGAAAAAATTAAAACAAACACATTTCCTCATCAAAATTAGAGATAGAAAATTATTGGGGGGAAGGGGGAAAACATGATCCTATGTTTAGGCCTTTAAGTGGTTTGGGCCATGGATAAGAGTTGACTAAGATTGATAACATTTTAAAGGAATACAGTAGTTTAAGTAATCATTGACCAGAAGGTGAATGTGTATATGCGTGTAATGTGTAACTCATAATGTGCCACCTACTCACCACATACAACGAATTCCCCAGCGGAATAGCAGTTCTAGGTCAAGAGGAATTTGAACAGTGGCTCATAGGGGCAGTCCTGAATACAAAGATACTCTAAGTGTTGCTTAGGCTAAACCCAGAAGCATTAAACTTAACTGATTTTTAAAAAGTTTTAACATCTTATGCACATTTCTACAATCATAATCGTATCCTTTGCTCAACAATCCATGCTCCTTCTTGTCTATTCACTTATTTTTTTCAAAGACTCACCGAGATAGAGCTGAACAGGACTTTAGAAATTATTTAGTGTGACCCTATCATTTTTAGCAATGAGGAAACAGAGGTTCAGAAGTGAAATGATTTGTCCCCACACACTGATATTTAGTAGAAGGCATGAAAACCAGGTTCCTTGACTTCCAGACTAGTGGTTTTCCCCTCACTACAGCATGCTGCCTCCCACTTGAAAATCTTCATATTAATAGCCACTATGCATATGACACTTGAAAGCTGACAAAATATTTTCTTCACAAAGATCCTATAAGCTAGGTTGTATAAGTACCCTCATTTGACAGATAAGGAAACAGGTTCAGAAATAAACTGACTTGTCTATGGTTGCATACTAATAAATTTTAGATTTATGACTCAAATCCACACCTCCTGCCTCCAAGTCTGGTCTTACAACCACTATATCCTTTTTTTTAATTTATTTTTTTATTAATTAATTTAGTTTTCAACATTCACTTCAACAAGATTTTGAGTTCCAAATTTTCTCCCCATCTCTTCCTTCCTCTCACCCCAACAGTGTACATTCTAAATACCCCTTCCCCCAATCTACCTTCCCTTCTATCACCCCTCCCCTTCTCTTATCCCTTTTCTATTTTCCTGTAGGGCAGGATAGATTTCTATACCCCACTATCTGTATATCTTATTTCCCAATTTAATTGGGAAATAATTTAACCTGTAAACAACCTTTAACATTCATTTTTAAAACTTTGAGCTCCAAATTCTCTCCCTTCCTCCCTCCCCACCCACCCTCATTGAGAAGACAAGCAATTTGATATAGGTTATACATGTGTAGTCATATAAACCACTTCCATAATAGTCATGTTGTAAAAGACTAACTATATTTCCCTCCATCCTATCCCACCCCCCATTTATCTCTCCTTTGACCCTGTCTCTCCTCAAAAGTGTTTGCTTTTGATCACCCCCTCCCCCAATCTGCCATTCCTTCTATCATTCCCACCCACTTATCCCTTTCCTCCCTATTTTCCACTAAGGTAAAATAGATTTCCATACCCAATTGGGTGTGTATGTTATTCCCTCCTTAAGCCAAATCCGATGAGAGTATGATACACTCATTCCCTCTCACCTCCCTGCCTCGACAGTAAAAGCTTTTTCTTGCCTCTTTTATATGAGATAATTTACCCCATTCTACCCCTCCTTTTCTCCTCCCAGTTACAATCCTCTCTCACCCTTAATTTTATTTTTTAGATATCATTCCTTCATATCCAACTCATCCTGTGTCTGCCTGTCTATGTATGTATGTATGTATGTATGTATGTATGTATGTATGTATTCCCTTCAACTACCCTAACAATGAGAAAGGTCTCATGAGTTACAAATATCACCTTTCCATGTAGGAAAGTAAACAGTTCAACTTTAATAAGTCCTTTATGATTTCTCTTCCCTGTTTACCTTTTCATGCTTCTCTTGAGTCCTGTATTTGAAAGACAAATTTTCTATTCAGTTCTGGTCTTTTCATCAAGAATGCTTAAAAGTCCTCTATTTCACTGAACGTCCCTTTTGCTCCCTGAAGGATTATACTCAGTTTTGCTGAGTAGGTGATTCTTGGTTTTAATGCTAGCTCCTTTGACCTCTGGAATATTATATTCCAAGCCCCTATCCCTTAGTGTAGAAGCTGCTAAATCTTGTGTTACTCTGATTGTGTTTCCACAACACTTGAATTGTTTCTTTTTGGCTACTTGCAATATTTTCTCTTTGACCTGGGGGAACTCTGGAATTTGGCTATAATATTCCTAGGAGTTTTCATTTGGGAATCTCTTTCAGGAGGTGATTGGTGGATTCTTTCCATTTCTATTTTACCCTCTGGTTCTAGAATATCAGGGCAGTTTTCCTCGATAATTTCTTTTAAGATGATGTCTAGACTCTTTTTTTTTGCTCATGGCTTTCAGGTAGTCCAATAATTTTAAAATTAACTCTTCTGGATCTATTTTCCAGGTCAGTTGTTTTTCCAATGAGATATTTCACGTTGTCTTCTATTTTTTCATTCTTTTGGTTTTGTTTTATAATTTCTTGATTTCTCATAGTTATTAGCTTCCATCTGCTCCATTCTAATTTTTAAGGAATTATTTTCTTGAATGAGCTTTTGGACTTCCTTTTCCATTTGGCCAATTCTGCTTTTTAAGGCATTCTTCTCCTCATTCGCTTTTTGGATCCCTTTTGCCATTTGGGTTAGCCTATTTTTTAAGGTGTTATTTTCTTCAGTATTTTTTTGGGTCTCCTTTAGCAAGCTATTGACTCATTATTTTTTATGATTTTCTTGCATCACTTTCATTTCTCTTCCCAATTTTTCCTCTACTTCCTTACTTGCTTTTCAAAATCCTTTTTGAGCTCTTCCATGGCCTGGGACTGATTCATATTTTTCTTGTAGGCTTTGAATGGAGGAGTTTTGACTTTGTTGTCTTCTTCTGGTTGTATGTTTTGATCTTCTTTGTCACCAAAGTAAGATTCTATAGTCTGACATTTTTTTTGGTGTTGTTTGCTCATGTTCCCAGACAATTACTTGACTTTTTAACTCTTTGTTAAAGTAGGGCTCAGCTTCCAGTGTGGAGAATGTACTGTCCCAAGCTTCAGGGGTTTTGTGTAGCTGTATTCAGAGGTACTTCTAGGGACCTGTAAATTTTCAGGTCTTCCAAGGTGGTATGGTCAAAGGAGAGGTGTTTACTTCTTTTCTAGCCTGTACTCTGGTCCATGAGTGACCACAAGCACATTTCTCTGCCCTGGAACCATGGGGAGGATTCTCTCTACACCATCACCACAAGCTCTACCATGCCAGTGCTCCTCCCTCACCCCAGGACTGCCACCCAGATCCAAGCATGAGCAAAGCAAGAGAATCCTGCCTCAGCACTAGCAAAGAGATCCCTGCAATCCCCCTCTGATCAGCTGCTCGATCCCCCCACCGTCTCTGGGCCGAGAGCTCTGGAAGCAGCTGTCGCCCCGGGCCCAGGCTGGATCACACTCCTGTCTCACTCGGGTCCAAAAGACCTTTCCTACTGACCTTTCAAGATGTCTTTGGTGTTTGTGGGTTGTGAAGTCTGGAAACTGCCACAGCTGCCAGTGATTCATTTGCCTGAGGCCTGCTCCAGGTTTCCTGGGGCCCTGTCTTTGCCTGAGTGGTCCACGCTGAACTGTGCTCCTCTCCCAGCCTGGCGCAACAGACCTTTCCCATCAACTAACCAGGTTGTCTTGGGCTGGAAATTTGTTTCCCTCTGCCTTTTTGTGGGTTCTGCTGCTCTAGAATTTGTTTTTTACAGGGCTTGGGGGAAGAGCTCAAGCAAGTCACTGCTTTTACTCTGCCATTTTGGCTCCGCCTCTCCCCTCCATATACTTTAACCATGTACATGTAAAAATCCTTACACAAAAGTATCTCTAAGACTAGATGGTCCCAGGTGACAGCCCACATTCTGGAATAAACAATGACTAGGCAGGTGGGAACCAGGGAAATATTCCACAGGAAATTACATTGTAGGAAAACTGCATTTCCAGCAAAAATACAAGGCTGATAATGATCAAATAGTATCTTTTAATAGTTCTCTTGAAACTAGTTTCAGCAGAGGAAAGACTCCATGTTACAATTACGAGTCTCTCAGAGTCTTTTCATCCTTATTTTTTTTTTTACTAGGAAGCACCAGAAACTATCAAGGTTTGAGGGTACTACATGTCTTCATACATTACTGCTGGAAGGTGTTACTGTATCTGCATACCTATCTTTGCACACGGATGTTTATAAGAGAGTGCCAATAACTGGCATATAAAATTTTGTAAACCTAGGTGCAGATACCTCCTAATTCTATTGACTTCTATCCCTTTTCTATCTTGGAAACATTCCTGGTCCTTACTTCCAACCAATCACAATTCTCCAATCCAATCAATATTTATTAAATGCCTACTATGTGCCAGGCACTATGATAAGCACTAGGGATATAATTAATAAAAGACAGTCCCTGTCCTCAAGGAGCTTACAACATAAACAAGGAGACAACACATAAAAGGAAGGAGGAAAGTGGAGTGGGAGATACCAGATGGTACCCAGTTGGGGGGGTGGGGTTTAGAGAAGGGGAATCTTGTTTGTGCAGTTGAAATCAGGCAGAGTAGCAGATATGTGGTCAAAGGATATGAACAGGTAGTTTTCAGAATTAGAAATCACAGCTAACTATAATCATGAAAAAATGCTCTAAATTACTATTGATTAGGGAAATGCAAATTAAAACAACTCTGAGGTACCATCTCACACCTCTCAGATTGGTTAATAAGACAGAAAAGAAAAATGACAAATATTGGAGGAGATGTGGAAAAATTAGGACACCAATGCATTGCTGGTGGAGTTGTGAACTGATCTAACCAATCTGGAGGGCAATTTGGAAATCTCCCCAGAGGGCTATAAAACTATGCATACCCTTTGATCCAGCAATACCATTGCTAGGTCCGTATACTAAAGAAATATAAATAATAAAGGGAAAAATAACTATCCAAAAAAAATATTTATAGCAGGCAAAAAATTTGAAATTGAGGGGATGCCCAACAACTGGGGAATAAATGAACAAGTTGTGGCATATGATTTTGATGGAATACTATTGTACTATAAGAAATGACGAACAGGATTGCTTCAGAAAAGCCTGGGAAGACTAACATGAACTGATGCAAAGTGAAGTGAGCAGAACATTGTACACAGTAACAGCAATACTGTACAATAACACACTGTAAATAATTTAGTTATTCTGAGCAATACAATGATCCAAGCTAATTCCAAAGGACTAGGACTTGTGATTAAAAATGCTATCCACCTCCAGAGAAAGAACTGATAGAATCTGAACGCAGACAGAAGTATACTTTATCAACTTTTTCTTTTTCTTTGGTCTGTGTTTTCTTTTGCAACATGACACATGTGAGAAAAAAATGAGAGGAAGGAAATGCACACAAGTTTGTGGAGTTGCTAGTGTCCTACTAGGTATTTCACTGCTATGCTTTAGTACTCTGAGACCCTTAAGAATCTCAAACAGTGCATGAAGTAGACATTGCTGATGGATTACATCAAACTAATGTGTCCTTCATGATATCTAATCCCAAGGCGTGGAACCTGCGGCCTTGAGGCCACATGTGGCCCTCTAGGTCCTCAAGTATGGCCCTTTGACCGAGTCCTAACTTCACAGAACAAATCCCCTTAATAAAAAGATTTGTTCTGTTTGGACTCAATCAAAAGCTGCACTTGAGGACCTAGAGGTACACATGTGACCTCGAGGCTGCAGGTTCCCCAAAACCGTCCAATGCCATCCACCAGCCATGAAGGACACAACATTGGAGATAATGTCAAGACCTTTTCAATCTCGGCATCTTACAACAGCTTGACTAAAGTCCCATCAATCTCTCCTTGGTTTTCAGAGGGCGGCCAAGACAGAAAGGTTCACAGCAGTATAACATACAGTATAACAGCCTCATACTGCCATCTGACACAGTGGAAAGTAAGATTTAGGTTAAAAAATTTTTAGTTTTAAGAATTTTATTAACTGTACTGTATCTATGGTACTACAGATTTCACGTGTTATGAAAAGTGAGTATTTTGGGAAACTGGTGGATTTTTTATTGAAATGGTAGCACAAAAGATCACAGAATTCTAGGAAATTACTAGCGAGAAAAAAATGTTTTGCACATTATTAAACTTTACTGCATTTTATGGGTTATTTTATAGTTATTGTGTCAAGAAAAGTGCATACTATAAGAATTAAGTTAAATTAAAATTTAATAAGTCTACAGTGAAGTAAAACAAAGCCACATCTGGCTACGTCCAAAAACGTAAGTCTCATTTTGTACTCTGAGTTCATTACCTTTCTATTAGGAGGTAGGTAGTATGCTTCATGACTAGTCCTCTGGAATTGTGGTTGGTGGTATTGAACAGAGTTCCTAATTGTTTTCTTAGTTATTTTTCCTTTACAATATTGTTTTTACTATATAAATTATTCTCTTTGTTCTGCTCTCTTCACTCTGTATCAGTTCATACAAATCTTTTTTTCTTTCATTCAAATTTTTTCAGATGTCTGAAACTGTCCCTTGTGTCATGTCATATGACACAATAAAGTTCATTATACTCACATACCAGAATTTCTTCAGCCATTCCACAATTGATAGGCACCCCCTTAGTTTCATGAACAAGTGTGGGATTTACGATAGGAAAAGATCACTGAACTGACAGGAACGTGAAGACCGGAATTTTAGTTCCAGCTGTGCTAATAACCAGTTCTGTTGGTTATTACCAATTTTACTTCTTTCGGCCTCAGTGATCTCCCAAGGCCCTTTCACCTCTAAGATACCAAGATTCTATAACGTCTCCACCACAACAACCTTATTCCAATGCCTGGACACGGACATGATTCTAGTTTCTTGAAAGTTACGCCTTCAGAATACAAGCTCTGGTAAGGTCTACAAGAGCGAAAAGTCAATTCTGGCCACAGGTTATAACGCTTGCTGCCTGAGGAACACCCTAGATAGATAAGTAGAGAGAAGCTCACTGCACACAGATAGAAATATAAAATGGTATTCAGTCTTGTTCATTTCTATCTCTGCAGGAGGCAGCAGAATGGTAGAAGTGACAAAGATTATAGTTTTAGACAACCTCCAAAATTCCAGTCCAAGTGTGAGATCTTTGGCCAACAACCAATAAATTGACTGATATATACCACATCCACATCATCACAAAGCATTAGGAAATCCAGAGGAAGGCCACTACAGCCCTATCTCCACAAGGCAACGGCAAAGCAAAGATCTTCTGCCCTACAGATGAAGCCTTACACAACGCAGAGAACCTGCCAAGGATAGTAACTTGGCCATCATTCCTCTTTCTGAAAAGGTCACCCCACTGTTGTCACAGCCACGAAGAGTGGTAAACATCCAGAACTTGGACAGCTTTTTAATCAATACGCGCACATATCATTTAATGACTATACAATTTTGACATACTGAGGGGAAAAAAATTACTCAAGATTTTGAAATTTCCATGATCATCTCAATCATTAAGAAGAATCTAACTGGGGTAACTCCTAGGAAGCCTCTTTATACTATACCACTAAAAATCCTGGCCAAAATTCTTATGGAGCAGTTACTGAATCTATTCATCATCAGAACATTCCTAGAATGATACTGTGTCTTTGGAGGAGAATGGAATGGCAGACAGCTGCATATTAAAAACTAGAAACTGTTAAGAGCTCCAGAAAAGGCAGGATGGCATAGTGGAGAGAGGACCAGCCTTGGAGTGAAGAGGTAGGACTTGAACCCTACCTCTAACGCATACTGGCTCTGGGATCCTGGGCAGGTCATTTAATCTCTCAGTGACCCAGGCAACTCTCTAAAGATTAGTTACAGAGTAGTTATTAATCTGTAATGGTTAAAGGGCTTTTCTCACCAAGAATTCCCTATGAATGAAATTTCAGTTTACTAAAGAAATTTTAGCTCCTTAAAAGAAAGCAAAGCAAAATTACAAACAGCATTAAGACAAGGCAAAAGCATTTTATACTATTAATAGGTCTAGATTCACACATCTTCGAAATGACTAGCTACTCTCAATTAACAAATGAAATAATGGTAAACTTACTTGTTTCAGCATGAATAGATTATGACTCATTCTACATCACCAAGGGAGTGCAGCAAGCCTACGCAATATATTCCAGTAAATTTTTTAAATGCTGGCATGCTTAACAATGCAATGGGGAACCTACCTGTCTTAATACATATTCAGATATCTAGGAAACTTCAAATCAGCAACATTATAGGGAGCAAGCTGGGTCACCCATAACTGGGGGAAGGGTTGAACAAATTATAGTATATGATACAACTGCTTTATAAGAAACAATGAATATGAAGTAAAGAAATATAGTTAAGACTCACATGAAGCTATTCAAGGCAAAGAACCAAAAGAGCAAAATACATAGTGACAATCAACTATGTAGGCAACAGTAAATAACAACAAAATACTTTGTTACACCTTATTAAAGTTAATATACACAGCTTCTGTTTCTTGAGATCAGCAGTTCTGAAACTTCGAGTCTCAGGACCCCTTAAAAATTATTACGGACTTCCCAAAAAGCTTTTACTTATATGGGTTATAGCTATCAATAATTAGTGTTTCAGAAATTATGAAAATAGTTTTTGACTTTACACGTTCCCTAAAAAGGAGCAGACACCAAGGAATCACTAGATCACATCTTGAGAACCACTACTTTAGATGATATATGAATATCAGAAGTATAACTTTACATACACAATTATTGATACTCATTTTTTTTTAAATACAGTCTGGTTGTTTTCAAGGTTTGTGGGTTTAAAAGCCTTGATTCTTTTTTTCACTTACCTGAATGCTGACACTTGTTACTGGAAATTAAAATGTATTAACTGAAAAAAAATATGAGTATGCTTCTACTTACCTTTGTCTGCTCTTTCCTAATTTGTTTTAATAATGTTAAATCATTCAAATCCTTCTCTCTCTGTTCTTGAAGGGTATTTACTACTGCTGATGTCTGAGCTATGCAGTTTTTTATTACTTTCTCCCTACTGGCATGAGCTTCCATCAACTAAAAGAAGAAAGCAGAAAAAAAGAAACACATAAAAAGTTTCTTTAAAAAATCCTTAAATCTCAAGACCATAAGAAATCAAACTTCTTAAACAAAGTTAACCTTGTAGTACAGAAGATTTTGCTGAGTCTATTATATTTATCTTGTCAACCATTCTCAGGGTTTAATCTAAGAAAGACAAATGAAATTAGATTGTCTGCACGTTTATTTCTCTCAAGTAGGCAAGTATATATATGTGGAGCTAAGGTCAAAAAGCTGAGCTCACTGTGGGGTTCGGGGTATATAATTAATGTATCCTTCAAACAGTAGGTGTTCCCAAGGGGTGCCAATCAACTCTTGATTGGTTGACACACTGGGAGATGGGCTACATTAAAATGAGGGTCTTGGGATACATGACTTAGGTCGCCTAAATCTTGGCCAAAGAGATATCAACTTTCGTATCACCTGTCTTAACAATAGCGAGAATCAACATTTTTCTAGACCTGTATGAACAAACACAATAAGCAGGAATACACCCGTTAGCCCAAACTTAGAGCTTCTTCCCCATCTGATTAGATCTTGGCCTTGGTAAATTCCAAGGAAGATTTCCTATACTGGTTAGTTTCTGCATAATTGTCCTTTTGGTGGAAGTGTTAGCAAACACTTCAAGGATTGCAGGTATGTCTGGCCTGCTGGGTGCTCAGTCAGCCTCCTGATTAGACTATTCTGATTCACAGATCAGTTCAACTTCCTCTGGACAGGAAGGAAGCTCAAGCAGATCAAGGTGGTTAGTGAGGTCATCAACCACTTTACTTTCACAGTTTTCATAATTTTTATAATCTATAGAAGAAGAAAAAAGGCAAGAAAGTCAAGTTGTTAAAAATGTAGAAGTTTTCATGATCTGCAATAAAGTCTGGAAGGAAAAAAATAATTCTGTTTCTATAGAATTTGCCTTTATGATTCCTCTTTCCTTCCTCTATGTTCTTTTCCCCCTTCCTCACCCTGCCTTTATAGTCCATGTTTCTTCCTCTGAATACCCTGCATTCATTTCTTTCTACATCATTTTCTTTTATTTTGGGTGGGGGAGGGGGAAAGGGA
Organism: Phascolarctos cinereus; assembly: GCF_003287225.1. Classification (NCBI taxonomy): domain Eukaryota; kingdom Metazoa; phylum Chordata; class Mammalia; order Diprotodontia; family Phascolarctidae; genus Phascolarctos; species Phascolarctos cinereus. Next base: position 114,267,390 of record NW_027556098.1, read on the forward strand.
GGAGCGGGAGACATTTGAAGGGTGCTGCTGGGTATACTTTCCAATGTTATCCTTTCCCTCCTCTCATCTTTCATTTTTTCTTCTCCTGGTGTCATCTAGTGGTAGGACTGAATAATCAAAATGTGTTGTGGTGATTGGATCCTCTGGATCCTGTGTCTAAAGTTAGTATTATCATCATTGTTTAATCCAGATCTGTAATTTAATTGGTGTAAGAATTCCTGGTTAAGAAACTCTACCAATACAGATCTGCAACTGTTCTGCAATTCACACTCTTGGAGACCTGCCTTGTAGCCCTGGGAGGTTAGTGACTTGCACAGGGTCATATACCTAGTATGTGTCAGGTAGGACTTGAATTCATGTCTTCTGGAATCCTCAGCACAGTCCTCTCAATCCACTACACAGCACTGCTTCTCAATTAAGTCTACATTTATATAAAATCAAGATATGAACAGCATATGCCCCACATCTTTCAGAACCCAGGAGTGTTGTATTTGTGTGAAACATCTATGAGAGTACCTTGGGAGTCCCTGAGCAGGTAGGGACAAATGGATGACTGACACACAAGAGGCAGGAAGAAATGCTGCCAGATCCAAAGTATTGGAAATTGAGGAGATGGTCATCAACTGGGGAATGGCTGAACAAGTTGTGGTATATGATTGTGATGGAATATTATTATGCTATAAGAAATGATGAGTAGGCGGACTTCAGAAAAACCTGGAAAGACTTGAATGAACTGATGCTGAGTGATGTGAGCAGAACCAGCAGAACATTGTACAACAATGTAGTAAGATGATCAGCTATCACACACTTAGGTTTCCTCAGCAATACAAAAATCCAAGACAATTCCAAAAGACTCATTATGGAAAATGCTGTCTACACCCAGAGAAAGAACTATGGAGTCGGAATGCAGACTAAAGCATACTATTTAATTTTTTTTCTTTCTTTTGGTTTTTCTCTTTTGTTCTGATTCTTCTTTCACAACATGATGAATGTGGAAATATGTTTAACATGATTGTACATGTATAACCTATATCAGATTACTTGCTGTCTTGGGGAGGGTAGAAGAGAGGGAGGAAAGGAGAAAAATTTGGAACTCAAAGTCTTAGAAAAGTGAATGCTGAAAACTATCTTTACCTGTAATGGAAAAAAAAATACTATTAAGTGGGAAAAAAAAATGTCCCCAGATCAAAAATTTTAAAAGTCAACAGGCTCACCACAACAATCAATTCAACCCTTTGGGAATTCTGTCTTATTGAAACTGCTATTATAGAAGTAAAAGGTGATTATAAAAGGTCTGCACAACTAGATGTGAGATTTAAACAAAGTTATGAATCAGAATACATATCTGATGGATACACAAAAACTCACACATACACTTACATTCAAGGCCCATAGATTCCCTCTCTTGTTCTCACCCATACTAGTGGTATAGTGTCATTTATTTAAGGACATGGTATTGCAAGGCATTCTCAGATTCATATGGATAGATGTTAATCACACAGATGTACATCTATGCAGATGAGTCCACAAATATATGAGAAAATACATATGCAACTTATATAAACCTTATCCAAATTCAACTAACCACAACCATACACATTCACAGACACACAGCTAGCTTATCTTAAGTTATATTCCTCCACGTAGCCTGACATACTTGGAATGACTAGCCAGTAAATGTCATGTATGAAGAGAGCTATGAATTTTCCCTCTAGTACAGGGAGGGGCTTTTAACTTTTTTTTGCTATCACATACCTCTTTGGCAGTCTGGTGAAAATCTATGGACTTCTCAGAATAATTTTTCCCCTTCATCCAAACAACCTGAAACTTTACCACAGCACCCTGCTTAAACATATAAGCAGAGTTGCAATTACAAGTTTCCTAAGCATTCATCCATGCCGATATAGCTAGTGGCCCAACACTTCGGGGCACCTCTCCTAAGTTCGCTCAGAGGCATCAGATAGTTTTGCAATCAGTGTTCTAGAAAAAGGATCATTTTCAGACCCCAAGATGGTTGAAGAAGTGTCAAGTACAATTCTGAGGTTAAGGAGCCAAAAGGACACTGGGAAAGTTGCAGCTCCTAGAGAGGTCTGTTTCTTGCCCAAGTCAAAGTGAATATTAGTATGGAAATACTTTGACTAGGAACTCTTCTCTAACCCAAGGCTACTAAGTACACAGACAGGTTGTGAGATGGAAAGAACATCTCAGATGGGCTCATAAGACACACTTCAGTGTTGGATGTGCCACTGCCACTGTGTGACCTCGGACAAATAACTTCACCTAACCCTAAACTTAATACTTCTGGAAAATGAGGGGATGGGTTAAATTAATCCAAGGAACTTCTTCAGCTCTTCATTCTATGACACAATTAATGATGCCTATCATCATGAAGGTAGTAGACATTCCAGAAATTTGCTGATGACAAAGATATACAGCACACACAAAGCCACGGTTAAGAGAAAAGATGGCTGGGCAACTAAGAGGTTCCAAGATAGCTACATGGAAAAAGATAAGAATGCAAAGAAACAAAGCTTGCAGGCAGATGATTCTTATAGATTTAGCCCCCAAGATAACATGCAATAATTGTTCTTTCCTTTTTTGGTAAGACCTGTGATTTCGTACATGTAAGGAGCTTCCCAGCAAGGAATTTCCTCTATTAATGTAGATCAACAATTGCTCTACAATTTATAATCCTAGAAAACTGTTCAGAGCACTAAGAGGTAAGGTGATTTGTCCAGGGTCACACAGCCAGCACGTGTCAGGGATGGGACTTGAATCTAAGTCTTCCTGATGGGCAGGCTGGCCATTTTGTTGAGCTACCTAGCAGCAATATGCACTAATTTCAATGTAAAAAAAGAACTAAAACTGTTGCAGTCAATGAAACTAAATTCAAAATTTGGATTGTTCTAAGTGACATTATCCAAACGGAAAGTGCTTTTATAATTTTTAAAAATATTTTGGTTTGTAAAGAAATGATACCTTCACTAAAGTAAGTACTTCAACGAAAAAAAAAGTTTGAAATAGAGCCTAAAATGAAAAAGCAATTGGTTTTGCTGAAATCAAATTCAGCATAAAGGCTAATAAAAAAGCTAGAAGATAGTACTTCAAAGCATCATTTTTTTTCTTTTGCTACTATAAATATAGAAGAAATTACTACCTAATTTTAATTTTGGTAGGGGCCCTTAGAACATGAAAGTTCAGATGTCCCAGAAGTACGTTACTTTCTTTTTTTACTGTATTGGGAGGACTCACATATTTGTCTGCTTTCCCCCTATTGCTGCAATTTCTTTCTGTGATGGGTGAGGAAGAAATACAGGAAAAGGCAAGGAACTTCCAATTTAACTTTTCTACCTCTCTGGCTTCTCATTCTTTCAAATGCCTTGCCATGCTTAATATTAAAAGTATTGAACTAAATACTTCCTATTGTCATTACCTGACTTTTAAATTATGTGTATGATTTGTCTATTCAGCAAGAATGTTAAGACCTTAGAGGAAAACCATGGAAAATTCCTTTCCTACTGCCAAAGAGCACTAAACAAGTACAGCCATGATGAGGGCTGGATATATAGCACGTAGAGCAAATACTGTCTCAGTATCTCTGTTTCCTCCAAACTACCATCAACAGGCTCAATTTAGGAATTTATTTCTTCTTCACATCCCCAAAGTTTTCTTTGATACATAAAGGTTGGACCAGAACCTACTCTCAAGTATGGACAAGGAAGCTTGGAGACAGTTACATAGCATCCCCCCCTTCCCCCCAACCCCAGCTGAATTAAATAATTCATTTCTTTCTTATTTTGCCTATAAGGGAAAGTTAAGAGAAACTTGAAAAGAGATCCAAAAGATACACTTACAGACTCATAAAGTTGTTTACAGGTTTTGCTGGCATCAATTTTTCCTGCAAAGGAAGCTGTTGGAACCGTAGTGTTTAATTCATGTACTATTCTGTCATCAATCGTCCTCATCACCTTGAGTAATTCCTATATGTATTTAAAAAATAAAAGAATAATAGTCTGAATGAAAAGTTAGAGAGCAAGTGAGCAATTAAAGCGACAATAATGCAAGGGGACATTTTGAATCCCTTTCTGACAAGCAGAGGAAATATTTGTTTTTAAGGGGTGGGTGATGTTTAAAGTTAGTGTAAGAGTTACACTTGATGATCTCCCACTAAAATTCTGCTGATTGTGGTAAGGAGGTAACCTTGGGTTTGGCAAAGGCTGTGGCAGTAGAGTACAAGCTCTGGTAGGTCCTAGACCAACCTGGAAAGGCTTTTCAAGCCCAGGTCCAATGATGAATTATGGGTCTATCGTGCAAGGCCCAAAGCCAACTGGATGATTTTGGAGAAGTTCCTCACCAGGGTGGCTTCCTCAGGGTGATGATTTTGTTGGGCCACAGCACCTCTTGAAAACTCAGTTACTGAGTTAGAAAGGTACTTCAAGCTTTGTTAGTAGAGGGGTATAATCACACCAATAAAATTAGAGATGGCTGAAGTACTGAAGTATATTTAATATTAGAATATGATTACCCCTGAAGGTATTTCAATCCCAAACTCTCTCTCTTAAATAGGTTTTCTTTCTGGTTTTTAAAAGGCGTTTGCACCATATTATGGTTGGTTATTTATTTGATAAAGTGCTATGTTCCCTGTTCTCAACTTTTCATTCATTCTTCAGCAACCACACATTGAATCATGTCTGCTTTTAAAAATGAATATTGACCATAAGTACATTTTTGTTTGCAGGGGGGAAAACCTTCCCTACCTGCCTTAATTCTTAAAGCAATCAAAAGATAAGTTTGATCTAAAGACAAGTAAAATATCAGTACAAAAAAAGGCCTATTTAAAAATTCAAAAGCTATCAGAGACAGCATTTGGTTGACGAGGATTACCTCAATTTCTTCAAAAATTTTTTTTGGCACCAATTCAAATAGCTGTCACTCTATGACATGCTGTCTGAGAGGAAAGGGAAGAGAAGTGTTCTTCAAAGTTCTAAGGCAACAACTGGTCAAATGTCCCTCAATTCTCTCTCCAACTTGTGAAACACCCAGAAAGAAAATAAACTAAAAACCCAAAACACCAAGCTGAAACAAACAACAAACATATGGGCTTGGAGAGGACCATAACAGCTAGCTAACAATAATAGCTAACATTTACAAAGCATTTTAAGGTTTGAGAAACATTTTCCAAACATTCTCGTTTGATCCTCACAACAATTGTGAGAGGCAGGTGTCGTTATTAACCTCATTTTAAGATGAAAAAGCTGAAACTGATGGAGGTTAAGTGACTTGCCCTGGGTCACGCAGTTAGTGACTGTCTGAAGATGGATTTGAACACATTTTTCCCCTGCCTCTAGGTCCAGAGCTCTATACACTAGGCCACCAAAATGATGGGCATGAAAGAAAGCATAGCTTTCCTTTCACCCTGCAGTGTTTAGATAATGTCATTTGCTAATCAGCTACATTCCATCATCCCTCTCCCTTCCCCACTTCCAACTTTCCAGAAATTGGGAATGGTACTTAGAAATTTACTTGGTAAGTTATCAATTATCCAACTTAACTCAAAAATACTTCCCTGAAGTTAATATCCTATTTATGTCTTTCTCTTCACTGCCAAATTTCTCAAGTGTCATTCATATATTGCCTGTTTCACTAAATCAAATCTTTTATACTCTGGAGTCTGGACTCCATTCCTCAACACTTCATTAACACTTGCCAAGTCCAATGGCCTTTTCTCAGTCTTCAGTATTATCCTTGAAATAAACAGCCTTAGAAGGGCCAACAAATCCAACTCATTAAATAAAGGCTAGCTTACATTGTCTAAAAACCAAACTCCCAAATGAAGCCTGCTGTGGCTTCAGGATTTTGGCTTACTCAATTACACTCTGTTCGTTTTTCCGTTTTAGACTTTGCTCACACCATTTTCTTGGCCTGGAATGACTTCCTCTAATCTTTGCCTATTCAAATCCTGTTTAACCTTCAATGCTTAAAAAACCCTCCTCTATGAAGACTGCCCTCACCAAATCAGCGGAGCATTAATACGGACTTTTAATTTCACTGAATTCATCTGAACACACAGATTATCTTCATTTCTCATCTTTAATGAATCTCTTTCATCTTTTTCTGAATACAGTATTTATAGTCGGTACCATACTATAACAGTGTCTCCAATCCATAAAGTGTTTCAAAAACTTTTTCCTCACAACAACCCTTCGAATTAGGCAATTATTAATAAAATAGCAGGATCTCAAAATTGGAAAAGAGTAAGGGAAACTAGAAAGAGAGATCCAAAAGCTACACTTACAGACTTAGAAAGTTGTTTTCGGGTTTAACTGGCATTAATTTTCCCTGCAAAGGAAGTTATCAGAACGGCAGCATTCAATTTCTGCACTATTCTTGTCCTTAGTCGTCCTCATCATCTTAGTTAACTGACCCAGAAGTCACTAGGTATGGCCTGTACAATCTGTACATGTACTTCCTGTACAACATCTCTCTCCTCTGTAGGAAGAGTTTCAGTGATGGGAAAAAGGACTGTACCTCTCAAGGCATTCTTTCTACTTTTGGACAGATCTAACTTTTGTTGGGAAGTTTTTCCTCATACAGAGCCTAAATCTCCCTCTCTGCACCCATCGCTCCCAGTTCTGCTCTCTACTACACATGTGAACCACTGTGGGCCTCAGTCTCTCTCTCTCTCTTTTTAACTTGTAAAATAATTACAATAATACGTAACATTTATATAGGACTTTAAAGTTTACAAAACAGTTCACACACATCATCTCATTTGATCCTCACCAAGACCCTGAGAAGTGGGGGCTATTATTATCTCCATTTCATAGATGAGGGAACTATGACTAAAAAAGGTTCAAGTTTACTTGCCCAGTACCACAGTGTTAGTAAGTATCTGAGATAGGACTGGAACTCGTGTCTTTCTGACTCCAAACCCAGCCTTCTACCCACTAATCCACCTAACCTCCTGTCAAATAAGAGTTGGGCCAGATGATCTCAAGGCCTCTTCTAGTTCTAAATCTTATAAAATATTAACTATTATCATCTCTATTTTCCCACTGAAGAAACTGAGGCCCAGAGAGAAGAAGTAACTTGCCCAAGATAGCACTATTTTCATCACAATACAAACTATGTACGTTACTTACCATTTCGCAAACTCCCTAGGTTCCTTAGCTTTGTATCGAATCTCTGTATGCTCAATTCCTACCTACCCTTCAAGACCCAACTTCAATATCACCTGCTCTATGATGCCTTCTTCCTTCACCCCTAAAATGGTGAAAACTCGCTCTTCTCAATCACCATTGCACCTTGATTGTGCCTCTCCTAGGGCATTTATTATACCACCTGAGTACTATGAGGAAAGAACTATTCTATAATGACTAGAAAAGAAGATAGGAAAAGGGATATTTAGTGATTCTACTGCAAACTAACAAAGTAAAGCCGCTTGTTGACCCAACATTAACATTAGAGGGGGCTATTGACAAGATGATGTGTGGAAAACCTCTCTAGGCCTGATTTTATCTGATGACCACTACCAACTTATGGCAATTCTGGAGAGAATAAGTGATACTGACAGAAGGAAGCTAGAAATGATTGCTATGAAGTCCTAACCTAGCTGGGCTACTTAATTTCACTGAATCCATCTGAACACAAACATTAAGGTGGGGGCTTGGAAATCAAGTGCAAATTTAGTAGATGGTTTAGTAGATAATTTTTTTTCTTCTTTAGCTAACAGGGGAAAATCTGATAAAAGAAGGGATAGGACTAAGCTGAGCTGCTTATCTTCCTTTCATTTTTCCTGCCAAGAATAATGGCCTTTAGCTTGGAAGGAAGAGGATAAATATAGCTAATAGGTGATAACCAAGGTAAGGAAGGAGATAGAGAGAGCACTTAGCTACTCTTAATGAGTTCATGTCACCTGTCCCAAATGAACTGTATCCTCAGACACTGAAAGAACCACTGGACAGTTGCTAAGCTACCCATTAGGCATGTAGGTAGCTCAGTGGAAAGAGTACTGGGCCTGGAGTCAGGAAGACCTGAGTTCAAATCCAGCCTCAGACACTTACTAGCTGTGTGACCCTAAGCAAGTCATTTAACTTTTGACTCATTTCCTCAAATATAAAATGGGGAATCATAACACCACCTACCTCTCAGGGTTGTGGGGAGGACCAAGTAAGATAATACCTATGAACAGTGCTTAGCACAGTGTCTGGCACATACTAAGGGCTTAATAAATGTTTGTTCCTTTCCCAAGACTCTGCCAAGATCTTTGAAAAACTGTGGATAATGGTAGAGGCATCACAGGATTAGAGAAGGAACAAATGTCTGGATTTTCAAAAAAGGTGGAAGGAATCAACTCCAGTGGCTCCCTATTTCCTCCAGGATCAAATATAAAGTACTTTGGTATTTAAAACCCTTCACAATCTGGCCCCTGCCTACCTTTCTGGCCTTCTTACAACTCAGTCCCTACTACACACTCTACAACCCAGACATACTGGCCTATGTGCTATCCCTCACACACAATGCCCCATCTCTGTGCCCTCGCCTAGATGGCTCAGGCTCCTAACTCTCACCTTTTAGAATCCATGGCTTCCTTCAAGACTGAGCTAAGATGCTACCTTCTCTAGAAAGCTTTTCCCATCTCCCCAGCTATTCGGATAGAATCTGCCCCTCCCAGGTTACCCTGCAGCTATTCTGCAATGAACCTTTTTTTTTTTTTTGGGCAATTGGGGTTAAGTGACTTACCCAGGGTCACACAGCTAGTATGTATCAAGTGTTTGGTCTGAGGCCAGATTTGAACTCAGGTACTCCTGACTTCAGGGCTGGTGCTCTATCCACTGCGCCACCTAGCTGCCCCTGCAATGAATCTTAGACATACCTAATTTACAAGCTGTCTGTCTCCTCTAATAAACTGTGGGCTCCTTGAGGGCAGGGACTGTTCTTGCTTTTCTTTGTATCCTGAGAAGTTCTGTCCAGTACCTGGTATAAGAACTCAAAAAAAGCATCTTGATTGACTCAGTTCTTGGAAAATTTTATAACTATTACTAATGGGATAGATGTTATAGTCGTTCAGTAGTTTCAGTTGTGTCTGACTCTTCATGACCTCATTTGGGGTTTTCGTTGCAAAGATACCAGAGTGGTTTGCCATTTTCTTCTCCAGCTCATTTTTTTACAGATGAGGAACTGAGGCAAACAGGGTAAAGTGATTTGTCCACTACTAAGTGTCTGAGGCCAGATTTGAACTCACATCTTCCTGACTCCAAGCCCAGCACTCTAAAGGGATAGCTAGTGAGTAGCTAAAAAACAATAGTAGCAATCACAAAGAATTACAGTTGGGCTCTGAATCTGGAAGATCTGAGTTAAAGTCCTACCTTAACTACACATAAGTGTCCCACTACAATTTGCAGAGAAGGGGCTGATCTCCATTGGTAGAGCAAATCCCTCACCAGGAGCTCCCTATACTGATGAAATCACAAACCTGGTTAAAAAAAAAATTACAAAGATGCAGTGTTGGCTTCATCAAGAACAGATAGAGCCAGATTAACTTGATTTTCCTTTTTTAAACTGGGTTACAAAACTGGTAGACTAAGGGAATGCTGTGGATATAATTTACCTAGATTTCAGCAATGCATTTGAGAGTGGCATTCTAGTCTTGTAAAAACTAGAGAGAGATCTGAACTAGAAGAGAGTACAATTAGATTTGGAGCTGGTTATGCAGCTAGACCCAAAGAATAGTCATTAACACTTCCATTTTAATCTGGCAGCTCTCCAATAGAATTTCCCAGGGACCTGTGCTTGATCCAGTCTTATTTAATATTTTAATCAATTATTTAGTTAAAGGAATATATGATATGCTTCACAGAACTGTAGAAGGCCCAAAGCTGGAAGGGATCATGATACAAAAATATGTTGATAGGTTAGAGTATTAGGCTATATTGAGTAAAGCCTATCTATTTGCATGTATGTATGTATATATGCATATATTTGTATATGTGTGTGTATCAACAGAGATAAATGTGAATTCTTACTCATGCATTCAAAAGATCAACTTCACAAGACAGGGAAGGCTTGGCTAGATAGCAGTTCATTTGATAAAAATCTGAGAAAAATAAGACAAATTCAATACAAGTAAAGCACAAGATATGGCAGGCAAGAAAGCTAATGCCTCCCTAGGCTGTATTAAGATAGGCATAAAAGCCTTGGTCAGACATTTGGAGTATTGTGTTCAGTTCTGGGAACATTTTTTGAAGGACACTGATAAGCTGGAAAACATCCAGGGGACAATCAGAATGATAAAGAGCCTCTAGTTCATGTAATATGAGGATTAGGGTACTGAGTCTGGAGAAGGGAGTCATGATTGCTATCTTCAAGTATCTGAAAAGCTAACAAAGATTGCTTTGCTTGGTCCTCAGGAGGTAGAAGCAGGAGCAAAGGTTAGAAGTTGCAAAAAGGCAAATTTAGGGTCAACGTAAAGAAAAGTTTCCCAAGTGTAATGGGCTACCTTGGGAGGCAGTGGTTTCCCTCTCACTGGAGGTCTGCAGGGTACCCGCTTGTCAGGCATACTGAAGAAGGACTTCTTGTTTGGGGATGGGATGGGTTGAACCAGATAGCCACTAAGCAACCCTTCCAACTTTGAAATTCTATGAGTTTCTATTTGGATTTCTGGACCTCAGCTTAAAATATAGGAATGAAGAACTTTTCACTAGGGACAGGGTATATATGAGAGATCTAGTAAAAATCTGCCCGGAGTATTACACATCTCATCTAAAGGTGAAAGGGGTAGAAGAAAATAGTCACTGATTCCATATATACCAAACCAAATAACATAGAAAGTAGCTAAATTCAGGAGACGGGCATCTCAGTAGAAAGACCACGGAAATCCACATGGACTATGGAACCAATACTCTTTTAAGGTTTTGGATTATTGTAAGCCTTTCCCCTTTTATGTCCCTGGAATTGCTCAAACACCAGCAGTATAAAAAGCACCTGACCTGAATGCTACAACTACTTAATTCTAGGCAGCATAATTCAGTGAAGTATGCTAGCTCTGCAATCACACAAAATGGGTTTGACTCCCAATTGCTAGTTGTGCCACCTTGGGAAGTCTCTCACCCTTATCCTTGTCATAGCTCCTACATCTGTAAAATAAGGATTTTGTAATAAATTGAAAGTACTAATGTGCCCCTTTTTTAAGGAAAGCTATTATGAGGAAATCTTAATTTACAAAAAATAACTTATGGAAATTATCCTTTAAAAACCAGCATATATACTGTAAGACTAGATGCGACAATAAAACACATAATAGCTACTAAATGCTTAAGGGTTTTTCAAAATGAAACTTATAAAAGTTTAAAAAGAAACTTTTAAAAAGAAACTCCTAAAAGCTCGGAGAGATGGTCTTAAAGCAGAAAGAACTATCTTAAGACAGAGGAACCAAAGACAGACTTTTAATTCCTACGTACACGTAACTTGCTTCTTTCTCCCATAGCTTTTTCAGACGCAAAGGCTAGAGCAACTCCAGATCTGTATCTCCAGTTGCCTGCATCATATCTTTTCCACTTCCACCCCATATCTTAATACTTCCTCAAACTGAGCTTTCCTTCTTTCCAACTTTCCAATTTTCACCATGGGTCTTTGATGTTATTTCTGACTCACCCTTCTCCTCCACATTTGCTTATCCTATGAGTTCCAAAGCTAGACTGGTTCTGTCTGTGGTAGCTCTCCTCTGCCCCTTTAGCTTTTTGGCTAGCACCTTACCACAGGCCCTTATTACCACCATACTGAACTATAGCAATAGTTTCCTAAGAAGACTTCCTGCTTTTATCTTCTTCCTCCTCCAACCCTTCTTTTATGCTTATTTTCCTTATATCTGTAGGAAGTTTGTTTGAAGATACACTTATTTTCCACATGATATCTTTGTATCTGGCCTTGTTACTCTTTTCAAAATACACTAATTTCCTATTGTCTAAACTAGTAAATCTCAAATTGCCTGCCTGATATTCAGAAATCTCCACAATCTGCTACTACCCTACTTTTACAACTTTACTACTCTTATTTTTATCTTCCATGTATACTACAATCCAAATAGCAGACTACAGGGCATACCTTGTACATGCTTCCCTACCTCAGTACTTTTGTTTATCACAAAAATCAACCAGGTAGGGGAAAGCAAATGTCTTTTGGGACCATCTTCTGTCTCAATTCTTACCTAGTCCTTAGTCATTGAATGGATTCTAGAAATATGGTTTAGTCCTTGCCTTTTTTACTTTTCTTATCCACAAAACACCCCCAATCTTGGTAATGATCCTTCAATTGATAATATTTTATGGAAATGATATTTTATCAATAACCAGAACATTGGAGAAATAATTTTTTAAAAAGATTATTAGCAAGAATACTATGGCAATGATTAAGTCGTTGACTATTCAAAGACAAGTAAACTGAATGCTGTTATCAGTATAGTATATCAGAATTGCTTTATTATAATGGAAATTTACTACTCTTATGTTATAGAAAAGATTCAGTTCAATTCAACAATTGCTTATCAGTGTCTACCAGGGGTGGTAGGGGTTGGGAATACAAAGACAAAAATGAAAACAAGTCCTCTTCTCAAAGAGCTTACAGTCTCTAGAGGGAAGCAACAAGTACACAGATAAGTAAACACAAAGTAAAGCCAAAGTAATTGAGAGTCAATCCCTAACAACCAGTGATAATCAAGGGAGGCCTTTTGCAGATGGCAACTAAAAAGAGTCTTGAATGGAGTCCAAAAGGTGAGGAGAGAGAATTTTGCAGGAATGGGGAAGGCCAGTGCAAAGGCACTAAAATGGGAGACTGAATGTTTTCTATGGGGAATTAATGCTTAGGAGGACACAGACTCAGTGGATAGAGACTAAAGATTAAGAGGGACAAGCTCTACCGCAATAAGAGATAAAATCAAGTAGAGGAGTTGGCCTTATTCAGAAGAAGCATATCTTCCTCTGAGACTCGATTAAAGGAGAGAGCTGAGAATAACATTGAGGGGATCTGAGCTTTAGAGATCATCTAGTCTAGAACCATCAGAGGCCCCAAGAGATAAGTGACTTGCTCAAAGTCATTCTAGAAGTCAGGATTCAAACCCATGTTTTCTGACTCCAAATTCAGTTATTTCTACTCTACCACATTGGAATACAGGAGGAAGAAGTATAAGTGAATTGTAGTAACCCTAAAGAACTTTTTTAAACAAAGTTCCAAAGTTAAAGCACTGGAAGGAAATTTAGAGATTATCTAATCCAATCCCCTTTAAAGAATGAGGAAACCAAGGCTGACAGGAGGTGAAGTCAAACTGCTCAAGTTCATAACTAGAATAATGTCCTTCCTTTCTATGTTTTTTCATGTCCTGAAAGAGAATTTTGATGAAAAACCATGTTGCGACACACCCATTGCTTATAAAATGGAAAATTTCATAAGCTTTTTCCATAATAAAAGGACATTCCAAACCATAGAATGCAAACTCCTTGACTGCAGGAACTAATTCATTTTTTACTGCTGCATCCATAGTACTTAGCATAAAGCTTTATGCACTGTAGGTAGTTTTAGACCTCCCCTATTGAGTACCCTATCGCAGGGGTTCTTCTTGTAGAAGTCCTAGGAATGTTGTAATGGTGTAATTGGACTGACACTTGTGTCCCTTCCAGATTTCAGAGTCTTGGTTCCTACAGAAATTTCTAGTCAACACATGTTTCAAGAACCTGGAATTTTGGAAAAGCAGGACAGAACCTCTGGCTGAAGATCACTAAAATGTCTGGTATAGAGAAGTCACAAGTTTGCTTGGAATGTGTCAATCAACTTTACACAGGAAAACAATTTTTAAAAAGAACAGGTAGTACTCCTAGCTTAGTGACAATTCAAATCTAAATGTATTATCACAAGAGATCAGATAAAAGGGTAAACAAACCTATAAGGAGAGAAGGTAAGTTAGTAATATTTTCTTATACAAAGAGCAGCACAGTGAATTGGTTCAGCCATTCTGGAGAGCAGTTTAGAACCATGCCCCGAAACTCTTAAACTGTGCCTGTCATTTGACCCAGCAATACTGCTACTAGGTTAACACTCCCAAAGAGATCAAAAAAGAGGAAAAGGACTCCTATCTACAAAATATTTATAGGTCTATTTATCCTGGCAAAGAACTGCAAATTGAGAAAGTGTCCATCAGTTGGAAAGTGGCTGAAGATGTTATGGTATATGATTGTGATGGAATACTATTGTGCCGAAAAAAAGAGAAAAGTTTCAGACAAACTCTGGGAAAACTTGTACGAACTGATGCAGAGTTGTGGTAAAGAACCAAGAAAACAATTTATAACAACAATATTGTAAAGACAAAAAACTTTGAAAGACTTGGGAACTCTGATCAACCATGATTCTAAAGGATACATTAAGAAGCATGCTGCCCACCTCCCGATAAAGAGGTGGCATTCTCAGAGTGCAGACTGAGACCTGCTACTGTCAGAAGGTTGTTCTGATAACACAGTGGCAATGTCAGGGGCTCGGCAGTCAAGTGATCTGGGTCTAGTATTAGTTTTGCCACTAAACAGCAGTGTGACCTTGATCAAAGCATTTCACCTTTCAGGGCCCTAGTTTCCTCACCTGTAACATGAGGAAGGCTGAATCAGATGACGATAAATCTAACTCTGCCAGACTATGCTCATATGACGTATTTACATAAGGAACAGTTTTAAGAGAATTGCCATAGCTAGGAAATCAGTTAAGAGAAGACACTGGTAACGGAAGGTGGTGAACACATGTAAATTTTGGACAACTTAGGAAAACAAATAGTAGCATATAGTCTGTAAAAAATGACCTGCAAAGATCATTTCCTTCTGCATGCTAAATGTATACACTGTGGATAGTTTGCCTCAATTAGGAAAACCTGGGTTTCAAGTTCTGCCTCCAACACATAATGGCTGTATGACTTCCAATGACCTAAGCTTATCAAGTGTTCCCTGGGCAGCTCTCTAAGGCTATAAATTGCAGAACAGTTACCTATGTGTGTTGACTGATAGAATATCCTCACCTTAAAGTTCCCTATACCAATGAAATCATATATGCAAAAATATCAAATCTTATGTTTGGTAGAATAATCACTGCAACTATGTCCTACTGAAAGTGGATCATTGACATCTTCTTAAGATGTATGGATGGAATAAACATTTATTACAAATTTGAATTCGGGTCCTTCCAGACTCCAGGCTGGGTTCTATCCACTGTGCCACCCAGCTGCCCCTGCCTCTAGTGTCTGATATGCAAAATACAGGGGTGGCCCAAATGGCCTTCAAGGACAAGTCCACTTGTAATATTGTACAAGATATAAGACACATTAATATTTCATGTATTGGGTACCCAAACTTAGGCCTAATACACCATTTTCTTTAGCAAGACCAGATCACTCTGAAATCTCAAACACCTGAATAAACATTTATCTTTAGAGTAGGTTTACACACACATGAAAAATGTGGTTAATATTATTGTGTGTGGGGAGTAAAGGATTTAAAAATATCCCTTCCCCCAAAAGTCCACATAACTACGAAAACAATGTCATTCGAATGCATGCTGTGTATTCCAAAATTCCTTCATAATGCTACAGTTATTTGGATCTGCTCTGGGATTTAATCTTACAGGTGGCTTTTTTTTTCCTTTTCAGTCTATTTTAACTTTTTTCTCTAGTGGGACAAAAGGCATTGGTAGAGCTCCAGTGTAGGTTTCTGAAGGTTTTCCCTCCCAAGCATTCATCCCTTTGGCTTGTAACAACAAACTTCATAAAAATTCCCGGGGAAGGGATCCAAAATTCAATTTTCTGTTCAACTTGAATTGCACGTTTTAACTTGGTTGCCAGTGAGCACCAGAAGACACACGATGCTATCCCCAAACTGGTAATACCCTCAACCCCCCCCCCCCCAAACAGGGGGGAAGGAAAAGGGGTGGGGGGAGGGAAACGGAGAGCTAACTGGTACCAAACTCAGACACCCCGCTCCCCAAACTGGTACTAAACACACCCACATACATAACTAGTACCAAACTCAGACACAGAGACACCCCCCCCCCAAAGTGGTAGACAAAGGAAGGGAGGGAAGGAGAGGAGGCAGACAGGAAGACAGCACGAGAAGACACAAGACAACCTCCACCCTGCGAACACGTGTCTACACTCGCACACACTCTCACTCTTTCTCCGTGTGTATCCCTCTCTTCTCTCCCTCTCTCCTCTTCTCTCAGCCCCTGCACGGTCCTGCTCCCCTCTCGCTAGCCAGGCAGGGATGACGGTGGGGGGCTGGGAGACGAGACCAGGCGGGGCTCTCTGGATCACCCCCATTCATTCCGCCCCGGGTCCGAGACGACCACTCCTGGGGGACGGGACCTCATGATGTTCCTCGCGGGGGCCCGGAGCCACCGGCTTCTCTGGTGCTCCCGGTCCCAAGCCGAGAAGAGATCTCAGCAGGCAAAGACCGGGACCGCGTGGAAAGAGACCCAGCCCCCCCCCCCCCCCCCGGGAGCGGCTCTCGAGCTTCCCGCAAGCGGTGTCCTCGCCCCTCCGTGACCTCCACGGGCCCTGAGGAAGGAGCCTCTCGCTCCGCTCCTCCGCCCGAGCAGAACCCGGCTCACTCCTCTGGCCCAAGCGGGAATACGGGCCCCGCGGGCCCAGGAAGTTGGGGTGCGCTTGGCCCAAGGGGGCCCCTCACCTGGAACTCAGCGATCTCCTCACAATTCACTCCTCCACTGGGCGCCGACATATTGGACAGGCGCGAGGACCCCGGCGGAGGCCAATCACGGAGCAGCGAGGCTGTCCGAGGCAAAGCCTGAACAGAAATGGCCTGGCATGGGGCAGAAAAGCTCAACTCGAGGAAGTATAGTAGACTCCCTTCTCCTGTCTTCTCATTTCTGGCTCTTCCATTCTGTTGTTTCCCCGCCCTACTCCTAATTCTAACTATCTTCACCCTTGTCTCAGTTAACTGTTCACCTCCGGATGGCCTTGACTTTGGTTCAAGGACTGTTGGCTGAGCGAGTGAGGAATGGTTTGGTTACTGGACTGCTGAGAGAAATAAGTTTTAAAAGTGACAGAAACAAAAAGTTAGTTGAATCCTTAAAGAAAAGAAACAACTGGGAGTAAATGTCAATGTATATTATACATAACATGCAAAGTATACTGTTGGATCTTCTCCACTCCCCTGTATAACAATGCTGGGGAAGACCACTATAGGACTTAATGCATAGGTTATTTATTCCCTTAATAATGGGACCCAATTGGCCATCCACAGGACTCATAAAATTATAATCTTAAAGTTGGAAAAGACATGAGCATCTAGTCCAGGTGAAACATGAGCCTTCCCCCTGTCTTATACTTTCCACCTCAGTCTTCATCCTACCCTCAGAGCAGGGACTGTCTTTTGCCTATTCTTTGTATCTATTAGCACGGTGCCTGACACATAGTAAGCACTTAATAATAAGTGTGAGAAAAGGTGTGGTAAACCTTGAAACTTCCTGTAAATGCGAATTGTTCTCTTTAGCAGCACTGATACAAATAAATTCAAAGAATGAGTAATTTGACTCCTTTGAAATTCTTTTTTTTGTTTTGCTTTTTGGTGAGGCAATCCGGGTTAAGTGACTTGCCCAAGGTCATACAGCTAGTGTCTGAGGCTGGATTTGAACTCACATCCTTCTGACTCCAAGGCCAGAGCTCTATCCACTGTGCCACTTAGCTGCCCCTCCTTTGAGATTCTTGACCGTGTGCAGAACGTTTTTTGATTGCTTAAAGTCATATAAACCAATGCTAAAGCACTCAGACCTACTGTGTGCCCGGCAGTGTGCTAAGCGCACAAAGAAAGGTAAAAGACAGCCCTTGCCTTCAAGGACCTCGGAAGTCTAAAATGGGAGACAATATGCAAAAACTATGTACTGACAAGATATACACAGAATAAACTGGAGACAAGACCAGAACCAAGATATTCTGACTCTCAGGCTAGTGCTTTTTCCAAGATGCCATGCTGAAATTGTAGGAAATCCTTTATATGATCCATTTCTAAAAGGGGAGGTAGTGTGTGGAGAGGAAGGCAATTTAACAACAAAAATCACGTCTTTATAAATGAGCCTCTGGCACTAAGAACAAGTCAGAACCAACGACATAAGCTACGTGCCACAGAGGAGCAGCGTAACCCAACCCACGGGAGGAGCCGCTCCCTCCTCCGCCCCCCTCACTCCCCGAGGGCACCACGTGGGTGGAGTCGGACGGTGCCGGCGGTGGTGCGGCCAGCTCAGGCGCTACGTCACTGGGTCCTTGGTGACTTTCAGCCCCGGAGCTGGGCAGCTGGAGGCTGGCTGGGCAGCTCTGCGCGGGGGAAGGACGTGTGTTTATACACTGGCGGCCATGGGGAGCGTCCGGGGCCTGTGCCTGGCGGCGGGTGAGATTCGGAGCAGTGGCTGGGAAGGGGGGTGGACATGTAAACTCCCACCCCCGGCCCCCGGAGCCGGCTCTGTGCCGCTCCGACCTCAGAGGGCAGGGGAAAGGAGCTCCCGGGCCGAGAGGCCCCCAAGACCCCCCCCCCGGGTCTTGTCCGCGGGTCCCCCGCACGTGGAGATCCCCTGACGCAGCTGCCGCGCCGGGCAGGTGGCTCATCTTCTGCCGTCGTTCCGCCCCCGTTGAGCAGGGGCTACTGGGGCAGAATAGCGCATACCGTTTGATGAGGTCGCCAAATCGTTTATTTTTTGCTTGAGTATTTTTCCGTGTTATCCGGGAAGGTTCTTTTAAGTTGGGGGGTGGGGGCGACCTATCCAGAAATAACTTGATACGAAAACAAAAAGCCTTAATGAACTTTTTTTTTTTTTGAAAAACTGAAGGACTTGAATTCAGGAATCCAGGTTTTGAGTCTAGTTCGGCCACTTCCTGGCAGTGTGACCCTAGGCTGGTCACTTCATCTGTGCTGTTGGGTTGATGCTTTTGTAAAATGGGGACCCTTGTGATTGAATTAGATCTACCGAGGTTATTTTAAGAAAAAGTCATAAACCTTGAAGCTGTCTGTAAACGTGAATTGTTCTCCTTAGCAGGGTTAACAAATTAATTCAAGGAATGAGTATGTTGACTTTCTTGAGATAAAAGAGCTGCAAGTATTAAAGTTAATTAATTCGATAAAAGAGCTGCATATACTCAAGTTAATTAGATAAAAGAGCTGCAAATACTCAAGTAGTACAGTTCCATCTTAGGTAGTAGAGGTTTTGTAGTCCAGCTGGATTCTGATCAAACCACACCTGGAATCTTGTGTCCTGTCCTCAATGTCACATTTTTAGAGAGGCCTTGACAGACTAGCCAGTATAGAGGAAGACAACCAGGAAAATGATCACAGGGAATAAACTATTTCATAAAAGAATTGCTTGTTGACCCAGAGGGAGAATACACTAGGAGAACATCACTAGTGTATCTAGAAAAAATAGGCTTTTTATAGATCCACAGAGGGGATTCCATTTGTTGGAGAAGCTAGGTCAGGCAGTAGATAGAGCCCTGGGTCTGGAGTCAGGAGGACTTGAGTTCAGATTCAGCATCAGACACTTAACTACCTGTGGGACCCTGGACAGGTCACTTAACTTCAATTTGCCCCAGTTTTCTCATCTGTAAAATGGGGATAATAACACCTCTTTCCAGAGTTGTTGTGGTTCTCAAATGAGATAATATTTGTGAAGTGTTTGATATGCTATATAAAATTTGACATCTCTGACTGCTAGAGCTGTCCATTAATGGTTGCTTTTTGAATTAGTGAGCTATCACTAACAGTATTCCATCAGAGGTTTACTTGTCAGGGATGTTGTAGAGGAGATTGATCCCTGCTTTTTGATTGAGGGTTCTCTTGGCAACGATACTGGAGTGGTTTGCCATTTCCTTCACCTTATTTTATAGATGAGGAAAGTAAGGCAAACAGGGTGAAGTGACTTGCCTAGGGTCACAGACAACTATTAAGTGTCTGAGGCCAGATTTGAACTCAGGAAGAGGAGTCTTCTTCACTTCAGGCCCAGCCTGTATCCACTGGGCCATCTAGTTGCCCTGAGGTTTTATAAGGTAGTGAGGAAGAGAAAATGGCTGAATACCTAAAACCTCTTCTCACAAAAAAGAACTGAAAAAGCTAAATCAGTGGTGTCTTTTTGGCCACAGATTTGGTAAGTGGCTTTAGAAATGTGACGATTCTTGTCCTAATGCCTCTGTTCCTTAGGTAATTTGCCTTTTCAGTGTGTCCATGTAAACATAGAGAGTAGGAAATATACTTTTAAGTTGTTGGCTCGAAAAGAAACGATGTATTTAAAAATAAAAACCCTAGTAATGACATAATTTGATCAGTTCTTTCTTGGTAGGAGGAGTGGTAATGTTGCTGCATTGTTTAAAACTAATTAAGATAGAGTAATGAAAAGGGATTCTGATTTCTCAGAATAGATATAAAAAGGTAGAAACTAAAACTATTAAATAGGTCATTCTTTTGCCTGAAGAAACTCCTGTAGTGGATAGAGCACCAGCCCTGGATTCAGGAGGACCTGAATTCAAATCCGGCCTCAGACACATAACACTTACTAGCTGTGTGACCCTGGGCAAGTCACTTAACCCCTTTGCCTAAAATAACAACAACAACAACAAAACTTAGTCTGTTTAGCAATAACCATTAAAGTGAGAGTACTACCAAACTTATTAAGCAATTTAGCATCATTTCCTTTTGTTCAGTAGAAATAAAGCCATAAACAATTATGACTTATGTATAAAAGTTTTATGGCAGATGTGGTGGCTTTGTAAACAGCTCCAAAATATCTTTTTTGACAGCTACCTGGGAACCTCAGTTAATCTTAAAATAATAAAGCTGTTATTTATATAACCCTGTAAGGTTGGCTAAGTGATTTGCATATATTCTTATTTGAATCTAACCATGAGATATGAACTTAGCCTGGTCTTATCTCTATTTCAAAAATAAGAAAACTTAGGCTTGCAGCTAATTAATGTCCAATAGGCATTTTGGACCACTGTCTACTACACCTTTACACCTCTCTCCTGCTGTAGTACTGCAACAGACCACCAACCTTGACCACAAACAATTCCCTGTCCCTGTTTGTTTTAGGTGAGCCTGACTCTCTGGTCATGTAATGCAAACACACCTGAAAAATTAATTTTAATGTGCTAATAACCTTAATCATTGAGAGGTACAGGACCATAAGCCCAGGAACATCTTTCTTCCAATCCTGTCACTAGTAACTTAACACTTTGTGACTTCAGGGACAAGTCACTTAACCTCCTTGTGCCTAGAGGTTGTATCTGCCAGCCAGACAATGGAGGAAACTTCCATACTAGGAGTTCCTATTTTGACTGTTACAGATCTTTCCTGCATTCATGTCATCAAGGAAGTTACTAAGTACCTGGTTTTCCAGGACCATGAGGGATTGGTCACTTGTGAGTATCAGAAAATATCATTGGTTTAGCTACAAGCATAACTGTTGCCTCTCTCACAGCCTCATTCAGGGTACTGAAACAGGACCTGACTTAATGTCTACCAAGAAGCACTTAAAGAACACTCGAGGGCTTGCAGAAGTAGCTAAGTGGTTTAGTGGATAAAGTGTTAGAGGGAGTTAGGAAGACCTGAGTTCAAATTCTGCCTCACACAGTTAAATGACCATGGTCAAGGTACTTAACCTCTCAGCCTAGGTTTTCTCATCTGTAAAATAGGTATAGTAACAACTGTACAGAGTTGTGATTATCAAATGAGAAAATATTTGTGAAGTGCTTTGTAAACTTTAAAATGCTGTGTTAGCTTATTATTTTAGAATAATTAAGGCCAAAGATATATCTTACTTTGGAGGCAGAGAGCTGCCTGAGTTTTGCTCAAAAGACTGTATTTTGGAGGAGAAGCTTTCTCCTTTTCTCATAATCAGCACTTTCTCATACACTTGACAATCCATTCCCGACCACCTGGAATATTATGTCCTTCCCTTCAACTCCTAGAATCCATAACTTCCTTCTACTTGAGACCTTTCATGATTCTTCTTCCTCCATCAGGTAACTGGCTGCTAGAGCCCTTGCAAGAAATAAAAGTACTTTAAAGTATATTTGTTATTTATTAATAAGTATATTATAATAATGATAGCTAGTATTTATATAGCACATACTATATACCAAGTACTGTGCTAACAGCTTTACAGAGATCAAATTTGAGCTTTTGTTGTTGTTCAATTGTGTCTGACTCAGTAACCCTCAGGGACCATAGCACACCAGGCCCTTCTGTCCTCTGCTACCTCTCAAAGTCTGTCCAAGTTCATGTTCGTTGTTTCAGGTTCCATGATACTCTATATCTGTCTCATCCTTTGCCATCCTCTATTCCTTTTGCCTTCAGTCTTTCCTAACATCAGGGTCTTTTCTGATGAGTCCTGTCTTCTTAAATAGACATGGGGCCACTAAACTATACATAAGGATCTTTCTCCACTGGCTACATATTGACTTAGTTTTAAAATGTAATGTTATCTATGTTTTATTGTACTTTTATTTATTTTTAAGAACTATTTCCCCATCACATTTTAATAAAATTTGGGCCGTGGTTTGGGCCTCACTGGAATGTTGTACTCGGTGGTATGTTTGGTAACTCCTTGACTAGAGGACTAAACCAGAAGGCTGTGGGTGAAGAAGTTGTCTACATGGGAGAAATCTTAGCATAGTACTAGCTTTCCAGTCAGAGGACATGGTCCAAATCCTGCCCCTGAAGCTTGCTGGCTGTGTGAGGCAATTACCACTTATTTCCCTGGATCTCAGTTTCCTCATCTGTAAAATGAGGAGGTCAAAGTAGATGGCCTCAGAGATTACTTCTCTGTGATGCTGATACTACAGATAACATAAAGTTGAAGCCCTTCAAAAGGGCTCTGATGTCCACTTGAATTTCAGGATTTGATACTCTTAAAGTTGAAGTGGAAGACGTGCAGCTGTCTTGACCTAAGGGGCAGGAGACCTGCTGTCTTTCTGCAAAATTAATCATCAAAAGATTAAGCAGCTCTCTTGAAGCATACATTTATTCAGCATTCAATAAACATTTAGCATATTGTATGTGTGCTGTAGACTAATTATGGGGTAGATATAATGATAAATAAAATGAGGTCTTTGCCTTTAAGATATCAGAAACATACCTCTTTGATTATCATTGTTCAACTTGTTAGCACCATCTGAAACTTTACCCGTTATTTCTGTATCACTGACAAAATAGGTGAAGTTTTGGCAGCTTCAGTGCAGATGATAGAATTAGAAGGAACCTTAAAAATGATGTAGTTCAAGCCCCTTGATTTATGGCTTAAGAAACCTTGGCCCAGAGAGGTAATGTGTTGCCCAGGTTCAATAGCACTATGTTTAGGTGAAAAATATGAATGGAAATCTGATGATGGTTTCAGATTTCTTGATGTCTTGATGAAGAGTTATAGTAATTATTAGTAAAGAGAGTAAATACTTAGTAGTTTTTGGAACAGTTGCTGTGAGAATTAAACTTGGGAACTAGTGAGGAAGCCAGAAAGGATTGCCATGTAGTGGTCTGGGCTTGTATTTTGATTCTGTGGGTTAATCTGTTTAATTAACAGACTTTCTCCAGTACAAGGAGTCCCCAGCTTTTAGAAGTGGGCTGTGTTCCAAAGATTCGAATAAGTAATTTTAGAATTCTGGAAGCATTTTCCCATGAAAAGATTATGAATAGTATTTACATTCCCAGACTATCCCACAGAAGTAACCTATAGTCTAGCTCTCTTGTCCATTTTTCCTTCGCAATTTTGCTAACTTCTGTCCATTTTTATTCCCACAATTACCACCTAGTGTAGGGCCTCATCTCCTACCTGGAATGAAATAGCCTCTCCCTTCGATCCTACATGGTATTACTAAAATAATCTTTTGAAATCCGTTTTGATTATGTCATTCTCCTATATGGTAATTCAGATTTATAGTCATAGATAGGCAAGGTGGGAGAATATGAGCTGTAAGTCATGGTAATGACACACAAGTAGGCAAAATCTTGAGTCATCCAGGGTAAAAGTGAGCACAGTTACCAGAACACAAGAGAGCGAAGATCCCAATAATAGGGAAGTGCTAAGCAAGACATGATCATTCAGGCAATAGTGGTCGTGTTGTGGGCAGTAAGTCTAGTCAGGTCACAATAGTAGGGTCAAGCTAGATGCTTGGGATTGATGTTAGACAAGGAGGCTTGTCACAGTTGTAGTTTCATCAGTATGGATTACATAATAGAACAGGAGTAAGTAAGACTTAAGGTGATTCAGTGTTAAGGTTTCAGGCCTGCAAGGAAGACTTGATTAGGTTCGGTTGTGAACATCAGGGAGAATTTCTAAGGGAGCAGTTCCTAAATAAAGAAATAATACTTTTTTCAAGATCAGCTTAGCTAGTAAGTTGGTCTTGACCCCCAGACTCTTGTCCTTTATGGCCTTAAAGGATCTTGACTAGTTAAGA
Source organism: Phascolarctos cinereus (assembly GCF_003287225.1). NCBI lineage: Eukaryota > Metazoa > Chordata > Mammalia > Diprotodontia > Phascolarctidae > Phascolarctos > Phascolarctos cinereus. Next base: position 114,291,859 of record NW_027556098.1, read on the forward strand.
CAATCCCTGAACTCATTATCCATTCCCTTCATCAATCCAGGAAACTTAGGATATCTGTGTCTGGTGGAAAAACCCGATGTTAGACTCTGTTGAGAGTGAGAAGGGAGGAGCCTCAGGAGCTCTGTACTGTTACACCCTGAAGTAGACGGATGAGGACTTGAACTTTCCAAGAAGATTGTTTCCTTGTGCTCAGAGCCCTTGTCTTCAGATGGCCTATTCAGCTTTTGCAACCCAGAGCAAGAGTTCTGACAGCAGAGATCTCATCACATAAAAAGACTAATGGCTTCCCTTTGCTTAAACAAGAAGATGAAATTGAATCTCCTTAGCTTGCAACAATATTCATCATAGTCATAAAACACTAGTATTAGTAGAATGCTTAGAGATCAACTAATCCAGCCCCTCATTTTACAAATGAAGAAACTGAGACCCAGAAAGACTGAGTGACTTGTCCACAGTCAAGGGTTATCCCAGAACTGGGAATTGAACACTGATCTCCTGACTCCTGGGCAGTTTACTTCCCATTCTTGTGCTCTCTCAACCTCTTCAAAAGTCTACCTACAAATTTCACACAAACTACAGCTATATAAAAAAAAGAGTGAGTGGAAATGATCAAAGAATCAAGAAGGGTGTGACTGGGAAAGATGATTTGTGCTTTTAGTGAATGAAACGCTTTATGCTTTCTAAAATGAATTTGAATAAATATGATGCATTTATGACTTAATGCTTTTTAGTGAATGAAATTAAATGTAAATTGTTACTAAGCAGCTTTAGTTGTATTGATTTTCATTGTTTATAAATTAATAAAACATTTTTTGAAGTTTCCCTACCTAGAAGAAATTGATAGAGACCAGCAGTGAACCTCTCTCTCAGATTTCACTGATTTCCCTTCACCTCCCCCTCCTGAGCATGTGAAGCAACACCTGGAAACAACCGCATCTCACCCAATTATGTGTATTTTTCCAAAGAAATCCAAGGTCTCAGAGGTTTTGCAGTCAGCCTTATGGAAGAGTTTTCATTGCAGAACTATGGGAGGCAAGAGAGGTTAATTTAATAATTCCTTGATGTGAAAGAATGACTGACTCTCCACTAAAACCCTCATTACCCAAGCCTTTCTCATCTATGACCTATCCCATTTCTCAGCTCTAGTCCAATACAGGTCCTGTTAGAAAAAAAAATTTTATAGTTTTGTGGCAAGTTGAACAGATTGCGGTACTTCCTACTGGGCTGTTCAAGCCTTCCAGGCAAGCATTGGCTCACAATGGAAAGAGTACTGACCTGCCATTAATGTGCTACATAACTGGGCTAGGAGTCAGGAACACTGCAGTTTGAATCCTTTCTCAGACTACCAGTTGTGTGAACTAACCACTTCTCTGTGCCTCACTGTTCTGATATGTAAAAACTCCCTTCCAGCTCTTAAATTTTAAGTCTGTGATCCTATAGTCTTCAGTAGTCAGTTGGCTTCCTCAGTTTCCTCATCTGTAAAATGAAAATGTTGGACAAAATGATCTCAAAGTTCCCTTTAAATTCTATACATTCTTCCCTAGAAATCTCCTAGCTTGTAGTTTAAAGTACAGTTGGAAATCACAACTCAAAATGAGTTTGGACGTTTAAAAAAGTCTGATATCCACATCTGGGGAAGATAAACAATCTACCTCCCTACTGAATTAGAGTGATGGGAAAAGTTGTGAGCTTTGGTTCTACATGAAAAAAGGACATTAATTGAGAGTTCGAAATTCAAATTCCCTTGAACTCTTACTTTTTTCAGGACCCTGGAGGAAAAAAAACAACCAATAATATTACTTTGAATTTGCAGAATTGGGCTTAAAATTTTAGAACTCGGTTTTCTGCCTTTTCGGTATTACAGAAGCTGCTAGGTAAAACAATTAGTATTATTGCAAACAGGGCTGCCCCTGATAAGGAAGAGATGTGGGTGGTAATCATAATTTCTTCTGAGACAGGGTACATAAGATGGTTAGAAATAATGAGATGAGGTTAAAACCCCAGAAGTTCATTTTGAATAACAATAGCTAGTATTTATGTAGTGCTTTACAAATATTCCATTTGACCTTCAATGAAAGGGGCTTCCCCCTGCCTTTTTATACTTGAAAACTGAGACAGGTTAAGTGACTTGCCTAGGATTTCATGTAGACATTTCCTTAGGCGGGATTTGAACTTGGGTCCCAAATCCAATATTCATTGTTATGCCTAGTTGCCTCATTTTATAGAAGAACATTCTGTAGTAGAACAACTGTTAGATGTTCCTTACACATGACATTCCATCTGTCCCCACATCTAAAATTCATTCTTACATCTTATAGAATTCCTAACTTCCTCCAAAGCCCAGTCCAGGTACCATCTCCTTCTTTAGGGCTCTCTTGATCTCTTCCCCCCAACCTTACCCATCCTCTCTAAATCTGCTCTGTAGGTTTAAGCTCCTTGAAGGGTTGTTTTGTTTTTAGTCTCTGATATTGACAATCCAGGCAAAGAACAAAGACACGAATTGGGTTGAGCTGAGCTAGTCTCTGGGAATTGGTTGAACAGCATTTCAGTATCAGGATCCTTATCGTGCCTCATGACCTTGACCTTGGCAGTTTTACATAGCTTATACCAGTTCAGCTCGCAGAGAAGCATGAGGGTGTAAAATCTAGCTAGTCTACAAGTTAGGAAGACATGAGTTCAGGTTTGGCTTACCCTCTCATATCCCTAAGCAGCTAAGACTATCAGTTGCGAAAAGGTGCTGACCTGTTCTGGTAGAAGGATTTTCCTTATCCAGGAGTTCCTATGCTAGTGGTTTATTGGCTGAATTGGGAGCCTAAATATTGTTTATATGGAAAAACTTACCGTACAGCACTGGTGTCAAACTCAAGTAGAAACAAACCTGAGAATCCCAGTGGCCATATGTTAATTTGGAAAACCACATATTGACATTATCTGTGTTTTATTGTATTTTTACTTATTTTGTGAAGTATTTCCTAGCTATATTTTCTTCTGGTTCAGGCTGCCCTCAGGAGTGTTGCAGGGCCTGTTGATTGACACCTTTGCCCTCCAGCAGGAGAGAAGAACAGAACTAAGCAGCACTAGAAATACGTCTTTCCTTGCTCAGTTCAGTCACACAACCAATGCCAGGAGGAAAACACATCTTGATCCTCATGGCTCAGGCTGGCCATTTCTGTATAGGGGATCAACGCTAGTTTGGGACAAGATGTCATCTAGCCATTTGTAAAATTAGTTTGTCCAAAGGCATTACATCCTATAGAAACATGGGAAAATCAGTTTGTGCTATGGCGAAAGGTTTGTAAAAGAGCTTGGTATTTGATTTTGGCTTTGAAGGCTAATTAAATTTGGGTGGGTGAAGCAGAGGAAGTGGGAAAAGTGAAGCAAAAGAGATGCAGGGTGTTCTAGTGTTAGAGAAACCAAAGGAGAACATCAGCTAGATGGCCAGTGATGCTGCCCCATACAACAAGAAGGACGAGGAGGTTGAGGCTAAGATGGCTTTTTTATTTAAGTGTAGTTATAACTCATCCTAAACATAAAGGTTGTTCATACAAATTAACCCCAATTGGATAGAGACTGGTAAATAAATACATCTCTGGAGGATTTAATTTGGTTGAATTTTTTATTACCCAGACAACAGAGCATCACTATACTACATTAACTTATCGGATATTGAAAAGCCTCTTTATTAAAATGGATTCTATCTGTAGTACCCCCCCTTCCCTGTCTGGCATCCACTCTGGAAAGGTACATTTACTAAAACCTCAAAATGAGTGTGGTAGGGACCATTGCAGTAAATAGGTATAAAATAACTACCTAGCATCATTATCTGTTCACAAGTCTCTGCTACACATTTGCATTTTGCATGTAATCTTATCCATCTGGAGAAATATCCTATTATCTTTTTTTACTTTTCAAGTGGGGGCCATCTTCAGTCCTGATCTACATCTTGCCACGGGACCCTGATGGTTCCCGAGAAGAAAGTGAGGGTGGTGACTTTGCACTTCCTCACTTAAATCCAGTTCATTTGCAAGTCATGGCATAACCTTCCTGATGTCATGGTCCTCTTTGAAAACGGACAAACAACTATACTTTTAAGTATAGTTCATGTGTTGGTGGGTATATATATGTATCTGTTTATTTGTGGATTAGAAGAGAATTATGTATGGATGCATTAGGAGTATAATGAACAGTTCTCTCCTAGGACCACTAATAGGTTCTCCATTAAAATTGCCACGAAGTTTTTTCCTGTGGTTTTTCACTTTTTTTTTTTCCTTTTGGGAGCAATGATTCCCACGCTCCAATTCCTTTTTTCTGTGGACTCACAGTTTATGCTGGCTTCTTTCCAGCCATGGAGCAATCATTAATTTTTTTTAATTTTTAACATGTGTTTTTAAAACTTTGGGTTACAAATTTTCTCCCTTCCTCCCTCCTCACCCACCCTCATTGAAAAGGCAAACATCTCCATACACGTTATAGATGTGTAGTCATGCAAAACACTTCCATAGTAGTCATGTTGTGAAAAACTAAGTAAATTTCCCTTCATCCTATCTGACCCAGCCCCCCATTCTGTTCTCTCTTTTGACCCTGTCCCTCCTCAGAAGTGTTTGCTTTTGACCATCCCCTTCCCCAATCTGCCCTCCCCTCCATCAACCCACTGCTCTCCTGTCCCCTTCCCCCCTTATTTTCCTGTAGGGTAAGATAGATTTTCATACCCCATTGTGTGTGTTATTCCCTCCTTAAGTCAAATCCCCTGAGAATAAGATTCACTCATTCTCTTTCACCTTCCCCCATTTCTCCTCCACTGTAAAAGCCTTTTCTTGTCTGTTTCATGTGAGGTAATTTACTCCATTCTACTTCTCCCTTTCTCATTCTCCCAGTATAATCCCCCCTCACCACTTATTTTTATTTTCCAGATAGCACCCCTTCATCTTCAGCTCACCCTGTGCCCTCTATCTATCTACATACATATAATTTTTCCCCTCCCACTAACCCTAATACTGACAAAGGACTCATGCGTTACAAATATCATCTTTTCCTGCAGGAGTGTAAACAGTTCAACCTTAGTAAGTGTCTTATGATTTCTCTTTCCTGTTTACCTCTTCCGTGTTTCACTTGAGTCTTATATTTGAAAGTCAGATTTTATATTCAGCTCTGGTCTTTTCCTCAGGAATGCTGAAAGTCCCCAATTTCACTGAATGACCATTTTTTACCCTGAAGGATTATACTCAGTTTTGCTGGGTAGGCAAACAATCATTAATTTGCAAACAAAATGTGAACCAGTGAAATGTCAGTCCAAAGTCTTTATAACCTGGTATGAAGATTATATGTCACAGAGAAGTAAGCTGCTACATTAAAACATTGAATTTAATATGATTTTTTGAAGTACTGTTGTATCTGATATCCTAGCAGTTGCTTCACCATCTTCCAGCTCATATTCTGTCAGCTAATTAATTTCCACTTTTACTTTTTTCCTACTTTGCCACCTACCTTCGCTCATTTTCTCTTCTCCCTCTTTCTCCTCCATATACCTACTTAACCTCAGCATATATATTTGATTGCCTACTATGTGCTTAGCAATGCTAGGCACCATAGGAGATGTCCAAAGTGTATAGAAATTCCTACTCTTTGGAGTATTTTTGTTTATGTATGTATGTATGTATGTATGTGCATATATGTGTACACACACACACACACACACACACACACACAGAGGTACTATAGATGAAATCCTAGTTTTCAGTAAACAAGCATTAAATGCCTCTTATGTGCCAAGCACTGTGTAGGCACTAGGGACACAAATACAAAACCTTTCAAGATAGTTACATTCTATTGTAATGAGCAGCGTGGGAAATTCAACTGTTGGTGTCTAGTTTCCAGTTCACAGAAGCTAGAGCCTTTTGTTAGTGAATTTGAAAGTTAAAATGTGATTTGAACACATTAGGAGAGTTAGTCAACATGCATTTATTAAGAAAAAGGGACATACAAAGGTATCCATGACACCCATAGAGCCTGTTATGTAGCTTTGGCCTTCGCAGCCTTCCACTGGATCACCTCTCCTTCTTGAAACTCTTTTTTCTAGGTTTTCATGATGTTACTCTCTCCTAATGCTCTTCAGGTCATGCCTGTTAATCATGGGTAGTCCTTGGGGCCCTCTTCTTTTCTGCTATTTCACATGGTGATCTCATCAACTGTCATGAATTAAGTTATCAGCCGTAACATCTCTGTTGACCTCCATTCTCCCACCTCCAACTGCCTATTGCACGTCTCAAGCTGGATATTATGTAGACCCATTAAACTCAACATATCCCAGACTGAACTCATTTTCTTTCCTCCCAAACTCTCTTTTCCCTTCCTGTTATTGGAGGACACCACCATCTTCCCAGTTCCCCAAGCTCTTGACCTAAGTGTCATCCTCAAATCCTCATTCTCCATTTCCAATTTGTTTCCAAGGTCTGTCAATTTAACCTTCATAACATCTCTCTAATGTGCCCTCTTCTCTCCTCTAACACTGCCATCACTCTGACTTAGGCCTTCATCACCTCATTCCTGAACTAGTGCAATAGCCTACTGGTTGGTTTCCCTGCAGCCCACCCTCTATTCAGCTGTCAAAGTTATCTTCTTTTTTTCTTTTTCTTTTTTTTCCTTTTTGGGCAATGGGGGTTAAGTGACTTGCCCAGGGTCACACAGCTAGTAAGTGTTATGTGTCTCACACCAAATTTGAACTCAGGTCCTCCTGAATTTAGGGCTGGTGCTCTATCCACTGCGCCATCTAGCTGCCCCCCAAAGTTATCTTCCTAAAACACAGGTCTGACCATTTCATACTCCCCCCCCCCACCACACAAACACACTTAAGTAAACTGCAGGAGTGGCTTCCTAACACCTCCAGGATTAAAGCCTCTGCTACCCATCCATAAGCTGCCCCCCTCTCTCCTTGGTCTTCTTACGTGTGACACCCCTCCTGGGTATTCCTCAGACAAGATACCCCGTCTCCTACCTGAGCCTAGAATGCCGTCCCTTCATCTCTACTTCTTGGCTTCCCTGGCTTCCTTTTAAGTCCCAGCTACAATCTCACCTTTTACAGGAATCCTTTCCTGATCTCCCTTAGTTCAAGTGCCCCTTCCTTCTGTGGATTATCTCCAGTATATCCCTTGTATGTACATACTTGCATATTATCTTCCCCATTAAACCTTGAGCTCCTTTATAGTAGGGCAGGCCCTGCTTTTGCCTTTGTATCCCCCAGTGCTTAGCACGAAATCGGCACTAAATGAGTGTTTATTGACTGACTTACTGACTTTGGCCTCTTGCCCCTGTGCAGTGGAGAAAAGTAACCAGGTGTTCCAGGTGTTTTTGGCCTCACCGGTGATTTTATGGGTGTAGAGAATTTGCCAGTGAAGTAACTCCTCTTATGTAGATCTACAGCTGTTCTGCAGTCATAATTTTAACCATGTCAGTTGCCTGAGAGATTTGTCCTTAGGACTGAGAATATCTTTTCCAGGGTCATACAGCCAGTATGTATCAGAGGCTGGATTTGAACCCAGGTCATCTAGGCCCTCTTTCCACTAAACCACACTGCCTTTCTCTTGTCTGCATGTATGTGTCTATATGTAATTGTCTAACCACACTGAACCTCATTTTCCTTATCTTTAAATAAATGGATTGAACAAGGTCAGCATTGCCCACATTTCTCCACAGTACCTTGGTGTTCCATACAGTAGGAATGAAGAGTTCTATAAGAAAGTAACAATCCTAGCAATATTTTTCTTTCTAAATGTGAAATTATGTATCAGAAGTATTACAAATTACAGAACCTTTGCCAAACTGAGTCGGTAGAGAGAGTGTCCTCATTGTGTGTACCTTTACATCAGTAAAATTACTGCTGCCCAAAACCCTACCCAAGGTCATTGAATTAAATTGACTCTCAAAGGACCTTTCCAACTCGGATTTTCTATGCGTGTGTACATTTTTGTATCTGTTCTGGAGTGCAGATCATTCATCCCCAACTTGGATTGTGACCAAGGTTGGGACTGTGAAGAATTGCAAGAGATTCTCCAACTTCTTGACCAAATGTAGGGTAGGATTGGAGACGTGAAGGATTTTTTGGGTAGAGAAGGGTCAAAGTTAAGTCTGGCTACAGAACTAGCTCCCTTTCCCTAATCACTGTAGCAATAAGAGACATGCTTGGCAGTACCTCTTCTGAACTCTACAGTGTATTAGGAAGAAAGAGGCAGCAGTTCAGAGCAAAGTGGTCTGTGGAGTGAGTGCAAGCTGGGAATGGATGCACCTTCATTCGGCCTTGGGTTTGAAGGGTTCTATTTTTATTGTGTTTCACAGAAGTACAATTCTTGATCTGAAATGTCTCAAGAACTTTGTCTATCTGAGCCTTTTCAAAAATAAATCAAATTCAGAATTGCTGATCTTCAATATTTCCTTCCAATCTTCTTTATCATGTTGAATGATTAGTTTTCTTTTTGATATGATTACATGGAACCTATAATTACTTCTCTAATGCAGGCCTTTAGTGTTGATTTTACTTTATTTTTCAATGCAGTTGTTTTATAATTAGCACATAACATATTTGAATGTGATTTTTTTAAAATTAGATTCAGAAAGCCTCTGGTGTCCAATTTAGGGGCTCAGTAAGAAAAACTTGACTACTGAGTGTAATAGGCATAGCTGTGACAAGGAAGCCATATGGCACTGTGAATCAGTGGATTTGGGGTGACCAAGTTTGACCAAGTCAAGTTTGAATTGCATTTTTGCCAATTACGTGTATGTCCTTAAGGCAAGTTGTTTCACCTCTCTAGGTCTCAGTTTTCTTATCTCAACAAGAAGAAGGTTGGACTAGATGATCTCTGTGGTGCCTTCTACCTCTTGCTATATGGTATTAGGATCCAGTAATTCATATTTATGTGAATTATTCATGCATATGTAACTGTTTTTACTCTTCTCAAAATGAACTGTATGAGTCATATTCATTTTATTTTTACATGTTCACAGGTTTCACTCCACCCCCACCCCCAACACATTTTCTTTTTTGCTTCCCTTTCTGCTATCTGTTTTGGATATGATTCCTCTGCTTGAACCTTGCCAACTTCTGTTAGCAGCATCAAAAGATGAATGAATTACATATCTAAGCTAATTAAATATATCTATATTTCTTCTGTATGAGTTATGATTTGGTTCATGTTACTAACCAGAAAGGTTTGGAAATGAAAACTTCCAATACCTACTTCCGTTATCCTCTAAAATAAATCTAAACTGAAGTTATTTTTTAACAGTTATCTTGGGGGGAAAGTGAGATTGGTAAATCTGATTGGCAAGGCTTTCACAAACAGTAGGGACAAGTAGAATTATACAGAGCCCTTTCTATAGTTTATAGGCTATAGGTCACAGGATCGTAGATGTAGAAGTGAAAGAAGAGATTTCAGAGATCAACTAATCTAGTAATTCCTACCTAGTTCAGGATGAGGACCCCCTTTAGTGTTCAAGAATTTTGTCGATCTTCCCATTATTGTATTTGTACAGTAACTATCTGTTGACTAAGAAAATGTGGATTCATAGAAAGTCATTGCTACAAATCTGAGACTTTCAGGTTGGGAACTACTGATCTTGTCCCAACATTTCATTTTACAAATTGAGAAATGAATGCCTAGGAAGGCTGTTACCATGTCCACCTCTACATAGGTGATAAGTGTCCGGTAGCTAGGATTCAAACCCAGGTCTTTTGACTTCAAATCCAGTGTTCTTTTTAACCACACCAGTGGTTCCCCACCTTGTAAGTTTATAGGGCTTCAGCATCATAGTAGTTATGCTATTAGTATCTTTGAAAAAGTATTTAATAATGACAATCTACTATGAATTCAGTAATACTTCTAAATGTATTTGTTTCACTATTCATAACAGCATGTACATTTGAAAAATAATGAGATGTGTGTGTGAGACATACTCTGTTTCCAGTGAATGTGTGTACTTACTTATTATACTGAATCATTTAATGAGGGCCCTTTACAACAGCTTCACTGATCACAGGCTACACAAAAGGAAATGTGAAGGAGCCACCTAAGACAGTATTATTTAATTTGTACTTAATTTTTTTGAACTAATCAGCACCCCCATTTCCCTAATATATTTGCAACTTTCTGTTGTCACTTAGAATTTCTTTGGGATATTAAATATTCTGAATAAAATTTTAAACTTTTTTGGAGACATTTTGGAGATTTTGAAAATGGTTTTAGAAAGGGACCCCATTAGGTGTCAGGTGTCTTGCTATTTATGACACTTGGAGATAGGTACCAGGACTATGGGGAAATCTCTACAGCAGCTGGAGGAGGATCTCAAGAGAATACAGGAGAAAAGAAAGGTGAGCCTGAGTCAGCAGTGTACAAACTGAAGTGCTGTGATAAATATGCCATTTTAGCTTAAGTCAATATGATGTCAAGTTCAAACATAGTAATTCAGGCTACTTCTCAGGAAGCCTTGTATCCCAATTGCTCTGTTGAGGTGGTTGGGTCCCAAGGCCAACAGCCTTGAAATTCTAATCCCTTCTTACTCATCCCTTTTCCCTTTTTTTTTTTTTTGGCTAGGCAATGGGTTTAAGTGACTTGCCCAGGGTCACACAGGTAGTAAGTTTTGTGTGTCTGAAGCCAGATTTGAATGCAGGTACTCCTGAATCTAGGGCCAGTGCTCTATTCACTGCGCCAACTAGCTGCCCCTCTCATCCCTTTTCCTTAAAGAAAGATGTTTCCTCCTTTAGCCTAGGTGGCCACAGAGAAGGAAGAGGTTATGGCTCTCTCTTGGACCTTTTTGCTTCTGTTGCTGTCCCACTTCCATTGGTCATTTAATGGGTGCCAAGAGACAAGTTGGAGAATAGGAATTTTATTTACTCAGGTGTGTGATAAGGGAGAAAGGATTCCTTCCTTTATCTTGAATTCTTAGGGTTGTTTCTGTGCAGTGTTTCTCCTTTTGGACTGCTCTGTCCTCTCTTAGGGGCCTTCTGGATGATGGAAGAGACCACAGTGTGCCTGTTTGGAGAAGAGGCAAGTTTAGGGTGTTTTGCCAGTGCTTGAGAGAGGGAGCAGGTCATCTTCTAGGGGTATTTTAGTTACAATTTCACTAAGTACTCAGGTAGTCAAAATATGTATAATTTTGAAGATAGGCTTGGTCAGTCAGTTTCCTCTTTTCAGTTCATCCAACAATAAGAATCTTCAACATGCAAGGCTCTGTATTAGGCATTGAAGATACAAAGGCAAAAAGTAAATAGTCACAGATAATTTTGCTGGATTCTCTATCTTATTTGGCCATCACAGAAAACAGGTTATTGCTGTTTCCTGGTGGGTCAACAAAACAGAACTGAAATGGTTAGCACTTTGCTAGGGATAAAAAAACAAAGGAAACCACCTCCAAAAGAAAGATGTCCTAGCTCTGGTTCGCTGATGTTCCAATCTATAGAAGAAAATAGCTTCCATTTACATAGGCTTTTGCTCTTTTCTAAGGCCTGGATATTGTCATTTAATCCTCTCAACCCTGGGAGGTCTACTTACAGGTCCTATGAGTCAATTAGGGCAAGCAATATCATTCCCATTTTACAGGTGAGAAAACTGCTGAGCTTCAAAGAAGGGAAGTGACTCAGCCAAAGTCACACTCAGTTAATGGCAGAATTGGTATGGGAATCTAGGTCTTCTGATTCCAAGACCAGTGCTGGGTCTACTACGTCACACTAGCTTTCTACAAACTGGTGCATACTTGGGGTGATGCAAATGCTAAGATGAAAAATGAGATGATGGGAATTTTTGCTCTTTCCTTTTTTTCATTGCTCAGAAATAACTCTGGTTATTATCTAGTGTTGTCGGCTAGGACATTGACATAGTCTTTTAGGTAGAATTTTCACCCACTGAGATTTCATAAACAAAAGTCCATTGGTAGAACAATTTCAGTTTAGCTGAAACTAGGGGTGGGGAACGACAGTCTCCGATCTATGATCATGAATTCACAGTCTACCAAGAATAATAAACATAGAAAGTCTAATCCTAGTGAGGTGGGCCTGCATTATGACAACGTGACAAGGTCAAAAAGCATTTGAGTAGGAATCCCCCCACTCTCCTACCTCATCCCGTTACCACTGTGTCCTCACATGTGCTCTGAAAACATCTGCTGACAAGGCAGCGAAATCCACTGCCAGCTTCCTTGAGGCTTGTGGTTTTGTGTTGCTTGTAAAAATCTCCCGGTCACATTCTTATATAAGCAACTACTACCTCTTTGGGTTAGTTGAACTGACGTATTGGAAAGGGTTCCCTAATTATGAAATCAGATATGAAAACATTAGGTTTACTGGTCCCTGGCTGATTCCCCTGAACTCTAAAGTGGGAAGGGAACTATGACTGGTTTACCATTTCTTTTTTAAAAAATCGATTTTATTGATACCCTTTGTTGTTATGTAATCTAGATTTTCTCCTGTATCCTTCCTCCTCGTTGAGAGCCATTCTTTAAAACAAAACATTTTTAGAAAAAGAAAATGAGGAAGAAGAGAAAAAATTCAGCAAAATAGGTCAATAGCTTTACCATTTAAAAAACTGTGAATAGAATATAGTTAGACCTTATTTATGCCTTCTTTTATGTGAGGTAAACATGTTATAATTAAAGACCTGTTATTGCTTTATTACTTTGTAATTTATGTTTCTAATAATAATTTGTTGTTAGTTGTGTTTTACTCCTCATGACCCCGTTTGGAGTTTTCTTAGCAAAGATAATAGAGTGATTTGCCATTTCCTTCTCTAACTCATTTGACAGATGAGGAAACTGGGGCAAACAAGGTTAAGTGACTTGCCCAAGGTCATACAGCTAGTAAGTGTCTGAGACTGGATTTGAACTAAGAAAGATGAGACTTCTTGACTCCAGGACAGGTGTTCTACCCGCTGTATCAACTACTTTATGTATTACTTTTTAATATATTACTGTTATAGTTTTATGTACTACTAGGGCTTTGCAAAATATCCGTAAGCCCACAAAGAAAAGCTCCCACATTCTTTATGAAAACTTCAGGAGGAAGAGAACACTTTGGGATGGGGGGAGTGGGGTACCTAAGCTTTGCTTTAATGCAATAATTCTGAAGTCTTTGTGACTGAGTATAGAGCTGATAGCTTCTCCACCTTTGCTTATTTGTCCTAGAATAAGCATTGGCTGCTATACTTGGCAGGAGGGAAGAAGTCACATTTCTGCAAGTTAATACATGTGCTCACTGGGAATCAAGTAGCCACTGAATTCCAATATTTAAGCAATAACCTACATTTACACAGCCTTGTAAAGTTTATAGAATGCCCCCCCCAACAGGGCATTTGGGGTTCAGTGACTTGCCCAGGGTTACACAGCTAGTAAGTGTCAAGTATCTGGTCTGAGATCAGAACTCAGGTCCTCCTGACTCCAGGGCCGGTGCTCTATCCACTGCACCACCTAGTTGCCCCTGGAATGCTTTTTTTTACAATAGTCCTGTGAGGTGGATCATATGAAAACAGGTGAGAGAACAGATTGAGAGCTGAACTGAGCTCCTTAGAGTTCATTTGCTCTTAAGAGGCAAGCTTTGAACTCATGGCCTGTCCTCCTGACTCAGATCCAGTATCATTTTTGCTAAATAATACTCTCTCATTAAAAAAAAAAACAAATCTAGTAAAGAGGCTATACTTTCAGAACGAGGGAGAATGTGAAACGTAAAGATAATTTTCTATCTTTTTACACTTCAGTTAAGCTCCAGCTCTTGTCTCTCTGCCACTCTAACTATAACCTGCCCATAGACTTCATTCATCCAAAATTAACTTGATTTAAAACCTGTGACAGTATATAGCAGTGCAGAGTGCTGAATCTGGAATTGGGAGACTTGATTTCCGCTATTGGCTCTGACTCCTAAGAACTGTCAACAAGGGCAAATCCAGTAACCTTTGAGCTTCAGTTTTTCCTCATTAGTAAAACAGGGATAGTACTCCTTAAGTCACTGTGGAAGTTTTTCTTCATACTTTTTTTTCACTTTTCTTTTTTTCTTTGAGAGACTATAAATACTTCCTTGTAATCTTAGCCGCTTTGCCCTTGCTTTTTCCAGAATGTAGGACATGACCAGGAACATCTGACTTTTCCTCAGGAGGCAGTTAACTCTTTTGATCACCTGCCCATTCACGCTTTTTCTACTGATTTTTTACATTCCTGAGCCTTTACCACTGGTGTTGAAATAAATCCTAATCCTCCTGATGCCTGCCCTACTGCTGCATATATCCAGATGTGGCAGAGAAGTGAAGGACCTTTCCTAAGGCATCAAGAAGTGTTTTATTTACAATCGTGTTATTCCCTTTAGAAACTAATTTTTTTTTAAGTTGCAGAACCAAATAAGAAGACATTGAACAGAACTTAACCTCAGTTCATCAAATTACACTGAATGAGTACATTATTACTTTTTCTAAGTTTATATAGGAACACAGAAGTTGGGACCCAAGTTCACATCCTGGCCCAGCTATTTACCTGGTCATGTTGGGCAAGTCATAACCTTTCAGGACTTCAGTTTCTTCATCTATAAAATGAAGTGTTGGACTAGATATCTCTAAAGTCCCTTCCAGCTCCAAAAGCTAATATTTTATGAATAGGTGCTGAGAGGAATTTTTTAATGGTGATGACAACAATCATAGCATTTATCTACCCAAAATATTCCAAGTACAGTGCTTTATAAAAGTGCTCCAATGTTAATTTGTTTTTAAAATCCACTCAAACTATAGAATGGTATATTTTAAATACTTAAACATTAAGAAGGAAAAATACCTTTATTAGTACTTTCAGGTGAGCACCAAAATCATTTGTTCTTTCCATTTCCTTTTCTTTTTCCCTCCTAGGGAAATGATTAGGAAGGAAGAGTTATTAGGATTTGATTCTCACCTCTCTACTTTTTGGTTTACTCCACCTCCAATTTACTAAAAGGACTTTTGATCTTAATTCCTTCTACTTTATGGTAGCACTGAGTCACAAATGGAGTTGTAAACCTGGGTAATTTGGAAGAGTAGGTGGTCCCCTCAAATATAACTATTGTCAGCTAGATGGTGATTGATTCAAATAAAATCATTTGTAGTAAAAGATTGTTTTAACCCCCAGTATATTTCTTATGTGGGATTTGGTGAGAAGGCAACATTTTAAAACAAAAAGACCATCAGATTTTCCTTTCCTATATTCCTATACTGTATACACCCTTTCTGAATTGTACCAGAAGGAGAATAGTTGTAAACAATATTATTTCCTTTGGAAAAGTTACAGGACCTCTACCCTAATGTTATAAAGTGAAAGCAGACATCATAGGTACCATAATGCAAGTAACTATAGAGTTTAAGATTATCATCAGTTTGTAAATTATTATGGCAGTAATGTGATTGCATGCTGTCAGAAACCATCATTATGTTGGTTTGTTTTTCTTGACTTTTCCTTTATATAAGGAAGGCTGTCTGGAGTTAACTAGGAAGCCTGTAACTGCCACCAGCGGTTAGAGAGTCTTCTGAACTCCATGTCTGTGGGGTTCTAGGAGTCTTAAAATCTTTAGCTCTTGGTCGTAGAGTATGTGTAGAGCTGAGTCTCATACAATAATTATACTTTTTTGTTCCAGAAAGGGAGATAATAGCAGCATATAGACAATATGAGAAATAGCACAACAGTAAACATAATTATAGTAGAAATTGAACTACCAAGCATATTGATTATTAGAACTATTCACTCAATACCAAACAAATAAATCTATCAATGATAATAGATTACAGTTGGTACCTGTTTTAGGCCTAGTTGTGATTATGTGGATACAAGGCCATGTGAACTTAAAACAGAGGAGAATGAAAAGGAAAAGTGCTGCAAATCAAGGCTTTTACTTCATAGTATAAATAAGTTCAAGTGTTTGGTCTGAGGCCAGATTTGAACTCAGGTCCTCCTGACTTCAGGGCCGGTGCTCTATCCACTGCGCCACCTAACTGCCCCCAAGACAGTCTTGCTACTTACTCCCTCCTGGCTACCCAGAAGGAAAAAGGCCCGGAGCATAGCTGGGAGGTTGCTCTCTTGTTGCTAGCCAGAAAGGAGCTGGTTCAAAGAGGAGAGATCCCAGTAGACCCATATCTTGAAGTCCTGTCTGCTTGCTACCTCTAGTCAAACTAGGTTACTTGCTTCTAGTCATATGCTGTCCTGCTGGGATCCAAGATTACGTCTCCAAGAGTGATACAGCCTATTAAAACTTCACTCAGTGGGAAAAGCCATTTGGGAATGAGAAATGTGTGACTGATTATATGATCATATAATGTAAATTATATGTAAATTTTGAAAGGAGTAAACTAAGTTGAAGAGGGATGGGTTCTTCCACTTCCTCATCCAGAGGATGTAAATTGTTAGTATATGACATTGCCAGGGATAGCAAAGAGCTGAGGATATCTTGTAAAATGGAAGCAAATGTGATATAGAAAACATTTGATTGTAATGTGTTTTGTAAGCTAAATAAAACTTATGTATCATTGTAAATGGGCTATGTGATCTGTAGGCATTTTTCCTCTGAAAACAGTTCCAAACTCAATTCTCTGAAATATTTCTTCTTCTTTTTCCAGGAAACTGTCTGAGATTATGTGAAAGAGAAGTTTTCCCTTCTCTTAGGCTAGCCAGAAAAGGAGATTTGAAGATGATGAAAGGATTTTGTACAAAACCACAGGAAAATTCAAAAGCACCATCTCGGACTTCAGGTAAAGTTGAATTAAGCTACGTAAGTAACGTAAATTTTGCTCTACTGAGAACTATTCACTCAGTACCATACAAACAAATCTAGGCCCTGCAGCAGTCTCCTCACTAGTTTCTTTGTTTCTAATATTTTTCTACTCAAACTCATCCTGCCCGCTATATTAAATCTAAAACACCACTTTACTCCTGTCAGTTCTCTCTTAGCAGCGTACAAAGTCTTCCTGACCACTGGAGCAATTATACCTCCTCAGCCTGACTAACATTCAAGATCCTCTCAATCTTGCCTATTCATAGTTTCATTGTGATCAGTCTCCTACTTCTGCTCATGTTCTTCCTGTTACCTCTTTCAACCTCTTCACCAGTCTAAATCTTCACAACCCAAATCAAGATTCACCTTTTGAATGAAATTTAGTCCTTAGACTAAATATTTAAATTGAAGTCTTCTCAGACTAAATATTTAAACTTGTGATCTATACCTGTTTCCCCCCACTTAGACATATTCATTCTAACTCCCTGAAATCTATTTTTCCTATTTTACCGAAATTGTTTTTCCAGAGTCCTCTGAGGACTCCCAACAATCTTTTCTAACTTCTTACTCTGAGCTCTGTAGCATTTGATATAATTGAGCATTCCTTCTTTCTTGAAATTTTTTCCTACCTTGACTTTTTATGGCGTTAAATTAATCTAGCCCTCCTTCTTTCTCCATTGCTGTTTTTCTTTCCTTTGCTGTCTTCTTTTCCTATCCCTTAATTTGGGGCATTTCCTAAAACCCAATCCTTCATTCTCTTAAAAAAATTCTTTGAAGAATTCATATTCTCTTATGATTTTAGCTATTCCTCCAGCTATTCCAAACCTTTGCCTCCAAGACCTGACTTCTCAGAGCTCAAATTTTAAGACTGAACATATTCTTTAACTTCCATTTTTATATTTAATTTCAGTGAATTCATCTAAACACAAACATGATCTCCCATTATTTGAATTGCTCTCATCTTCTGAATTTCTATAGCATTTATACTAAGAACCATGTAATAAAAATAACAGTTCACATACCACTCTGATGGGAGAAGGAGGTGGAGTATATCATGGGAAGAGAGTGCTGCTGCTGGGTTCAGTTCCCACTTTGGGCACATTACAAGCTGTGAAACCCTGGGAAAGTTAAGTGATTTCTCAGAACCCCCAAGCAACTAAGACTACAAATTGCCAAATAATGGCTGATCTGTACTGGTAGAGGGAGTCCTTCCACAGAGATTTCCCTGTGACAGTGAAATCTTAGGTCTGGCCAATATAGAGCTCTTTATCAATGCCTGTGCAACTGAATTGAATACTATGCTACAGCATGAAGCATATTTGCTTCCAAACCTACACCATTGATTTCATCTTGAATGCCTCCCTCATCTTCTTTATCAGTCCAAATCTTTGTCCATAATTGAAATTGCACCTCAGGTCCTATGACTTCCATGAAGTCTTCCATTACCATCCCGGCCTGTAGTGATCTCTTCTTGCTGTGAACTGCCTCAGTTATCATCCAGCTCACTCCTTTGATTTTAAATCACAGGGGGTTTTTTTTGTGACATGTTTTGTTTGTTTAACTTTTCACAAAGTGTGCGTATGTAGCTTGCCTTTCTGACTCGATCATGAGCTCCCTACAGAGAGCAGGGACCATACCATGTCTTGTATTTCCCTGCATAGTGCCTCTTTTGTAGCTGTGTATATAGTGGGACACTGTTAAATATTTGTTGAATGAATGAGTGTCTCCTATCAGGGATTTTTCTCTTATCCAAAATTTAATTTTCACAGTCCAGTTTTCACCTCACTATAACAAACCAGCTATGCATCATCTGAAAAGACATCAGAAACAATCAACAAGTATTTATTAAGTGCCTTCTCTGTGCCTTGCTCTGTGACAAAACACATTATCCCATTCTGTACAGATCATGGTGCCTTCATGTCAAGATGACCTTAGACAGTTCTCTTAGCCCTACCTGAAAAAAGACATAGCAGAGCTGGAGAAAAACCATAGTAGAACAGTCAGATTATTCAGAGGGAAGAAGAAGCTATAGTATAAGGGCACAATAAAAATAAATATCTAATAAATATGCAATACTAACTTTGGGGTCTGGCCTAAAAAAAGTACGATCAGTGTAAAAACTCACAAAAGGGACCATCAAATCCTGGAATATCAAGATACAGGGATGCCCCGTGGAGGTAAGAACAGAATGAATTTAGGATATATAAAAGGAGATACTCTTAACACAACAGGTGGCAAACTTAAAAAGGCTTTTTAATGACCAGAAGTAGTTCAGGCTAACAATAGAAATTGAAAGGTTTAGGTAATCCACAAAGATGCTAGAACCACAGTAAATTATTAAAGGGACTTTATCTAGCTTTTTGCGGTTAATTCCTCAGAGGACAGTTCCCTTCCACAAAATATTCTTTAGTGTCTCTGTCAGTGAGAAAACTTAGGGCCGGATGGAGCAGTGGATCTGATCTAATTAGCCACTCTTACTGAAGGTGCAGTGTTATCCTTGTCCTTTTAAATTAAAGACTATCATTTTTCTGGTAGGCTGCTTTTAAAATTCTCCATGTGATAGGTAAATTTTTGCATGCTTCTGGTAAGAGAGTTTCTCTGTTTAATGAGAATTGTGACTACATTACATCCTTTTTGTGTTTACTTCTAAATTCTGAAAGGGTCTGCCCTTAAGGGTTGGCCTTTGTTCAGCCTCATTAAGCTAATACTTTGGTACTTCATAATGTACTTGTATGTTATTATATAGTTATTATATGACATATTCTATATGTTATTTGTATGTGTTTGGTCCCCTTCCAGAGCATAAGTTCCATAATGATAAAGATGAGTCTTATCTAAACTTTGTATCCCTCTAGCACCTAGTACCATGCTCTGAACATAATAGGTGCTTTATAAATGTTTGTTAAAGAAGTAACAAGTTTTCTGTCCCACTTTTCTGACAGAATCTGTGGATGAAGAAATCAGCAAATTTATTAGCTGCTTGCCAAGTATAAAGCATTACTACATCAGGTGTTAAGGTGGATATAGAGAAATGGTAGTACACCGACCCAGTTCTTGAGGAGTTTACAGGCTAGTTGGGAATAACACGGAAACACGTAAAAAGTTGAATAGCAATACAAGTTTATGTAGCTGTTTGTTAGTGAGATCCTTAATCTAAACTTGAGTTTATTTGCCATGATCTTGAGCTTCTGTTATTGCTCCCTTTCTGATACTCTCTCCCCCATGTGTAATATATATGTTTGGTTGGTAAATAAATGTTTCAGTGGGAATTAAGAAGGGAATTATTTCTTAGTAAGTTCTTCCCAACCAAGGGTTAACTCTGGATAGCTCAGTTTCCCTTCTAATTAACATTTGGTTTATATGTTTTAAAATAGATAAGTATAGCTAATATTATTGTTTAAGCATTTATCTGTCACCATTTTTACTAAACTAGAGAGTCTTAAACTTGAATAATGTGAGATTTCTCACTTGTTTTTCCACAGCGGTTTATAAATGTAGAGTGCCATTACATAAACCCACTGCCTGGGAAAAGAAGTTAATTGTCTGGTCAGGCCGTTTCAAAAGAGAAGATGAAATCCCAGAGACAATCTCGTGAGTACTGAACCCAGAATTGTAAAAAGGTGGTAGATAGCCCTTCCAACCCCAGCTGCATGTCAAGTGCTCCTTCCTATATTGTGTACATGGTGGTATCCTCCACAGCAAATACCTGAATGCCTGATTATGTTGGTAGGAGGGGACTAAAACAGAAGCACAGAGCCACCAGCCTCAAAAACTCAGCCATGTTCTGAGGCCTAGGTGTCCATAACCAAGTGCCTCATGAGTATGATAGAGGCAGTCTCATGGCAGAATTGGAGTTCTGCTATTTTTACCTCCCTTTCTTCTGTCAGTCTTCTCTGTCCTTTCTCTCCCCAATCTCTTATACTTATTCCTAGTGAGTTCTTATAATAACAGTTCTCATTTATTTAGGGCTTTACAGTTTACAAGGCACAACAGCCTTGTGAGACAAATAGGGCAAATATTATTTACCCCATTTTATGGGGTAACGGAGGCTCAGTGAAATTATGATACACCATCAGGCCAGTTTCTTTAGCTTGCCAAAGTTACCTAACTCCAGTCATTGAAGACATAGATGAATTATTTGGTTTGGTCAAAGGACCACTGGGAGTGAGGAGACCTGAGTTCTAGCCTCTTTATTCCACTCATTTGATGTGTAATTTTGTGTAAGTCTCCTCCAGGCCCAGAGAGGTGGTTTCTTTGTTTTTAAAACAAATAGACCTTTCATGTATATGGCACTTCACATGTTTTTCAATGTATTTTCTGACTCTCACAACTCTGAAGTAGGTAACGGAAATATTATTTTCATTTTATAGACAAAACAGGGTCACAGAGCTTAACTGAGCTTATAGTCAGATGGGATTTTAGATCCAAGTTTTAGGGCTTTTTCTGTGAGAGTGCTTTTCATCAGAACCATAGAAATGTCCCTGGCCCATCTCTAAGACATCACTGTCTTGGTTGCCTACAGTGGTTCTGGTTTTGCTGGCATCCCCTTTCCTCTTACTCATGTGCTTCTGGCTAGCTTTTTGTGAAGTTGTAGGGTGGAAGAAATCACTGTAGTTCCTAATGGGATTCTTGATGATTATTCAGTTTGGTGCATAGATTGGGTTTGTTGGATGTGTGGGAGCTGACTAGTCAGCCTCCTTTCAGGCAGCCATATTGACTGGGAAACATTAAACTTTTTAACTTTCATAAAGTCTACCACAGTTCTAAGCAGGTAGAAAATATTTGCTAAATATTTGTCGATTTGCAGTCTCAGTTTTATAAAATAATAGAGCTGTATTGATTAGGGAATGGCTAAATAAATTGAGTTACATAAACATAGTATGTAGTATAAGAAACAAATGTGATTATTTGTAATGGGGATAAGCTAAAAGCCTTCCCAGTAATATCAGGGGTGAAACACAGATGCCTAATACCACCACTATTATTCAGTATTGTACAAGGAATGTTAGCTTTAGCAATAAGAGAAGAAGAAATTGAAGGAATTAGATTAGGCAATGAAGAAACAAAATTATCACTCTTTGCAGATGATATGATGCTATACTTAGAGAATCCTAGAGAATCAATTAAAAAACTGTTTAAAATACTTAACAACTTTAGCAAAGTTTCAGGATATAAGGTAAACCCACGTAAGTCATCAACATTTCTATATATTGCCAACAAAGCCCAGCAGCAAGAGATAGAAAAAGAAATTCCATTTAAGGTAACTGTAGACAGTATAAAATATTTGGGAGTCTACCTGCTGAGACAAACCCAGGAACACAACTACAAAACACTTTTCACACAAATGAAGTCAGATGTAAACAATTGGAAAAATATCAATTGCTCGTGGGTAGGCTGAGCTTATATAATAAAAATGACAGTTCTACCTAAATTAATTTACTCATTCAGTGCCATACCAATCAGACTATCAAAAATTATTTTGTGGAGCTAGAAAAAATAATAACAAAATTCATCTGGAAAAACAAAAGGTCAAGAATATCAAGGGAGGGGCAGCTAGGTGGCGCAGTGGATAGAGCACTGGCCCTGGAGTCAGAAGGTCCTGAGTTCAAACCCAGCCTCAGACACATAATACTTACTAACTGTGACTCTGGGCAAGTCACTTAACCCCAATTGCCTCATCAAAAAAAAAAAAAGAATATCAAGGGAATTAATAAAAAAAAATACAAAGGAAGGTAGCCTAGCCATACCAGATCTAAAACTATATTATAAAGTGGCAATCATTAAAACCATTTGGTACTGGCTAAGAAATAGAGCGGTGGATCAGTGGAATAGGTTAGGTACACAAGACACTGTAGTCAATGACCATCATAATCTACTGTTTGATAAATCCAAAGACTCCAGCTTCTGGGATAAGAACTTCACAATCTGACAAAAACTACTGGAAAAACAGGAAAACAGTATGGCAGAAACTAGGCATAGACCAACATGTTACATTATATAACAAGATAAGGTCAAAATGGGTACGTAATTTAGACATAAAAGGTGATACCATAAGCAAATTAAGAGTGCAAGGAATAGTTTATGAGGAAGGAATAGATCTATGGAGAAGGGAATAATTTATGACCAGGCAAGAGATAGAGTACATTATAAAATGCAAAATGGATATTTTTAATTAGATTAAAAGGGTTTTGAACAAACAAAATGAACATAACCAAGATTAGAAAGAAAACGGAGAGATGGGAAATAATTTCTACAGCCAGTGTCTCTGATAAAGGCCTCATTTCCAAAATATATAAAGAACTGAGTCAAATTTATAAGAATACAAGTCATTCCCAGTTGATAACTGGTCAAAGCACATGAACAGGTAGTTTTCAGATGAATAACTTAAAGCTACCTATAGTCTTATGAAAAAAATACTGCAAATCACTATTGATTAAAGAAGTACAAATTAAAACAACTCTAAGGTACCACTAACACCTATCAGATTGGCTAATAGGACAGAAAAGGAAAATGATAAATGTTGGAGATGATGTGGGAAAATTGGGACACTAATGCATTGTTGGTGGAGTTGTGAACTCCACTATTCCGGAGAGCAGTTTGGAACTGTATCCAAAGGGCAATCAAACTGTGCATACTCTCTGATCCAGTGGTACCACTACAAGGTCTGTATCCCAGAGAGATCATAAAAAAGGGAAAAGGACCCCACATGTACAAAAATATGTATAGTGGTTCTTTTTGTGGTAAAGAATTAGAAATTGAGGGGATGCCCATCAGTTGTGGAATGGCTGAACAAATTGTGGTATATGAATGTAATGGAATACTGTTGTGCTGTAGGAAATGATGAGCAGGTAGATTCCAGAAAAACCTGGAAAGACTTGTTATGGACTGATGCTGAGTGAAGTGAGCAGAACCAGGAGAAGGTTGTACACAGTAACAGCCACATTGTACGATGACTAACCTTGATAGACTTAGCCCTTCTCAGCAGTGCAAGGAGCTAAGACATCTCCAAAGGCCTCATGATAGAAAATGCTATCCACATAGAGAGAAAGAACTATAGAGTCTGAATGCAGATCAAACCATACTGTTTTCACTTTTTTTTATTTATGCCTTTTCCCTTTCGCTCTGTTTCTTCTTTCACAACATGACTAATGTGGAAATATTTTTACACGATTGCACATATGTAACCTATATCAGATTGCTTGCTGTCTTGGGGAGGAGGGATGGGAAGGGAAGGAGAGAGAAAACATTCGGAACTCAAAATCTTATTAAAAATGAATGTTGAAAATCATCTTTACATATAATTGGAAAAAAATAAAATGCTATTTATGAGAAAAGAAAATATGAACAATTCAGAGAATAGAGGAAGATTTTTTTCAAATAATTCATAAATAAAGTAAGCAAAGTTGACTACAGCAATGTAGATGGGAAAAGATACAATTAAACTGAATTGTGTAATTGTATTGACTAGGCTTTGCCCAGAGAAGAGCTGAGAAAATGCCCCTCCCACCTTTCATTGAAATGTGGGTAACTGTGAGTATAGAGTGTTGCATATTCTGTCAGAGCAGATCAGTGTTTCATATTGATCTTACTGAGCTTTTTGTTGTTGTTGTTGTTTAAAAAAAAATCTTTGGCCCAAGGGAAGGCTTATTGGCTTGTGGCTAGGGGGAGAGATATACTTAGAAATGTGTGTTATTTAAGAACTAAACCATCAGTAAAACAAAAGCAAAACAAACAAACAAAAACCAACCAATAAGACCTAAATTAAATGAGGGCATTTCACTATATCAGATTTTTAAAAAACTTTTTTGTGACCCCATGGTAGCTTGGTAAAGCCTATGACCCCTTCTTTGAATAATATTTTTAAATGCATAAAATATATAACATTATGAAAGAAACTAAAGGTTCATGAAAATAAAGATGCAGTTTTTTTCCCCATCCAAGTTTACAGACTCTCCAGAACTCTATCCACAAATCCATTGGGGGATTTATTTACCCTTGGTTAAGAGCCCCTAGACCAAGTCATTTAGAAAGTCCCTTTCAGTTCTAAATGCTCCAGTCCTGTGATTCATTCATAAATAGAGTGGGCTTAGCCTTGGGGTTTTCTAATGTCCTTTGCTTAGATTGTAACATTCTCTAAAAGTATATGTTTTAAATATGCCCTTTATATGGGTAGATACCAGATGCTGTCATAAATCAGAGTTGACCTGTTTGACCAGCAAAAAGTTTTAAGTATCTCTGTTTGACATTCCCTAATCCATCTTTCAAGTGACCATGTTCACCTGCCAGAACCTACTTCTCTAAATAATTTTTTCAGCTCCTTTTTTTGTTGTGGCTAGTTAACCAACCTCTGCTGCGTGGTGATGCCGAAGGCAGTGCCATGTGTGATAGGTAACACATTGCTTTTTACTAGAAAATTAGTGCATCCATCTCTTTGAATCTTGTTTATTTCTCAGATGTAATGGAAGAAAATCAGATGTTTTTCCTGCATTGGAACACATTTTGTGACCAACATACAGGTACTAGTAAACTGATCCATTCTCACAGCTACTGATTCTTGTTTCTGGAAGAAAGAGCCCTGAGCATTGCTAAAAATATTTTGACAGTGTCTGAAATATTCACTTTCAGGCAGCTGGTACTCTCCAGACTTGGGAATGTCATCTGTGCTTGCTCCAGGCTGTTTCCCTAGCTTGCTTGGAAAAGAGAAAAGTTAATTAACTGTCAGGGACCGTGCTTCTTATTTCTTCTTTAAAAAAAAAATTCTTTTGGAGAGCTTTTTTTTTTTAAATTTGCATTCTAATTCTCTCCCTCATCTAGACCATCTCCTATCAGCTGAGAAGGCAGGCAATATGATAACCATTATATAAGTAAAATCATGCAAAACATATTTCTATATTAGCTATATCACCCAGAAAAAGCAAGAAAATAAAGAAAGTGAGAAAATTTTATTTCAGTTTACACTCAGAGTTCATCAGTTCTCTCTTTGGAAATGGATAGCAATTTTCATCATGAATCCTTCTAAATTGTCTTGGATCATTGCATTGATCAGAGTAGCTAAGTCTTTCATAGTCGATCATCATTACAATATTGCAGTATCCAGTAATCTCCTGATTCTGTTCATTTTGCTTTGCATCTGTTCATATAGGTCTTTCTAGGTTTTTCTGAAACCATCCCCCATGTCATTTCTTATAGCATAGTAGTGTTCCATAACAGTGATAAACCACAATTTGTTCAGCTGTTCCCCAGTTGATGAACATCACCTCAGTGTCCAATTCTTTGCCACCACAGAAAGAGCTGCTATAAATAGTTTTGTATATATAGGTTCTTTTACTTTGAGCTTTTTGGGATATAGACCTAGAAGGGTTATTGCTGGGTCAAAGGGCATACACAGTTTTATAGCCCTTTGGGCATAGTTCCAAATTGCTCTCCAGAATGGCTGGACCAGTTCACATCTCCACTAGCAGTTCATTACTGTACCTATTTTCCCATGTCCCCTTTAGCATTTGTCATTTCTGTTAGATGTGAGATGGTACCTCACATGTTTTAATTTGCATTTCTCTAATCAATAGTGATTTAGAATATTTTTATATAACTATAGGTAGCTTTGATTTCTTCTGAAAACTGTCTCCTTATATCCCTTGACCATTTATCAATTGGGGAATGGTTCTTATTGTTACATATTTGACCCAGTTTGCTACATATTTGAGAAGTTTGACCTTTATCAGAGAAACTAGCCATAAATTATTATTTTTTTTTTTAGGCAGTTGGGGTTAAGTGACTTGCCCAGGGTCACACAGCTAGTAAGTGTCAAGTGTTTGGTCTGAGGTCACATTTGCACTCAGGTCCTCTTGACTTCAGGACCGGTGCTCTATCCACTGCGCTACCTAGCTCCTCCTTGTAAAAATTTTTGATATTACTTCATTGTTTATGATATCTTAGCAAAATGTCGTTTCTCTGATTATCTCTTTTAATTAGGTTTAATTTTGCTTTTGCTTTGTTTGAAGTCATGATTGCTGTCCTTGCCTTTTTTATTTTGGCTGAAGCGTAATCAGTTTTGTTCCAGTCTCTTATTTTAACTCTGTGTGTGTGTGTGTGCGCACGCGTGTGCATGTGCGCGCACACACACACGTCTTTCTGTTTCAAATGTTTCTTGTAAACAGCATATTGTTGTACTCTGGTTTCTAATCCATTCTGCTGTCTGCTTTGATTTTATGGTTGAGTTCACCCTAGTTACATTCATAGTTATGATTACTGTATATTTCTCTCCATCTTAGTTTCTTTTGTTTATCCTTCTCTCTTTCTCTGTCTCTGTCTGTCTGTCTGTCTGTCTCTCTCTCTCTCTCTTTCACTCTGAGGGAAAATAACTTCTCTGGATAAACCGTCTTATAGATCAACAACTGTCATTTTGGACCAGTTAAGCAGGTCATTCCAGGTGATAGCCAGGTCTCATTGATCTAAACCAGCTGTCAAGGTAGTTGCTTGTCCAGTGGGAAGAGTAATGGATTCCTGAAGACCTGGGCTTCAGTGTTGGCCCTGACACTTAAACTAGCCAAGGAACAATAGTCACTTAGCCTCATTGAAACTCAGCTTCCTCATCTGTAAAATGAGGAAAATAATGCCTGTACCACTTACCTTACAAGGAGGTTGCAGGATCAAATGAGATAACGTATGTAAAGAACTTTGTAAACATAAGTGTTTCCTTTTAGACTTTGAGATCACATTGTATTTTTTTGTATTGTGTGTGGAGTTTTATTGAAATGTCCTCCTTTCTCTAAATTATTTTTGATACTTCTCCTATGACAGGCAGAATATCATGGCATAGAGCTGGCTGGAAGACACACATTGGTCCCAGGGGTGCTAGGATAGAGGCTGCTTGTGTGTTCGCTGACAGATAACTGGCCACAGACTTGCCCTTCTGCATAATTCTGAGATCAGTGGACACAAATCCATATGTATGCAAGTCTAAAATATAAACACATGCCACCTTGGGAAAATAAACTATGGATTAAAGAGATTTCTGTTTTGCTATTAATATTTCTATATAGATACTGCTTGTCCTGCTTATTCATATAACTGGAAAATATATGGAGGCCCTTTAACCTTATTCTCCTTATTGGAATTCTTTTTTAAAAGCGGATTATAAATGTAACTCACCTTTTTTATGCTCCCCACAATGTCAGAGATGTCACTTTGTAGAAGAGAAAACCAGGAGAAACATGATAGCTGCCTTCAGATGTTTGAAGGGATGTCATGTGGATGAGGAAATAATTATTTCTCAAAAAAGTATTCCACCACTAGTGGAAATTACAGGAAGGAAGATTTCATTTTAATAGAGGGAAGAGCTTTCTAGCTACAAAAGCAGTCCAAAAATGCAGTGGGTTACTTTGTAAGGTAGTGAACTCCCTGCCATTGGAGGTATCGAAATAGAGACTGAGAAACTGCTTACCAGAAATGTGGTACAAGTCATTTGTAGGAAGGTGGTTGGATTATATGCCCCTACGATCTCTTCCAACTCTAGATGCCATGATTAGTCTATTCAGTCAGAACGGTCTTTTCTGTTGAAATGCCAACTAGAAGTTTTATGGAGGTAGACTTTAAAAGGAAAGTTAGCATAGCATGATGGACCAAATGCTGGATCAGAAGTCAGAGGACTTGACTTCAGTTCCTTCCTCTTTTATTTCATGTGTGACCTTACTAAAACAGGTTTCTAACAGCTCTCTAGAAATGGAATAAAGAGTTTTGTGAAACAGCAAGTTCTTCCTGTATTGGAGCTGTTGGAGGAGAGGCTGCACAGCCAGCCAGCAGGGATGCTGTAGAAAGTATTTGTGTGTTAAGAGTTGGGGCTGTAGGTCTCTTTTAGCTGTGGGGTTTCTAAGATTCTCTGATACAAAATGGCCCACGTGTTGCCTGGTTCTTATACAAATTGAATTATCTGGTCTTATTTTGTTAGGTTGGAGATGCTTGATGCTGCCAAGAACAGGGTCCGGATAAAGATCAGCTACATCATGATTGCCCTGACTGTAATGGGATGCATACTTATGATTTTTCAGGGAAAACAGGTAAGTGTAGATTTTCCCTCTGCATCTTATTTTCTATGATGACTTGTGGAACATACATTGATCTATCTTGTAATAGCCACATAAAGATGACTCCATTTTCCATCAGCCACAGTTCTGACCCCCAGCAGGATTTGGACTTGGAGAGGTTCAAGGGCTAGAGTTTATGCTGTTCTTGTCCCTTCCTCATTTCCTGAATGTGCTAAGCAACATCTGGTGGTCCAGACCTCCCCAAGGGTACCAACATGGGTGCATCTCCCTTCACCTAATTTTTCTTAGCTTTGGAAATGAGGAATGAGGATGCAGAGAAGTAGGTGGGACTATAGTTAACAAAACAAAAACTGATTCAATTTGCTGTTCTTTTTTTTTTTTGGTAGTAC